>NC_136067.1:1275874477-1276600311 GCF_964261635.1 Lissotriton helveticus | reverse complement strand
CATGGTTAGCGTAGGCACCTAAGCGAGAATTATCGAGTCCGCGAACATTGACCCAAGACCCTGCCGCATCGGGAATTGAACCCTGGTCCCGGACCGACCTCTGCTTCAGGGTCTGCCACTTCTAACCGGTGAGCCACACTTCTCCACAATGACAGACAGGGGTCCTGTAGTACAAACCAACCTTATTACCCATGGCCTCCTGGAGTATCCCCATATTGTAACCCGCTCAGCAGCATAACACCAAGCGGTCATTCACAGTCCCCGAATGGGATTCAAGCCTTAACTCCTTCACAACTCCTCCTTTACTCCCTCAAATCCGTTGACAACCGTGTCTCCCTGCGCCCTGTATGTGTTACCTCGCAATCACGTCTCCTGCTGGGTAGATCTGTGCTTAACACTATTAGGCTTACATAAGTGCGTCAGAGGGCGATGTTCGTTGGCTGAAAAACAAAGAGTGTGGCGTGAGAATCGGAAACAAGCGCGCTTATTCACGGCAGTGTGGGGGCCAGCAGCTGGTGCTGTACCCCTTGTTATCATTCACGCTCGTGGGATGCCCGCACTGTGGGTCCCCTCCCCCTTACCCTTTGCTCATCGCGTCACTGTTTCTATCGCTCAACATGTGATTGCACTAACATTGGGGAAACGCCCATTTTACATTTGCCCCACAATCCACTATCACTTTATTATTAGTCCAGCGTATCCACATCATAGTGACGAGTTCTGGCATCAACTTGGCATTTCGTTTTCCAATCCAGACACCAGCTTGAAGGTGCCCAGCTTGCTCCATCAGCAACCTGGGAATCTGGGCGCTTTGCATGAACACCACATGGGGATCAGGGTGCTTACATGAGCCCCAATAGCGTAAAAGGCATGTACCTAGGTCTTGCGTTGAAGGGGACTACTGTTTTAGTGTTATAAATACATCACTTAATCTGCAGAACTGCAGTACAGCAAATCATGACCGCCCCGGCAGTAACTACCACCGGCCCGGCGGGGGCGATCCGCCCGCTATCCTTGCTGCAAAGATCCTCTGCCATATCACTATGGCGGGGGGTCCGCGGTGGACGGAAAGACCGTCCGCCGTTTTTCCACTTGGTCAACTTGAAAAGGGTTCAATATGTTTCAATATGGTGGCGGTGTCTGTTAGACACCGCCAGACATATTAAGACGTGGGCGGGAACATGCCTTTCCGTGGCGCCATTGCCGCCATAGAAAGGCATGCTGGATTTACTTGCGGGGGCCTGTTGCGGGCCCCCAGGGACTCTGGGGGTGGGGGTTGCACGTGGGGGGTACCTATGGTACCCCCCTGTATTTCAATATACAACGTGGCAGGCACCACGCGGTGCCTGTCACGTTGTGCCTTGAAAAGCACAACATGCATTTTTGGCATTGCGGTGGGCGATGCTTTCAGCACCGCCCGCCGCAATGTCAGAAATGCGGGATGCGCCCGCCAGTGTGGCAGGTGCATCCTAATGGCATTCGCAGGACCGCCACACCCTTAGCGTGCGGTCCCATTTCCCACTGGTATGTCCGCCCGCCACACTAATGAGCCCCTTAGTGTTGACCGCTCCAGTACCTCTATTCCCCTGTGTGGTGTGTGCCGGCAGTTAGCTCGGGGCAGGCAGGCACTGCGGAGGGGATGGATAGCTTGTGGATCTCAAAATGAGGGCACGCCACCCCCTCAGGGAATGTCGCGAGGCCCAGGTCCTGTCCGATCTGCCCTGCAGGCCGCATATTGCCACCGGCCCTCCCGGCCTGATAAGTTGCGTGCACCGCCGTGCAACGGGAGCACCCCCACCTGAGGAATCTTACTGACCTGCAGGCGTAACACTCTTGTGGGCCACCCGGAAGGAGGGAGGCCCGTGCAGGCATATAGGGTGCAAGCGGTAGGTGGGGAGCCCCCTACGCACGGCCCGCTTTCCTGCTCCAAGCGGGAGAGCCGCCCCATTGCTGCTAGTCACCCTGGGGGCAGCACACGGCCCCACCACAAAAACCTTCGAAACCCTCTGCGCTCCATTGCAGTCTGGCACGCCCAGGCTATAAGCCCCAAGCTCTGTGCCCTCCCCCTATCCGCACCGTGCTGCCCTAAGTCAAGGAAGGTTGCCGTGACCCCCCTGGAGTTTGCCTCTCCCCCCACTCGCAGACGGCTGCTCAACCGGGGGCAGTCACACAACCTAGCCTCCCGAGGTGGAGGGAGAGGGGACGTGGTTGCATCACAACACTCACCGCGTCTCTCAGCAGCCCCTAGATAGTACAAAGGGCGACCACGGGCAACACAGAACAGTCCCAAACGAAGACAACAACCAAAGGGCACGATCCTAAGACGGCATCCCCCACAAGCTGCTCAAGACCGCATGGGCCCACCCACACTGGAGAGCCGGGCCCTAGCAAGCCCCTGACCTAACATCTCCAGCTTGGACGGGAGAGGGGGAGATCGGGGTCGGTCGTGAGATTGGGAAGGCTACCCCGGTTTTTAAACATGGGGCAAGTCACTGCTGATCACCCCCTTTCACCCACTCCCCAGCTCGGCCAAACTGCCAAGCAGCATTCCTGACATCGCGGGCCTTCGCTGGACCTGGAATCCACAGATCCCTCGGCCCCATAGGCCGCGAGGAACCCCGCACAAGTGGATTACCGGGAGGGGCGACTCACCTCAAACAGCTCAAGGCCCACCAGTCGACCAATGCAGCGATAGCGACCCCAACGAAAATAACCACCAACGATATGACGATCCTACGACGGCGTGTCGGGTGCGCAAAAGAGGGCGCCAAATGGTGGGGGAGGGATATATACCTTCCCCAACACCTGGCGCCCAGGAAGTGATGCCTCTAGCGCCGCACCACGCTGGTGGACTTCACCCAGAATCTCTGCCCCCGATGGGGGCGGGTGGTTTGAGGGGTGCCCTTGCGACACTAGAGTGCTGACCTCTCTAGTGGCCCCCTGCAGGGGCCTCGGCCAGCCGCATTACGTGGCTGGTCCGAGCACTCACTTTCACCGCACAGGATCCCCTAGTTGCTGGGAGGAAAACATGGGCAGAGAGTTAACATTGAAGGAGAGGGAGAAAGTGTTCCCTATCCTGGAAAGTATTGCAGAATGCAAAGTTCCAATATATTCAGCATAATAGTCTATGTAGGGCCTATCTTACTCTGGCTGGCTTCAGTGGCGTAGCTAGGGGGGGCGGTGGGGGCGGACCGCCCCAGGCGGCACAATTTTGGGGTTGGCCGCGCGCCACTGGTGGCCCGTTGCAGTTGGGGCGGCCTTTATAATTTATTTGGTGGTGAAACAGTGTCCCCAAATAAATGATAAAAGCCGACGTGGCCTCAACGGGCCACCAGTGCCGCGCACGCGGCCCAGTTTGAGAGTGCGTGCTGCGCGCACTGACCTGCTGCTGTTTATCATAACTGCTAGTGCACCAGGTCATAGTGCTGCCAAAATTGCGGCCACGACGATCCACGTTTGTTGCTCAGGCTCAGCTGCTCTTGGCCGTCAATCAATGATGTAGCATGCAAGCGCTACCAATGACGGCCCTGGGCGACGTTAAAAAACATGATTTATTTTTCCCAGCCCTGCCCTCGCGATGAGAACGACGTAGCAGTGACGCGTCACGCGCTTCACCGCTACACGCTCTCGCTGTCATTCTGGCCTGGGGCAGTCCGTGGCAGTGCTGATCCCTGGGCGATTTGCTAGCTCTGGAGACTGGTCTGGCTGCTGAAGCAACCACCCCTGCCTGCCTTCGAGAGACCCTGGAGCGAGTCACGAGTGAGGTAAGACTGGAGAGTTTTCAGAGGGGATATTTATAGAGTGGCAGCACAGCTGCCAACAGGGCTTTAAGTGGGATGAAAAAACTGGGGGTCTCCCAAAGGGGGGTGGCCGATTTAAGGGCGTGCTTGGCTTTAAAACACTTACGCTAAAAATCTGTATTTAGCATAGTGTGCCGCCTGACTTGTATTTTGCTGTTTCTGTCATTGCATCCAGATATGTGATACAATAAGTAACATCATACCTACAACTAGGCCCGGTTCTAGAGGGTGGCCCAGGCCCACTCAAGGAATACCCTGGCCCACCCTAGGCCATTGTTTACTGTAAAATTAGCGTTTTTCATCCTAATGTCTCACAGTGGCTTGAAGCCCCATGTGCCCTGCCACGTTGTTTTATTTAATTATTAGCCATTGACATGCTCTAGTTTCAGACCTGGGGACAGGTGTGAAATCAGTAGGGATAGTAGCTGCTATGATGTGCTAATGAACTGTTAAACACACAAAAGCTGAGAGGGTCAAATTATTTATACTCCAATACCCCAGACCCCCTAAAAAGGACTATGTTTACAACAACAGTGGATATACAGAGTTTTTCAAAAAAAGGTAAAGGGAAATTCCCAATTTGGAAAAAACTGCCCTCACTCACATACCGAAGTATGTGACATGCTTCATCATAGGGCCTGCTGCAAACGCCCTGGTGTAGCCACATCCAGGGCGGAGCATTAGGGAGGGGAAAAAATAATAAATTTCCACGTTACAAGACGTACAAAACAATACGTAAATACTTTCAATGAGTAACATACATAAGTGATACCGTGAGTAGAGGAACACCTCGTGGATCAAAAGTGCGACACAAATAAGTGCAGTAAGGACATGTGTTAAAACTGATTAGGGGTGCCAAAAGAAAGAATTACTTTATTAGAACCAATTATGGTACCCTTATCAGGATTAAAAGAATAGAAAGGATGGGAAAATGCCTTATTGAGAAAATGAGGTTTCTCAAGACTTCCCTCCTACAACTGCTCGAGTCAACATGTTTCGACCATAGATATGTGCCCCGAAAGGTCACCCTGGTCTTCTTCAGGACTGTCGCAGTAGGATCCACCGGTTACCCTTGTCTTAATAAGATCATTGGGTAGCCCAGCTAGGTGTAGGTCACTAGGATCCGTACTCTGCTGGGTCTGTTTCTAAATTAGTGGAGGGAGTATCCCCATATGAATCATGGGAAGCCAATCACTAGAAGAGAATAAAGAGAGAAGAAAAGAAAATGAGTGAGCGTTAGTGCTAATCCCCCACCACACACAATACGATCTGGAGAAATCTCTCTTAAATAGTCCTGAGTATTAGTAATATTCTCAGGCTAGTCTCTGCTCTGTAGCGATTCAAAACAGGGTTCCTCTCATACTCATTGGATCTTTCATATAAGGGAAGTGGTCATAATCAGCCACTCACAGTCTATACGTCGATAATAGTTTACGAAGTATAATATTATGCACGACATCGTGACACATACACACCACCATCACCCAGCCCCAATACTCCCTGTATCCACAACCAACCTATCCAGATGCTCCCTACAATTGGAGCAAGTCATGAGACTTAAAAGAGTAAATAAAACAAAGAGTTTAGAGTTCCCAGATACGATAAATCGATTGCCTAGGTGAACTCACCGAGTTTAAACAAGTCAAAAACTCGAACTGATGGCCGCCCGGGGAGTTTCTTGCCCATGAACACAATCTACATGCAGTGAAAGGAAAGTGGGAGTCAGTTACCTCGCAATAATTAATTAATTTCTCATTTGTGGCAGTTACACAAAGTGTAGAGAGTTGCCGTTGCTTAAAGTATCCCATCCGCTGCTCTTACCGTTCAGTACGGCAATTACCGCCAAAGCAAACCCGAGCTCCGAACCACCGCGTAGTAGATGAACGCGGCGTTCCTTGCTCCGTTTATTCAATACGCCAGGTAGCTGCAAGATGACGTCGACACCGATGCGACATCGCAACGTCAGCTAGTGAGAGAGTCTCGGCCTCTGGGAGTTGTAGTTCCCCATAGCCCGTCCTCACTCATGTTATACATTCAGCCCGATGCGACGATCTTAACCAGGCCCCGCATATGTGCGCAGAGTGCGCGTTACTTATGGAACTGCCCCGTCTTCTCGGAAAAAGTTCCGGCATGTCTCTCATCCCGCCCCCCCCAATATACAGAATCCGAGGGCGGTCGGTCCCCGACACACATGCAGAGTCAGCACAAGCACGGGAAAAGCGCTACAACCCTATAGGTCTCAAGAGACCACACGCCCGCAAGCATTGGCAGACTCCCAAGAAGGATGAAATGGCACACCCAACACAAATACGGCCCTAAGGAGGCTCACGTGCACAGTCCCCCCAGGTAAGAGGTGTGATCGAACATCGAAGGGAGAAAGCATACCTGCATTGGCAAATGTTATGTCGTGTGTGCATCCCGTGAATGGCACAGAGAGGGAAAAGAGGTTCTCAAAACAAGGGAATGGAAGATAACATCTGTCCACCATCACAATCTTATCGGACCTTGGCAGTACCCTGGGGAATCAACAGTAATAGAAAATTATATTGCGCTCACTGCCCATCCATGCTTGCTAATGTAGTGAAATTTACAATATAACAGCTAGGAGTGTTTCAATAGTCGGGTGTAGCAAGGAGGCTTCATGGACCAACTACAGTAGAAACCTCAATATGAAAACGATAGTTGTCTCCCTAGTGTTTGCCACGGGATCTCATCATTTAGCCCCACTATGTGGCTTTTCAAGCGGTAGACCCAACGTTGTTCTCGTTGTAATAACACTCTCTGGTCTTCTAAGTGGTGTCTACAAGGTTTTATCTTCTCAATCACAGTCCATCTGATATCTTCGATGCTGTGTCCTTGTTCAACAAAATGTGACGTTAATTTAGTGTTAGTTTTGCCGCATCTAATGGTACTGCGGTGTTCCGTGATCCGTACTCGCACTTTTCTGCTGGTCATCCCTACGTACAATTTTTGGCAGGGGCAGGTAAGGAGATAAATCACTCCCTGGGAATTACAATTAGTGTGTGATCTCTGTTCCCAGGGAGTGGGAAGACCTAGGTCAATAGTGACGGAATTGCTAGTCAAGTGACAGACACTGCATGAGCCACAGCGAGTATGACCAGTCACTCTGGGTAGACCTGTTGCTGTAAGATTCTCTCTTACTCCTCCTGTGTCCTTAGGTCTAGTGTGTATCAGGAGGTCCCGCAGGTTTTGGCTCCGTCTGAAGGAAAAAAGAGGTGTCTCGATCTTCATCCCCCCTGTGTTCAGGATCTTCCCGTTTTTTAAGACCAACTTTCTGATATGTTGGGATGCCGTGTTGAATGTAGAAACAAACACAGGTTTCTTAGTCTGAGGTCTCTTGTTAACAGACAAAAGAGTTTCCCGATTAGCGTTAAGTGCTCTCTTCTTAGCTTTCTTTATGATTCTTGTGGGGTACCCCCTCTGTTGTAATTTGGAGGACAGATGTATAGCTTCCTCCACGAAGTCATCCCTATCAGAGCAATTCCGTCTAATCCGGAAAAATTGTCCCACGGGTAAATTCTCCCGTAAGGAGCGTGGGTGGAAGCTCTCGAAGGCTAGGAGAGCATTCTTGTCCGTAGGCTTATGATGGACTTTTGTTTTCAGAAGGCCATCACACGGTTCAATGGTTAGGTCCAGAAAGGGCAGGCTGGTTTTGGTGACAGTGGAAGTGAAATGGAGGAACGGGTTCTGGGCATTGAGCCACCCCAAAAAAAGATCCGCTGATGTTCTATCACCCCTCCAGATCACTAGGACATCATCAATGTAACGTCTCCATAGCTTCAAGTTGTTAAACCAGGGTCCATTAATGTCCAACACTGTAGTGTCTTCAAAAGCCCCCACATAAAGTCCAGCAAGGCTAGGGGCAAAAACACTCCCCATGGAAGTGCCATGGGTTTGTAGGTAGATACCCCCTTCAAATTCAAAAATATTTTTTGTAAGGGCTATATCTGCCAAATGTAGGATGAAAGCACGTGGGGTTTGGAAAGGCCAGTCTCTTTCAAAAAGCAGCGTCTCGAGGACCCTTAGGGTTTCACGTTGAGGGATATTAGTGTAGAGGGCCTCTATGTCTAGCCCTAGTAGGTATTCTTGATCATGATCAAACGTGACATCCTTCAGTACATTTAGAATATCCAGGGTGTCCCTTAGATACGTGGGCAAAGCTTGAACCATAGGTTTAAGAAAAAAATCGCAAAATTGCGAAAGTGGTTCTAGTAGGGACCCCATCCCGGAGACAATGGGTCTACCGGGAGGGGGTCTCACTATTTTATGTAATTTTGGAAGGCAATAAAAATAAGGGATTTTCAGATGTTTATTGACAAGAAACTCGGCTTCCTTTTCAGTAATCCAATCGTTCGATCTGGCTTCTTCCACCATGATGCTGATTTCTCTCGAGATCTCCTCAGTGGGGTCCTCTCTGAGTTTCTGGTAAGTCCTGTCATCCGAAAGGAGGCGAAGACATTCCAGCTGATAAGTGGCTGTGTCCATTATCACTATCGCTCCCCCTTTATCCGCGGGTTTCAGGACAATATTCCTGTTGTTACCTAGTGATCTTAGAGTTTCTCTCTCACAATTAGATAGATTAGAAAAATGACCTGAATTAAGCAGGTTGGAAGTTTCCAGGTCATGGACCACTGCTTCTTCAAAGGTCGCGATTTGTGGGGGAAATAGAGCCAATTGTGGTGTAAAGGTAGATTGAGGGCGGAAAGGAGTGTCCCCTCTGATGTTTTCACTAGGCTCTCGGTTTTCAAAAAATACCTTTAGTCTTAGATTCCGGAAGAAGACAGCAAGGTCTTGTCAAAGTTTAAAGAGATCTGGGTGACAAGTAGGTACGAAACCCAGTCCCTTGTTCAACAAATGTTTGTTTTATTTACTCTTTTAAGTCTCATGACTTGCTCCAATTGTAGGGAGCATCTGGATAGGTTGGTTGTGGATGCAGGGAGTATTGGGGCTGGGTGATGGTGGTGTGTATGTGTCACGATGTCGTGCATAATATTATACTTCGTAAACTATTATCGACGTATAGACTGTGAGTGGCTGATTATGACCACTTCCCTTATATGAAAGATCCAATGAGCATGAGAGGAACCCTGTTTTGAAGCGCTACAGAGCAGAGACTAGCATGAGAATATTACTAATACTCAGGACTATTTAAGAGAGATTTCTCCAGATCGTATTGTGTGTGGTGGGGGATTAGCACTCACGCTCACTCATTTTCTTTTCTTCTCTCTTTATTCTCTTCTAGTGATTGTCTTCCCATGATTCATATGGGGATACTCCCTCCACTAATTTAGAAACATACCCAGCAGAGTACGGATCCTAGTGACCTACACCTAGCTGGGCTACCCAATGATCTTATTAAGACAAGGGTAACCGGTGGATCCTACTGCGACAGTCCTGAAGAAGACCAGGGTGACCTTTCGGGGCACATATCTATGGTCGAAACATGTTGACTCGAGCAGTGGTAGGAGGGAAGTCTTGAGAAACCTCATTTTCTCAATAAGGCATTTTCCCATCCTTTCTTTTCTTTTAATCCTGATAAGGGTACCATAATTGGTTCTAATAAAGTAATTCTTTCTTTTGGCACCCCTAATCAGTTTTACCACACGTCCTTACTGCACTTATTTGTGTCGCACTTTTGATCCACGAGGTGTTCCTCTACTCACGGTATCACTTATGTATGTCACTCATTGTACGTATTTACGTATTGTTTTGTACGTCTTGTAACGTGGAAATTTATTATTTTTTCCCCTCCCTAATGCTCCGCCCTGGATGTGGCTACACCAGGGCGTTTGCAGCAGGCCCTATGATGAAGCATGTCACATACTTCGGTATGTGAGTGAGGGCAGTTTTTTCCAAATTGGGAATTTCCCTTTACCTTTTTTTTGAAAAACTCTGTATATCCACTGTTGTTGTAAACATAGTCCTTTTCAGGGGGTCTGGGGTATTGGAGTATAAATAATTTGGCCCTCTCCCCTTTTGTGTGTTTAATAGTGTAAGAGCGGCAGCTTAGCCGCAGGGGTTTTCATTCCATTAACTTTTTGCTTCGCACAGTGGCATCCTCTGGCACCTCTTACACTTCACCTTATCCCCCTGATCTCCACTCATCCTATACTTTCCTGTCCTTTTTACCTATTGACAATTTTGCGATACCGAGGCAGCACCGGAGTAGGATAAGAAACATCTATCCCTCCACTTTACATCTTTCAGACATCACATGAGTAATTTGATCGGATCATAACCACACCAGTCATGGCACTGATTCCGGGACTATCATTTGATGATGACATTGTCACCGACATCCTAGCAGGTCCCTCACTCTTGGGAGATAGCACAGTCACAGCTGTTCTAGCACAGGGAGAAGGGTGGGACACTCTTTTAGAGCTTAAGAAAACACAGGTTGAGACCATCCTCCATGGGGCTATCCTTACAGAGTATCTAAGAGTTAATGCAACCACAAGGGGCTTACTAGTTACTAATGAACCTCTCATCTTCCTCGAAGATGAGGACTTTCGACGTGATTGGGCCTTAGTGTCCTGGAAATGCACTAGAGACTGGCTGGTTTTAATCATTCGAACAGCGAAACGACTAGCTGATGCCCTCCTAATTAAGATCCAGGCTACAGAGGCGGGCCTACAAACTGACATTGTCATGACATCTTTTAGTCAGAAATTGGAACAAACCAACACTGAACTAGGAGAGTTTAGAGACCATCTGATTCATTCTAAAATCACGAAACTTCAAAAAGATCTGAAGAACTTCTCAAGAGAAAAAGTTTACCCGTATACATCGAATGAATACGCCAAACAAAAGATGTCTGAGGGTAACAGGAGTAACCAACAGGGTCACCCCCGCCAATACACTACGAGTAGCTCAAGTGAGGAAAGTGCTAATGAATATCAACCAAAGAGAAGAGGACGCGGTCGGGGAAATTGGCGAGGACCTAGACCTCCCTTCTTCCACCAGCCCTTCCAACCTTACCCTAACCAGGCTTATAATTGGCCAATGATGGGATATCAGCCCCCAGGTCCATTTCAAAACCAAGCATTTGACAATCAAGGATTTCAAAATCCGGAATTTCAGAATCCTCAATTCCAGAACTTCCAAGGTCCTTTTTTAGGGAGAGGCCGTGGAAAGGGTCGTGGCAAACAGAAACCACCAACACGGGTGAATTGGTCCGATCAAGACCAAGAAATCACCCAACGAATAACCAGGAGCATGGCTCAAGGATCGACCCCGAGTACGAGCAGAGAACAAGTTTAGTGGTGAACTTGTCTGGACACCTCCTCACTCCTACGGAAGAACATTTGTTGAACAAGGGACTGGGTTTCGTACCTACTTGTCACCCAGATCTCTTTAAACTTCGACAATACCTTGCTGTCTTCTTCCGGAATCTAAGACTAAAGGTATTTTTTGAAAACCGAGAGCCTAGTGAAAACATCAGAGGGGACACTCCTTTCCGCCCTCAATCTACCTTTACACCACAATTGGCTCTACTTCCCCCACAAATCGCGACCTTTGAAGAAGCAGTGGTCCATGACCTGGAAACTTCCAACCTGCTTAATTCAGGTCATTTTTCTAATCTATCTAATTGTGAGAGAGAAACTCTAAGATCACTAGGTAACAACAGGAATATTGTCCTGAAACCCGCGGATAAAGGGGGAGCGATAGTGATGATGGACACAGCCACTTATCAGCTGGAATGTCTTCGCCTCCTTTCGGATGACAGGACTTACCAGAAACTCAGAGAGGACCCTACTGAGGAGATCTCGAGAGAAATCAGCATCATGGTGGAAGAAGCCAGATCGAACAATTGGATTACTGAAAAGGAAGCCGAGTTTCTTGTCAATAAACATCCGAAAATCCCTTATTTTTATTGCCTTCCAAAATTACATAAAATAGTGAGGCCCCCTCCCGGTAGACCCATTGTCTCCGGGTTGGGGTCCCTACTAGAACCACTTTCGCAATTTTGCGATTTTTTTCTTAAACCTATGGTTCAAGCTTTGCCCACGTATCTAAGGGACACCCTGGATATTCTAAATGTACTGAAGGATGTCACGTTTGATCATGATCAAGAATACCTAATAGGGCTAGACATAGAGGCCCTCTACACTAATATCCCTCAACGTGAAACCCTAAGGGTCCTCGAGACGCTGCTTTTTGAAAGAGACTGGCCTTTCCAAACCCCACGTGCTTTCATCCTACATTTGGCAGATATAGCCCTTACAAAAAAAAAATTTGAATTTGAAGGGGGTATCTACCTACAAACCCATGGCACTTCCATGGGGAGTGTTTTTGCCGCTAGCCTTGCTGGACTTTATGTGGGGGCTTTTGAAGACACTACAGTGTTGGACATCAATGGACCCTGGTTTAACAACTTGAAGCTATGGAGACGTTACATTGATGATGTCCTAGTGATCTGGAGGGGTGATAGAACATCAGCGGATCTTTTTTTGGAGTGGCTCAATGCCCAGAACCCGTTCCTCCATTTCACTTCCACTGTCACCAAAACCAGCCTGCCCTTTCTGGACCTAACCATTGAACCGTGTGATGGCCTTCTGAAAACAAAAGTCCATCATAAGCCTACGGACAAGAATGCTCTCCTAGCCTTCGAGAGCTTCCACCCACGCTCCTTACGGGAGAATTTACCCGTGGGACAATTTTTCCGGATTAGACGGAATTGCTCTGATAGGGATGACTTCGTGGAGGAAGCTATACATCTGTCCTCCAAATTACAACAGAGGGGGTACCCCACAAGAATCATAAAGAAAGCTAAGAAGAGAGCACTTAACGCTAATCGGGAAACTCTTTTGTCTGTTAACAAGAGACCTCAGACTAAGAAACCTGTGTTTGTTTCTACATTCAACACGGCATCCCAACATATCAGAAAGTTGGTCTTAAAAAACTGGAAGATCCTGAACACAGGGGGGATGAAGATCGAGACACCTCTTTTTTCCTTCAGACGGAGCCAAAACCTGCGGGACCTCCTGATACACACTAGACCTAAGGACACAGGAGGAGTAAGAGAGAATCTTACAGCAACAGGTCTACCCAGAGTGACTGGTCATACTCGCTGTGGCTCATGCAGTGTCTGTCACTTGACTAGCAATTCCGTCACTATTGACCTAGGTCTTCCCACTCCCTGGGAACAGAGATCACACACTAATTGTAATTCCCAGGGAGTGATTTATCTCCTTACCTGCCCCTGCCAAAAATTGTACGTAGGGATGACCAGCAGAAAAGTGCGAGTACGGATCACGGAACACCGCAGTACCATCAGATGCGGCAAAACGAACACTAAATTAACGTCACATTTTGTTGAACAAGGACACAGCATTGAAGATATCAGATGGACTGTGATTGAGAAGATAAAACCTTGTAGACACCACTTAGAAGACCAGAGAGTGTTATTACAACGAGAACAACGTTGGGTCTACCGCTTGAAAAGCCACATAGTGGGGCTAAATGATGAGATCCCGTGGCAAACACTAGGGAGACAACTATGACAACTATCGTTTTCATATTGAGGTTTCTACTGTAGTTGGTCCATGAAGCCTCCTTGCTACACCCGACTATTGAAACACTCCTAGCTGTTATATCGTAAATTTCACTACATTAGCAAGCATGGATGGGCAGTGAGCGCAATATAATTTTCTATTACTGTTGATTCCCCAGGGTACTGCCAAGGTCCGATAAGATTGTGATGGTGGACAGATGTTATCTTCCATTCCCTTGTTTTGAGAACCTCTTTTCCCTCTCTGTGCCATTCACGGGATGCACACACGACATAACATTTGCCAATGCAGGTATGCTTTCTTCCTTCGATGTTCGATCACACCTCTTACCTGGGGGGACTGTGCACATGAGCCTCCTTAGGGCCGTATTTGTGTTGGGTGTGCCATTTCATCCTTCTTGGGAGTCTGCCAATGCTTGCGGGCGTATGGTCTCTTGATACCTATAGGGTTGTAGCGCTTTTCCCGTGCTTTTGCTGACTCTGCATGTGTGTCGGGGACCGACCGCCCTCGGATTCTGTATATTGGAGGGGGCGGGATGAGAGACATGCCGGAACTTTTTCCGAGAAGACGGGGCAGTTCCATAAGTAACGCGCACTCTGCGCACATATGAGGGGCCTGGTTAAGATCGTCGCATCGGGCTGAATGTATAACATGAGTGAGGACGGGCTATGGGGAACTACAACTCCCAGAGGCCGAGACTCCCTCACTAGCTGACGTTGCGATGTCGCATCGGTGACGACGTCATCTTGCAGCTACCTGGCGTATTGAATAAACGGAGCAAGGAACGCCGCGTTCATCTACTACGCGGTGGTTCGGAGCTCGGGTTTGCTTTGGCGGTAATTGCCGTACTGAACGGTAAGAGCAGCGGATGGGATACTTTAAGCAACGGCAACTCTCTACACTTTGTGTAACTGCCACAAATGAGAAATTAATTAATTATTGCGAGTTAACTGACTCCCACTTTCCTTTCACTGCATGTAGATTGTGTTCATGGGCAAGAAACTCCCCGGGCGGCCATCAGTTCGAGTTTTTGACTTGTTTAAACTCGGTGAGTTCACCTAGGCAATCGATTTATCGTATCTGGGAACTCTAAACTCTTTGTTTTATTTACTCTTTTAAGTCTCATGACTTGCTCCAATTGTAGGGAGCATCTGGATAGGTTGGTTGTGGATGCAGGGAGTATTGGGGCTGGGTGATGGTGGTGTGTATGTGTCACGATGTCGTGCATAATATTATACTTCGTAAACTATTATCGACGTATAGACTGTGAGTGGCTGATTATGACCACTTCCCTTATATGAAAGATCCAATGAGTATGAGAGGAACCCTGTTTTGAATCGCTACAGAGCAGAGACTAGCCTGAGAATATTACTAATACTCAGGACTATTTAAGAGAGATTTCTCCAGATCGTATTGTGTGTGGTGGGGGATTAGCACTCACGCTCACTCATTTTCTTTTCTTCTCTCTTTATTCTCTTCTAGTGATTGTCTTCCCATGATTCATATGGGGATACTCCCTCCACTAATTTAGAAACAGACCCAGCAGAGTACGGATCCTAGTGACCTACACCTAGCTGGGCTACCCAATGATCTTATTAAGACAAGGGTAACCGATGGATCCTACTGCGACAGTCCTGAAGAAGACCAGGGTGACCTTTCGGGGCACATATCTATGGTCGAAACATGTTGACTCGAGCAGTGGTAGGAGGGAAGTCTTGAGAAACCTCATTTTCTCAATAAGGCATTTTCCCATCCTTTCTTTTCTTTTAATCCTGATAAGGGTACCATAATTGGTTCTAATAAAGTAATTCTTTCTTTTGGCACCCCTAATCAGTTTTAACACACGTCCTTACTGCACTTATTTGTGTCGCACTTTTGATCCACGAGGTGTTCCTCTACTCACGGTATCACTTATGTATGTTACTCATTGTACGTATTTACGTATTGTTTTGTACGTCTTGTAACGTGGAAATTTATTATTTTTTCCCCTCCCTAATGCTCCGCCCTGGATGTGGCTACACCAGGGCGTTTGCAGCAGGCCCTATGATGAAGCATGTCACATACTTCGGTATGTGAGTGAGGGCAGTGCTAATGAACTGCACAGACATCCTGAACACGTTCACTTACTCACACTAAAGAGGCTGCAGGCTTCCCTCACAAGGTACCTAGGAGTTGCCAAAAGTTATATAACAGAAACGCTTTGCAAAGGATTTCCTTTTTCCCAAAAAGTTAGTGAAAGTGTGTTTATAATTAGCATACAGATTAACTTAGTTTTTTTTAAAAAAAATTCCTACTCTGAGGCCATTGCTAACTTGCAGAATAACAAAAAAAATAGATTAATAGAAAAAGTTAAACTAAAATAGGTTTTATCTTTCCATTGGCTATATGAAAAAACATTCTACTCATTCTACTCATTAATTCACACCACAATAATGTCGAGTATTGCAAGTGATAGAATGATTCCTTGAATTTTGTGATTGGGCAGGCATGGCATTTTTAGCATAGCTATGGATTTGCCGCATTTGCCACATAATCCATTGTCTTCAGCACAATCTGCAGATTTTTAAAGAGGTTGTTTTTAGCTCAAATGGTTCAAAAGTTATAAAATTGCATTGACATGTGGTGGCGCTGAGTGGAAGGTTCTTTCCTAAGGTTGACTGGTTTCCTTCTGATTGCTTATTGCTATATTCAGGTGTTTAACTGGTTCCAATGAAGTGCAATCTATGGGGCCCATTAGGATGGCGGGCGGATCGCCAGGCTGGCGGTTGCCACCGCCGGCCTGGCGGGGGCGATCCGCCCGCCATCCTTGCTGCAATGACCCCCGCCATATTAACATGACTGGGGGTTCCGCGGCGGACGGAAAGACCGTCCGCCGCAAGGCGACCGGGGCGGCAAAGGGTTTATATGGTGGCGGTGTCTATCAGACACCGCCAGCCATATCAGGATGGGCTTCTTCAGATGCCTTTCGGTGGCGGCAATGCCGCCATGGAAAAACATGCGGCCTTCACTTTGGGGGCCCGTTGCAGGCCCCCATGGTGAAGGCGAGGTGGGGGGGTGCACATGGGGGGTACCTGTGGTACCCCCCTGCATTTGCATACACAATGCGGCAGGCACCGCGCGGTGCCTGCCGCTGTGTGCATGCAAATGCTTAACAAGCATTTTTAACATTGCGGCGGGTGCTGGTGTAAACACCGCCCGCCGCAATGTTAAACATGCATGATGCGCCCGCCACTGTGGCAGGCGCATCCTAATCCCCCCACGGGACCCCCGCCCTTATGGCGGGCGGTCTCTTCCCCTGATGGGTTGGCGGGCGGACTAAGTCCGTCCGTCATCTTAATGACCCCCTATGTCTAGTGTTAGCAAGCTTACGAATATCAAAATAATGAACTAATACGATCACATAATGTGCCACATTATGCTGCATACTTTGCTTTTTCTTGTTGCACAATTTAGTTATCATGCCAGTTAAACAGGTTGAACCAGGAACTCCTATTGATATTGTCGTGATGTCATGGCTGTCACTTGTAATGTAATGGAGACGCTGCATATCAACACGTGTTCTGAAATGATGTGATGTAACTGCCTGTATTCCGATAATCACAGGAAATAAAATTAGTTTAAAAAAAACATATATGCTTCAGGTGACAACGAGCTTTGCACCTTCGATCTGAAAACCTTGCCGCAAAATCAGAACTCTGTTGGTTTCAGAAACTGCTGTCTGTCTTCACTCTGCCTGAAAAAATAAAATAAGGACTATCAGCTCTTCAAGGAAGTAAGAAACAGTTTAGGGAATTTGGTCTTGTCCCTGCCAATACCCAGTTGTGAGAGACATTGTCCCTCGAACTGCATTTCTCTTTAACATTTTCTTGTTGTGGGGAATATACAAGTCTCTGTATTTTTTTATTTCGTAATTCTTGCTGCACCCTACTTAATATTTGTCACAGTGCATATTTCAAAGACCTGGTGGTCATATAATCTTTTATAACAGCATACCATGGCTTTCTGTTATGTTACAAAGAGCTTCTAAAGCGCATGTTCCTTAAAAGGTTTCATGGCTCTGAGGCACAAGAAGCAGAGAGAATGTGCGGTTATTCGTGGGCTTGACTAAGGAGCCAGGTTTTCAGCAAGGTTCTGAAACATTCATAGGAGTGAATTTGTGAGTGTAATTGTAATTGGATTTCTATAGCACTTAGTACCCCTGATGAGGTGCTGAAGCGCTTTAAGTTTCATCTTGGAAGTCACAAGCTTGTTCATGTGCACAAGTTTGGTGCGAAATTATTTTCCCAGACAGTGGAAGTGTATCAGGATGCATTAGGGAGGAGACCTAGACAGTGAAGTGGGGTCATGTGAGGCAAGGCTGCTATAGACATTTAGGGGTCGATTAGGATGGCGGACGGATTGTCCCCGCCGGGCTGGCAGTAGCCACCGCCGGCCCGGTGCCTGTCATGTTGTGCTTTGAAACGCACAACATGCATTCTTAGCATTGCAGCGGACGGTGCTTACAGCACCGCCCGCCGCAATGTTAAGAATGCGGGATGCACCCGCCACCGTGGCGGGTGCATCCTAATTTGATGCACGGGACCTCCGCCCCTGTGGCGGACGGTCTCTTCCTACAACGGGATGGCGAACGGACAAAGTCCGTCCGCCATTCTAATCGGCCCCTTAGTTAGGTGCTTCCTGTAGCACTGCCACTTAATAGGTGATGAAGGGTAAAGGGGGCTGCAGTCTGTTGCTCAGAGTGGGAAGGTTCTTTTTTCAGGTAAAATCACCCTTTGGTTTCTGTTCTGAGCATGGTATTTGTGGCTCTTCATAGCCAGTTGCGGATAGTACACACCTTTGTGTGCCTCTGTTGTAGGGGCTCCAGGCTGGAAACTACCCCGCTTAGAGAAATATCACTCCGCACAAAGACTATGTCTACTGAACAAAGCAAACACAAGGACGTGATGGACGGAGCACTGAAACTTTGCAGACACTCACCCCCAGTCACACATCTAGGTTGAATCCATCATCGTTCTTTAGCTCACTTCGCCACCTCAGTTCAGACCCGGCCATATGCAAATCAATCTTGACCCTGTCCCTCATGGGAACACTCCAGCCCAGACTTCCAAGTCAGGTCTTCACTGGACCAGAAACAAGCATCCTTGGGCTGGTTTCAGGGTAACACCCCTCATCAGACAGGCTAGTTTGAAACCCGTGGCAAGTGAGCATGGGACCCACGTCTGGGCATACCCAGCAAACTTAGGGTGAACAAAGCAAACACAAGGAGCTGTTGGATGGAGCGCTGAAACCTTTCAAACTTATTTCAGATGCTCTGTCCATCACCACCCCCTTCTCTGAATCGTTTTGGCCACCACAAGCGTGGAAGGGTATGCTCAGATGTGAGTCCCTTGCTCACTGCACCATCAGGATTCAAGCAAGCCGGGCCGAAGACGGCTGTAATGCCAGAAACCGGTCCCCGGAAGCTTGTTTCCTTTCCAGTAAAGAATTGGCTTGGTAGTTTGGTCTGCCCTGTTCCCATGATGCACTGGGCCAGGGACAGACTAATTTGCATGTAGCCAGGTTCTGAACTGGAATGGTGCAGTGAGCTAAAAAAAAGTGATGGATCAAGCCCTGATCTTTTGACTGGGTATGAGTGTTCTGCTTAATTCAGATGCTCTGTCCATCACCACCCCCTTTTCTGAATCGTTTTGGCCACCACAAGCGTGGAAGGGTATGCTCAGATGTGAGTCCCTTGCTCACTGCACCATCAGGATTCAAGCAAACCGGGCCGAAGACGGCTGTAATGCCAGAAACCGGTCCCCAGAAGCTTGTTTCCTTTCCAGTAAAGAATTGGCTTGGTAGTTTGGTCTGCCCTGTTCCCATGATGCACTGGGCCAGGGACAGACTAATTTGCATGTAGCCAGGTTCTGAACTGGGATGGTGCAGTGAGCTAAAAAACGGTGATGGATCAAGCCCTGATCTTTTGACTGGGTATGAGTGTTCTGCTTAATTCAGATGCTCTGTCCATCACCACCCCTTTTCTGAATCGTTTTGGCCACCACAAGCGTGGAAGGGTATACTCAGATGTGAGTCCCTTGCTCACTGCACCATCAGGATTCAAGCAAGCCGGGCCGAAGACGGCTGTAATGCTAGAAACCGGTCCCCGGAAGCTTGTTTCCTTTCCAGTAAAGAATTGGCTTGGTAGTTTGGTCTGCCCTGTTCCCATGATACACTGGGCCAGGGACAGACTAATTTGCATGTAGCCAGGTTCTGAACTGGGATGGTGCAGTGAGCTAAAAAACGGTGATGGATCAAGCCCTGATCTTTTTACTGGGTATGAGTGTTCTGCTTAATTCAGATGCTCTGTCCATCACCACCCCCTTTTCTGAATCATTTTGGCCACCATAAGCGTGGAAGGGTATGCTCAGATGTGAGTCCCTTGCTCACTGCACCATCAGGATTCAAGCAAGCCAGGCCGAAGACGGCTGTAATGCCAGAAACCGGTCCCCGGAAGCTTGTTTCCGTTCCAGTAAAGAATTGGCTTGGTAGTTTGGTCTGCCCTGTTCCCATGATGCACTGGGCCAGGGACAGACTAATTTGCATGTAGCCAGGTTCTGAACTGGGATGGTGCAGTGAGCTAAAAAACGGTGATGGATCAAGCCCTGATCTTTTGACTGGGTATGAGTGTTCTGCTTAATTCAGATGCTCTGTCCATCACCACCCCCTTTTCTGAATCGTTTTGGCCACCACAAGCGTGGAAGGGTATGCTCAGATGTGAGTCCCTTGCTCACTGCACCATCAGGATTCAAGCAAGCCGGGCCGAAGACGGCTGTAATGCCAGAAACCGGTCCCCGGAAGCTTGTTTCCTTTCCAGTAAAGAATTGGCTTGGTAGTTTGGTCTGCCCTGTTCCCATGATGCACTGGGCCAGGGACAGACTAATTTGCATGTAGCCAGGTTCTGAACTGGGATGGTGCAGTGAGCTAAAAAACGGTGATGGATCAAGCCCTGATCTTTTGACTGGGTATGAGTGTTCTGCTTAATTCAGATGCTCTGTCCATCACCACCCCCTTTTCTGAATCGTTTTGGCCACCACAAGCGTGGAAGGGTATGCTCAGATGTGAGTCCCTTGCTCACTGCACCATCAGGATTCAAGCAAGCCGGGCCGAAGACGGCTGTAATGCCAGAAACCGGTCCCCGGAAGCTTGTTTCCTTTCCAGTAAAGAATTGGCTTGGTAGTTTGGTCTGCCCTGTTCCCATGATGCACTGGGCCAGGGACAGACTAATTTGCATGTAGCCAGGTTCTGAACTGGGATGGTGCAGTGAGCTAAAAAACGAAGATGGATCAAGCCCTGATCTTTTGACTGGGTATGAGTGTTCTGCTTAATTCAGATGCTCTGTTCATCACCACCCCCTTTTCTGAATCGTTTTGGCCACCACAAGCGTGGAAGGGTATGCTCAGATGTGAGTCCCTTGCTCACTGCACCATCAGGATTCAAGCAAGCCGGGCCGAAGACGGCTGTAATGCCAGAAACCGGTCCTCGGAAGCTTGTTTCCTTTCCAGTAAAGAATTGGCTTGGTAGTTTGGTCTGCCCTGTTCCCATGATGCACTGGGCCAGGGACAGACTAATTTGCATGTAGCCAGGTTCTGAACTGGGATGGTGCAGTGAGCTAAAAAACGGTGATGGATCAAGCCCTGATCTTTTGACTGGGTATGAGTGTTCTGCTTAATTCAGATGCTCTGTCCATCACCACCCCCTTTTCTGAATCGTTTTGGCCACCATAAGCGTGGAAGGGTATGCTCAGATGTGAGTCCCTTGCTCACTGCACCATCAGGATTCAAGCAAGCCAGGCCGAAGACGGCTGTAATGCCAGAAACCGGTCCCCGGAAACTTGTTTCCTTTCCAGTAAAGAATTGGCTTGGTAGTTTGGTCTGCCCTGTTCCCATGATGCACTGGGCCAGGGACAGACTAATTTGCATGTAGCCAGGTTCTGAACTGGGATGGTGCAGTGAGCTAAAAAACGGTGATGGATCAAGCCCTGATCTTTTGACTGGGTATGAGTGTTCTGCTTAATTCAGATGCTCTGTCCATCACCACCCCCTTTTCTGAATCGTTTTGGCCACCACAAGCGTGGAAGGGTATGCTCAGATGTGAGTCCCTTGCTCACTGCACCATCAGGATTCAGGCAAGCCGGGCCGAAGACGGCTGTAATGCCAGAAACCGGTCCCCGGAAGCTTGTTTCCTTTCCAGTAAAGAATTGGCTTGGTAGTTTGGTCTGCCCTGTTCCCATGATGCACTGGGCCAGGGACAGACTAATTTGCATGTAGCCAGGTTCTGAACTGGGATGGTGCAGTGAGCTAAAAGACGGTGATGGATCAAGCCCTGATCTTTTGACTGGGTATGAGTGTTCTGCTTAATTCAGATGCTCTGTCCATCACCACCCCCTTTTCTGAATCGTTTTGGCCACCACAAGCGTGGAAGGGTATGCTCAGATGTGAGTCCCTTGCTCACTGCACCATCAGGATTCAAGCAAGCCGGGCCGAAGACGGCTGTAATGCCAGAAACCGGTCCCCGGAAGCTTGTTTCCTTTCCAGTAAAGAATTGGCTTGGTAGTTTGGTCTGCCCTGTTCCCATGATGCACTGGGCCAGGGACAGACTAATTTGCATGTAGCCAGGTTCTAAACTGGGATGGTGCAGTGAGCTAAAAAACGGCGATGGATCAAGCCCTGACCTTTTGACTGGGTATGAGTGTTCTGCTTAATTCAGATGCTCTGTCCATCACCACCCCCTTTTCTGAATCGAAACCTTTCAAACGCTCACTCCCCGTCACAGATCTGGGTTGAATCCATTATCATTCTTAAGCTTATATTGCCACCATAGTTCAGAACCAGCCATATGCAAATCAGTCTTGACCCTGTTCCTCATGCCAGGTCTTCACTGGACCGTAAACAAGCATCCTGGGACCGGTTTCGGGGGAACACCCCTCATCAGCCAGGTTAGCTTGAATCCAGTGGCCAAGTGAGCAAGGGACCCATGTCTGAGCATACCCTGCCAACTGGGTCATACCACGTCAGGGTATGCAATGACATGGGTCCCTTGCTCACTTTGGTTTGCCACCTGAAAGGGATTAACACTAAAGATGATTTAACACCTATATGTGATTTGTGTTTCCAAAGATTTTCTATATTCATTCAGATGCTACACAAAGAGGTACTGCTCATTTCAATGTGCCGTTAGTTAAATGTGATGTCTTATTGTTGCACACCTTTTACACATAATATATCACCTTACTATAAAATGTTCACCCTATACTGTGCGTTTTTACATCTCCCCTACAGGCAGCTTTAGCGGTCCTATCTTCAACAGACCTATTGCATATAATACTTTAACTTGAATAGTCTGTGTATGTGTCAAACCGTTAGCTTTTTGTATTCTTTCTGTTCCAGTCAGCCATTTACTTGATATATTCCCAAACACATGTTAGAGCAGCCCGCAGGTGATTGGTTCTCTCACGTCATTCTATAAGCTGTTTCTGTGTTCTTCCGCTTGCTATA
Organism: Lissotriton helveticus; assembly: GCF_964261635.1. Lineage (NCBI taxonomy): Eukaryota > Metazoa > Chordata > Amphibia > Caudata > Salamandridae > Lissotriton > Lissotriton helveticus. The sequence continues at coordinate 1,276,577,445 of NC_136067.1, read as the reverse complement.
GTCCTTGCATTCCAGTTCAAGATGGACTATTTTCTCTCCTTCATCTCCCTCCCTCTCAGCTGGACTTGGCCCTTTAGCAAGGTAGTCCCAGAACTTTTTGCCTTCCTCCTGTATTTTTTCTGACCTGTGTTTTTTGGTTTTATGGCTCTGGGCACTTTATCACTGCTGTTCAGTGCTAAAGTGCATGTGCTCTCTCTGGTAAAACTTGGTGAGATTGGACTACACCTGTTTGGCATATTTCATTTTCTTGTAAGTCCCCTGTACCGTGGTATCCCATATACCCAGGGCCTGTAAATTAAATGCTACTAGTGAGCTTGCTGCGCTGCTTGCGCCACCCACCGAAGTAGCCTTTCAAACCTGTCTCAGGCCTCTGCCGCTGCAGGGCCTGCAAACTCAGTTTACTGCCGCAATGATGTGGCATGCAAAGTGGTTGCTGCATATGAAGCTCCCCTTCTATAACATATACGTCACCACTAAGGTAGGCCCTAGCTAGCCCTATTGGCAGGGTGCTGTGTAGGTAAAAGGTAGGACATGTGGCTTAACTGTGTGGCATGTCCTGGTAGTGACAAACAACCTATTTGGTTTTTCACTGCTGTGAGACTGCCCTCTCTCTCATAGGTTTGAATTGGGGATTCCCTGATTTGTGCTTCAGTGGTAATTTCTGATGTGAAAGGGGAAGCGTGGCCATGTTTGGTATGTTTGGAATAATAATAAGAAATCCTGCTTATTGGTAAAAGCAGATTTGTCATACATTGTTTAGAAATTCCACTTTTAGAAATGGGCATTTCTGTGTGCTTATGAGTCTTTGTGTACTGTCCGGATATGTATTCACTGTCTGGTTTTGACTGTTAGGAGAGAGGGTATATGCATTCACTCTAGACAGTCACAAGGGGGGTTGAGGTGTGTCCTTCCTTTCCTGAGGGACTCTTCACTTGGCTCATTAGACCTAGCCTGCATTTAGAGTAGCAGGAGGAGTTTCCCTTGCACATGAATAGGTCTGGCCTGCATTTAGAGTGGTGGGAAGAGTTGCACCTGCATCTGAATATGACTGTGCCTGCCTTCGACAATGCTGCCTCTGCCCCCCTGCAGTGTGTCTTGGGCCAGGGTCTGAGATGTGAATGTGGGTGTTGTGCACTTCTAAACAGTGTTTGAAGTACCCCCCAGAACAAAGACTTTGGGACTATAAGTACAGGGGCTGTGACCCCATGAAAGGACACTGTGTGTGACTCGTAACTAGATGCTGCTGTACTGCCAGGATGAACCACCTTGGGACTTGATTCCTCTGTGCTGACCTGCTGCCTATTGGACTGAAACAAGGACGGCCACTTTGCTCTGGGACCCTTGTGCTGGCCTGTCTGGCTGCACCCTGCTAGTGTGTCCTCAGTGCTCTCCCAGGAGTGCTGCTCTGCCCCTGGTCCTTGCAAGCTTGTGCGCTTTATCCCTTTGGGCTCTTGGCCCTCAACCTCTGTGGGATGTGCTGTGCCTAGTTTACCTGAGCCCAAGGTGTCGCCTTGTGCTGCAGTAAAGTACAAGGTGAGCACTTCTTGTAGTTGTGCACATGGTGAGCACTTCAATTTGTTGTGCACATGGAGAGCGCTTTATTTCATTGTGCACATGGTGAGCACTGTGTCTTACAGCCTGTCCTCTTGAAGTGTGTGAGGAGCGCTTTCCTCACTGGAGTTCCGGGCTGTGCCCCACCCGCTGATGTCCTTGCCTTGAGAAGATTAGAATTTGGGACAGCGGGGCTCCAGCAGGTCGCCATAGCGGGGGGGGGAGCAACCCCAAGTCAGACGAGTCCAGGCGCCAGCAACGGGAGGGCTGCACATAACCGTGAGGAGGTGCCTGCAGAGAGGACCCTGTGAGCCTGTGGGGGGAGCCGCCGATGGTTACTCTGGAGAACACCGCGGGTAAGAGCATTCCTGGGAAGCCAGTGTCAGACTCGACCCCGGGCTGGCCCGGCTCTCACATGGAGCTACATTTCAGCAACTGCACCACAGGTTCGCGGGCAGCTGCACTCCTGGAACTCCTGCCGGGGAGGACCCAGAGAGGTCTCCACTCCTTTGCGGACCGGGCAGCCGCGTTTCTCTCTGCCTTTTTCTTGTGTGGCTCAAACTGTGGGAGACCCAGAGAGGTCTCCCCACTACCAATCACCATTTGGGTGTCCCCACACCAACCCAATGGTAGTGGATTAGGCCGGACGAGGTAAACTTCAACGGAGGCCCCCATACCTGGATCTAAAGGGATCCCCTCGACTTACCGTACTTCCTGTTGTAGGCAGGCACGCAGCCCAGAAGCCTACAGGAAGGGAGCAATTACCAGACAAACTATAATAAGAGCGCTGGGGCCGCTCTTGATGTTATTTACTGTTATAGATGGTAATGTGGATATGCGGGGAGAAGTCCTAGATGTGGGGCCTAACCTAACTACCGCCTCGTGTGCACTGATCTACTATATATGTCATGTACGATTGTGTAATCTATGCAGTGTCATGACAGTTCCTAGTGGCACAGTGATTTATGTGATTATGGTCTAAAGTGTTTTGTGTACAATACAAAGGCATTTTTATATAACCTTGTGTGGAGTCTCTATTTATGGTGTGCCTAGTGTGTCACTGGTGTGTGTGTGTTGCGCAAACGCTTTACACATTGCCTCTGGGATAAGCCTGACTGCTCTGTCAAGCTACCAAGGGGTTGAGCAGGGGTTATCTTGGGTGTGTAACTCCCTTACCCTGACTAGAATGGTGGGTTCTGCCTGGCTTAAGTGCATACCCTAGCTAACCAGCCCTAATACCTTCTACCATCCACCAACTGCTGCTATCGATCATTGCCCTCCACTTTTGGGTTTGCAAAAATAATAAAATAATCGCATTTGTAACATCAATGACAGCAGGTGACCTTCTTTGAATGGTATTTTTTTTTTCAGAAAGAAATATTCAACAGTATCAGTCAGGGCTAATTAAACAGAATGGAAAAATCAATGGAGGAGTAACTCACAACTCTAATGGATTTAGATGCCAGGTGCTCATTTGCTTGTTTTAAGGTGCTGATTAAGAATAATAATGTAGGAGCTACTGTTAAAAGGAGAAATATCTCTGGATGAAGCAGAGACAATTGCAAATGGTGTGGCAAGAGTGTTTTATCAAAGAAACGGGGGTGGTGCTGTTAGGTTTAGGTGGTAAAGCGCAAGGTAGCAGTTGGAAAGAGTGACTAGAAAAATAAAGATGTGAGGGTCAAAGTGTCAGATGTGCTACAGTTGGTTCACTGATAGAATATCAATGGTAAAAACGTTGATGGTAAAAATAGCACCCAAAAAAATATAGATAGTAAAAATATCAACTCCCTATACTCCAACAGGTAAGTACAAAAATATTGAATAAAAAATATCTAAGTTAAAAATATAGATGAAAAAAATATCGATTTAAAATTATAAATAAAATAATATATATTAAATCTATAAATTATTAATATTATCTTTAACAAAATGAAATAAATTTAATATACATTTTAAATAAATATAAACATTTAAATTAGTTTAAAAATATAACACACAAATATAATAATGTATACATATTTACATAAAATATTTTATTAACTATTATCTTTATTTAATTTTTAAACTTTTAAATTATATAAAAATACAAATTATACATATGTCCATAATCTAATTAACAAACATTCTATAATTAATTAAAACATTAAATTATTAGAACAAAATTAAAATGTACATTTCGCAATACAATAAATACAACAGTAGGGAAAATGTTGGATAGCGAAATAATTAAATTTACTATTCCAAATACAATGAGTGCAACAGTAGGGAAAGTGTTGGATAGCAGAGGGGTAACATTTACTCTTCCCACTCCAAAGAGTGCGACAGTAGGGAAAGTGTTGGATAGCGGAGGAGTAAAATTTACTATTCCCACTCCAGTGAGTGCAACATTAGGGAAAATATTGAATAGCAAATAGGTAAAAAATACTATTCCCACTCTAGTGAGTGCAATAGTAGGGAAAGTGCTGGATAGCAAAGGGGTATAAATTACTATTCCCACTCCAGTGAGTGCAACAGTAGAGAAAGTGCTGGATAACAGAAGGGTAAAAGTTACTATGCCCACTCCAGTGAGTGCAACAGTAGGGAAAGTATTGGATAGCAGAGGGGTAAACATTACTATTCCCACTCCAGTAAGTGCAACAATAAGAAAGATTTTGGACAGCAGAGGGGTAAAAATTACTATTCCCACTCCAGTGAGTGCTACAGTAGGGAAAGTCCTGGATAGCAAATGGGTAAAAGGTATTATTCCCACTCCAGTGACTGCAACAGTAGGGAAAGTGCTGGATAGCAAAAGGGTAAAAATTTATATTCCCACTCAAGTCAGTGCAAAAGTAGGGAAAGTATTGGATAGCGGAGGGGTAAAATTTACTATTACCACTCGAGTGAGTGCAACAGTAGGGAAAGTATTGGATTGCAAAGGGGTAAAAATTACCATTCCCACTCCAGTGCGTGCAACAGTAGGGAAAGTGCTGGATAGTGAAAGGGTAAAAATTACTTTTCCCACTCCAGTGAGTGCAACAGTAGGGAAAGTATTGGATAGCGGAGGGGTAAAAATTAGTATTCCCACTTCAGTGAGTGTAACAGTAGGAAAAGTGCTGGATAGCGGAGGGGTAAAATGTACTATTACCACTCCAGTGAGTGTAACAGTAGGGGAAGTGCTGGATAGTGAAAGGGTAGAAATTACTATTCGCACTCCAGTGAGTGCAACAGTAGGGAAAGTGCTGGAAAGTGGAAGGGTAAAAATTACTATTCCCACTCCAGTGAGTGCAACAGTAGGGAAAGTATTGGATAGCAGAAAAACAAAAATAACTATCAGTTTCATACGTCTTTATTTCGATTTTTTTTCATCATAAAAGACAGTCTACATAAAAAGAATAAAACCAGGTCATACATGCATAACATTTGGAAACACCATATTTCTTCCAAAACAGTTCATCATTTTAAAAAAAGGATTAAACAGTAATTTTAAAGACGCAGTATAAAAAGGTACCCATATTTACAAATGATAATCAGGATATGTTAGACCTGTCAGCCCTAGGGTGGTCTTTCCCTGTGTTTTTTTTGCCCTTGCCTCATTTTTCCCACCTCCTTTTTGTTGACCCTTAGGTCTTCGGGCACCTTTTCATGGCTAATCTGTGTTAGGGTGCAGGTGCTCTCTACTTCAAACATTGCTGCCATTGGTCCCTGCTACTGCAGCGTGTTTTTTTTTAGTGTAGCACCCTAGCTGCCAGGAGCAGGCTGGATCCCCATACAATGTTGCAATGCCAGCCACCCCTCCCCTGTCCATAGGTAGAGTGGGGAAGCTCCTGGAACCTTCCAGAAGAAAGGCGGACCTGATTTTTGCCGCCTTAGAGAGTGGTCACCTGACCTGGGCATACTTAAGCAAGGGAGGGAACTTTTTCTAGTCAGTTGGAGCATCACTGACCTGGGGAACCCACGCAGGAGTTTTAGGCGGGAGGGCCTAGTTAGGAACCTATGCTACTGGGAGTGATAGGATTTAGATGCTGCCTCTTAAGCTGGGTGAGGTGTCCTAGACTAGCCCCCTGATCTGGCCCAGTGTTAGGGAACCCCAGGGTCCATCTGCAGTGACTGAGGAAAATTCATCTAGCCTCCAACTCAACACCCCCCCCTCTTCAACTTCAAGAAACCAACATCTAAGGGCGCAGAACCATCCAAGCGCCAAGAATTCTACTTCCCTTTTACCAGAGACTGCTGGGGGATCGACCAGGTACTGGACTTGTGCTGCCCTGCGCACCCCCCTGCCTGCATTGGGGCCTTTAATTTGCCCTGCCTGTCTCCCCCCTGACCGACTCTCTCTGCCTTACATTCTGCCTTCCTATCTGCTGCACGATTTGGGAGCGCTGTAACTTGCCCCCTAACCAGCGCTGGGTACGAGACTGCCCTCCTGGGCCCCCCCGCATCGTGAATCACCTGGAGCGCTATTGCCCCCACGCGCTGCCCTGAGGCGCTGAATGATCGTAGCGCTGTTGCCCCCCTCGACTGTAAAGCGCTGGGCCCCGGAGCGCTGCTGCGCCTACGCAGTGCTCCCCGAAGTACTCACCCCCTCAACCCATGGTAAGCGCTAGCCTTGAGGCGCTGCTGACCGCCCTCGGCAGCCCTCGGTTCCAGGAGAGGGCTGCCGCTGTGTTTCCTGAGGGCCACGCCCGGCCCGACTGTGTGCAGCTCCCCCGCGGCGGCCCCCGGAGCCTTGGGGAGGCCGCGCCGGGATTCCTGTCAGGCGCCGCTGGGCCTGCCAGGTTGTGAAGCCGTCACTACCTCCACCACGTGACGGGGGCGCCGGGCCTCGTCATTGGCCACGCCCCCGCCTTTCCTGAGCTGCCATTGGGCCCGCGGCCCGGCCTGGTCCCTGGCCGCGCCGCGATTGGCTGCTGACTCTCCCGCCCCCCGAGAACGCCACCGGATTGGTCCCGGGCCCTCGCCATCCCCGGGAAGGAGCCGGGACTGCCCTGGGGGCCGGTGGGAGACCCAGGAAGAGCGAGAGTGTGGCGCGGGTCTCCCCCCACAGCCTACCACCCCCCCTGGGGCTTGTGACCACTACCGAGGGCTCCGTGGGTCGAGGGAGCCCTCCCCTGTGACAGCGAGTGCCCCTTCGTCTGCTCGGCCTGCCAGAGGGCCGAGGCCCTCCCCCTCCCGCAGCGAACCATCGCAAGGGCTCCCGAAAGAGCCGAAGACAACAGGTAACCCTGGGGAGGAGGGCGGAAGGCCGGTTTTGGCCCCGAGTTTGCCCCTCCCCCGGGAACAGTGGTGACTGGGCCCCGTTGGCCCCGCAGGAGCTTTGAGATACTGGGAGGCCTTAATTGAGAGTCTAGGTGACTCGGGGCCATTAACTGTGGAGGCCTGAAGAGCAGGCTATACTACCTTAACTGTTGCCGGCCCAGGGGACAAGATCTTTCCACCCCTCATTGACTGTTGGTGCATGGTGGCAGTCTTATGCTGCCTTTACTGTTCATACTGGCTTATATGTTTTCATGCCTGCTTATGAGAGGATCTTTTTCCCTGTACTGAATTTCTTGCAGGGGTGGGCCTCTACAGTTCCTGATGGGACCGAACTGTTATACTTAATGATTCATTCCAGTGTTACTTTGATGGTCTAATTTTGGTTGCAAGACTCTTGATATTTACAAGAGGAAATGTTTATGATTGCTTCCTACAGGTTAATCCATGGTTTATGAAACTACCTTTTAGCCTGCTGAATAGTATAACGCGTCAGGCTGTGTTCTTTGGAGTTTTCTGCTGTACTGAAAGTATTTAATGAAATGTTTTACCATTTTACAAGAAATGCATTTTCAAAGGCGTTCATGAAATGTTTTAATGAGGTACTTTAATGCAATGCTAATGATTTGCTAATGCATTATTTGCTCTGATCTAAAGCCTATATAAAAGATCTTGATTTACAAACACAACTACTGGTGTGGTCTCCATTATTGCGCCCACTTCGTGTCTCATTGGATGCGTGTGTTGAGTAGCTGCTCTACACGTAAGCCCCTGGCCGCCTTCCTGCTCGAGCCAAGCTACCCCCGGAGAAATGGTGGTCCCAGTTCTTACATTGTTGGCGAGCGGTGGGATCCAGGACCTGCAGCTACCTAACACCCTCCAGTGGGACAGAGTGCGCTGCAATTAATTGGACACCTGTGGTGCCTACAAGCTAACTCAATTGCCCACCACTGTCTAAGTCTGCAAAGTGTGTAGGAACCTGTGTTGCCCCAGCATTGTTGCCTACGTCCTAGAATCTTTCTTTCAGGTTATCTGGGTCCCCACCTGGCAAAATGGAGTTCCAGCTGGCTGACCTTGATAGGTACACTGTAGTGCAGTTAAGGGAGTTTTGTCAGGGAATGGGGGTGCCTGTGGGGACGAGAGCTGTAAAGGAAGAGCTCCGTACCGACTTGAGGGCATGGGTAAGGGCCCACCCAGGGGAGAGATTGGATGAGGAACAGGGGGAACAGGTCACACACGGGGAGGCGGACACTCACGAAGACCTAGGCCTACTCAACATTGACATGTCAGACAATGTATTGCCAGGAAGACGTTCTGGGGCAGGGAGTTGTGTGTCTAGGGGGAGTGTGTCGTCGCAGGAGTACGAGGACAGGAGGGAGGAGAGGCGGTTAAAGTGGGAGCTTGCCAAGTTAGAGCACCAGAGGGAGAGAGAAAGGGACGATAAGCAGTTTGCTATGGAGGAAAGGAAGCTGGCACACGAGCTTCAGCTCAAGGAAATGGAGCTGAGAGCATTATAGTTGGGTGTGCCAGGGAGTCCGAATGGTGGCAGCGTACCAGCGGCTCAGCAGGAGCCCAGATTCTGGTTACCTAAGGAGGTGATAGCGAGCTACACCAAGGGGGATGACATTGCCAGGTAGTTGGAGGCATATGAAGTGGCCTTGACTGCCCATGGGGTGCCGGAGAAACATTGGGAAGGTGGTTTGTACCGGTATATACCTCCTGACGTCAGGGACTCACTCCTGTATCTGGATAAGGCAGACCAGTTTAGGTATTCCCCCATGAAGGAGGCGCTTATTAAACATTTTGGCCTCACCCCCGAAAGGTATCGCCAGAGGTTTCGTGGCAGCCATAAGCTGTCCACGCAGAATTGGGTGGACTTTTTTGAGTATGCCCGTAAGGCTCTGGATGGTTGGGTGCGTGGCAGCGAGGTGCGTGATTTTGAGGGCATGTATAACCTTTTTTTGAGAGAGCACCTCCTGGATAAGTGTTTTCCGGAGCTGCGCCAACATCTGGTGGACTGCAAGCTTACTGATCCCCGTGAGCTTGCGGAGGAGGCGGATACTTGGGTCAGCACCCGGGTGTCACACAAGGGCCCCGGGGGAGATGGCCCGAAAGGGGGACAGGGCGCCCCTCAGAAGAAAGAGGGCGGAGATAAAAGAACAGAGTTCTCACGAGGCCCACAAACTAGACAGTTTGGGAAAGGAGTAGGTACCCCATCTCAGAACCGTTCCCCAAAACCCACTTACCCTGACAAGAGCCAGCAGCCAAAAGTGGTCCGGTGCTATGAGTGCGGAGAGGTCGGACACTACCAGGGAGATGCCCAGTGTCGCAAACGACCCCCAGCCCCCACTGGTGGCAAGAGTCCCGGGGTGGCTAGCGTAGCGCTTGGGATGGAGCTGCCCCTAGATAAGGAAGGGGAGTGGACAGGCCTGACCCTGGTTTCACTTGGGGATAGAGAGATGGTCCCAGTGACGCCCTTACCATCGAATACTGCTAAGTACCAGCAGAGGGTGAAGGCCAATGGGAAGGAGGTGGACGCTCTGAGGGACACAGGAGCCAGCATGACCACCGTAGTGAGGCGGCTGGTGTCCCCTGAGCAGGTTGTTCCTGATGCGTACCATCCGGCCGTGTTGGCTGACGGCAGAATGAGCTACTATCCGGTGGCTCAAGTTCCCTTTGAGTGGGGAGGAGTATCAGGCCCGTTGAGAGTTGCGATCAGCCCTGCCTTGCCTGTGGACTGTCTGCTCGGTAATGACCTCGAACATACCGCCTGGAAGGAAGTGGAGTTTAAGGCCCACACTGAGATGCTGGGATTACCAGGGTGGACTTGCGTAGTCACGCGGTCCATGGCTGGCCGGCAAGAAGCTCAACCCGGGGTGGAGACTGAGACAACGGCCCAACCCAATGTCGGTCCAGAGGAGAGTGTTGTGGAGGACACACCCCGTGTGATGGATGGGGAGCCCGCGGAGGTAACCCCGGAGTCCGTGGAGGTGGATGTCGTTCCCGTGGGGGACTTGCCGACCCTTGCCGAGTGGCACGTGGAAGGAGGACCTACCCGGGAGGAATTCTGTCGGGCGCAGAGGGAGTGCCCCACGCTTGAAGGCATGCGGCGACAGGCCGAAGCCCAAGCGGTCAACCAAGAAACCGCCAGTTATCACGTGTATTGGGAGGCTGGCCTCCTGTACAGTGAGCCAAGGGTTCCGGTGCATGGATCCTCGAGGGCCTTAGTGGTCCCCCAGTGCTACCGGGCCTTTTTGTTGGAACTGGCGCATGAGATACCCTTAGCCGGACACCTGGGCCAGGACAAGACCTTTGAGAGGCTAGTCCCACATTTTTATTGGCCCAGGATGAGAGTTGCCTCTGACACCTATTGCAAGACCTGCAAGACTTGCCAGGCCAGTGGCAAGACGGGGACCAAGTTGAAGACCCCATTGGAACCACTCCCCGTGGTCGGGACCCCTTTCGAGCGGGTCGGAATCGACATCGTTGGGCCGTTGGACCCTCCGACCTCTGCGGGACATCTGTTCATCTTGGTATTGGTGGACCACGCCACTCGGTACCCGGAGGCCATCCCTCTGAGGACCGTTACTGCACCTGTGGTGGCGCGGGCCCTGATGGGGATATTTACCCGAGTGGGATTCCCCAAGGTCGTGGTGTCGGACAGGGGCACAAATTTCATGTCGGCCTACATGCAGGCCATGTGGAAGGAGTGCGGCGTGACCTATCGGTTCTCCACTCCTTACCACACCCAGACTAACGGGCTCGTAGAGCGCTTCAACAAGACCTTGAAGGGGATGATCCGGAGCCTGCCAGAAGACTTGAGGCGGAAATGGGACGTCCTCCTCCCTTGCTTGTTGTTCTCGTATCGCGAGGTACCACAGAAGGGAGTCGGGTTCAGCCCCTTCGAACTGCTCTATGGCCATCCCGTTAGGGGACCCCTCAGTCTGGTCAAAGAGGGGTGGGAGAAGACTTCAAAGAAGCTTCCCCGTGATGTTGTCAGCTACATGCTGGCATTCCGCAGCCAGATGGCCAAGCTGTGGAAAGAAGCCTCAGACAACTTAGAGGCTAGCCAAGCCGTCATGAAGGAGTGACATGACCGCAACACTCGGACGGTAGAGTTGGACGCGGGACAGAAGGTGTGGGTCATGGAGCCTGGGGAGCTTAGTGCCCTCCAGGACCGGTGGACTGGTCCGTACGAGATTGTGGAGCGTCGAGGCCAGACCACCTACGTTGTTGACTTGAAGACCCCCCGTCAGCCCCATAGGGTGCTCCACGTCAACCGCCTGAAGCCTCATCATGAGCGATCGGAGCTTGCTCTCCTCATGGTGACGGATGGGAGCGAGGAGGAGGAAAGTGAGCCTCTTCCTGACCTTCTAGCGGCTCACGAAAAGGATGGTTCAGTGGAGGGAGTTGTCCTCTCCCCATCCTTGACCCCAGAACAACAGAGGGACTGCCGCCAGGTATTGGCGCAGCACGCCTCGTTGTTCTCCCTCACGCCTGGGATCACGCATCTGTGTACCCATGATGTGGACACAGGGGACAGTCCGCCAGTGAAAACCAAGTCTTACCGGCTGTCCGAGAAGGTAAAGAACAGCATCCAGGGTGAGGTGACCAAGATGCTGGAGCTAGGAGTGATCGAACCCTCCAGCAGCCCGTGGGCTAGTCCGGTTGTGCTGGTGCCGAAAGCGGCTCCACCGGGCACCACACCAGAACTTCGGTTCTGTGTGGACTATCGGGGGTTGAACTCTGTCACCAAGACAGATGCTCACCCGATACAACGGGCAGACGAGCTGATTGACCGGCTGGGAGCAGCCAAATACCTCAGCACCATCGACTTGACATCAGGGTACTGGCAGATTGCCATGGCCGATGGAGCGAAGGAGAAGACAGCGTTCTCCACCCCCGAGGGCCACTTCCAATTTCTAGTGATGCCCTTCGGGCTCAAGAATGCTCCGGCCACCTTCCAGCGGTTGGTGAACCAGGAGCTGTCTGGCCTGGAGTCCTTCTCAGCGGCGTACCTGGATGACATAGCTGTCTTCAGTAGCACCTGGGAGGACCATCTGCAGCACCTCCAGGAGGTGCTGCGGGCGTTACAACGGGCTGGCCTCACCATCAAGGCTAGCAAGTGCCAGATTGGACAGGGATCTGTCGTGTACCTGGGACACTTGGTGGGCGGAGGTAAGGTGCAACCCCTCCAGGCCAAAATTGAGACCATCATGGCCTGGGAGCCCCCCAAAACTCAGACTGAGGTCCGAGCTTTCCTCGGCCTCACTGGCTATTACCGCAGGTTCGTCAAGGGATATGGCACCATCGTGGCCCCCTTGACCGAGTTGACGTCCAAAAAGCAGCCCCGCAAGGTGATCTGGACGGCTGCTTGCCAGGAGGCATTTGAAACACTGAAGCGCGCGATGTGCACCGCTCCGGTGCTGGCCACTCCGGACTTCCAAAAAGAATTCATCGTGCAGACAGATGCCTCAGAGCATGGCGTAGGCGCCGTGCTGTCGCAACTCAACGATGATGGCCAAGACCAACCTGTGGCCTTCATCTCCAGAAGACTCCTCCCTCGGGAACAGCGATGGAGTACCATCGAGCGAGAAGCCTTCGCTGTGGTTTGGGCTTTGAAGAAGTTGAGGCCATACCTTTTTGGCTCTGACTTCCTGATTCAGACCGACCACTGACCCCTTCGCTGGCTCATGCAGATGAGAGGCGAAAATCCCAAGTTGCTAAGGTGGTCCATTTCCCTACAGGGGAAGGACTTTAGGGTGGAACATCGGCCCGGAGCTAACCACGCCAATGCTGACGGTCTCTCCCGGTTTTTCCGCCTTAGCGACGAGAACTCCCTAGAGGTTGGGTAGTTCTCCCCTCTTTCGGCTGGGGGGGATGCATGTTAGACCTGTCAGCCCTAGGGTGGTCTTTCCCTGTGTGTTTTTTTTGCCTTTGCCTCATTTTTCCCACCTCCTTTTTGTTGCCCTTAGGTCTTTGGGCACCTTTTCATGGCTAATCTGTGTTAGGGTGCAGGGGCTCTCTACTTCAAACATGGCTGCCACTGGCCCCTGCTACTGCAGCGTGTTTTTTTTTAGTGTAGCACCCTAGCTGCCAGGAGCAGGCTGGATCCCCATACAATGTTGCAATGCCAGCCACCCCTCCCCTGTCCATAGGTAGAGTGGGGAAGCTCCTGGACCCTTCCAGAAGAAAGGCGGACCTGATTTTTGCCGCCTTAGAGAGTGGTCACCTGACCTGGGCATACTTAAGCAAGGGAGGGAACTTTTTCTAGTCAGTTGGAGCATCACTGACCTGGGGAACCCACACAGGAGTTTTAGGCGGGAGGGCCTAGTTAGGAACCTATGCTACTGGGAGTGATAGGATTTAGATGCTGCCTCTTAAGCTGGGTGAGGTGTCCTAGACTAGCCCCCTGATCTGGCCCAGTGTTAGGGAACCCGAGGGTCCATCTGCAGTGCCTGAGGAAAATTCATCTAGCCTCCAACTCAACACCCCCCCCCCCCCCTCTTCAACTTCAAGAAACCAACATCTAAGGGCGCAGAACCATCCAAGCGCCAAGAAGTCTACTTCCCTTTTACCAGAGACTGCTGGGGGATCGACCAGGTACTGGACTTGTGCTGCCCTGCGCACCCCCCTGCCTGCATTGGGGCCTAATTTGCCCTGCCTGTCTCCCCCCTGACCGACTCTCTCTGCCTTACATTCTGCCTTCCTATCTGCTGCACGATTTGGGAGCGCTGTAACTTGCCCCCTAAACAGCGCTGGGTCCGAGACTGCCCTCCTGGGCCCCCCCCGCATCGTGAATCACCTGGAGCGCTATTGCCCCCACGCGCTGCCCTGAGGCGCTGAATGATCGTAGCGCTGTTGCCCCCCTCGACTGTGAAGCGCTGGGCCCCGGAGCGCTGCTGCGCCTACGCAGTGCTCCCCGAAGTACTCACCCCCTCAACCCATGGTAAGCGCTAGCCTTGAGGCGCTGCTGACCGCCCTCGGCAGCCCTCGGTGCCAGGAGAGGGCTGCCGCTGTGTTTCCTGAGGGCCGCGCCCGGCCCGACTGTGTGCAGCTCCCCCGCGGCGGCCCCCGGAGCCTTGGGGAGGCCGCGCCGGGATTCCTGTCAGGCGCCGCTGGGCCTGCCAGGTTGTGAAGCCGTCACTACCTCCACCACGTGACGGGGGCGCCGGGCCTCGTCATTGGCCACGCCCCCGCCTTTCCTGAGCTGCCATTGGGCCCGCGGCCCGGCCTGGTCCCTGGCCGCGCCGCGATTGGCTGCTGACTCTCCCGCCCCCCGAGAACGCCACCGGATTGGTCCCGGGCCCTCGCCATCCCCGGGAAGAGCCGGGACTGCCCTGGGGGCCGGAGGGAGAACCAGGAAGAGCGAGAGTGTGGCGCGGGTCTCCCCGCACAGCCTACCACCCCCCCTGGGGCTTGTGACCACTACCGGAGGGCTCCGTGGGTCGAGGGAGCCCTCCCCTGTGACAGCGAGTGCCCCTTCGTCTGCTCGGCCTGCCAGAGGGCCGAGGCCCTCCCCCTCCCGCAGCGAACCATCGCAAGGGCTCCCGAAAGAGCCGAAGACAACAGGTAACCCTGGGGAGGAGGGCGGAAGGCCGGTTTTGGCCCCGAGTTCGCCCCTCCCCCAGGAACAGTGGTGACTGGGCCCCGTTGGCCCCGCATGAGCTTTGAGATACTGGGAGGCCTTATTTGAGAGTCTAGGTGACTCGGGCCATTAACTGTGGAGGCCTGAAGAGCAGGCTATACTACCTTAACTGTTGCCGGCCCAGGGGACAAGATCTTTCCACCCCTCATTGACTGTTGGTGCATGGTGGCAGTCTTATGCTGCCTTTACTGTTCATACTGGCTTATACGTTTTCATGCCTGCTTATGAGAGGATCTTTTTCCCTGTACTGAATTTCTTGCAGGGGTGGGCCTCTACAGTTCCTGATGGGACCGAACTGTTATACTTAATGATTCATTCCAGTGTTACTTTGATGGTCTAATTTTGGTTGCAAGACTCTTGATATTTACAAGAGGAAATGTTTATGATTGCTTCCTACAGGTTAATCCATGGTTTATGAAACTACCTTTTAGCCTGCTGAATAGTATAACGCGTCAGGCTGTGTTCTTTGGAGTTTTCTGCTGTACTGAAAGTATTTAATGAAATGTTTTACCATTTTACAAGAAATGCATTTTCAAAGGCGTTCATGAAATGTTTTAATGAGGTACTTTAATGCAATGCTAATGATTTGCTAATGCATTATTTGCTCTGATCTAAAGCCTATATAAAAGATCTTGATTTACAAACACAACTACTGGTGTGGTCTCCATTATTGCGCCCACTTCGTGTCTCATTGGATGCGTGTGTTGAGTAGCTGCTTTACACGTAAGCCCCTGGCCGCCTTCCTGCTCGAGCCAAGCTACCCCCCGGAGAACTGGTGGTCCCAGTTCTTACATTGTTGGCGAGCGGTGGGATCCAGGACCTGCAGCTACCTAACACCCTCCAGTGGGACAGAGTGCGCTGCAATTAATTGGACACCTGTGGTGCCTACAAGCTAACTCAATTGCCCACCACTGTCTAAGTCTGCAAAGTGTGTAGGAACCTGTGTTGCCCCAGCATTGTTGCCTACGTCCTAGAATCTTTCTTTCAGGTTATCTGGGTCCCCACCTGGCAAAATGGAGTTCCAGCTGGCTGACCTTGATAGGTACACTGTAGTGCAGTTAAGGGAGTTTTGTCAGGGAATGGGGGTGCCTGTGGGGACGAGAGCTGTAAAGGAAGAGCTCCGTACCGACTTGAGGGCATGGGTAAGGGCCCACCCAGGGGAGAGATTGGATGAGGAACAGGGGGAACAGGTCACACATGGGGAGGCCGACACTCACGAAGACCTAGGCCTACTCAACATTGACATGTCAGACAATGTATTGCCAGGAAGACGTTCTGGGGCAGGGAGTTGTGTGTCTAGGGGGAGTGTGTTGTCGCAGGAGTACGAGGACAGGAGGGAGGAGAGGCGGTTAAAGTGGGAGCTTGCCAAGTTAGAGCACCAGAGGGAGAGAGAAAGGGACGATAAGCAGTTTGCTATGGAGGAAAGGAAGCTGGCACACGAGCTTCAGCTCAAGGAAATGGAGCTGAGAGCATTACAGTTGGGTGCGCCAGGGAGTCCGAATGGTGGCAGCGTACCAGCGGCTCAGCAGGAGCCCAGATTCTGGTTACCTAAGGAGGTGATAGCGAGCTACACCAAGGGGGATGACATTGCCAGGTAGTTGGAGGCATATGAAGTGGCCTTGACTGACCATGGGGTGCCGGAGAAACATTGGGAAGGTGGTTTGTACCGGTATATACCTCCTGATGTCAGGGACTCACTCCTGTATCTGGATAAGGCAGACCAGTTTAGGTATTCCCCCATGAAGGAGGCACTTATTAAACATTTTGGCCTCACCCCCGAAAGGTATCGCCAGAGGTTTTGTGGCAGCCATAAGCTGTCCACGCAGAATTGGGTGGACTTTTTTGAGTATGCCCGTAAGGCTCTGGATGGTTGGGTGCGTGGCAGCGAGGTGCGTGATTTTGAGGGCCTGTATAACCTTTTTTTGAGAGAGCACCTCCTGGATAAGTGTTTTCCGGAGCTGCGCCAACATCTGGTGGACTGCAAGCTTACTGATCCCCGTGAGCTTGCGGAGGAGGCGGATACTTGGGTCAGCACCCGGGTGTCACACAAGGGCCCCGGGGGAGATGACCCGAAAGGGGGACAGGGCGCCCCTCAGAAGAAAGAGGGTGGAGATAAAAGAACAGAGTTCTCACGAGGCCCACAAACTAGACAGTTTGGGAAAGGAGTAGGTACCCCATCTCAGAACCGTTCCCCAAAACCCACTTACCCTGACAAGAGCCAGCAGCCAAAAGTGGTCCGGTGCTATGAGTGCGGAGGGGTCGGACACTACCAGGGAGATGCCCAGTGTCGCAAACGACCCCCAGCCCCCACTGGTGGCAAGAGTCCCGGGGTGGCTAGCGTAGCGCTTGGGATGGAGCTGCCCCTAGATAAGGAAGGGGAGTGGACAGGCCTGACCCTGGTTTCACTTGGGGATAGAGAGATGGTCCCAGTGACGCCCTTACCATCGAATACTGCTAAGTACCAGCAGAGGGTGAAGGCCAATGGGAAGGAGGTGGACGCTCTGAGGGACACAGGAGCCAGCATGACCACCGTAGTGAGGCGGTTGGTGTCCCCTGAGCAGGTTGTTCCTGATGTGTACCATCCGGCCGTGTTGGCTGACGGCAGAATGAGCTACTATCCGGTGTCTCAAGTTCCCTTTGAGTGGGGAGGAGTATCAGGCCCGTTGAGAGTTGCGATCAGCCCTGCCTTGCCTGTGGACTGTCTGCTCGGTAATGACCTCGAACATACCGCCTGGAAGGAAGTGGAGTTTAAGGCCCACACTGAGATGCTGGGATTACCAGGGTGGACTTGCGTAGTCACGCGGTCCATGGCTGGCCGGCAAGAAGCTCAACCCGGGGTGGAGCCTGAGACAACGGCCCAACCCAATGTCGGTCCAGAGGAGAGTGTTGTGGAGGACACACCCCGTGTGATGGATGGGGAGCCCGCGGAGGTAACCCCGGAGTCCGTGGAGGTGGATGTTGTTCCCGTGGGGGACTTGCCGACCCTTGCCGAGTGGCACGTGGAAGGAGGACCTACCCGGGAGGAATTCTGTCGGGCGCAGAGGGAGTGCCCCACGCTTGAAGGCATGCGGCGACAGGTCGAAGCCCAAGCGGTCAACCAAGAAACCGCCAGTTATCACGTGTATTGGGAGGATGGCCTCCTGTACAGTGAGCCAAGGGTTCCGGTGCATGGATCCTCGAGGGCCTTAGTGGTCCCCCAGTGCTACCGGGCCTTTTTGTTGGAACTGGCGCATGAGATACCCTTAGCCGGACACCTGGGCCAGGACAAGACCTTTGAGAGGCTAGTCCCACATTTTTATTGGCCCAGGATGAGAGTTGCCTCTGACACCTATTGCAAGACCTGCAAGACTTGCCAGGCCAGTGGCAAGACGGGGACCAAGTTGAAGGCCCCATTGGAACCACTCCCCGTGGTCGGGACCCCTTTCGAGCGGGTCGGAATCGACATCGTTGGGCCGTTGGACCCTCCGACCTCTGCGGGACATCTGTTCATCTTGGTATTGGTGGACCACGCCACTCGGTACCCGGAGGCCATCCCTCTGAGGACCGTTACTGCACCTGTGGTGGCGCGGGCCCTGATGGGGATATTTACCCGAGTGGGATTCCCCAAGGTCGTGGTGTCGGACAGGGGCACAAATTTCATGTCGGCCTACATGCAGGCCATGTGGAAGGAGTGCGGCGTGACCTATCGGTTCTCCACTCCTTACCACACCCAGACTAACGGGCTCGTAGAGCGCTTCAACAAGACCTTGAAGGGGATGATCCGGAGCCTGCCAGAAGACTTGAGGCGGAAATGGGACGTCCTCCTCCCTTGCTTGTTGTTCTCGTATCGCGAGGTACCACAGAAGGGAGTCGGGTTCAGCCCCTTCGAACTGCTCTATGGCCATCCCGTTAGGGGACCCCTCAGTCTGGTCAAAGAGGGGTGGGAGAAGACTTCAAAGAAGCTTCCCCGTGATGTTGTCAGCTACATGCTGGCATTCCGCAGCCAGATGGCCAAGCTGTGGAAAGAAGCCTCAGACAACTTAGAGGCTAGCCAAGCCGTCATGAAGGAGTGACATGACCGCAACACTCGGACGGTAGAGTTGGACGCGGGACAGAAGGTGTGGGTCATGGAGCCTGGGGAGCTTAGTGCCCTCCAGGACCGGTGTACTGGTCCGTACGAGATTGTGGAGCGTCGAGGCCAGACCACCTACGTTGTTGACTTGAAGACCCCCCGTCAGCCCCATAGGGTGCTCCACGTCAACCGCCTGAAGCCTCATCATGAGCGATCGGAGCTTGCTCTCCTCATGGTGACGGATGGGAGCGAGGAGGAGGAAAGTGAGCCTCTTCCTGACCTTCTAGCGGCTCACGAAAAGGATGGTTCAGTGGAGGGAGTTGTCCTCTCCCCATCCTTGACCCCAGAACAACAGAGGGACTGCCGCCAGGTATTGGCGCAGCACGCCTCGTTGTTCTCCCTCACGCCTGGGTTCACGCATCTGTGTACCCATGATGTGGACACAGGGGACAGTCCGCCAGTGAAAACCAAGTCTTACCGGCTGTCCGAGAAGGTAAAGAACAGCATCCAGGGTGAGGTGACCAAGATGCTGGAGCTAGGAGTGATCGAACCCTCCAGCAGCCCGTGGGCTAGTCCGGTTGTGCTGGTGCCGAAAGCGGCTCCACCGGGCACCACACCAGAACTTCGGTTCTGTGTGGACTATCGGGGGTTGAACTCTGTCACCAAGACAGATGCTCACCCGATACAACGGGCGGACAAGCTGATTGACCGGCTGGGAGCAGCCAAGTACCTCAGCACCATCGACTTGACATCAGGGTACTGGCAGATTGCCATGGCCGATGGAGCGAAGGAGAAGACAGCGTTCTCCACCCCCGAGGGCCACTTCCAATTTCGAGTGATGCCCTTCGGGCTCAAGAAAGCTCCGGCCACCTTCCAGCGGTTGGTGAACCAGGAGCTGTCTGGCCTGGAGTCCTTCTCAGCGGCGTACCTGGATGACATAGCTGTCTTCAGTAGCACCTGGGAGGACCATCTGCAGCACCTCCAGGAGGTGCTGCGGGCGTTACAACGGGCTGGCCCCACCATCAAGGCTAGCAAGTGCCAGATTGGACAGGGATCTGTCGTGTACCTGGGACACTTGGTGGGCGGAGGTAAGGTGCAACCCCTCCAGGCCAAAATTGAGACCATCATGGCCTGGGAGCCCCCCAAAACTCAGACTGAGGTCCGAGCTTTCCTCGGCCTCACTGGCTATTACCGCAGGTTCGTCAAGGGATATGGCACCATCGTGGCCCCCTTGACCGAGTTGACGTCCAAAAAGCAGCCCCGCAAGGTGATCTGGACGGCTGCTTGCCAGGAGGCATTTGAAACACTGAAGCGCGCGATGTGCACCGCTCCGGTGCTGGCCACTCCGGACTTCCAAAAAGAATTCATCGTGCAGACAGATGCCTCAGAGCATGGCGTAGGCGCCGTGCTGTCGCAACTCAACGATGATGGCCAAGACCAACCTGTGGCCTTCATCTCCAGAAGACTCCTCCCTCAGGAACAACGATGGAGTACCATCGAGCGAGAAGCCTTCGCTGTGGTTTGGGCTTTGAAGAAGTTGAGGCCATACATTTTTGGCTCTGACTTCCTGATTCAGACCGACCACTGACCCCTTCGCTGGCTCATGCAGAAGAGAGGCGAAAATCCCAAGTTGCTAAGGTGGTCCATTTCCCTACAGGGGATGGACTTTAGGGTGGAACATCGGCCCGGAGCTAACCACGCCAATGCTGACGGTCTCTCCCGGTTTTTCCGCCTTAGCGACGAGAACTCCCTAGAGGTTGGGTAGTACTCCCCTCTTTCGGCTGGGGGGATGCATGTTAGACCTGTCAGCCCTAGGGTGGTCTTTCCCTGTGTTTTTTTTTGCCTTTGCCTCATTTTTCCCACCTCCTTTTTGTTGCCCTTAGGTCTTTGGGCACCTTTTCATGGCTAATCTGTGTTAGGGTGCAGGTGCTCTCTACTTCAAACATGGCTGCCACTGGCCCCTGCTACTGCAGCGTGTTTTTTTTTAGTGTAGCACCCTAGCTGCCAGGAGCAGGCTGGATCCCCATACAATGTTGCAATGCCAGCCACCCCTCCCCTGTCCATAGGTAGAGTGGGGAAGCTCCTGGAACCTTCCAGAAGAAAGGCGGACCTGATTTTTGCCGCCTTAGAGAGTGGTCACCTGACCTGGGCATACTTAAGCAAGGGAGGGAACTTTTTCTAGTCAGTTGGAGCATCACTGACCTGGGGAACCCACGCAGGAGTTTTAGGCGGGAGGGCCTAGTTAGGAACCTATGCTACTGGGAGTGACAGGATTTAGGTGCTGCCTCTTAAGCTGGGTGAGGTGTCCTAGACTAGCCCCCTGATCTGGCCCAGTGTTAGGGAACCCCAGGGTCCATCTGCAGTGACTGAGGAAAATTCATCTAGCCTCCAACTCAACACTTCCCCCCTCTTCAACTTAAAAAAACCAACATCTAAGGGCGCAGAACCATCCAAGCGCCAAGAAGTCTACTTCCCTTTGACCAGAGACTGCTGGGGGATTGACCAGGTACTGGACTTGTGCTGCCCTGCGCACCCCCCTGCCTGCATTGGGGCCTAATTTGCCCTGCCTGTCTCCCCCCTGACCGACTCTCTCTGCCTTAGATTCTGCCTGCCTATCTGCTGCACGATTTGGGAGCGCTGTAACTTGCCCCCTAACCAGCGCTGGGTCCGAGACTGCCCTCCTGGGCCCCCCTGCATCGTGAATCACCTGGAGCGCTATTGCCCCCACGCGCTGCCCTGAGGCGCTGAATGATCGTAGCGCTGTTGCCCCCCTCGACTGTGAAGCGCTGGGCCCCGGAGCGCTGCTGCGCCTACGCAGTGCTCCCCGAAGTACTCACCCCCACAACCCATGGTAAGCGCTAGCCTTGAGGCGCTGCTGACCGCCCTCGGCAGCCCTCAGTGCCAGGAGAGGGCTGCCGCTGTGTTTCCTGAGGGCCGCGCCCGGCCCGACTGTGTGCAGCTCCCCCGCGGCGGCCCCCGGAGCCTTGGGGAGGCCGCGCCGGGATTCCTGTCAGGCGGCGCTGGGCCTGCCAGGTTGTGAAGCCGTCACTACCTCTACCACGTGACGGGGGCGCCGGGCCTCGTCATTGGCCGCGCCCCCGCCTTTCCTGAGCTGCCATTGGGCCCGCGGCCCGGCCTGGTCCCTGGCCGCGCCGCCATTGGCTGCTGACTCTCCCGCCCCCCGAGAATGCCACCGGATTGGTCCCGGGCCCTCACCATCCCTGGGAAGGAGCCGGGACTGCCCTGGGGGCCGGAGGGAGACCCGGGGAGAGCGCGAGTGTGGTGCGGGTCTCCCCCCACGGCCTGAAGAGCAGGCTATACTACCTTAACTGTTGCCGGCCCAGGGGACAAGATCTTTCCACCCCTCATTACCTGTTGGTGCATGGTGGCAGTCTTATGCTGCCTTTACTGTTCATACTGGCTTATATGTTTTCATGCCTGCTTATGAGAGGATCTTTTTCCCTGTACTGAATTTCTTGCAGGGGTGGGCCTCTACAGTTCCTGATGGGACCGAACTGTTATACTTAATGATTCATTCCAGTGTTACTTTGATGGTCTAATTTTGGTTGCAAGACTGTTGATATTTACAAGAGGAAATGCTTATGATTGCTTCCTACAGGTTAATCCATGGTTTATGAAACTACCTTTTAGCCTGCTGAATAGTATAACGCGTCAGGCTGTGTTCTTTGGAGTTTTCTGCTGTACTGAAAGTACTTAATGAAATGTTTTACCATTTTACAAGAAATGCATTTTCAAAGGCGTTCATGAAATGTTTTAATGAGGTACTTTAATGCAATGCTAATGATTTGCTAATGCATTATTTGCTCTGATCTAAAGCCTATATAAAAGATCTTGATTTACAAACACAACTACTCGGTGTGGTCTCCATTATTTCACCCACTTCGTGTCTCATTGGATGCGTGTGTTGAGTAGCTGCTTTACACGTAAGCCCCTGGCCGCCTTCCTGCTCGAGCCAAGCTACCCCCCGGAGAACTGGTGGTCCCAGCTCTTACAGGATACATGAAGGTGTCTAGCTCTGATAACCCAAGCCCACCCTAGGTACTTTGCTACACCTATAACCACAATCTCTGAGGTATTTGTTCTTAGAGCCCACAATGCCTCTGCACTCCCTCCAATATTCATCTGACGACAAATGGGCCTAATCCATTTATTCCTTGGCGCTGAATAGGCAGGGCAAGCAACGAAGAAATGACCCACACTCTCCTTTTGGTCATTACACCAGGGGAAGTACTCAGTTGCATGGCCATCCCATTTCTTGGAAAAGGACCTTACTGGCAAAGACCCAACTCTAAACTGATGGTATAATTTTTGTCCAGGCTCCTAGTAATAACATCCCAGTAGTGCTCCAGTAGGGGATCCAATTTATGCACCAGGAATCTACCTGTTAGGGTGGCAGCATCTGACAACGCAACAGATTGGTGTCTAACAGATGCCCAAAAGAGCATTTTAAATTCTTTTTTGGGGGGAACGCAGAAGACCCTGGGTTAGCCCACAATTGGCTAAGTCCCATGCTTCCCAAGGTTGATTTCACCTCCTGGAGCCATGGGATATTACCAGAACCCAAGATTGATCTTACTTCCACAAGTTCGTTAGCAAAGAGGCTTAGATCCGGCAACGTCCAAATCCGTCTCCACAATGCTACCAGCCGGTACCGTGCCATCTCATTTATCGGCTTACAGCCCGTATCCAACAAAAGGGGTTTAATTGGTGTGGATTGGGGTAAACCTACCAGTTTGCGCAGGAATTTATTTTGGACTCTTACCAAGGGGGTTAGATCCATAAAACCCCACAGGTCAGCCCCATACAAGATGGCAGACCTAATTTTTGCTTCCTAAATCTTTAATGCAGGTGTTACCCTTTTAGTCAAAGACATTCTTTGCTCCTGAAATAGGCATCCCGTAAGGCGTACAAATCTTAAGTGGAGAGCATCAACCTGAGGCTTCCAACGTAGGCGATAGTCTAGGGTCACCCCAAGATAGGTCATGACATCCACCTGTTCAAGGCCAACTCCATTCATGCTATCGTGGCTTTTAATGGGATGATTTTTTGTTAATACCATACATTTTGTCTTGCTCACATTTATTTGCAGATCATTTAATTTACAAAAATCCTCAAATCTGTTAATCGCCATTTGGAGACCTCTGCGTGTCTTGGAGAGGATTAATGTATCATCTGCAAAGATGAGCAATGGGAACTTTGTCCCGCCCAATGTGGGTGCATCAGTGGGGGTATCTACAAAAAACATCACCACCTAATTTATAAATAATAGGAAAAGGGTAGGTGCCAAAACGCACCCCTGACGGACACCCCTCGTTACGGGAAAGCTGTCCGTCACCTGCCCCTGTCTCCCCCACCTCACCTTAGCAAAATTTCCCTCGTGCAATCTTACCATGAGTTCAAAGAGTTCGGGCGGCAGTCCTAGCTTACCCAAGACAGCCCACAATTTTGCCCTAGGCACAAGATCGAAGGCGGACTTGAGGTCCACAAAGGCAGTGTAGATTGACCCTCCGCCCAACAGCACCACCTTCCAGTATATCAGAATGAATCGGAAGACCTGGTCAATGATGCTGGTGCCTGATCTAAAGCCAGCCTGTAACGGTGAAAGAATGCTCTCCATCTCCATCCACCCTTGGACTTTGGCAAGGACCATCCTGGCGACAATTTTCTGCAGGGAATCTAGGGCGATAATTTCCAGGGACCGATCGATCCCCCTTTTTAAAAATAGGAAGAATTTCCGCACCTTTCCAAGACTCTGGGATCCTTGCCCCCTTGGCAATAGCATTAGCAATATGTGTAATATAAGGAACCCAGAGTTGGGGGTCAGTTTTGAATAAGTCTGCCGGGATACAGTCCATCCCAGGAGCTTTCCCTGCTTGAACCAACCGGAGTGCGGACTCAGTGTCCTGATTCGTAAACACCAAAGGATGTCGGGGAGGAGGAGGCGATGGAGCCCAAATCACCGGGTCATCGAGGAGTTCGTACTCAGGATCTTTAAACTGGGACGAAAAAAAGTCCACCCATGTTTCCGCAGAGACATGATTTACTGGGGTCTGCGAGTCAGGGTTTCTGCCCCATTTCACAACTTCCCAGAACTTAATCTGGTTAGAGGATAGGCAGGCCTCATAGAGGTCTGACCAATAACACTCGTCCCACTCTCTCCTTGCCTCCCACTGAACCTTCTTGTACTTTTGCTGTGCCAGTTTAATATCAAGGGTTACCCTAGATTTGATAGCTTTTTTAAGCCCACTATGTGCCTCCCTGCATTTTTTATTATACCATTTCTTGCTGGTGCCGATTACTTCCTCATTCCCGTGCTTTAGAGGTAAGGTAAGGAGGGCCTTCAACTTAATGAAGCACTGCTCATGTAGGTCACTAATCTGGGGTACTGCTTCATACTAGAAGATAGATCATGTATGGCACTCAAAGTAGATGAAACTTCCAGAGATATGCCATCTAACTAGGCTGGATCCGCCACAACCCTGCACCATCTGACCCTCATTCTATCGTTGGTTAAAACAGCCTCTGCAGTAATACACGTAGCTGCAGAAGACCTGCCAAGGCCACCAGAAAGCTTCAAACTTAGAGACAACGGGTTGGGGTCACTCTCAGGACGAACCACGACTACCATGTCTTCCAGGAGAGACCAATACTCCATTTTAACAAAAATGTAGTCAATTCTGCTTTTGCTAACCTCATTGTCAAAGGTAGGATGACCAGCTTTATCAGAAGTCGTTCGACCATTGGCCGCTCTCAAGCCCCACTCTAAGCACAGCCCTAACCAGTGCAAGGCAGCCTCGGAACCCTTTTTAATATGGTTCAGTGTCAGATTCGGGATATTCCACACAGCATCTTCCTCAGAACACAAGTCCTCGCCCTCACTCATCAGGGGTTCAAAGGTGCAGTTTAGATCCCCCGCTATAAGTATTAAATTATCTCTCCCAATCAATTCAAGGTAGGAGTCCAACTCATCTATAATAGCCGGGCAACGCCTGCCGGGAAGGCCTCGAGCATATATATTGATAACAATAATATCCTGGTGATTTTCCCTACATAACTTAATCCCCAAAATATCGGGATTATTCACTAAAATTTCTACCGGTCTGTAACTGATGGACTGCCTGACCCAAATTACTAGGCCCCCTGACGCTCTGCCCTTAGCTCCCTGGATTGCTGGTTTATAAAAATTTAGAAAGCCTGCTCGAAAGATTGGTTCGGGAGCCCAGCTCTCCTGGAATAATAAGATATCAAAAGAATCTACGGAATCTGCCCAATCATCTGAGCCTATTCGCCCTTTTAACCCTGCAAGGTTCCATGATGCTATTTTGAGTACCATATCCTGAAGGGAAAAAGCGTCACGATTGAAAGCCCTCAGCTCTCGGCCTAAATCCCCACCCTCAATAGACGGAAAACCAACCAAGGAGTTACCATCTAAAACGCTGCCAACACCCTCGTCCAACTTCGGATGCCCCCCCTCCTGACTGCCTAAACGAGCCATACTGTGTAATACATCTTCCCCATTTACAATGTTGCCAGAGTGACTCTCTCCGCTGAATACGGGACGGAGTCAATCAATGCCCTCCAAACCAGAGAGTGGTTTAAAGCGGTTGAACAATTGGGCAATGAATGGGGTGTATGTGTTCCTATC
Organism: Lissotriton helveticus; assembly: GCF_964261635.1. Taxonomy (NCBI): domain Eukaryota; kingdom Metazoa; phylum Chordata; class Amphibia; order Caudata; family Salamandridae; genus Lissotriton; species Lissotriton helveticus. The sequence continues at coordinate 1,276,551,297 of NC_136067.1, read as the reverse complement.
TGCTGGGAATCTCCCATAAGTTCTTCTAGGCATTAGGGGTTTGGCAAAGGGCATATTATTTCTTTTGGGATAAAAATAGCTGAGACCCAATGACTGCACATCACCCATCCTCCCAAATCTTGCTTCCCTACGTATAAAGTCCACCACCCAAGGATCCCTGAAATTTACTATGATGCAATCCCCGTCCAGGTCCTTTGGGCTGTGTCCCACCCAGTTTACTCTTCTAACACTCAGTATCTCTGGGACAGAAGAGGGTGGAAGGGGTCTGTTTTTGTTTAGCCAGAAAACAACTTTGTTTCTGAGGTCCCCATAGGATTCTGGTATGTCTTCCCTAATGGTAGAGACACCTGTAAGGACAATCGTATAAGGACTAGCCTCAACAAGTAAGTCGATGCGAGGGGGGCCCTGTTTATAAACCCTCTGAGCTAAGGCAATGGGGTTTTTGTCTTGACTCCCCAATGCTCTAGTGCTTGGCTTAGTCAGAGGGGTCGATTTGGAACTACCCTTCGCAGAGTTCAAAGCTTGGGCAATAGTGGAAGTCTTGGTGTTAAGTATTGTGTCAACTTTCGAGCTCCCACCCCCAGAAGTTACCCCTACAGGATTGTTTATGGCAGGCCGAGTATTGGTTTGTTTAGCAGAAGCCTGAAGTGGCTGCTTAGTTGTAACAACAGCTCCCGGGGGTATTAATATGCTAGTTGGGATGGAGGGTGTAACTTGAGCATTTACTAGCTTATTTAATATACAAGTATTATCATTAACAAGATTCTCCAGCAAATCCAATTTCGAATTCATAAGTCTAGTTCGTTCTAATAAGGGTAGCATAAGTGTTTTTACTAATAATTCCATTTTACTTAAAAGGCCATCATCTTTACTATTACACTCAGGGCTAGTAACTAGATTCCTAAATGGTACTTGAGGGGGAGGCGGAGAATTACTTGTAACCAATGGGGGCTGGGAGCTGGTAATTGTTTCTGGGACAAGGATAGGCTGAGCTATACTATTTATTTTGGAAATTTTAGAAATACCCCCCGTCTGAGGGCCCTTACTTCTCTTCCTCTTACATGGCATATTCCTTTGGGACCCTCCATTAGTAGAATCAAGTTGCGCGGGGCTAGCATTTAACACACTTTCCCCACCCCCACTACCAATAGAGACACAGGATTGTGAGCCACCATCAGGTGAGTTCAAAAACGATCCCTCAACCTCGGGGTGAACATCTACCAACACGGGGTCCAGAATCTGGTTAGGAATCGTAGTGAATGCGTGGGGGCTATAGAGGAGCGTTTCCCCGTAATGAGATCAAGCGATAGCCGTTTCTCGGCAAAGGCTATCTCCTTTTCCAAAATACCGGTCGCCCTGGTTATTAAGGCGTCCAGGGGACCAGTTACCACCCCGCTAGAAGACTGCAATTGCACAGATCTTTATTTTCCCGAACGTAAGGGCATAATTCAAGATGACAAAAGAGGCCAACAGATTTTTTTAAAGAAACCAAAAGTGAGCAACAATAACTCCTAGGAAAAGAGAGGATCAGCAAATCAAGGGAGGTGGCCCAACCCAACCTCAGCTAACCTCGGACGGCCACAGACGGCCCGCCCTTTGCCCGGGCTTAGCCCGGCGGCCGCCCACGCACGTCCCGGGAATTTACTTAGATTATATGGACCTCCCAGGAGGGGGGCGTGTCCAATGAGGGAAGAGGGAGCAGGTGTGTGGCGCTATGCCTGCTGGGCCTCGCAGTCCCTCAGTGTCCAGATGCACTGCCCCACGATTCCGTGAACGGCACCCGCGAAGCGGGGGCCATGAAAGGTGACGGAAAAAGCCCTCCAAATCCTCGTGGTCAGGAGCAGAGTTCAAAAAGGCAGGTTAGCACAGAGTAGCGGCACCCGTGGAGCGGAGTCCGTGCTGCGCTGTTGTAGAGCCAGGAAGGGGCGTGTCGAGTGAGGGAAGAGGGAGCAGGTGTGTGGCGCTATGCCTGCTGGGCCTCGCAGCCCCTCAGTGTCCAGATGCACTGCCCCACAGTTCCGTGAACGGCTCCCGCGAAGCGGGGGCCGTGAAAGCTGACAGAAAATGCCCTCCAAATCCTCGTGGTCAGGAGCAGAGTTCAAAATGTCAGGTTAGCACAGAGTAGCGGCACCCAATCATCTGAGCCTATTCGCCCTTTTAACCCTGCAAGGTTCCATGATGCTATTTTGAGTACCATATCCTGAAGGGAAAAAGCGTCACGATTGAAAGCCCTCAGCTCTCGGCCTAAATCCCCACCCTCAATAGACGGAAAACCAACCAAGGAGTTACCATCTAAAACGCTGCCAACACCCTCGTCCAACTTCGGATGCCCCCCCTCCTGACTGGCTAAACGAGCCATACTGTGTAATACATCTTCCCCATTTACAATGTTGCCAGAGTGACTCTCTCCGCTGAATACGGGACGGAGTCAATCAATGCCCTCCAAACCAGAGAGTGGTTTAAAGCGGTTGAACAATTGGGCAATGAATGGGGTGTATGTGTTCCTATCTGCTGGGAATCTCCCATAAGTTCTTCTAGGCATTAGGGGTTTGGCAAAGGGCATATTATTTCTTTTGGGATAAAAATAGCTGAGACCCAATGACTGCACATCACCCATCCTCCCAAATCTTGCTTCCCTACGTATAAAGTCCACCACCCAAGGATCCCTGAAATTTACTATGATGCAATCCCCGTCCAGGTCCTTTGGGCTGTGTTCCACCCAGTTTACTCTTCTAACACTCAGTATCTCTGGGACAGAAGAGGGTGGAAGGGGTCTGTTTTTGTTTAGCCAGAAAACAACTTTGTTTCTGAGGTCCCCATAGGATTCTGGTATGTCTTCCCTAATGGTAGAGACACCTGTAAGGACAATCGTATAAGGACTAGCCTCAACAAGTAAGTCGATGCGAGGGGGGCCCTGTTTATAAACCCTCTGAGCTAAGGCAATGGGGTTTTTGTCTTGACTCCCCAATGCTCTAGTGCTTGGCTTAGTCAGAGGGGTCGATTTGGAACTACCCTTCGCAGAGTTCAAAGCTTGGGCAATAGTGGAAGTCTTGGTGTTAAGTATTGTGTCAACTTTCGAGCTCCCACCCCCAGAAGTTACCCCTACAGGATTGTTTATGGCAGGCCGAGTATTGGTTTGTTTAGCAGAAGCCTGAAGTGGCTGCTTAGTTGTAACAACAGCTCCCGGGGGTATTAATATGCTAGTTGGGATGGAGGGTGTAACTTGAGCATTTACTAGCTTATTTAATATACAAGTATTATCATTAACAAGATTCTCCAGCAAATCCAATTTCGAATTCATAAGTCTAGTTCGTTCTAATAAGGGTAGCATAAGTGTTTTTACTAATAATTCCATTTTACTTAAAAGGCCATCATCTTTACTATTACACTCAGGGCTAGTAACTAGATTCCTAAATGGTACTTGAGGGGGAGGCGGAGAATTACTTGTAACCAATGGGGGCTGGGAGCTGGTAATTGTTTCTGGGACAAGGATAGGCTGAGCTATACTATTTATTTTGGAAATTTTAGAAATACCCCCCGTCTGAGGGCCCTTACTTCTCTTCCTCTTACATGGCATATTCCTTTGGGACCCTCCATTAGTAGAATCAAGTTGCGCGGGGCTAGCATTTAACACACTTTCCCCACCCCCACTACCAATAGAGACACAGGATTGTGAGCCACCATCAGGTGAGTTCAAAAACGATCCCTCAACCTCGGGGTGAACATCTACCAACACGGGGTCCAGAATCTGGTTAGGAATCGTTGTGAATGCGTGGGGGCTATAGAGGAGCGTTTCCCCGTAATGAGATCAAGCGATAGCCGTTTCTCGGCAAAGGCTATCTCCTTTTCCAAAATACCGGTCGCCCTGGTTATTAAGGCGTCCAGGGGACCAGTTACCACCCCGCTAGAAGACTGCAATTGCACAGATCTTTATTTTCCCGAACGTAAGGGCATAATTCAAGATGACAAAAGAGGCCAACAGATTTTTTTAAAGAAACCAAAAGTGAGCAACAATAACTCCTAGGAAAAGAGAGGATCAGCAAATCAAGGGAGGTGGCCCAACCCAACCTCAGCTAACCTCGGACGGCCACAGACGGCCCGCCCTTTGCCCGGGCTTAGCCCGGCGGCCGCCCACGCACGTCCCGGGAATTTACTTAGATTATATGGACCTCCCAGGAGGGGGGCGTGTCCAATGAGGGAAGAGGGAGCAGGTGTGTGGCGCTATGCCTGCTGGGCCTCGCAGTCCCTCAGTGTCCAGATGCACTGCCCCACGATTCCGTGAACGGCACCCGCGAAGCGGGGGCCATGAAAGGTGACGGAAAAAGCCCTCCAAATCCTCGTGGTCAGGAGCAGAGTTCAAAAAGGCAGGTTAGCACAGAGTAGCGGCACCCGTGGAGCAGAGTCCGTGCTGCGCTGTTGTAGAGCCAGGAAGGGGCGTGTCGAATGAGGGAAGAGGGAGCAGGTGTGTGGCGCTATGCCTGCTGGGCCTCGCAGCCCCTCAGTGTCCAGATGCACTGCCCCACAGTTCCGTGAACGGCTCCCGCGAAGCGGGGGCCGTGAAAGCTGACAGAAAATGCCCTCCAAATCCTCGTGGTCAGGAGCAGAGTTCAAAATGTCAGGTTAGCACAGAGTAGCCTCACCCGTGGAGCGGCGTCCGTGCTGCACTGATGTAGAGCCAGGAGGGGGCGTGTCCAATGAGGGAAGAGGGAGCAGGTGTGTGGCGCTATGCCTGCTGGGCCTCGCAGTCCCTCAGTGTCCAGATGCACTGCCCCACAGTTCCGTGAAGGGCTCCCGCGAAGCGGGGGCCGTGAAAGGTGACAGAAAAAGCCCTCCAAATCCTCGTGGTCAGGAGCAGAGTTCAAAACGGCAGGTTAGCACAGAGTAGCGGCACCCGTGGAGCGGAGTCCGTGCTGCGCTGATGTAGAGCCAGGACGGGGCGTGTCCAATGAGGGAAGAGGGAGCAGGTGTGTGGCGCTATGCCTGCTGGGCCTCGCAGTCCCTCAGTGTCCAGATGCACTGCCCCACAGTTCCGTGAACGGCACCCGCGAAGCGGGAACCGTGAAAGGTGACAGAAAAAACCCTCCAAATCCTCGTGGTCAGGAGCAGAGTTCAAAACAGCAGGTTAGCACAGAGTAGCGGCACCCGTCCAGCGGAGTCCGTGCTGCGCTGATGTAGAGCCAGGAGGGGGCGTGTCCAATGAGGGAAGAGGGAGCAGGTGTGTGGCGCTATGCCTCCTGGGCCTCGCAGTCCCTCTGTGTCCAGATGCACTGCCCCACAGTTCCGTGAAGGGCGCCCGCGAAGCGGGGGCCGTAAAAGGTGACAGAAAAAACCCTCCAGAAAAAAAAACTCCAAATCCTCGTGGTCAGGAGCAGAGTTCAAAACGGCAGGTTAGCACAGAGTAGCGGCACCCCAACTATCATCATTTAAACAATTAAAAAAATAATCTTAAAAATAAATAAGCAATATTTTAAAATATACAATTAAATATATTAAATATATACAAAGAACACATATTATAATGTTAATTACATATAACAAAGAGGGACAAATATTATTTTTTTTAAATTAAAAAATACCATTATCAACAATATTTATTTTAATGGAGCGAATATTCACCAACAAGCAAATTATTTAAAACATAAATGTGTTTATTTTATTTCCTACCCTATAACACCACACTAATTAAAAACGTTTTTATTTAAAATTATTTCCATAATTAACATAATTAATAATGGATTTAAAATATATAATTGATTTAAAAAAATAAACATTCATTGAGTACACATTATTTAACACTGTAATATCCACAACACACACCTAAATTAATTATGTAATTACCATAATTAATTACTAATTCATTAATTTAAATAATTAACAAATATTTAATGATTAGTCAATAAAAAATAAATTACTTCCCACCCTTCACACAATTTACACCTATAAACACCACAACAGACACCTAAAATTAATTATACAATTACCATAATTAATTACTAAATTAATTCATTTAAAATAATTCAAAACTAATTATTAAACAATTATTAATCAATTAATTTACACATTTAATTTATACATTTAACACAATAACATCACAATTAAACAAATATAATAAAAAAATTAAAAAATGAATAGCTGCTATAAATAATCAATCCTTTTATATAATTAAATTACTTCCCACCCTATTCGCCTATAAACCCACAACACGCTATGGAACTAAAAACAAAAAATTCAATTACATTCTTTTTATAACTACTAAAATTTTAACACATATAATAAAAATACAAACAATTCTTATATAAAAAAACAAACATCACACACATATAGCATATACACCAAAATACATAACATTAATAAAAAAATCGATATTTTTAACAACTACATTTTTACAAACTATATTAAACACTTCAATATTTTTTACATCGATATTACTTACCTTAAATCGATATTTTTGACCACGATATTTTGTCTGGCAATATTTCTGACCCACAATATTTTTACCTCGATATTTGTGCAAATCGATATTTTTACATCAATATTTTTACTCTGCACCCTGCAGTTGTGGATATTTGCTACAAATGGCCTGCTCCCAAGAATGTTCTGAGGTGGCATAAGTGCGACTGGAATGCCCAGACAAGGGATTCATGCACACTATACTATATGAATAAAGGTATACCGATATAGGCCGAAACTGGTGTGGGGTTGCTTGTGTTCCCATTTGATGGGACCAGTTCTGGCAGTACAGACTTTACTGTTCCTCTCGGAGCAGGGCCAAAGTTTATATGCATACAGCTGGTTTCTGCCTTGAGTGGCTGGCTATATGGCCAAAAACGTTCGTACTGGAATGTACCCCAATTAATCACAGTGGGTGAGATTTTTTTAAGCATTCCAGCATCAACTTTTTGCTTTCCTCAGTGAGACGCCCTAATTGCAGTGAATGTGCCCAGACTTGTGCCCAGCTTTCTCTGCCATAGGCATCAAGCTATACTCTACCAACGACGGATGAGAGAGACACCAAATAAACTGAAACCAGTCTGTGGATGCTTGTGTTACCATCTGCAGAGCATTTGGTTTGGCAGTTTAGGCGTAGCCCGAGTAGGACCTAAGGTAAATCGCATATGGCCATTCTGCGTATAGAGTGTCTTAATATAGCCTTATAGCCGCCGTAGAGGGCTATACCCGCTATTAAAGGCCCTCTCCAGCGTTAAAGGCCTGAGCCGAAGGGAGGGCCTTTAACAAGGGAGAGGGACTTTAATAGCCGGTATAGCCCAGCTACGAAGAGCCATAAGGCTATTAGAACATTCTGCCACTAGAGGGCAGAGTGTTCTAACAATAAAGAACAAGCCTCATGGGAGCGTGAGGGGATTGAAATCCCCTCAGGCTCCCTGAAGCCTTTGTTCTCAGCCAGAGCTGTGAACAAAGAAGCATTGCAATGTTGGAGCTCCTGGCTTATACCAGCCATTATAAGCCCGAAGCACTCCATTGTTTTCAATGAGGCTCCCAACATTCCAATGTTCTAACAGTTAAAACGTGATGGGCTAGACCATGGCCCGGAACAATAACCGGTGATAGAGATTAATTGAAGCATTCACTCATCACTCCTGATTTCCACTGGATGCTGAGGTCTGGCGCTGCGTCACTGTTGCCACACTTTATGATAACTAAAGGTAACTTGGAGCAACTCAGCATTTAAGGGTGTGGAAGGTTTGAGTATGAATGAACCTAGTTATTGTACATGAACAAATGTTCATCTAATTAGGAAAGTAAAACGCAGTCCCAAACATAAGGTCAAACCATGCCCACATAACTTGGGTGAAACTAGACTTTGGATTTGTCCATTGGCATGCAACTTTGTTCCAACCCATGGTATGGCTGGCATTGTCTGTACAGTTTAGGGCATATTATTTGGATGCCACGAGGAAGAAAGCTGTAGCATTGTCTATTCGTTCTTCATTGATATTTTAATAGATATGTGCTGTGTGAGTAATTCTCCAAGGAGTTGGATGGTGGTGGTGTTTATAGGAGCTGGCTACATTCTAAGCTACAAGTTTCATCATATCTAGGATCCTTTAAAATGGAGGTTTATGTGGAGGTGGAGACAGTTTCACAATGGTGTGCCTGCTGTTCTTAGGGGCTCTGGCATTTCCCCTTCCTGAGCCCATGCTGAAGTGCTGGTGTCCCATGCAGGGTCGGACTGGCCGTAGAGGGTACCAGGCATTTTCCCGGTGAGCTTGAAGGGTGTGAGACGTTTTTTGTACCAGTGGGGGACTTTTTTGGTCTGGCGTGGGTTTTGCGGCAGTGCTGCAGTACCAGCCCCCTGTAATAAAAGCTCATAAAAGCGCAGCAGTAGTGTTTCCCACCTGCACCAAGCCCTCCTTCCCCCCGCCGGTCCAACACAATTGGCAAAGATTGGTTCACTTTCCCAGTCCGGCGCTGGTCCCATGAGGGGCCAGCGAGACAGGGCCGTGAGCAGCAGAAGCAGCGGTCCATTGAGTGAGATCTGCTTTTTGATGGGTCAAGGTCAGAAATGAAGTGAGGTCTTTAGCGTTTCATGGGTAGGCCTTTGCTAAGTACATGCACATCAGTAGCCACGCGTGATCAGTAATTAGACTATGCTGAGGTTTTACTGGTTGGAAAGCGACTCAGAGGTCTACAGCTGCTCTGCCATCCCTTTAGCAAAATCTAAGGCTTGTAATCAATTGTTTTGCAACAAAAAGCAACATATTTCCAAAGTATTTTCACAATTATTTTTCTAAATCACGCTAGATACATTTTATAAAATTTAACAAATAAAAAGCTTTTAATCCCTTGTTGGGCTGGGAGCTGGCTGAGAGCATATAGTAATCATATGATCAACGCTTGCTTAATTGCAGCTTTCCACTTTGCAAAATAAACAAAATTGTATCCGATGAGAACTCAAAATGAGATGATGTATAATGTTTACTTAAAACACATTTTTATTCTCAGTGTGGTAAGATGGAAAACAGAAATATCTCTGAAGCAGCAAAAAAACATTTATGAATATCATGAATGAAAAATGTATGCTTTTTAAAAATTGTTTCTTGTGGCCTTTGTCTTGTGTGAGCTCCTTCGCTATTTTAGCCGAAAAAGTAACATTTGAGCTGTTTTCACTATTTTGAGCTTTTCAGCCACCAAAGGAACTTTACTTTCCGCAATCTGTACTTTTGCTTTCATTGTTATAAGTATAGGCGTAAAAACCCTCATATAATCATAACGGTTTAGTGTAAGATCCTATGTATTTTTAAAATATCTGTGAGAAGTTGGCCTGATGTATGATGTCTCCAATTCTGGGGGCACCTTGTATCAGTCCAAAGAATCCCTTATGGTGGTGGTTGTAAGTCAACCTTAAGAGACAAGCTATCCTAATGGTAGCATGGACTAAGCAGCCTTCAGGCTGAACTCAAGAGGGCATGTGAAGCCAGCTGTTTTACCATATGCAATCCTGTAATATCAAATGAAAGGACACCACACAAGTTATATATTATAAAAATATATGTATTTATTACTAGAATAATCCCATGTACTCTTTATGAGTATAGAAGCACAAGCGTTTAAACAAAAGCACAGTATAACGGAGGCCACTCAAACCATATATCAAAAAAGTGGTAGAAGTATCACCTTTCGAACTGTGATAAGGCCTGGGGCCTTGGGAATCGCTGGGACTACACTGGACTAACAGCAGTTAGGACGGGAGTAGCCCGCGGGAATCGGGTGCAGCGCTAAAAGCACACGCATGCACCAATGCACAGTCAATGGTGCGTAAAGGTTATCGAGTTACAGTTTTAGGAGTCTTCCGACTGGAATAGAATTACCACACTTTAAACTTAGACACTAGAGGTGTAAACCACTACAGGAGCACCAGTGTTAGATCGTTACCTCACACACAGGAAGCCGGTGCATAGGTGCCAAAGTGTGTCGGGTTTCGTCGTGTAGATCTATGGAGCCTGGAGATGAAGATGCTGCAGGCGGCCAGGAGAGAAGAGTCCGGTTGGATCCAAGGGTGGATCGAAGATGTGGAGTACCTGAAAGCAGAGGGGACAGAGTTTGGGTCACTAGCCAGTGACCAGGAAGGAACCAGGAAGGAACCAGGCAATGTCGGGGGCAATCAGGTGCTTGACGGGAAGCTTATCTCCGCTGCCACGTGGACTCTGGGGCATCGAGGATGTCCAGGGGTGGATCACAAGCTGTCTTACAAAGGTACTCACTGTCGGCGGTGTCGGCTTCCGGATCGGAGGTAACAAGCCTTGGCAAGTGCAACCCACGCAGAATTGGAAGATTGCTTCATGTTCGGACCAGCAAGGTCAGATAGATTGCTCCTTTTCAGGGGAGCAAGGGCCAGTCTGGAGCAACTAGACTAGCAGTGTAAATTCAAAGGATCGTTGGTATTGGGGCAACTAGCCAATAGGCAAGTGACTAAACCAATGCGTCAAGCAGGAAAATGCAAAAGTGCCCCACGCAGCACTCGGTGAGTGTGAAGGGGAGATCTTCAGTGCAAAAGCTGCTCGGGGCTAGGGCTTCTCAATCCCCAATGCACAGCTTCAAGGGAGCCTCGGGAGCTGCACAGTCAGCACTTTGTAGTTTTTCCAAGATGGCCGGCTCCACACTTCACGGCGCTTCCATGGGTCTCAGATTCGCTGGGACTGTGGATCGGGCTGCTGAAAGTTGGAGAAGCTGGGTCTTGTTGATCTTTGTTGCTCGAGTTCTGGAGGGAACTGCAACAAAGCAAACCATTGGGCGCTGGATGGTGCCTGTTTGCACAGGGTGGTCACTCCTTGACCACAAGGGAGATTCTTCAGTCTTCCACGTCGAGTGGGATGTCGAAGGGTCCAGAGTTCTGTATCAAAGTTTCAGTCAGGATAATCTGATGTGCACTAGCACAGCTCCTACCTTTATTCCAAATGAAGGGGCTGGATTACCTGCTAGGTCCCTCCTATGGGTGGGACCCAGGAAGGGGGTGGTTACATCCCTTTCCCTTTGTCCAGTTTCGCGCCAGAGCTGGGGCTGGAGTGCCCCAGAACCGGTTTGACTGGATTTTGCATTGGGATACCTTGTGTGCCCTAGGCAGTGTCTAGTTTCTTTCAACCCTCCCTGCTCCAATCCACTATCTCCTGTCTGGGGTGGTGTAACACCTCCCTGTGACAGAAAACTCTTATTCTAAGCCTCCCCTGCCAGGTTTTGGTCAGCAGCAGGAGGCCAGACTTGTGTCGGGGCAGCAGCATCCATTTTGTCATGCTGAGGCTCTGGTTAGGATTAACCGCGTTTTAAGTAAAGTAACATGTCTTCTCCCTCTAAAAGGGTGAAATGCTACCCCCGTCGCCAGAACTGGCGAGGGGGTAGTATTCCAAAGTGTATGACACCTTACACGACATGTTTTGATAAAGCCAAACCAAAGTTAGCAATAACCGCGAGGATTATAATGCACTTAAGAGTATATGGTATGGCAATACCCTGGAACAGCAGTAAGGAAATGGTTCCGAACACTGCAGACAGGCTCAGCTCATGCTAGAGCACCATCTCACATAAAACCAAGCACTCTGCCTCCAGGATTGTTAAGGCCTGCCTTAGGAGTGACTTATTGGTGCATATGTGTCCAGATATAGGTTTAGACATAGGTATACTATATCTAAGCAAGGGGTGGGTACACCACCTTGCCCCAGCTGAGTGATCAGCCAGTTGTGTCGATTTAAATGACCAGCCAGGGGTGACAAAAGATATTCTGCAGGCCCTGGTAGGTCTTGGATGCATCTATGCCCTGGGCACCTATAGTGCACTGCACAGGGGCTGATAAGGTGTCCACTACCAAATTGGTGATGTACCTAAAGTACATGGATATTAATTTAGAGAGAGAACAGCGGGCTGTGGGTCTGATTAGCAGGCCCAAAGCCACATTAAGTCGAAAACCAGTGAAGCAAAAAGCAAAAATTGGGGTGACCATAGGAAAGCAGACCCTACTCTCTTACAATATCACTATGCAAAATGCTGCTGGCCAAAAACCCAGAAATAAAGAGACATATTACTTTGATCCCCAAGCTGCACATCCCTATTTGCCCCAAGTACATCATCTAGTTCCACTGCTGCCCCAATATTTCAGACAGTCCTGTGTCCTGGAATTTTACATTAGCCAGTCCTGTGAAGTTCATCGCCATGTGGTCATTTGGAACTCATCCCTCAACTAACCTCCTGTATAAATGCAGTGCTCCCGTGAAGCACATCACCATGTGGTCATTTGAAGCACATCCCTCAGTACTCACCTCCTGTATAAATGCAGTGCTCCCGTGAAGCACATCACCATGTGGTCATTTGAAGCACATCCCTCTCCTATATAAATGCAGTGCTCCCGTGAAGCACATCACCATGTGGTCATTTGAAGCACATCCCTCAGTAGTCACAACCTGTATAAATGCAGTGCTCCCGTGAAGCGCATCACCATGTGGTCAGTTGAAGCACATCCCCCAGTACTCACCTCCTGTATAAATGCAGTGCTCCCGTGAAGCACATCACCATGTGGTCATTTAAAGCACATCCCTCAGTACTCACCTCCTGTATAAATGCAGTGCTCCCGTGAAGCACATCACCATGTGGTCATTTAAAGCACATCCCTCAGTACTAACCTCCTGTATAAATGCAGTGCTCCTGTGAAGCACATCACCATGTGGTCATTTGAAGCACATCCCTCAGTACTCATCTCCTGTATAAATGCAGTGCTCCCGTGAAGCACATCACCATGTGGTCATTTGAAGCACATCCCTCAGTACTCACCTGCTGTATAAATGCAGTGCTCCCGAGAAACACATCACCATGTGGTCATTTGAAGCACATCCCTCAGTACTCACCTCCTGTATAAATGCAATGCTCCCGTGAAGCACATCACCATGTGGTCATTTAAAGCACATCCCTCTCCTATATAAATGCAGTGCTCCCGTGAAGCACATCACCATGTGGTCATTTGAATCACATCCCTCTCCTATATAAATGCAGTGCTCTCGTGAAGCACATCACCATGTGGTCATTTGAAGCACATCCCTCAGTACTCACCTCCTGTATAAATGCAGTGCTCCCGTGAAGCGCATCACCATGTGGTCATTTGAAGCACATCCCTCAGTACTCACCTCCTGTATAAATGCAGTGCTCCCATGAAGCACATCACCATGTGGTTATTTAAAGCACATCCCTCAGTACTCACCTCCTGTATAAATGCAGTGCCCCCGTGAAGCACATCACCATGTGGTCATTTGAAGCACATCCCTCAGTACTCATCTCCTGTATAAATGCAGTGCTCCCGTGAAGCACATCACCATGTGGTCATTTGAAGCACATCCCTCAGTACTCACCTGCTGTATAAATGCAGTGCTCCCGAGAAACACATCACCATGTGGTCATTTGAAGCACATCCCTCAGTACTCACCTCCTGTATAAATGCAATGCTCCTGTAAAGCACATCACCATGTGGTCATTTAAAGCACATCCCTCTCCTATATAAATGCAGTGCTCCCGTGAAGCACATCACCATGTGGTCATTTGAATCACATCCCTCTCCTATATAAATGCAGTGCTCTCGTGAAGCACATCACCATGTGGTCATTTGAAGCACATCCCTCAGTACTCACCTCCTGTATAAATGCAGTGCTCCCGTGAAGCGCATCACCATGTAGTCATTTAAAGCACATCCCTCAGTACTCACCTCCTGTATAAATGCAGTGCCCCCGTGAAGCACATCACCATGTGGTCATTTGAAGCACATCCCTCAGTACTAACCTCCTGTATAAATGCAGTGCTCCCGTGAAGCACATCACCATGTGGTCATTTGAAGCACATCCTTCAGTACTCACCTCCTGTATAAATGCAGTGCTCCCGTGAAGCACATCACCATGTGGTCATTTGAAGCACATCCCTCAGTACTCACCTCCTGTATAAATGCAGTGCTCCCGAGAAGCACATCACCATGTGGTCATTTGAAGCACATCCCTCGGTACTCAACTCCTGTATAAATGCAGTGCTCCCGTGAAGCACATCACCATGTGGTCATTTAAAGCACATCCCTCAGTACTCACCTCCTGTATAAATGCAGTGCTCCCGTGAAGCACATCACCATGTGGTCATTTGAAGCACATCCCTCTCCTATATAAATGCAGTGCTCCCGTGAAGCACCTCACCATGTGGTCATTTGAAGCACATCCCTCAATACTCACCTCCTATATAAATGCAGTTCTCCCGTGTAGCACATCACCATGTGGTCATTTGAAGCACGTCCCTCAGTACTCACCTCCTGTATAAATGCAGTGCTCCCGTGAAGCACATCACCATGTGGTCATTTAAAGCACATCCCTCAGTACTCACCTCCTGTATACATGCAGTGCTCCCGTGAAGCACATCACCATGTGGTCATTTGAAGCACATCCCTCTCCTATATAAATGCAGTACTCCCGTGAAGCACCTCACCATGTGGTCATTTGAAGCACATCCCTCAGTGCTCACCTCCTGTATAAATGCAGTGCTCCCCTGAAGCACATCACCATGTGGTCATTTAAAGCACATCCCTTAGTACTCACCTCCTGTATAAATGCAGTGCTCCCGAGAAGCACATAACCATGTGGTCATTTAAAGCACATCCCTCAGTACTCACCTCCTGTATAAATGCAGTGCTCCCGTGAAGCACATCACCATGTGGTCATTTAAAGCACATCCCTCAGTACTAACCTCCTGTATAAATGCAGTGCTCCCGTGAAGCACATCACCATGTGGTCATTTAAAGCACATCCCTCAGTACTAACCTCCTGTATAAATGCAGTGCTCCCGAGAAGCACATCACCATGTGGTCATTTAAAGCACATCCCTCAGTACTAACCTCCTGTATAAATGCAGTGCTTCCGTGAAGCACATCACCATGTGGCCATTTGAAGCACTTCACTCAGTAGTCTCGTCATGCATAAATGCAGTGGTCCAGTGAAGCACACATCACCATGTGGCCATTTGAAGCACATCCCCCAGTGCTCATGCATTACGCAGAGTGCTTACTTCATGTACAACAAGCAGCGTTCCAATGAGACACATAACTGAGTGCTTCTGTGAAACACATCACGGTCTGCTCCTAAGAGGCATAACATGGAGGAGTCCTGTGAGGTACACCAACCAGTACTCATGTGAGACACATCGCCCTGCACGTCACTGTACTATGTCACACTGTTCTCCTCTGATGCACAGTACTGTTATCCCTTCTGTGCAAGGTAAATCATGATTGTTAGTCTCTGTGAGTGCAAGGGTGCATGTGTGTCTTATGAATTCTGTGAAAATGGGTGGCTACTCGTGAGTTGGAGTGTGGGGCCATTTACATGCTCTGTGCACATGCCCTATATAAACAAGCATTAGCAAAATCAATAGGTCTTGCCTATGCAAGAGCTTTTGGCTTTGCCAATGTGTTTTAGCCATGTTGTATACCAGTGTGCCGGCTATTTAGCATGGCTTGAAGTTTGTGGCTTAGTGGAGAGTGGTGTGGAGGGTCGTAGAGTGGAGTGGTGAAGACTGGAGGAGAGTGTTGTGGCGAAGAGTGTTGTGGCGAAGAGTGTCTTGTATTGAAGTGGCATAGAGTGCAGTCGTGTAGCATTGTGTACAGTGGAGTGGCATAGAGAATACCGACTGGTGTAGAGTGCATTGGTGTAGAGTGTTGTAGAGTGCATTGGTGTAGAATGCAGGGGCATAGAAATTCAGCGATGTACAATGCAGCATCGTAGAATGCAGTGGGGTAGATTAGATTTTTGCATAGTAAAGTGCGGGGCGTAGAGTGTAGTGATGCAGAGTAGAATACAGTGGCATAGAATACAGTGGCTTAGAGTGCGGTGGTACAGAATAAAGTGTCATATAGTGCAGTGGCATAGAGTGGTGTAGAGTAGAGTGGCATAGAGTGGTACATAGTAGAGTAAAGTGCTGAAGAGTGCAGTGGCATACACTGGAGTGGCGTAGAGTGGGGAGTTGTCAAGTGCAGTGGGATAGAGTGCAGTGGTACCGAGCAGTGTGGTGTTGAGTTGCAGAGATGTGGTGTTGCAAAGTAGAGTGTCATAGAGTGCAGTGGCATAGAGTAGAGATGCATAGAGAGCCCTGGCGTAGACTACAGCGGTGCAGAGTAGTTTGCAGTTGTGCAAAGGTTGTGCAAAGTGCAGTGAAGCAGAGTGCAGATAGTTTTAAAATATTTGTTTCCTCCATACCTCAGAATTACCCAAAAATTGGCTTCTTTTGGGCTTCCCTAATTCTGAAATATCTGCACAGTTCATTTGAGAGACATTTCAATTTTGTTGCGTGCTAGAAACAAATAACAGTGTACAGCCTTACTCAAGCACTCTCCAGAGCCAGCATGATTGTCACATAAGCCCTCTCACTTTAAAGTCAGAGAAAGAAAAGTAAACACCAAGCTCCCTGGAGGAGAGAGCCTGACACTGGACCTCTGTCTTTGACTGCACAGGAAATGTGACAAGATAGGAACAAGATTTAAAGGCCTGTTTACATAAATTGAGCACCAGTAGACAAATACAGTAAATAGGATTTGGACAAGTGAAGGAACGAACTCGAGCTGGACAGCCTTAAATGACCCATAGCCAGCAAATAGAAAGAAAGCAGATGTGAGTTACAAACCACAAAACCAATGGTAACCAATGTGTGGAATGTATTTCCAGGCAAGCTTTCCAAATGTCCCCAAGATGTTGTTGCAAACCAGAGGTGGGCTGCGACCTAACGGCCAAAGCTAATGGCTTTTTCAACACTTATTTCAATGTGCATTTGGTGTCTGTATTGATTTTGCCATGGCAGTCACAGTTTCCCTATTCAGAACAGGTCTTATATTAATCCAATAGCCTCACATACTCCTGCCAATAAGTTAAAATGCATATCTCAACCTTTGGCGAACTCTCTTGCAGCAAAACATTTAGCCCTACCCTGGTCTGAAGGCGCCTGTTAAAGATCTTTGGCAAGCGCTACTGCCGAACCTTTCTTTATCTTGTCTCTATCGACATTTGGTGTGGGCCTATGTTGGATTTTGTATTGCAGGCCGTGCCCTGGGAACAATTGAGATGTCTGTACGTCCACAGTAGCATCTACTGAATATTTTTTTAACCGCACTAGATGACAAGGACGTTTTGTTTCACAACTGGTGCAGTCGGTTTCGTAATGCACAATGACAGCCCCAAAACACGGCTGCCGCTGCACCCTCAACAAAACCACTCGATTCTGCCTGCTGACCAGCAGGGTGTGTGTCGTAAACGGATTATGAAATAAATGCAATAGAAACATAGTGTACTTTGCAATCACATTCACCTCAAAACGTGTGGTCAGCGGCTGTTACGCACTCTTTTATTGCTCGCCTTTTTTAATTAGTTTTCAGATTTACTCAAAATGCGACCTTCACTCAGTTGTGGGGAAGGTCAATAGAAAAAGAGGGAGCTAGGACAGGAGAGGACTTTAACGACTTTTCTTTCAATATTTATGTTTTTATAGAAGTGTTTATTCTAGTTCTATGCACCAGTCAGAGCTATTTGAATAAAATTAACTATCGGTAATATGCAAATGCTTCAACAGCCTCATGCATCTGGAGCAGAGTCTCTGGTGGCGCCTCGTAAAACATTTGGGAGAAAATCCAGACAGGACATTCGAAAATGATGGTATTTCCCTGTAGATTACTAGGGGGGCTTCTATGGTCCAACCCTAAATGTTATCGTGGCATACTGCCTGAACTAGTCTTTCAGCCAGTGTTGTCGCCCAAGCGAGGGGACCGTTTTCTGCCCATATTCTAAACTGCGTCCATTACATGTAACTTGCTTTCTCCAGGCTGTAATAAGAAACGACCTTTAAATCAACGCTCCAGAGCGTGCGCATGCATATGTACATAATCAGCCGCGGTGCGTCCATTGGGGCGTAGGGGCGTAGCACTGCAGGCACTGCAGCTAAGCTTAAGTTAAAGCTAATAAATAGTAATTCTTCAACAGGGCACGCAGCGCGGGAGTGACACGGATCATGTCAATCAATGCCGGTAATGGTGCGGTCGGAGTGCGCAGGGAGGGGGGGGCTGCTCGTCTGCTGCAGCTGCAGCTGCTTGATTGACAGTCTGCAGCAGGCCAGCACTGTGCGCATGATACTACCGGGCTGAGACTTGCCCGCGCATGCGCCGATGCCCTTAGGCATAGAGAAGGGGCCGGGGGTGCGGCTTCAGCCGGGCCGGGTTTGAAAGGCTGCCCAGGGCGAGTACACAGTGTGACCCCCTAGCCAATCCTGGTGCTGCATGCAGCGCCACGATTGGCTGGTCCACCGCGCAACATCCATTATTGGATGCCGCGCGTGGGTGGGAGGGGGCAGAGTTGCGCGTCCCCGGGCAGGAGGAGAAGCAAGCAGACCCCGGCGAGAGCCCCCCCGGCCTGGTTTCCAAGATGCCGAAGAAAGACGGTGAGTGAGTGCCCTCGGCCTCTGTGATGCTTGACATAAGGCCAAGAATCCTTGTCCTGTTTTGACATTGTGCAATGAACGCTCGTTAGGTAACTCAGAGGAGGTAGTTCTATCGGTGCATGCACAGAGTGACGGTTAGTGTAGGCGGCTCTTTGATGACCACCTCTTATATCTATTTATTAATTATGCCTGTCTGTTTAGCCGTTGAAGGATGATGGAGTGGACATCGAGGTCGATTCTGGAGGCTTGTGGTTAAACCCTCTCCTTTTCCGACCTAAACAAACACACATTTTCCAGGTAGTCGATAAGACTTGGCGGGAGAGTAGAGTGATTGTAAATAATGTCCCATAGGATCTGAGATTCCTACCTAACTTTATATGCCTTAGATTTCTGTCCTGTAGACAATGAAGACCGCCTAACTCGATTTAAAATCACTTAATAAGAGATTTTATAGTACATTCGTCCTTACAGCACGGTTAGAGGGATGGAAGCATATCACTGCATGCTCACACACAGCTAGATGCCACCACATATCGCTGCATGCTAAACGTCACTGCATGTTGATCAGTCATCACATGTGGAAGAGGGAGTTTTGTGAATGTGGCTGTGGGTCTCCAGAATGCAGAAGTAAACGTGTTGTTTCGGTTTGTTTCTTTTCCCTGGGTGGTGAAGCCTCGCCTCTAAGCCTGGGTCCTGCTGGTGCATTTTGAAAAATCTTCTATCTATCCGTTTTGATCTGTTTTTGCATCTTATGCTCTTTTTCATGCAAAGCTCACTTTTTCTCTTCCGTGAGCCAGTTATTGGCTTCAATTGTGTTCCTGTGATTACAATTGTATTTTATGTTCTATACGCGTCTACCATTGCATTCCTCTGTCTGCAGGGGTCTGGCAGGATTTGTTTGTTCCTAGCTGAAGTCGGTCTAGCCTCTAGGTTCCCGAGCCCCACCACATGTGGTCCGGGTTTCATGAGATTTTGCTGTGGATATTGATTCACCAAAATGCCAGGGGAGCCGGAAGTGAGACGTGGCACACACATTGACCACGGTGCCAGCAAAGAGTTGATCCCGTGGCTGGCAATACTTTGAACTGCCTCAGGGGCAGGAAAAAAGGGAAGAAGTGGAAACGATTGGAAGTGAACCGGGCACTGGAGCCATGTTTACATCCATCCTGTTCCTCCCGCTGCCTTCATGACTCCTGAGGCCTGGGGTAGCAAGGGCAGTGCGATGGTTTCCAAAGGGCAAGCCACAGGTAGCACTGGCTATCCCTGGCTTCCATTCCTGCAGCATCTGTGCAAGTGAGAATGGCAAGGGTGGCGAACGAGCAATTCAATGCATGGGCAAAGGCCCTCTCACCAAACAGAGAAGTCCTCTGTGTGTTTGAGAAACCTACCCTGCAGATTCTTGTATTGTACCTGCTCTTTATGTTAGGGAAGTTTGGACTGTGGCTCTTCTTTTTGTACTGCACCTGCTTGTGAGGGAATCTGGTTCTATGAATACCTGTACCTGTGTGTGAGAGATGCTTTCTCAGCAGACGCCTGAATTGTATCTGCTGTGAGCGTTATGGCACCTTTTACTGTTATTTTCAGTATTATAAACAGTCTGGTAACTGGAATCATGCCATCCGGGCCCGGTTCTGTGTGTGGGAAGCTTGCAGTGCAGATCTGTATCGTGGAAACAAATATTTAGTGTGTGTGTGTGTGCGTGTGTGTGTACGTGTGTGTGAGGAAAGCTTACGAATGCACCTGCTTTTTGTGTTAGGGCAGCTTGCGCTACTGGTCCCTTAGCTGTTCCTGCTCTGTGTGTGTGTGTGTGTGTGTGTGAGAAGCTCGAAGTGCCAGCTTCTCGCCTTCTGTGTGTGCTACAGGGAGCTTGCACTGTGGATGAGTGTATATGACCTACTCTTGCTATGAGGAAAGTGGCAATGGTATACAAAGTGTATACAGTGGTGTACATAATATGATATCTTGAAGCAGGTCTTTTTGTGGCTGATTCACCTAAGGACAAGAATCTGTGTCCTGTATCTGTGTTGAGAGAAACATGTTTGCGTAGCCAGTCAGTGTGCTAGGGATGCTTACACCGTGGATGCCTGTAGTATGCCTGCTGTACGTTTGAGGGAAGCCCGAAGTACGGATGCCTCTACTGTACCTGCTCTGGGTGGAAAGAACACTTGCACTGTGAATAACTGTAGTTATTTGTGAGGAACTCATTAACTATGGGTATCTGTCCTGTTCCTGCTCGGCATCTGAGGGATACTCGCACCATGGCTACTTTAGTGCATCTGCTTGTGTATAAGGGAGTACTGCACCTAACATTTCCATCTGTATTTATCCATATTTATTTTTTGCCTTTATAACTGGTATATATTTCAATGTTTATTTTGTGCTTTGAGAATAAATGGAGCCATAACATTGTATATTTCTGTGTTTATTTAACACTTGAACATGCATACATGGATGCCTGTCACAATTTAGCAAATTAAGCAGCCATGTATAACTAAACACTACACTCATAAGTACATATTAGTGTTATACTACAAAAATATGTTAACATATGCCTATTTAAGGAAATCTCATCCTGTTTTTTATTTCCCTATGATTTATGTATGTTTAGTGCTAGGAGGTCAAAGTCTGTGCCAGAAAACAATGTGAATATGTACGTAAATATTTGAAAGTTCCATCACTGACAGTATAAGATAGGTTGCATTCTCAGAAAGTTTGAAGTGATGCCATCAATTACAGCCAAAACCGGCGTAAACGCAATTTGACCAGTTGAGCACATTTACATTTGTTTTAGGCAACCAGACTTGTTTAGCTGTCTGCCCCTCCCTCGGGCTAGCTGCAAGACTAAAATATACCCAAATTGCCACTCATAGTGATTGTGTCTGCCCAGTCCCTGTGAATTGTACACCTTCTTAGGTATTTTGTGAAAGTGTTTTATTTTTTTAATAGCGCATGCTACCTATATTGAGTCTTTTTGAAGCTGCCTACATATTTCAATACAACTCGAACATGGCGGTAGTAGATAGTGAGACCTTTTCTTTTGGACCTGGGACATTAGGTGGTTACTGTGCACTATATGTGGTGGGCACTGCTAAGGACGGCGGGACGGCACTGTTCAGGACGGCATTTGTTTTAGCACTTTGTGAAAGCTGATAATCTAAATCATTGCAACTGACATGCCTTTATTTAATTGCCTCAAGCTGTGCATGGTGCGAGCGTGAGACACACTGTTAAAACATGGTATTTCAAGCTGGTATTTATTTAAAGTCTTATAGTCTGAATTCAGCACCTGAGCATAATAGGACAGAATGTATGAAGCTCTGTGTTTATACTGAATAAGCAGCTACCTATGTTATGCCATCTATTAATGTAATAACTGCACTTTCACAATTGCTTTATTAACCTTCCTGCTTTCTCAAATTTGCAGAAAATGCACGATTTTTCGAAAATATTTCTTGGGGGGGGGGTAACCGCCCCAAACCCCCATTTTGGGGTTCGGGTTCGCACACTGCACTCGCTTGCTACGGTGCTGTATGCAAATCACTTTGCGGCTCACCACTTTCAAATGTCACCCACCGCCCCTGCATGCAGGGGCCTGGAGCAAGAGGTGGCCCAGCCTGTATGAGAAAGGCTAAAAAGAAGAGCCACAGAGGAAGAAGTAATTGCAGTGGGGCATACGAATTATCAGGGTTCTGTATCCTTTGTTGTAGCCAAAAAGGAAAATATTTAGGAGTTTTGCTGCTTTACAAATTCTTTGTTTAAATGCTGGGTCCGAAGAAAGTGGCCACATCTGGCACATTTCTCTGAGCTGTATAACTTCTCTGGTGGCCGAAACAGCCATATTGACAGTCCTTTTGTCCAAGGTGCTCTAATATGACAGTGGTGCAGAATTGTTGCCTTGAGAAAGCTTCTAGGCATACTTACCTGGGAAAACCACTGGAGCATTTAGGAAGGACCAAGTATAGGGCATTCCTGTGGGCGTAGCTTGGCCTGCTGCAAGATGGTCGCACTCTGAGTGGGCTCTGTCGGCCAAGCTCCAAAATCCGACATAATCCTGACGACAACCAAATCGTATTTGCTTGTTGACGGCATTTCCTGACTCGGCGTCCCTGGTGGAGTAGATCGATGCCTCTCCTGCCCCTTGGTGACATCTGGAGGCCGAGAAACACCGCCCGACAACGACGCTTTGTCTGCGCACTGCGGCCGGCCGTGATCGGCCCTCCTCCCTCTTTTGCCGAGCAGGGCAGGCTCCTGGTGCTTTATATTGCCTGCTATAACGATGGTGGATTTGGGGCTGTGGGGTCTGGTGAGTGACATCGAGCTGCGACCGTCTCTGACGGGGTTGGGGGTCTGTTGGCTGCTCCGCCCGGCCCAGGCCGCTGCGGCTAGGGCGCCATCTCTCATACACCTCGGTCGTACTACATGGCGGCCGAGGGCGCCCAGGCCCGGTGACGGGAGCGACGACCCCCACGCCCAGGTCAAACAGGATTACTTTAGAAGCCATCCCAGAGTCATTGGATGATCATCCAACTACCATAGAAGTCATTTACACATCATCAGACATCATCAAGCTCTTGAAGTCATCAGCAAAGCTGCAGAAGCTCAGCCTGATGATTTGAGGATGACTTGAAAATGAGTATCTGATGACTTTAGTAGGTGTCATTATTCGTGATGATTTAAGGATGACTCGAAAATGAGTACCTGATGACTTTAGTAGGTGTCATTATTCGTGATGATTTAAGGATGACTTGAAATGAGTATCTGCTGACTTCAGAAGGTGTCATTATTCTTGATGATCTGAGGATGACTTGTAAATGACTCTCCGATAACTTTACAAGATGACATTGTTCCTGATGACTTAGGGGCGATTTGAAAATAAGCATCTGAATACTTCAAAGGTACTATTGTGTTTTCAATAAGATGTTTTTGCTTCTGGTGATTTTAACAGGAATTGCTTGTCTATTTAAAGAGCACGTCCACCACTTTGGTTTCAGTTTTCCAGAAAAATGCAAACTTTGGATGATTGCACAATGAATTGCAGATAAACGCAAAATGCCATATACATTTTCTATTATACACAACTGAGCATACAATGTGCTTTAGCAAACTGTGTATAAGTCAGCGGTTATTTTTTTAACACATTTATTTATTTTTTCTCACTTTCTTTTTGTACAAACCAGGTAAAATAAGCATCCACTGTAAAAAGAACAATGCCTAACATTAATGAAGATGAACATTGGCCATTGTATGCATGGTCACTGAAGTAAAGTGACAGTGAAGTCTGAAAATATGCATAAGGATGAACTAAATAACTTAACAAAAATAAATGCTGCACATTATGCAGCAGAATCTTTACCTAGCCATCTGATATTTGATAATTTGCACTCCAAAACAATACACCAAATAAGGAAAACAAGCACCTATCAAACAAATACACACATTCTGAAAGATGTCATTGTATTCACAAACAAATGCAAAAAAAATCAACATTTTACTTTTAATGGGAAGGTTGAAGCTTTTCTAAAATGAATTGAGAGCACCCATTGGCCATACTGTATTGTATTTGATGTACTTGCACTGCTCCCAGAAATCAATTTGAGGATACCAAATGTATTATTATCCTCCAATTTCATATTTCTGCACATTTATAAAACTTTTTTGAATGTTCAGTTGTACATTTTGCTTCTATATTGATATACACTTTATTATTTGGCCAACATTACTATATTTTATGAGCAGTCTAGGACCCCTGCGTAGGTGTCGCGGGCCCCTAGGTGTCCTTGGAGCACATGTTAAGAATGCTATCAAGATCATTTCTAATCAAATGCGCTATAAAAAGAGACAAGAACTTTCTATCATGATTTGCCTTAATCGATTTCAAATCTATTTGGCATTTCACTTACAAATGATTCATTTTCCACCTGAATGTAAAAACAGGCACATTTTATCATAGATATCCTGATAGCTGTGATGTTGTTATCTACTACTACCAGATGAACTGGTTCACTGATGTCATAGGATTCACACTTAAGTGGAAACATGAGTGCTAGATTAATAGACACGTCTGCCTGCTTACACTGAATGAATCTAGTGACCCTGCCATAGGCAAACACCTCAGATTCGGTTTCATATTTTATTACACTTTGGTCTCTCCTCTGAATACAAGTGTAATTTGAGCTGTAAACAAGAATATTGCTTTGTTCTAAAAATATTTTGTTATATGCTACTACATCAGAGCCTAAAATATGAGTGATCTGAGTTACTGCTACATATTCATTCTCTGTTAAGCTGTAAGGGTATGTAGAACCAACACTGTAAATGCAATTTTCTAGTTTTAAGTATCGTTGTCTGTTTCTCTTATATGAACACATCATACCCTGGTAAAATTCTGCCTCAATACTATCAGGAGGCAAATGATTTTCCACTAACACGGTATTACTTGGATCATATTTACTGCATCTAGAATTTGTGTTTCTATACCTACTGTACCATGCACATGTTGTAAAAGGAAACCATTAAGATCTTCAAAAACAAAACAATTAGCAGTAAACAGAGGCCCTGCTGCTCTTACACTGTCTACTAAGTGGACCAATTGATGAACATTCATTATCAAAAATCTTTTTTCATATAAATCATTAAACAGTTGCACAAACAAAAGTAAACACTGTTCTGCTATATTTAAATCTTCCTGGCTAATGTCATCATTTAATAGCTTATGAATTGCTTTCATAAGTACACAAAAGTGTAAATAGCGTGATCTATCTAAAACATGTTTTAAAACAGGCATTCTATAAAATAAAAGAAAGTTTCGAAACTCTGAGGCCTTCCAATATGGTAGTTCATCAACAGACCTTGGAACTCTACTAACATCCAGTGTGGGTTTTATCTGTTTCAAATAGACATTAACCTCTTTGACTTTTTCATAAAAAGAGTATGAATGATGCATATATTCTTTAGTGAACCAGATGGTCATCAACAATTTCATAACACCACTACATACGCCATGCATGTAATCAATCACAAATCCTCTGCTTACACAAAAATGTTTCAAAAACATGAACCACGTGGGACCTTTGATCCCTCTTACACTGTAATCAGAAAGTCCTCTCTCAATATTAGCTATTGCATTGTTTACATCCGTTTTATTAGTATCAAGTTTCCTTGGTGGGCCTTTTGGGTTTTCAGCATTGTAGGGAAATACTTTACAGTGCCCTTTTCCTGAAACAGTGACTTCACCCTCTTGTAGACAATGCCAGCACCCAAACTTCCCATTAAACTGGGTGCTGTTTGAAACAAGACAACGAGCTGGTAAATCACATGTGATTGTCAGAAGTGTAGCGTGGCAAGTAAAACTACAATTGTTGTGATCTTTAAATGACACTCCACTTTCCATCTGTGCAAATTTGTTATATAATGGTTTTAAGAAAGACCACATTATTGGCTTTTTTGCGGAAACTCAAATACCATATAGTAGTATATTTTCACGCAGCTTGCTTTGAGATGCAGGCAGCTCGTTTACCATTAAGTACACTGGCCACATTGATATTTTTGAACTTTTA
Source organism: Lissotriton helveticus (assembly GCF_964261635.1). Lineage (NCBI taxonomy): Eukaryota > Metazoa > Chordata > Amphibia > Caudata > Salamandridae > Lissotriton > Lissotriton helveticus. The sequence goes on along the minus strand of NC_136067.1, from coordinate 1,276,525,300 downwards.
AATACAGGAACACCGTCCGTGTTCATTGCAAATGAAAGGCTGTTAGGGTTTTTCAGGAATCCACTCTTGAATAAATCCAAATACATTTCCCCATCATATACATCTTTCATTGTTTGTTTCTCCTTCTCCATATAGTGATCAAATCGATGTTTCCTCACCTTTTCTGTAAAATGTCTTCGCCTAAACATAGTCTGTAACTGTGCAATTACGCTATGCTGAATGAAATAAGACACTGAGTCACCTTGAGTCAAATCTTTCCCACAGTGTTGGTTAGTACAGGTCTGACTGTTTTTATCAACATGTGTATAGCAAGTGGCACAATAGTAAGTAATATTTGGGGCCTTAACACTTTTTGTTATATATTTGTGAAGGTGATACATAGTTCTGAACATTCTATTATCACATGGCAAGAGCAAATAGATGAGATTCAGCATATAGCCAGCTGCCTCATGTTATATGTTATGTTATGTTAAAAGGGTGCTTCTATAGCGCACGGCTACTCCAAGGAGTGTCCCGGCGCTGTCGGAGCCTCACAGGTCAAGGGGAAGAACAAAAAAAAAAAAAAACAGGCGGTGCAGGCAACAAGAGAAGAGGACAGGGTGGGAGAACTTATTGCTGAAACAGCCAGGTTTTCAGATCCTTCCTGAATGTCAGAAGATTAGAGCAGGATCTGAGCGCGAGAGGAAGATCGTTCCACAGCAGGGGCGCCAGATGTTTATAGGCGCGTCCGCCGAGGCGAGCCCGATGTATCCTAGGGGTGACTGCCCTGGCTTGTGACGAAGAGCGAAGGGATCTGGAGGGAAGATAGAAAGTGATCCACTTCTGAAGATAGCGGGCACCTAGACGATGCAAGGCTTTAAAGGCGATGGTCAGGGCTTTGAAAGCGATCCGCTTCTTAATGGGCAGCCAATGGAGGGTTCTGAGGAGCTCCGATGCCCTGGCCCTTCTGGTAAGGCCAAATATGGCCCGGGCTGCCGAGTTCTGTACTATCTGAAGGCGCGATATGAGATAATCCGGTAGGCCAATCACTCAAGCGAAAACGAATAATAAAGCAACAAAGCAACAGTATGATGACCCCTAAGCATTTGTTGGAGCCCTCAAAAATAGGTGAGGATTCATCTGTGGCATTAGTTTGATCAGAACAAATCTGAATTTCTTCATACTCATTTTGAATGGTATATCCAACGTGATCCAAAAGTTGTTCAAAACCAGAATCCGAGTCATTAATTAAATCATCTTTAGGCTGAGCATCCATTTCACCATTTAAGCTGCTACAAAGTGTATCCCAAACAGCGTCAATTGGATCATCATCTGTGTCCTCTACTGGTGGGGTATAATCTGGTAATGCTGTACAGTTGTCTGAATGCAATGTACGCTCTGCAGAAGGGGATGTATGAAGAACTATAACAAAAGAAAGTATGTCATTGTACATTTAGTAAGCAAAATATGGTTTATTAGATTGTAAATGTATTATACGTCAGTAACCAATTACATTTTCTGTTACAGAAACTAAATGTGGGTTGATGAGGACCTTCATTTTTGCAAGTGATGTACTTTCAAACTATATACTTTCATGCATCAAATTGTTAATGCAAGCGGTATAAAAAGTAGTTTATAATTTCATACTGTACCATTGGGGATAATGCCATCTGCTGGGCTTAAAGTATGCAAGGATCCTTCTTTTACTTTCTTCGGTGCTGCATGCTGTATAATGATGTCATCTGCTTCTTTAATGAATTGGTCTGTCTACTCTCAGGCAGAAAAAGGACAAATTAATTCAATTCAGCACTTGTTAACGTGTAGCACAGGACTTTTTATGACTTCTAAAAGTCCCCCACTTTTCGAGCAATTCTTGTACCCACAGCATTAATTCTTTAGTGTCTTGTGTGTATTCACCACATATGCATGGCTATTGGGGAGGGACATGAGAATGAACAAATAGTGTTTTGGTACAATAATTTCCAGATGGTTGAGTGTGGTGGTATTGATTTGGCTTCATGCAAACCAGAGAAGCTGGTTTGGTGACTTATTATGTTAATACTGTATTCTCTAAAGTGGACAATATAACTTTGTGATCACATTAAAAACTTACTGCACCATTTAATTCAAAACACAATGGTTTGTCTCCGCAGAACATGAATTTGCAGATGATTACAGTAATATAATAAGTACATAGATAACAATAATTTAATTACCTACATGTTCCTTCTATTAAGGGCTTGGCTAACTAAACTACCACAAGAAAGAAAACAGCAGGGTAAAACTAAACTCATGCATAGCAGATCATACGCCTTGCAAGGCAGCCTCTTTGACACTCTTGCCTCAAAAAGAAAGAAGAGCCATCTGAAGTACTATTAACTGCATCTTAATGTCTCTGTAAATTGGACGATTGATATCATCCTAATCTCAAAACACAAACCTCTAGGCAATCTGAGCCACATGTTCAGTTGAAAGTGACTGGTGTAGAAAGCAGACTTCAATAAAAAAATGTCTTTATAGATGAGAGTGTCTTCTGAGGTTACTGGCCATTGTGAGTAAATCTGTTTTGTAGATTGAAGTGTCCTCTGAAGTGATTTGGTGTCATGTTTTAAAATGTGGGCTTACCTCTAATAACCATTTTCTGTATGGCCCACATTTCTTTCCTTTTCCAAGTTGTCCTCCTTTATTCACTGGCTTAATTTTTTCTGCTTCCAAGTCTTGAATAATTATTTGCAGATTCAACAGATGTACATACTGTGGAGTACAGATTGAACTACACTTTCAATATGGAAATTGAGCTCTGGGTCTTTCTCGCGCAGACAATACTTTGACTTCCTCAATTGGTATTATTTTATGATGCCAAATGTAGGAAGGTGAATATCTGACTATGGTTACCCCCAACTTTTTGCCTAGTGTTTAGCTGGTTTTTTACTTAGTTGGCCTGGGATCCTGCTATTCAGGGTCCCAGGCTATCTGCTCTCTCTTTAAAATGGACTCCATGTACCTTAGGTACATCTCCAATTGGATACTGGGTCACACTTATAAGCCCCTCTATTGTGTACTATAGGTACCCAGGGCATATGTGCACCCAAGGCCTACCAGGGGCTGCAGCTTGTATTATGCCACCCCTGGCTGGCCCTACTAAATTGACACAACTGGCTGATCACTCAGCTGGGGCAGAGTGGTGTAATCATCCTTTGCTTAGATATAGTATACCTATTTCTAAACCTATATAGACACATATATACCTATACGTCACTCCTATGGCAGGCCTTAACAATCCCGAAGGCAGAGAGTGCTTGGTATTATGTGAGATGGTGCTCTAGCATGAGCTGAGCCTGTCTGCAGCTTTCAGAACCATGTCCTTATAGCTGTTCTATGATATAGCCATACCATATACTTTTAAGTGCAATATAATCCTCGCGGTCATTGCTAACTTTGGTTTGGCTTTATCAAAACATGTTCTGTAAGGTGTCATACGCTTTGGAATACTACCGCCTCACCAAACCCAAACACACCCTAAACCCTAAAATTAACCATGGCACCCCAAATCCCAAACACACCCTGAACCCCCAAATTAACCCTTGCACACCAAACTCAAACACACCCTAAACCCTAATTTTAACCCTTGCACTCCAAAACCCAAACACACCCTGAACCCCCAAATTAACCCTTGCACCCCAAACCCAAACACACCCTAAACCCTAAAATTAACCATGGCACCCCAAAACCCAAACACACCCTGAACCCCCAAATTAACCCTTGCACACCAAACCCAAACGCTTGTAGGCAGAGAACATAGTCATTATGTAACTTCACCTTACTGTGTCATTTCGACTGTTAATTTTACACCCTCCTTGATCCAGGGCATTGCCATATCATAAATCCACATCCCAATAACAAAGCTGTGTGCATCAGAAGGAGAAAAGGACCCCTTGTTTAATTACAGCGCTGCTCACTGAGGAGCATGGTGCCAAGGCACAAATAAGTCTGCTTTTCCCTTTTTCCAATGCAGGCTTTTTCTCACAAGTTGATTTTTCACCCTTACTTGCCACAATCACTCATTTATGCTTGCTGGATGACCTTCCATTTGATAACTAAGTGCAAAATGCCCCCAAAGATGACCCCGTCCGCCCACTACCACACATAATTTACCCATCACATCAACATCTTTAATGCATCCTCTGTCACTTGAGGTTGTGTCCTCCCCTCTCTCCTTCTCTTCCCTCTCTCCTTCCCTTCCCTCTCTCTCTCTCTCTCTCTCTCTCTCCTTCGCGCTCTCTCTCTCTCTCTCTCCTTCGCCCTCTCTCTCTCTCTCTCTCTCTCTCCTTTGCTCTCTCTCTCTCTCTCTCTCTCCCTCCTTCGCTCTCTCTCTCTCCTTTTTTCTCTCTCTCTCTCTCTCTCTCTCCTTCGCTCTCTCTCTCCCTTTCCTTCACTCTCTCTCCCTCTCCTTCGCTTTCTCTCCCTCTCCTTCGCTCTCCCTCTCCTTCGCTCTCCCTCTCCCTCTCTCTCTCTCTCCTTCGCTCTCTCTCTCTCTCTCTCCTTCGCTCTCTCTCTCCTTCGCTCTCTCTCCTTCTCTCTCTCTCTCTCTCTCTCTCTCTCCTTCGCTCTCTCTCTCTCCTTCGCTCTCTCTCTCTCTCCTTCGCTCTCTCTCTCTCTCTCCTTTGCTCTCTCTCTCCCTCTCCTTCGCTCTCCCTCTCCTTCGCTCTCTCTCCCTCTCTCTCTCTCTTTCCCTCTCCTTCGCTCTCTCTCTCCCTCTCCTTTGCTCTCTCTCTCCCTCTCCTTCGCTCTCTCTCTCCCTCTCCTTCGCTCTCCCTCTCCTTCGCTCTCCCTCTCCTTCGCTCTCTCTCTCTCTCTCCTTCGCGCTCTCTCTCTCCCTCGTGCTCTCTCTCTCCTTTGCGCTCTCTCTCCTTCGCGCTCTCTCTATCTCCTTCGCGCGCTCTCTATCTCTCTCTCCCCTTCGCTCTCTCTCTCTCTCTCACCTTTGCTCTCTCTCTCTCCCTCTCCTTCGCTCTCTCTCTCCCTCTCCTTCGCTCTCCTTCGCGCTCTCTCTCTCTCTCTCTCTCTCTCTCTTCTCCCCCCCCTCTTACCAAACTTCCAAACACCTCTGGCAAAACACTTATAAGGTCCCAGAGGGGAGACCTATTGGCTATGCCAATGCTTTTGCTTTATGTATTTGACATTGTAATGCCTTTTGTTTTATTTATAAAGCATTACATATTGCACAATTAACGTACAATACTACTAGCAAAGCTAATATCTTTAGCTTAATAAAAGGTGAAACCTATTGCATTTTTAATGCTTGCCCTTTCATGTTGGGGGTGCCGGTGGGCAGAGGGTAGTGCTACAGCGCGGCTCCAGAAATCATTTCTAATCATTACTCACCATTACCCTGAAACTTTTAAACCCACAATCATTCGTCAGTGGGGCCCATAACACTGTACGTTTACTCTTGTACACTTACACTTGGCTTCAAGGCTTTTGGTGAATCACACTGGAGAAATGCTGTAACATTTGGTGGAGTGTCTAAAACCTATTTAAATCAGTTATTATTTACACCTATAGATTATTACACTTTACCAAGGTTTTATTCGAACATTTAATTATTCAGACGCACCACCATAGTGGCAATGGATCTGCTAGAAAGAAAATTAGGCGTAGGAAAATCACAAGATCAGCTTTTAAAATTCCATTTTCCCAATTTTATTAAAAGCAAAACTTTATTATGTCTGACATTTATGCATTAATAAATTCTTTAATCAGTAAAATCTTAATCTTTATTTTAAAAATGATCATTTTATTTAGAGCTCAGGAAAAATCGCTTATTTTAGAAATCAGTTAATGTTTAGCAAAGAACAGATTATTCCAAATTCATTCTCTCCTAACATCCCTAACTAACACCCTCATCTTATCCTTCAATCCTGCAAAGCAAACAAATAAATCATAAGAGTCTTACATCCAGGAATCGGTCATAAGTCGGGCAGCACTTCCAGTAGAAATCGAAAAAGCGACCCCTTCTAGACAAAACCAGGGGTTTTTATACCTTAATTCCCTAACTTAATCTATCTAAATAGTAACTATCACTACTTATTCAAACTCTGATTGGACAAATTTGGGGTGGGTGAGCATCATCTCACCATTACAACATCATTTTCTCGTTGGTTCAGCAGAAAAATAAAGGGTCTTTGTTTTAGGACAGTCCATAGCTTAGCTATTTCCTTAAGTTGAAACATCGCCTCCCATTCCCACGACCACAACATTCAAGCGTCCATGTTTGGCACCCATCCTAGGTTCCGGGCCAAGGCAGCCTTGAACCTCCTCGAGCACAGGCAGTTCACTCTGACTTGCAGGTTTTGGCACGCCTGCGCTGTCCAGCTCTTGCTCACTGTTTACCCGAGCGTCCATTTTTTTATCTAGGCCTCAGAAGCCACTTTTGGAACTATCATAGAAACACACACATTCATGTTATTATTGAATTTAAACCCATTCTGTTCACCTCCCACCATACTAATGTTTCCCATTAGTTGTTACCTAGCAAATAAACCACACAAATGCGTTTTATACTTACATAATCGACCACTTCTTAGCACAAAAACGTGTAAAATAAGCACATTTAGTCTGCGTTTGTTTATATTTAAGCTGCGCATTAATTCACAATACAATAAAAACACATATTAATTAATTATATTGCAACATGCAAGCAAAATTAGTACTCCCGTGTATAATAAAATGTGTGCATCTTATTCTATGGTTGATTAATTTCACAAAACACCTTTAGTAAATGTTATCGTTATGGGACATTGACTTCAAGGGGGGTACACAAAATTTTGCGTTTGCCACCTCGCTCCATCAGTAGCAGGCATCTGAGACTCTATGCATCTGTGGGGATAGGTAACTTGATTTCCCGTCACAAACCCCAGTGTGAAAGTTCACTTATTGATAGTTCTTCTATTTCTCTCATAATGCCTCTACTTTGCTATTACTATTTGTCCTGAGCAGCAAGACCTAAGCATACACTCTGGCTCTCCAAAAATAAAGTTGATTATTAGGTAATTTCCTCAATGGCCTTCAGTGCATGCCCAAACACTTCTTTGTAGTCCAAAATCGAGGCATATTAGATAGAAATTGCACCAGGTCAGTGTACTTTTTGGGGTGCTTTTCTTCAATTAAATCTGTTAATCAGTTTGATATGCTTTGTATTTTACCTCTGAAACTTAAACCACACAAACTAATTCCTGATTTTTATATCTAGCAGGACATAATCATGGCTTCATTCAACGTCCTGTTTTTCACTTGCGATCATTCTGTGTGTGTTCGAAAAGATGGTGACTTCCTGCTTTTGGACAATCCCGGGAAGTTCTTTGTAAATGGCTGGTCGAAAATCTAGATGAAGCTGGTCGGACAATCACCGAAGAGAGAGATTTTAAAGCTATTATTCTGTTCCAATCATCTGGTAAGCACAATAAGTAAACCTTTATAATAAGTTTGCAACTGCAGGATAATGGTACAAATTATCAACCTGTTTCAGTAAAAACCTAGATTTATGATTATTAATCCAATAATGGACAGTAAAAATGAACATGCATGTCCTCACATATGCCTTGGATTGCTCTCCAGAGACAAATGTAACACTTATGAAAAGGGCTGAAACGTTTACCTTGTGGCACAACTATAAGGCAGCCATTTTTGGATAAACTATTTTATTTAGGCAACTTTTTTCAGGAGGTTCAAGTTCAGGCTTACAATGTGTACTGTCTATTAAGGAAAACTTACTTACTTGGTTATGGATAGATTGTACATTCGTCCTTTATTATCAATACCTCTTTATTTATATATTATGGCTAGAGTGTGAAGATAAATTGCAAGTGGTCAATGTGTTATCTGTTTTGAAGTTTATATGTAAATATATTTTTTTTCTCTTGCTTTTTTTTTAGTGAAGAAACAGTGTCTAATGATTGAGGATATTTTTCAAGAGATAATTGCAAGCTATCCGGGCACAACAGAGGGTCTAAAACAGGTGTTACTTCAAAGGGCACTAGAGGAAAAGCAGATGTTAATGGACTGTGGCAATCGGGGAAGCGCTGGTAGACTTAAGAGGCTGTTACGCGAACTACAAGAGGAAGAAATTGCAGAGAAAAGATGCAAGGACAAAAAAGCCAAGCAGAGTGGACTGGATTATATAAGAGTTGATAACAAAGATCATGCTGAAAGCACAACTTCTCAGCCTGGTGATGCAAGTTTGCGGATGAATTTGCAGAAACTTGAAAACCTGGCCCTTTTAGCAGGGATGGCTAGTGTCCTTCATCAAAAACCCACAACTAAAAATTACGTATCAGACCGTGAAAATGAACTTGTCTTTGAGTCCCCGCTTAAATCCAAATATCAAGGACAAAAACATGCCTCCCTTTCACCACTGCACCAGTTGATACCCAAAAAACTATTCCCTACACGAGAGCAGGCTGTTGTGAGCAAAGAAGTAACACCTACTAGACCCTGCAAACAAGATCCCAAAATGATGGTAATACATATTGTGACGCCACAAGATTTTGTGGCTCACGGCTCACAGTCACACAGCCTGGCCTACTGTGACTTTCCATCTACAGCAACAGCTGTGGATGTGAACCATACCCCTTGCCATGATGACCCATTTGCAAGCAACAAAAACTTTGACCAGAATGTAAGCAGAGATAAAGGAGTGCTGCCATTATACACATTTGCATATTGCTAAGTCTGTATGCCAGCCTTTTTTCCTTGGTTAACAGAATATGCCTTTGGGTGCCAAAACCACAACTTCTACCTGTTATCTCTGCGAAAAGCCTAGATACTTATTAATAAATAGAATTAATATGGTGCATTCATTTCCTCAACAATAAGGCACATATACCTACCTGTTGAAATATGAATAAACAAATGGAAAACTGTTTGACATGGTCAGTGTAAATGAGGGTCTAATGATTTATTTTCTTTCCCCCCCTCAGGACAGTGAAGAATCCTTTCATTTGATGATGGAGGAAAGTCCATCACTCAACACTGGGGTAATGTTTTTTGTTGTTGTGTTTTTTAGGTACATAGGAAATTGTATTTTAACCTGTATGGTCTAATTATGATTTGCTTTTTCTCTAAGGAAATGGTATATAACTCCTTGGCCATAATTAATCACAATGAAAGCTATTCTGTTGGCCCCGGTTCCTGTCTGAATGAGGAGTGTGTACAGTTACGAGCTGAAATCGAACACTTAAAAGGTGCGTGCTTGATATTCTACCTTCCCATGTAAACTGCAACACATTCACATTAATCTTTTTTCCACCGAAACACAAGTATTGCCAAAAAGTATGCTCGTTATGTGAATATTGTGTTATCTGCTGCCTTTAACAACTGTTTTTGATTATAGTACAGTTGCAGGTAACTTGCAATAGGGAGTTGGCTTTAGAGTATTTGCAAGCTGCGATGTCTGCTTTGACCAATTCAAGCAACTTAACAGATACACCAGCATCAAAGATATGCAGTCGACCATTCACTGTACAAAAGGTACTTATTTTCTTTGCCACTCTTTTAGCACAGTTAAAGTGTATATATTATTATTATTATTATTATTGGACATTTATTAAGCGCCTGATTACGCCACTGGCGTGTCTCCGCGCTATGGCAAGTGGTGTGGCTGTCCCCCCCTCCTCCCAACCAAGCTATCTACTGAAACAGGTGCGTTTTAAGTTTTTTTCTAAACTGGACTTCGCAGGGTTCCAACCGAAGTTCCAGTGGCAGATTGTTCCAGCGCTTGGGAGCAAGGTATCTGAAAGATCTGCCTCCCATGCGAGCTTTAAATATTCTTGGGACTTTTAACAGCCCGGTCTGCGAAGACCGGAGACTGCGTGCAGGCTCATAATGGGCTATAAGGCTCTGGAGCGGGAGAGGTGCTTTGCCACTCAGGATACGATGGCAAGTGGCAAGAGCCTTAAACTCCACTCTCCTCTCTATGGGGAGCCAATGAAGCGCACGCAAGGCCAGTTTGGCGGATGACCTCCTGGGGAGTCTGAGGACCAGCCGCGCCGCTGCGTTTTGTAGAACCTGCAGGCGGCCGAGGACCCTGCCTGAGGCCCCCAGGTAGAGCAGATTCCCATAATCGAGTCGGGAGGTAACCAGGGCATGCACCAGTGTCTGACGAGCAGAAGTGGGAAGCAGATCTAATACTTTCCTGAGAGCTCTCAGAACACCGAAACAGATCCCTGCCACTCGACCGACATGTGGGCCAAAGGTGAGGTCCTTATCCAACCATACGCCAAGGTTTCTGGCCTCGCGGCAGGGAGCAGGAACCTCCCCCAGACACGGTGGCCACCACGCCGACGACCACGCAGACGGCACTCCCCCCACCACGAGCACCTCGGTCTTGCTCCCGTTTAACTTTAAACAGTTGGCAGACATCCAGGCAGCAAGGTCATTCATGCAGTTCCTAGGGCAAACCTTGTAGATTTCCTGCATGAGGACTTTGAAATCTTTCTGCATGCAGTGTTTGTAAATATGGCTGCTTTATACTGTTGGAGGGAACCTAGCAAATATTACATTGTTAGCCATGTATAGATGCCAAATCAAAAAACCACTCTTCCTATATATATATATTAATATGTAACCTAACATGATGGCAAATAGTTAATAGTTGTGTTATTTTGCAGACTGATATGCAGCAGTTGGTGAAGGACTCAAATGATCCTTCACGGTTCAAAGATGTTCTCATTCCAAAGCGGAAATTGCACAAGCTCTTGGAGGAAGCCAAGGCAGCTCGGGACACTGCAGGTTTTCTTCTCAATGGTATCAGCGAAATACTTTTTTCTCCAAAAGAACTTGCATCTGCAAAAGGTGTAATGAAGGCTCATGCTGGAACAGCTGTCCTTGATGAGGAGAAGGTCGATGCATTATTTGGTAAGATATTACAAATGTTCAAAGTAACATTCATTCGATCTTGGATTGAGAAAATTCATTATTATACATGGTGTTAAAGGTTTGCATGTGTGGTCTGGTATCAAATAATGGTAAGATGACTCAATCATTACTCAACAGATGTCTGCAAAAGAGCAAGAAGAGCAATGGGGGTCTTGTAATTTATTAACAATTTGTGCTGAGTTTGTGCTTCAAATCTAGCACAAAGCCATGAGTTGTGGTTTTATTTCTAAATCTGTGGTCCAGGTGAGGGGCTCAAACTGGATGAATGGGTGATAGGAAACTGAACTTATAAAATACTGTGCTTGCAGCTTTTATTTAGCCACATTTGCCTCTTTGACCAACTGCCCTTAATGTTACACTTATGAACCCTTGTAACCCTAACAATATCTCATCTGGCACTCTATATGAAATAATGGAACAAACTTTTTAAAGGGAGCTCAGCCCTATTAAAATCTAAAAATAGTCGTAGTAACATGATACTGATGTATGTTATTTTATTTTTCCAGAGTTTATGAAGTATGTGTGCAGTACCAACGGCTGGCCATCACTGGACTACAGAAGTATGAGAAGGAAGCTGGCGATAAAGATTTGCAATGCTAGGAGAGGATTAAAGAAAACTCCGAATCTAGAATCAAAGGACTAAGTTGCTGGTTTCTGTTAAGCAATTTGTTCTGGTTGCAATAGACTGGCCTTTTTTCCCTCCTTTTTTTCCTGGACTTTTTTCTGGATTTTTCCTCTTGTTCGGTATCCTGGCCCCCATGGGGCGAAATATGTGCTTTCGATAAATAAAATTACATGTTGACATATACCTTTTGAACATTTTTCATTTCAGCACTGTTTGGTTTATTCTTTTGCCACTGGTCACCATGTCAAACAGCTTCAGATAATGCTCTGTACCTCAAAATAAGGCAAGTCCCAGTGAGTCAGGAGTATGGGAGTAGCCGCACACGTAAACAGTAGCAGCTCATATAGGACGTGCTGTGGGGAGGGGAAGGGTAGCAAACATGGACATACGTGGAACGGAGGAATGTACTTACTTTCCTTCGTTCTGTCGTAAGACCGTGTTTGCTACCCTGCACCTCTCCGCCCGTGCCACCCCCCTGTTGCATGCCCTATGCAAGCCGCTACTGGTTGTTACGCTTATCTGAATGCAAAGTATAACATTCTTGCAGACCACTACTTTTGAATGAAGGTGCTTGTGGTATTTCTGCAGCAGAAACCTAGCTAAAATTGCATTTTTCAGATTTATTTTAAACAGGTATCTACCTCTCACTATAGAATTAAAGAGTAATCTTTCCAAAGCAGGAGAAAATTTATCTGTTTATTAGGACCAGGTTTAGAGAAGCTTTGTGTTTGGTTTGCTTGTTTTATAATGCAGACCTGAATCAAAATCCTTTTCAGGATTTACAAATCGAAGCAAATTGGTATTTGGTACAATCCTCATCCAAAATGGGAAAGGTTCCACGTTTGTCTAGACATAGTATTTGTAGGGTACCAGAACGGTACCCTTCCAGTACAAAACCCAGGCTAGACTCTCAGACAACATTGCATTCTAGTGCAGTGGTGTTAGAGAGAGGGATAGACATGCCACGTCCCTGCTCTCTCCCTGTTATTCAACACAGCCAATTAGGGTGCTGCACTGCGTTCAGTGACAGTTTTATAAAGCTGTGCCTTACTTTATAACTCGTGGCATTTCAAACTATTCTTGGTATTGTGTAAAAAAGGCATATTACATCACAGTGGCCTGTTTTTGACAGGAAAGTACATCTAACAGGTGGTCTGCCAAATGTTTTCCTACCCGCAAATCCATAGTCCTAAACTAGTAGGGAATACTGGCAGTCGGGTAACATTCTCCTAACATGGAATTGTCAAGGTGTAATCCAACTGTAATGATTTATTAATGATTCTAAATTATTAATTAGATCATCTGGGAGTAATCCACTCTTAGCCTTCAGTTGGTTTAAAATCAACCAAGAGTATTTAAAGTAATCCATGCTCATTTTTGAGTTGGCATTAAATCATCCTAGAGTAATCAACACTCATACTGAAAATATAATGGGGCCATTCTGATGTAATCAATAGCCATCCTGAAGCTGTCATAGGATCATCCAGGAATAATCCACACTCATCCAGAAATTGTCATGGGATCATTCCAGAGTAATCCACTTCCATCCTGGAGCGGTTATAGGATCATCCTGGAATAATAGACAGTCATCCTTAAATTAGCTAGAACCCATCCTGGAGTAATTCTCACTCATCCTGAAGTTGTCAATTAGTATTCGTGGAGTTGTAAAAGGTAATCACTCCCTGCCAGTAGAAGTCATCAGAACACCATCCTACGGTATTTTTTGTGATGAGTCTAGGTTTGTCATCACATTTACATATTTTGTCCTACAGGCATACTTCAGGATGGCTTGGGATGACTTCCCCAGATAATTGCAGGAATCGCCTGACTGTAATCATCAGATGAGTCCAGAATGACGCCAGGATGATCTTCCTTTTTGACCTGGGCGTCTCCCTGTGGGCGGGGCCTCAGTTTGGCACACGTCCCCTAGACTGCCACCTACTGTGTTGAATAATGTGCCATCATCAATACTGCACCTGGCTTCCGCCGTCAGAGGCCTGTAATACCCGGGCCCCACTACTACTGGCGCTCGGCGTTCCACTCGCTGCTCGGGGAGGCCCGACCCTGGGCCCCTTACTTGGACTGCCTCCTGCGCTGTCCTGGTGTTCCCTAGCTGTGGAACAGCACCGCTTCAGCCCCGTGGGCCTGGTCATGGTTCAGAGCAGTGTCTTGTAGGCTTCCACGGTGGCACTTCCCCGCAGCTCTCTCCGCCTGCTGCTCTTACGCCCCTGCTGTTTGTGCCTGTAGCCGTAGCGCATTCTGGGACTGCGCCGGCCGGCACCTCACCTGCTGTCCTCCCCTGTCCTTGGGCCTGCTTCATTCCACTGGCCGGACTCACTACAGCCTGGGGGTCCAAGCTGCACCAGCTGTTCTGCCACTCTGGACACTGCAACCTCACTTCAGCTGCTCTTTTTAAGAGCACCCGTCTCTCTCCATTCCATGTTCGGCGTCAACAAGGGAGGCATCTGTGGCATTGCTAGGTCCATCTTCACTCCTTCCTCTCCTTTCGGCCTCCAGCTCAACCCCGCCATTATTTGCCCAGCGGGGAGGGTCTCATGCTGTAGGTCCAACTTGCCTCATTGTGGAGTTTGGTGTGTTGGCTGGCCTCCCTTGGCGTCCTCTGTTCGGGTGAAGCGCTGTGTTGGTGGTGCTTTCTCTGCCTGGGCAGACGTCCTACTGTCCACGCTGTCATGTACGATTCTTCACCGCCACCCCGGTGCTCTCTGCTCTTGGAGGCCGGCTGCTGCTGCCCCCATTGACCGAATCTCTGACTAACTCTCCTGTTCGGTCCATACTCGTTGTGGGGGGGGGATCCTCTGCTACAGCTCCTTTTGGCTGCTTCATTTCTCCACCGCTCCTTGGCGCGGTCTGTTGTCTGGCTATCATTCGAGAGCAAAATGAGGATTTGGAAGCGCGCTCCCGTCGACGCAATCTCCGCATAACTGCTGTTCCAGAATCCACCAATATCTCCCACATGGAGGACTTTGTGGAGCAACTGGGCAAGGAACTTTTCAGTGACGTCCTCTCCGTAGTTTTTATCATTGAACGTGCACATAGTTCCCTTGGCCCGCTCCCTGGTCCCGGATTGCCTCCTCGCCAAATCATTGCAAAAATTATCAATTTCAGAGATTGAGACGCCATTCTCCACGCAGCACGCAACATGGGCAAAATTAACCACCAAGGTAACTCACTTTCGTTTTACCGAGACTATACCCTCACTGTCCAGGCTTCCCGGCGTGAATTCCTTCCTGCAAAGCGGATTCTACAAAAACATGAGGTCTCTTATTCACTGGCCTAACCGGCAAAGCTGAGAGTCCGGCAGGGCGCAAACACGTTTGTATTCCCCGATCCCAGAGACGCCCTAGCATTTGCTAAGAAACTCGACAAACCATCACGCTCCTTTCCATCAAGCTCTCAGCTCGCTGCAACCGAGTGCCTTATTGATAATGACTGAAATTCTATGACATGTGCACTGTTTTCTTTCCTAAATGTTGTCTGTTGCTATTTTAGCTTGGCCACCCTGCTTAACTGCAGGGGAGTACGCTGAGCTCTGCCATGCCCTCACGGGATAATTCCCTCTCTTAATGTTGGTTCCCCTCTTCTTAGTTGCTGGTTCCTGAGGTGGGTTGGGGTAGTATCTCAGCCTGATTGGGGGGTTGGAGTGGGTGGGGGGTTGGGGGTCCTTCTGGTATGGTTTTTTGGGTTGCGAGGGAGGGTTGGTTGGGTGGAGGTTGGGTTCCTGGGAATGTTCTTAACTACACTCAGTACGTTCATGCACAGCCAGAAACAGGGTTTCCTACTGCAAAGTATGCAGGTAGATGGGCTGGTTCGGGGCGGGGGTCTCATTGGATTTAGTTGGGTGGGGGAGGTGTTGTGACCCTGCCGCTGGCACTCTATTTGTTTATCATCTGCAGAACCTGGTATCCAGATTGTTGATTGTGCGGGAGACTGGGTGGGGGTTTCTTTGGGTTTGTTCGTCACTCTATGGTGATCTTGGTGTTGTTTTTCTGCCCTTATTTTGTGATGTATTCCTATAGGTTCTGTATAGATTCCCCTATTCCTGACCCTATTCTGGTTAACAAATTAACTAGCAGCCATCCCATGATGCAGAAACCGTTATCTGATTAAGCCAGACCACGGCACAGGAGCGCGTTATCTGATTAGGTCATAACGCTTGCCATCTAATTAGACAAGCAATATTCCTCCAGCCCCTGATAAGGCATACGGAGTTCTCAAAACAAATCAAACCTATGACAACCTGGGAAAATCCCTGCGGCCATTGTTTTGATTTCTCAAAGAACTTCAGTAAAAGAATGTGCTAACGACCAGCTCGTATGACATCCTTATTGACGTATCTATGTCCATCCTTACGTCAATCTCGGCACCTTACAGGTATAAATATTACCAACATTGCCTTAAGCAAACACACGCGGTGGTGACGAGATCGGAGCAGCGAGACTTGCCGAAGCCCAGCAGAGAGCGAAGCCCACTGGCGCTGCCCCGCCTTCCTGACGCGCTGAGAACGAGACGCTGCCTTTCTCCTGCCGAGAAATCCAGCTCCGGCGCTTCCGAGCAGCCCTTGCAGGCAGCTTGGAATATCGAGACCACAGACGAGAGATACCATCCCTCAACCATCCTAGATCTCAGGTACAGAACTGAATAACCCCTTGCAGAGAATTCTTGAGTCAGTCACTTGGCAAAACAAACTTAACTCAAAACTGCTACTTTCTACTCCAGCCCACGTATTAGGCTTAGGTCAGGTACACCGGGGTAGGCGTGGTTAGAAACACCAGTTGAGTACGATTAGTCGAATGTATATGTGTATGTACATATTTTATCCATTTTAAATAGCATATGGCTTAGAAACCATATCAATGCTTTTACAGTATTATTTCATAATTCTGCTTTTATTATATGCACTTTACTTAACCATAAGTATTGCGATAATATCGATTCATTTCTCTTGTACGAGAAAAGAGACTGATCAATAAATAACATCTTTTATTGAACACGCCCGTCTCTTCCTTTTCTCTACAATCTGGTGAAACTAAGAATGCACGTACTGACTGAGTAAAATAAGTTGTCTTTTGTTTTCACACGACTCTAGAGATACACTCTTGATTAGGGGAGAGCAAAGTTGTCATGTTCTATGGTTGTCAGAAACTAAATCCCTTCTTGTCTATCCAGGGAGGTTCAATTCCTCCTTGCCTATTCGAGAAAGTTTCTAGTGAACTCTGAGCTAGCTGGCAAACCCAAAACTTTAAGTTTAATATCGACAGTAGACGACCTAGTTAACGTCTGGTCTAGGTCTATACTATTGGAGGTATTATTCCAATGCGCAGAGCCTATTGGGATAATAGGAACTACACTACATGGCGCCCAACGTTTGGAAAGGCGATAAAACTAACGCAAGACTTTAGAGTAACTCAGTCGTGCTCTTTCATTCAGACCCTTTTTTCCCATAATACTCCAAAGACGTCTGGAGTGGGTGAGAGGTAAAATCCTCCAAACCTCGCAGGAGGGAACTCCTATGTATGGTTCTTGGTTCAATCAACGTTGAAGGATACACTGTTCCAAAATATTGTGCATCTAATCTTTGTTTCCATAGAAACCTGATCTGCAAACAAACAGAATAACCTTCCTGACAGTAAAATGTCAGAAAGTGATGATGAAAGAGAGAGAGTTAGATTAGCAGCTGAACTAATAGAAGCTGATAATACTATGCAAGAAGCAGACCCGGATATAATACTCATCCCGGTCAACATAAGAAGATCTATAACGTTAAAACTTATAGAAAATGGACTGACACCAAGAGGTGGTACAGTCATATTCGTAATTGAGGCACACGAATATCGGCAGACAGAGGTATTCTATTCATGGATAAACTTTCCAGCAGCTAATGCTGTAACAAAGGACTTCCACTATTATAAAATAGAGGAACCTCCTAATGAGTACACTCCTTTCGAGGAAGTGGAAGTACCACTCAAATTCCAAGAGCACCTGCTCTTGTTTAATGGCGCCCTAAAACATAATAATCACATCACCAGGCTCGGTCCACTAGGTAGACCAGGAGCAACGTGGCCGGTCCTAGCCGGATACATACCACATCCAGACATCGAAAGAATGTCTGCAGCAGATCTTTTAGTACAACTAAAACAATTAATTAAAATATATAGACAATTAGTCCAATATGTAATGCGGACTTCAACTGTCCAACCAGTAATTAAAATTCCACAGCTGACCCCTCATCAGGGGAACACAAATAAAATTACACCACAGAACATACATTCCTGCCTAGGTAAAGTACCAGCTAAACGGGAACAAATACCATTCTGGTTAGCACAAAAAATCACCCAAATAGAGGCGGTATTTCCAGATACCACCCCGGTAGAAAAACACAGGATTCTGACTATCTGTCTTCCAATGGGAATCGCACCACACGTGGAGGACTGTGACACTTGGGGTACAGCCTTTGCTTCCATTTACACAAAAACACATGGAGTTCCATCCATGTCAGTAATACCAGATGTGCTAAAACAAATTCAAGACGAATACGGTCCAGAACCCGCTTTAACTCTCGGTATGAAATTACTAAAAGACTTCAAGCAGGTCTCGGCAATATTACTAGCCAACATAAAAGGAGAAGCAGCGAATGTGGCGATCCGCCAGAGGTTAAAAGAGACAGATATAGCAGACCAACCAGCTGAAATTGCCAGAATTATAGAAAAATCCTATGAAGAACTAGGTAGAGATAGTTTGGGTGGAATACCAGTGAAGCCCCAACTAATTGAAAGTCCTGAAAAAGTATTTATTAAAAATAATCTAAACAGTCAAAAGAAGAACTGGGATGGAAACAAACAATCCAATCCAAAAGAAAAAAGATTCCAGTCCAGAGGAAGGTCTCCTCGGCGGAGAGAAAGATCTCCGGACCAAGGACCCAAGTCTCCCCAAAGGGAGCCCTCTGTGAACAGATACAACCTTAGAAATAGGGATAACATAAAGAAACCTGATAGATATCAAGATTTTGATACACGTCCCTATCAATCTTTTCAGACTTCCTCGCAGAAATCGGAAAGAAGAGGACGATCGGAACCCAGGGAAGGGCACGTCAAGTCCAAAGACAAGGAACCTGCTCATCCAAATAAAAAATTACAGTTTCCAAAGAAGAAGGTAGCCAGTATTAAAGTATTCAACAATGCCGAGAATACTGAGGACACAGCTGAAAAACGGAGAGTGGGCTCAGACAATGCTAGACAGCGCAGCAGAAGTGAGCATAGCGCGCAAAGTCCTTATGAATCATCTGGAGACAGTGGACACGAATGAATACATTCAAGTAGAAACTGCAGACACCAGAGTTAGCAAACCTCACAAAATATATGAAATAACTTTACGTATAGAAGGGGATAAGACTAGAAAAATAAGGGCCCTTTTTTGGGATAATCTCTCCAAGGGCTATGACATCCTTCTAGCTGAAAAAGATTGGCCACCAGAGTTTGTCAGGGAGTGCCCACATGGCGAAGAAATAATTATGCCTGCCTTCTCAAATCATATTCCAATTCATAAAAAATATACACTTGCAAGAAAGTGGGCAGTAGCTCAAGCTCCTGCTTTATATAAAAATCATGTGGGATGGGATGAGGAATCTCCTCCACACAAAATCCATTTAAAATCACAACCTACTGCACAAAGGCAGTATCCAATCAAGCAAGAAGCTAAAAAACAGGTAAAAGAAATTCTAGATCAACTAGAATACCAGGGGGTGATTGAAACTTGCACCTCACAAATGAACAACCCTTTGTTTCCTGTCTCCAAACCAGACAATTCATATCGTCTAGTTTTGGATTACAGACACCTTAACTCATGTTGCAAAACTTTTGCAGTGCAAAACTCGCATAGTGCTGCACTAATGAATAACATAGTGCGCAAAAAATATAAAACAACATTAGACATCTCTAATGGATTCTTTTGTCAAAATATAGCACCTGAGAGCAGATACTTGTCAGCGTTCTCAATAAATGGCGCTCAAAAAGAATTCTGTTGGTTACCCCAGGGGTACAAGAACAGCCCAGGATTATTCTCAGCGAGAGTAACAGACTTACTACAAACATATGATGACGAAGCATTATCTTATGTCGATGACATATACCTAACAGATGATGACTTGGATACTCACTTGAAGAGAGTGAACACCATAATACTTGGGTTCGCAGCAGAGGGTTACAAATTCAACTTTAAAAAATCTAGAATTGCCCATCTAACAGTCCTATTCTTAGGATATGAATTATCAAGTGAAGGCAAAAGCCTGGCTGACAATTTCCTAGAGAAATGTGCCGTACTCCAAGCACCTAGAACACTAAAAAACCTACAGTCAATTCTAGGCTTCCTAAATTTCGGAAGAACATACATTGCAAATTACGCAGAAAGGGTCAAACCCCTTTATGATCTAATAAAACCTGATTTTAAAAAAAACAATTGGACTCAAATACACACAGAAATTCTGAGATCCTTACAAACAGATATGTTACTTAAAACAAAATTAGAAACACGTGATAACACACGCAACCTTGTGATTCGAGTCATCCCAGGAAGATGCGGATTCACATACCTGACCTCTAACGAGGGAGAAAAGGTACCAATTGCATTCAAATCACACTTGTACACAGAAGCTGAAAAGAAATTCAGCATTAAAGAAAACATTGTTCATGCAGTTCAAACCGCAATAGCTAGAGAAAAAGATAAAGCTGACGGTAGACAAATCACAGTCAGAACAGCAGAATCAGCCTTTGAGGCATTAACAACCCCATGTAATTTACCAACAACAGCATTGAATCCGGAATGGATACAATGGGTGAATTCCATTACAATGGACAAAGTAAAATACTACTTTGATCCAGAACTAAAGGAACTAAAATATCTAGAATATGAAAGAACTTTCCCTCTGCCAATCGACATTCTGCCATTACGACAGTACGCTTGTGTAATCTATACAGACGGACATGCTCAACCCTCCGTTTGGGGAGAACAAGCATACAACCCCACATGTGAGATTACAAAAGAAGTGTGGCGCGGAGGTAAACTAAGACCACTATTAACAAAGACACACTCAGTAGAAACTAATTCAGAACAACAGACTGAAATAATAGCATTGAAAATGGCGCTAGATAATGCAGATCGCGAATTCCCGACACTCATAGTGTCCGATTCATATTACTGCGTCAAATCATATAACAGCGATTTGCAGAAATGGATTCAAAACGGTTACAAAGATGACACAGGTGCAACAATAAAGCAAAAACTGCTTTGGGAACAAATAGTTCTGTTAAAAAAAGAACTACCAAAGACTCACGTGATACACTCACTGAGTCATCAGCGTGATGGCGTTCACGTTGCAGGGAATTCATTGGCTGAGAAAGCCACAACGGTAGCAACTGAATCGGCTTCCGTAGCTAGAAAAAAAGCGTGCAGTAAAATACATTGACGGTGAAACAATGCTGGCGGTAAAAACGTCATCAAAAGGCGACTGATCAGCGTTACTGATCAGTTACCCACTCAAATATACATACATAATCGATGCAAACTCCGTTCCTTTTGCTCGAATCCCTGGAGTGGGGGATAGAGTGATTCCAAACATGGATAGGAGAGGCTTGTTAATAGCAGACGCACATATGGGCGAGGGTCTCAGACACCTCAAACTAAAGGATTCTCTGGAGGAATTACAATCAGTGTACTGGTGGCCAGGCATGGGCCTGCATCATACCATTTTTGTAAAAAACTGCCCAAACTGTAACAGAGATCGCAGTGGTGAAAGAAACGGTATATTACCTTGGCGTTTCACACCAGAAAGGATCAACAATAAAAATTAATCCCAATATGAAAAATGCGTCGTATTAACATACAGAGACTAGTTTTCACTTATAATGTAGACACCAACTTTCGGCTGACGCCAGAACTGTTATATCAAGATTTGCAAGTCTATAATGGCATATACGCTAGAAGCATGCTACGTACTGACCAATATCTTTCCATTACCTCTCGGGTTTGTGGGGAGTGCTTGGCCAGAATGAGCATTGCATTTGCGGGAATCTTCTCACTACCTTCCTGAGGGATACGGGATGGTGTAAAGAAAAAACCAAAGGCAGAAAGCGATCTATAACAGCACAGGTATTAGGTTCGGGAGCTGGGTGGGTCAAACATCTAATAAGTGTCCAACGTAGTCTAAACAACCTGCCAAGAAATTCTCTGAAGGGATTCAGCCCGTACGAATTATTGTTTGGGACTAGGATGTTAGTCTTAGATCTTGACAGTCAGACTTCAGTGGTGAAAGAAAAAAGCTTTGATATCAAAGATCGTTTGGCTATTTTGCAGGACTTAAACGAAACAAGAAAAGACCTGAGCAACATAAAGTTGAAACAACAGCCAACAACCACTGAAGAAACACCGCCTGTCCCAGCAAGACCTGTCTGGATTCCAAAAATCGGGGATCTAGTCAGAGAAAAGATCGCGGTAAAGAAGGAATTTGGGCCTTCTTACAGAAAAGCAGTTCCTGTCTTGTCCATCAACGGGACAAGATCAGTTGTACTACCGCCGCTTGCTGGTAAAAAGGAGAACCGAGTTGTATCCATCGACCTGGTAAAACCACAATCATGTGGCCGATAACACACAGTTGGCCAAGTGGACTCCCGATAAGTAGTAGAACACCGAGGTTTGCTACAAGTACAGAGGTGCTAACTAAAAGGCTAATCACATTCGAAACGCCTACAGAACAACAACAAGGACTATGCAACAATGCAATGGAACTCACACCTCTGAAAACCCAAATAAAAACGTTTAGTAGAGACACACCAACCTACAATGAAGTAACAAATGAATATGCAAGAAACAGTAATCCTGAAACAATTGGAACAATTGATAGAACAGCATCCGGCTACTTCATAAACTTCAATGATTCCTCTGAAGACCTCAGTGAATCAAAGACACAGCCATCAACAAAAACCCTTAAAGACAAAGCTATGGAAATTTTGAAACAACTGAAAGAAACCTATCTGATTTCTCCATGGATTTAATTTTGGGTGTCCTTTGGTGTATTTATCCTCATACTTTGGCTCATCATGGTACTATGCTTGGGACGCTTCATTGAGGGAAAATATGCAAAAATGGACACAGCAAGCCAGAAAATCAACTTGATCCTCAAACCACACACGTCTTCACACGTCGAGAAAAGAGAACTTTCTTCAGTCAACTTCACAGCCAATCCTATACCGGGTGGGGTAGCATGGGACAATACTGACTATGAAATTTATGGTCCGGTTGAAATCCTCAAATATCCACACCAAATCAAGATCTCGTTGAGTGACTTTGTAAAACCAAACTCATTTGCTGATGATTGGGACTTTGAAAGTATTAATGACATGATGTCTGACCTAGTGATGTCTGCTAAATTTACCAAACATGATTATTTGCAGGGTTCGTCTAATTATGATAGTATGTACTGCTACAACCACTATGGTAACCATTTTCTACATAAATCTGCACAACCTAGAAATGTTTTAAATTATAATCAATGGGAACATTGTGCAACCCCTCCAAAAGGAAGCTCAAGAACCTTTTATGACAAATATTCATATTTTTCAGGGTTCAATACAAGTAAAGCTGAAACATTTTATTTTAAATTGTCGAATAAGACAGGAACAAAAACCATGCTTACAAACACGAAATTGATATATTCGGACTCATTTTTTGAACAAATGAATACATTTGTTTTTTTTTTTTTTTGTTTTTTTTTTTTAATTTTTTTTTTTTTTTTATTCCTCATTAGCCTTTTCGCCACCCTTGTTCAGTAGTATCCGCCCTGGGCTTTATCTCAATATGCTGGCTGTGGACTCGAGTATGTGCAGCTCTCCAGCCCGGACTGGGCCACAATCTCCTATACCACCATGTGTCTATTATAACACAGCCACACCGGAGGCCGCGACCCGATTCTTCCACTCCGCCTTCACGAAGGACGGACCTATTCCACCGTGGTAGGTAATAATGGGGTAAACCCTTACCTCATCGACCTGGGTCAGTACAATGTTATAACAAAAGGGGTGGTCGATTACAAAACAATTAAACATATCATTACTTCAACATAAAGGTACATCCACCAAGTAAATGTCATTTAAATTGCATTTAATCCAACTATTCGCAGTGATTTTCTGCAGTTACACATATATTATATTTCATATTCATACAATACATGGTTACGTATAATTCATCAATCAGTGCTCGGTGATTGTCAGATAGGAAAAAGGGATTTAAAAGGAGGGTAGGGTGTGTTTGGAAAAGAATGAGGGACAAAGAAAAGGAATTGTGTCCTATAAACAATTCTGTCTTAATTCAACAGAACATTTCCAGTCATATTACAGATCACAATTGTTCCCAAGAGGTACACTATACACAGGAGTTGAATTTATCAAGTTTTTCAGGGCGTGTATGTGTTTGGTGGTGATGTCGACGTTTCGACCCCCAAGTTAAGGGCGGGTGAGTCCTCAGTTTGGGGTCTTCCTCAGGACAATTAAAAACAGTGACATTGAGCACCTAGGGAAACAGAAATGTGTGTCACTAGATGGAATCCATTAATTTCTAGAAAACTTAAAAACAGGGCAAAAGTCAAGGTGTACCTACATGTGCAGGCGATCGAGTAGTATCCCGTCTGAGTTGAGACTCGCGCCTGTGGAGTTGTTCTCTGGAGGAAATGGATTGCAGTTAGGAAGGATACAAAGGGCAGGTCAGGGTAAATTAGACCGAGCAAGTAGACCACGACTTACTAGGTTCGTCAGTTCATTGAAAAGCGGGCGTCATGGATGACAATAATGGAGCGGTCTATCCGTGGGTGAGGCTAGCGTCCTACATCCAGCGGGTGGTAGAGTACAGCGTGTAGATGAGTTACACAATCTGGAAGGACATAGAGATACTGTCATTCTACGCATGTAAACTCAACCTGGTTGTCATGATTCAAAGTAAGGGGGGGGACCTGAGCTACTACAGGTCGACCAAAGGACCACAGCAACAAATGGGGGACCCGGAACGGTTAGTGACCCAACAGTTCGGAATGGAAAACCCTCATCCATAGTTATTGGTAAATGGGCCAGCAATACTCCTGAGTAATCTCCGACTCCGGACGATAAACGGGGCGCCCAATCTCTAAAGGGCGTGTCGTCCCATGCTAGTTGAAAGCAAAGGCGATTTCCAAGTTAAAGGCTGCATTTGCTGCATACCCAGAGGAGTGGCGCTGCCTGGGTTAACCCGAGTCGCGAGCGCTTCTCTTTGGTATCTGGTAGGCCGGGCCGCTAACCCGTGTGAGTTGTGATCAAACACATAGGAATGGCAAACAATCATTAATGGTATATCGACCAGCGACTATACTAGTAGACCTCAGACTCCGGGGGACAGAACGGGCACCCAATGTCTAAAAGGCGTCTTTTAACCAAGTAGGTTGAGGGAAGAAACGATTTAAAAGGTTAACATTGAGTACATGACTAACCGAGTAGCGCTGCCTGGGTAAGCCAGGATCGAGAGCGCTAAACCTCGGTATCTGTTGAAACTGCCCTAATATTTCCGCAAAAACAACGCGGAGCGAGCATACCTGCGTGACTGCTGCCGAACCTTTCACAATGACAGCTCGCAGGCGTCCGTCAACCCGTACATGTAACAGGCGTAACTAAGGGGCGTCTCTAGGGGGCGTGTCCCGGCACCGCGCGGTGCTGCCGCTGGTTGCTGCGCGTCTGGAGGGCTGCGTGGGACGCATGCGCTGGGCTTGAAACACTGAACCCCATGACTCGGGAGGACCATCTGAGTGAATATATATACTGTACCCAAAAAACACAAACAAAAGTGAGCGCAAGGAATCTGCTCTTTGGCCAGCGGTGTCTCGGATAGCCAAAACGTGAAAGAGGACATATCGCTACTCTGAAGAGGCACATAGCGGTGGTTATGGTTAGAATAACTATTGTCACATCTGCGTGTATACAAGGACTGAATGCAGTTAAATGGCCGGTGGTATAGATTGTTCTATCGGTGACCTCATATGTAACAGGGCTCAATGTGCATGGGTACTGCAAAGCAAGATAGCGTTAGTACATGTATTTCAGGGCCCCTGTTAATGTTATAACATATGTATAAGTCAAACCACAACCAGGGAGAGAAACATTGTAAGATATAACACGGTATTCTCTCAGTGTGGGTCGCTCCTCGCATTATCGTCAGCATATTGATACAAATATACAGTTCAACACAGAGTCCCTGTCCTGGATATTACACACATTAAGTTATACCATCTTACTGGTCGGGTACAAGTCCAGCTAATTGCGAGTAGGTGGCATCAAGTTCATTCAGGCCATTGTCAACAGTGTCCAAAGTGTACATCCATTTACACTCCCTAACATTGAGTAGTGAATTCAGATTCCCCCCCCTGGGTCCCACCGTGATTTTTTCAATCACCAGCCATTTGAAGGATTCAGGGGTGTGTGATTTCAACGTGAAGTGTTCAACCAAAGGGGAGCCAGGTGTTTGGCACCTAATCCTGCTGCAATGTTGTAAGATCCGCTTTTTGACATGTTGTTTGGTTTGACCGATATATACCAGATCACAAGGACAGATGATGGCGTAGATAACGTCACTTGTGTTGCAGTTGGTCATTGTTTTCAAGGTGACTGTGTTGTTTCGATAGTTCCAAACCTTAGTTTCCATTGCTTGCGGGCACGCCTTGCATTTCGTACATTTGAAATGTCCAACAACTTGGGGAAGGTTCCATATGCTTTGCAGTGTGGGGGGTGCCGGGGTTCCTAGGTATGAAGAGACCACTTTGTCCCTGATGTTTTTAGCTTTCTTGAAAGCATGCATCGGCAGTTGTTCATGGTTGATCACATCCGATACCATAGTCCAGTGTTTGTTTACCGTCTTCTTAATCAAATTGCTCTTCGTGCAAAAAGTGGTAACGCAGACAATCCTTTCAGGATCCAAGGAACGTTCTCTAGGCTTCAACAGTTCCTCCCTCGGGCTGTACCACGCTCTCTTTCTTGCTCTTGTAACCAGTCGTCTTGGGTAACCTCTTTCCATTAGTCTTCTGATCAGGAGATCAGATTCTCGGAAGTAGTCTTCTTTGAGTGAGCAGTTCCTCCTTATCCGGAGAAACTGGCCAAACGGTAGATTGTCCCGTAGGCTTCTTGTATGGTGGCTCGTGTATCGTAGGAGGCTGTTCCGTTCGGTGGGTTTTCGAAAAAGGGTGGTGTGGAGGTGACCATTCTGGACCTTGATGCTGATGTCTAAGAAATCCACGGAGGTCTTACTCATGCTCATGGTGAACTGAATGTCCTTAGACTGGTTATTAAGCCATGTGAAGAATCCGTTTAGTTCCACTTCACTTCCAGTCCATAGCATCAGCACATCATCAATATACCTGCGCCACATCCAAATGTTGGTTTCATATGGATTAGTCACAGTCAGGATATGGTCCCGTTCGAATTCCGCCATATACAGTATAGCTAGGTCAGGAGCAAAGGCTGCCCCCATCGCTACTCCCTTGCTCTGGAAGAAGAATTCATCCTGGAAGATGAAGAAATTCTTCTTCATTGCCACCTCCAGGAGTTGGATAATGAAATCAGTTGGTACCTGGGTTGGTTGGGGTCTTCTGTCCAATGCCTTTCTCATGGTTTCCAGAGCCGGGTCCTGAGGAATGCTCGTATATAGTGAGACTATGTCTAGTGTCACCATTATTTGTTTATCCTGATCAAAGGCAATTTCATCTACCTGGTTAATGATCTGCATGGTGTCTCTGACATAGGTAGGCGTCCCAGTTGCTAGGGGTTTCAAAAAAGTATCTATGTATTTACATAGTGGTTCAAAAAGCGACCCACAGCCCGATACAATGGGGCGTCCCGGTGGTTTGGTCATATCCTTGTGTATCTTAGGCAGCGTGTAGATCGTTGGTGTTCTTGGTTGTGCGACGTTCAAGTATTCATATTCTTTCTGGCTCAGGAAGCCCTCATCACGGCCTTTACCTGTGATCTCTTGAATCAATCTCCTAATCTCCCTTGTAGGGTCAGCGTTGGTTGCGGTATAGCTCACACCATCCCGAAGTTGCGTGTAGATCTCATCTTTGTAGTTCTGGACATCTTGGAGGACTATCGCACCTCCCTTGTCCGCAGGTTTGATCACCAGTAGTTTGTTCTTACTTAAATTATCCAAGGCTTGTCTTTCACCTTTTGTAATGTTGTGTTTTACATAGGTACGTGTGGTACAGATGTCCATCACCTCTCGCATCACCATGTTCTCATACGCAAGGATCCGATGTGGTGTCTGGTGAGTTCTGGGAGTGAAGGTTGAGGGAGGTCGTAGTCCGGTTGCTGAGTTTGTAGTGAGAGAGGGAGAGTGCAGGAAGAAGTGCTTCAACCTGATTTTCCGAAAGAAACGGGTCAGTTCCGATCTTATGTTAAAGTGGTTCGGGTAGGATGTGGGTACAAAAGATAGTCCTTTATTCAACACGCTAGATTCCTCCGGAGTGAGAATGTGTTGGGAGAGATTGACAATTGGGCTTGATTGACTCACCACCTGTAGGTCTTGCGTCTCGTGCTGATCTCTCCGTGGGGCTCTGGTTGGAAACGGACTTGTTTCTGTTGGTTCTCTGGACGCTGGGTAGTGCCCCCTCTGGCTCGGGTTGGCCAAGATTGGCCTCTGCCTCTGTTCTGATAATTTCCTCGTCCCCGGGGTGGTCGCCATTGATTCCCTCCTAAAAAAGGGTGCCAGTCTGGTTGTGGTTGATACAATTGATCCTGATATCCGTCGTAGGCTGAAGGGCCAGATGTTCCTGAGTCACTGCCTGAGCTGTAGGACGAGTCTGAGAAATTGGTGAACTTACGTCTACCCCTGTAGCCACCTCTGCCCCTGTTGGTGAATCTGCCTTGGGTGTCTTGATTATAATAATCTTCTGCTAGATAAGGGTAGGTCTTCTTCTTATCGTAGTTAGCGATGTCTTTGCTTAGTTTATCCAATTTCTTGGATTGGGTTTCGATGTCAAATGCGTCCAGAGTTTTCTCCAGTTTCTCTAGAGTGTCTCTCGCGTTAGCAAACGCACTATGACTCTTGATCTCGGCCTTGAGCGCGTCAATTTCCTTCATGAGAATTTCAACCTGTGTCTTGGCTGTCTCAATGCCCAGCACCATCCAGTGGCGTGAGCATGTGTTAGCAACGAAGCTAAATCCCTCCTTGAACTTGGGATCATCCACAAATATTGCCGGTTCGTTTTTCACCTGGAGTCCAGTGGGTATAATATTAGCTTGTAGATATTGAGTCAGTGCAAATCCGTGCAATCTGGTGCGGACCAATTTCTTCTCAAGTCTTTCTAGTTTGACAATCTTCTCGTTGAGTGATTGATCTAGCAGTGTGGTCTTGTTTGATAGAAATGCCTGCCCCGTCTCTCCTTCCAGAAGGTTTTGAATATACTCTTCAGTATACGTTAAGGTTTCACGGTCACTCATGATACACCCTAATTAATTAATTTAAAGATTAGAACCCTCGCAGATGGATATCTGCTCTAAAGAGTGGTAGGTAATAATGGGGTAAACCCTTACCTCATCGACCTGGGTCAGTACAATGTTATAACAAAAGGGGTGGTCGATTACAAAACAATTAAACATATCATTACTTCAACATAAAGGTACATCCACCAAGTAAATGTCATTTAAATTGCATTTAATCCAACTATTCGCAGTGATTTTCTGCAGTTACACATATATTATATTTCATATTCATACAATACATGGTTACGTATAATTCATCAATCAGTGCTCGGTGATTGTCAGATAGGAAAAAGGGATTTAAAAGGAGGGTAGGGTGTGTTTGGAAAAGAATGAGGGACAAAGAAAAGGAATTGTGTCCTATAAACAATTCTGTCTTAATTCAACAGAACATTTCCAGTCATATTACAGATCACAATTGTTCCCAAGAGGTACACTATACACAGGAGTTGAATTTATCAAGTTTTTCAGGGCGTGTATGTGTTTGGTGGTGATGTCGACGTTTCGACCCCCAAGTTAAGGGCGGGTGAGTCCTCAGTTTGGGGTCTTCCTCAGGACAATTAAAAACAGTGACATTGAGCACCTAGGGAAACAGAAATGTGTGTCACTAGATGGAATCCATTAATTTCTAGAAAACTTAAAAACAGGGCAAAAGTCAAGGTGTACCTACATGTGCAGGCGATCGAGTAGTATCCCGTCTGAGTTGGGACTCGCGCCTGTGGAGTTGTTCTCTGGAGGAAATGGATTGCAGTTAGGAAGGATACAAAGGGCAGGTCAGGGTAAATTAGACCGAGCAAGTAGACCACGACTTACTAGGTTCGTCAGTTCATTGAAAAGCGGGCGTCATGGATGACAATAATGGAGCGGTCTATCCGTGGGTGAGGCTAGCGTCCTACATCCAGCGGGTGGTAGAGTACAGCGTGTAGATGAGTTACACAATCTGGAAGGACATAGAGATACTGTCATTCTACGCATGTAAACTCAACCTGGTTGTCATGATTCAAAGTAAGGGGGGGGACCTGAGCTACTACAGGTCGACCAAAGGACCACAGCAACAAATGGGGGACCCGGAACGGTTAGTGACCCAACAGTTCGGAATGGAAAACCCTCATCCATAGTTATTGGTAAATGGGCCAGCAATACTCCTGAGTAATCTCCGACTCCGGACGATAAACGGGGCGCCCAATCTCTAAAGGGCGTGTCGTCCCATGCTAGTTGAAAGCAAAGGCGATTTCCAAGTTAAAGGCTGCATTTGCTGCATACCCAGAGGAGTGGCGCTGCCTGGGTTAACCCGAGTCGCGAGCGCTTCTCTTTGGTATCTGGTAGGCCGGGCCGCTAACCCGTGTGAGTTGTGATCAAACACATAGGAATGGCAAACAATCATTAATGGTATATCGACCAGCGACTATACTAGTAGACCTCAGACTCCGGGGGACAGAACGGGCACCCAATGTCTAAAAGGCGTCTTTTAACCAAGTAGGTTGAGGGAAGAAACGATTTAAAAGGTTAACATTGAGTACATGACTAACCGAGTAGCGCTGCCTGGGTAAGCCAGGATCGAGAGCGCTAAACCTCGGTATCTGTTGAAACTGCCCTAATATTTCCGCAAAAACAACGCGGAGCGAGCATACCTGCGTGACTGCTGCCGAACCTTTCACAATGACAGCTCGCAGGCGTCCGTCAACCCGTACATGTAACAGGCGTAACTAAGGGGCGTCTCTAGGGGGCGTGTCCCGGCACCGCGCGGTGCTGCCGCTGGTTGCTGCGCGTCTGGAGGGCTGCGTGGGACGCATGCGCTGGGCTTGAAACACTGAACCCCATGACTCGGGAGGACCATCTGAGTGAATATATATACTGTACCCAAAAAACACAAACAAAAGTGAGCGCAAGGAATCTGCTCTTTGGCCAGCGGTGTCTCGGATAGCCAAAACGTGAAAGAGGACATATCGCTACTCTGAAGAGGCACATAGCGGTGGTTATGGTTAGAATAACTATTGTCACATCTGCGTGTATACAAGGACTGAATGCAGTTAAATGGCCGGTGGTATAGATTGTTCTATCGGTGACCTCATATGTAACAGGGCTCAATGTGCATGGGTACTGCAAAGCAAGATAGCGTTAGTACATGTATTTCAGGGCCCCTGTTAATGTTATAACATATGTATAAGTCAAACCACAACCAGGGAGAGAAACATTGTAAGATATAACACGGTATTCTCTCAGTGTGGGTCGCTCCTCGCATTATCGTCAGCATATTGATACAAATATACAGTTCAACACAGAGTCCCTGTCCTGGATATTACACACATTAAGTTATACCATCTTACTGGTCGGGTACAAGTCCAGCTAATTGCGAGTAGGTGGCATCAAGTTCATTCAGGCCATTGTCAACAGTGTCCAAAGTGTACATCCATTTACACTCCCTAACATTGAGTAGTGAATTCAGAATGACAGTATCTCTATGTCCTTCCAGATTGTGTAACTCATCTACACGCTGTACTCTACCACCCGCTGGATGTAGGACGCTAGCCTCACCCACGGATAGACCGCTCCATTATTGTCATCCATGACGCCCGCTTTTCAATGAACTGACGAACCTAGTAAGTCGTGGTCTACTTGCTCGGTCTAATTTACCCTGACCTGCCCTTTGTATCCTTCCTAACTGCAATCCATTTCCTCCAGAGAACAACTCCACAGGCGCGAGTCCCAACTCAGACGGGATACTACTCGATCGCCTGCACATGTAGGTACACCTTGACTTTTGCCCTGTTTTTAAGTTTTCTAGAAATTAATGGATTCCATCTAGTGACACACATTTCTGTTTCCCTAGGTGCTCAATGTCACTGTTTTTAATTGTCCTGAGGAAGACCCCAAACTGAGGACTCACCCGCCCTTAACTTGGGGGTCGAAACGTCGACGAGGACCTATTCCACCGGCCTGCGAGATAGGCTGAGGCCTTAATCATAGGAATTTTCCATTATATACTAGTCTCTTATCCTGTGCCCAAACACAGGTCTGCCTATTATCCAAAATGTTCCAAAAAGAGTAGCCAAAATCTCTGTTTCCTATTTATCAGACCTTTAGAGTCTAGTGTCGCAAAATATCTCATGCTATTTAACCAATCCATGAATGTCGGTGTCTTAGCTTCTACCCAGACTTTACAGATTTCCCTACGGGCTAGCAGCACCCCATAAAAAACTATCTTTACTTTATCATTTATACTGTTATCAAATAGGTCAAGTCTCCCGGTAATAATTAGTTCATGGCTTACCTCTATCGTGTGGCCGATTGATTGTGATAGACAGTTGCTTACCATCTCCCAAAATTCCCTGATGTTTAAACACTCCACAAACATGTGCAAGTCATCCACATTTATATTTCCGCATTTTGGGCATTCAACCCGTCCTCCGGCTTTAAACTTCGATAGTCTGCGGGGGGTCCAATAGGCTCTATGGATAGTAAAGAGAACATTTCTCCTTAAATTTGCAGATTTAACTGTTTTATATAGTATAGTCATCATTACTTGCCATTGATTTTCTGTGGCGATGTCCGGCAAGCAATCCCTCCATAATTGTTCCGGCAGTGTAAACGGGCCGTCTTCCATTTCCACCATTGCCCAGTACCACATCGCAACTTCTTTCTTGAATGTTTGTGAGGAAAATGTCTTGTCTTCAAAGTCACTTTGAAGTCCTACAACAATATCCATCTTGTTTGCCCAGCTTTGTATCTGCATGTACTTAAACTTAGATAACCCTTGCCCCCACAGCTGTGCCGCTTGTGTCCAACCAATCAATGCTCCCTCCGGAAATAGATCTCCCCAAGTTTTTAATCCTGCTGTTTTTAACGGGACAGCCAATGCGTCTTCTGCCCATAACGGTGATCCTGGTGTGTCCCATATGGATGCCCTGTATCCAAAATAGGTCAACTTTGCTAGTTTCCTAATTTTATACCAGAGCTCTGCTGCCTCCCGTAGGGTTTTTAATCTCACCTTTTTGAAATATTTTGGGTCTGAAAATTTATACATGAATCCATCTTCATTATGGTTACTCAATCTCAACATAGCCAGAAAAATACGCCCAATAGTTGTAGCTTTTGGTATTCCCATTAGTTCTCTCAAGTTCTTTAAACGAAAAGCCCAGTCATATAACAAAAAATCTGGGGCTGCTAACCCTCCCTTGCCCCATCTTCTTCTGATTTTTTTCCAGGATAAGCGAACTGCTTTAGTAGCCCAAATAAAAGAACAAATTTCACTTTGTAGTCTCTTAAGCCCTTTCTTGTCAAAGTCCCAGGGAATTGTTTCAAACAGAAATGTAAGCTTTGGTAGGATCACCATTTTAATCAAGTTGGTACGACCAATCAGAGTGAGAGGTAAATGACTCCAACCTCGCAATGTCTCCCCTATTTCTTTTTTCACCCTTAAAAAATTGATTTTTGTTAATTCCGCTGTATTCTGTGTTATTCTCACTCCCAGATATCTCATCTCCTTCTTACATTCAAAGTTCTCAGTATCCAAGTTCCATGCCATTAGTTCTGTTTTGCTTTCATTAATTTCATATCCTGAAACTTTGCCAAATTCTTTAGTGAGCTTAAAAATATTTTCCATGGATTCTTTCAGATTTGAAGTAAAAATAATAATGTCATCCGCATAAAGACCAATCTTCTTATTCCACTCGCCTGCCCTAAAAGGAGCTATTGCATCCATAGCTCTAATCTTACTAGCAAGCGGCTCTATATATAAATTAAATAATAAAGGGGAAATTGGACATCCCTGGCGGGTGCCCCTCATTATTCTGAAAGAGGATGTCAAAATACCGTTTACCAGCACCTTGGAAGTGGGAGAGCTGTACAATGATAACAACGTATTAGTGTAGCATGGGCCTAAACCTAGATGTTGAATAAGCTTCTTCAGATATTGCCAATTCACGCGATCAAATGCCTTGGCGGCGTCCAGGGCAATAAGAGCAAGAGGGAGATTAAAAACTGTCGCCATATCTATTGCGCCAACCACTGAGAAGGTAAGTTCTTTTAAATATCTACCCTTCATAAAACCCTTTTGGTCATCATGTACTAAAAGTGGAATAACTAAACTTAATCTATCGGCCATGATTTTAGTAAATAGTTTATAATCATTATTTAATAATGATATTGGCCTGTAAGCATCTAAGTATTTGGGTAATTTGCCGGGTTTTGGGACCAGTACTATAACTGCCTCATTCCAAGACTTCGGCATTGCTATGTCTCCTCTAAAGATGTTGTTAAAAACTTGCTGTAAGAAAGGAGCAATTAAACCAATCAGAGTTTTATAAACTTCTAGAGGAAGACCATCTGGCCCCGGAGCTTTACCCCTCTTACCCTTCTTAATAGCTTTTTCCACCTCTACCAGTGAGATTTCTGAATTTAGAATCTGTTTATATTGAATCAGGCAAATATCCAGGCTTCATGTAATAGTTTGGAGGCCAAATTTAGCGAGTTAAATCAGCGCACAGAGGTTCTGGAGTTAGAGGCAAAGAAACTCCGCGAAGAGGTAGTCGCGAATCAAAAAGAAATCGAGGACATTAAATTCTTAGGTAGAGCTCAGGATGAAAGGATGGAGCGCCTAGAAAATATGCAGAGACGCAATAATTTAAAAATCTTGAAGCTACCCGAAAAAAGTGAAGGGACAGATATAAAAAGATATGTGGCACATATTTTAAGTACAGAGCTAGAGTTAGAGGTAGACGAAGAAACTATCTTTGCCGATATACAGAGGGTACATCGAGATCCTTTTAGGCTGAACTCAAATAGGACTAAACCAAGAAAAATCTTAATTAATTTCTTGACATATAATTTAAAAGAGAGTATCTTGTCTGCAGCCTTGAAAAAGAAATCTCTAACAATCAATGGAACAAAAGTAGAGATCAGATCAGATTTGTCTCCCGTAACGGCAAATAGACAGTGGGAGATGGGAAAGAGAATGGAGCCTCTAAGGAGTCTGGGCGCTACAGTCCAGCTCAAATTTCCGGCATTTCTTAAAGTTATGTGGCGGAACAAGATGCACTCTTTTCGATTTGTTGAGGATGTTGATGATTTTATTGAAAGATGCACAGAGTTATCACGAGAAGTATCTACTGTAAATCAGGGACTGTAATGACTCTCTCTTAGTAATAGCCAAGAGACAGCAAACATATAGGATATTTTCGGTTCTAGAGAAGCACCACCACCTTTGCACTCATAAGGCCTATGGCCATGGATAGACGGGAAGGGTTTTCCAGAGGGAGGAGGGAATGGGGGAAGGGGGGGGAAACGAGAAGGGAAAACATTAAAAAAATAATCCTCAGATGCCAATGGGCCACCAGTGATGTAGAGATTAGCTGGTTTTTTAAGGAGAATGACGGGGGGTGATAAGAAAGAAGTAAAAATTTTGTCCTGGAATGTTAACGGGCTAAGAGTGAAATCCAGGAGAAGGATTATTTTTAAATACTTGGAGGATACATTGGCTCATATAATTATTTTGCAAGAGACCCACTTAAATGAAGAGGAAAGTAAGGTTATGTTTGGTACACAGAAATGGATAGCATATAAATATTATACACCACAGACTATGGTGACTAAAGGGGTGGCAATTTTAGTTAGGGCAGGAGTTCAGTTTTCTTTTTGCGCTATGGCGGGAGATCCTGGAGGGAGGTGGCTCATAGTACAGGCTATGGTTGCTGGGAAACACCTTGTATTGATTGGGTATTATGGGCCAAACATTGATGATTTGGCCCCTTTGGACAAATTAGCATCAGAATTATTGAGTTTTTCTGGAGACATAGTTATGGCAGGAGATTTCAACATGGTAATGGATAAAGATCTGGATCGTTCAGGAAAGAGAGCACAGAGTAATGTTAAGATGTCTAACAGAGTAAAAGAGCTATTAATACAATATGGAATGTGCGATATATGGCGTATTAAATCAGGCAAGAAGATGGGTTACACATATTATAACCAAAAGTATAGACATAGGTCCAGGATAGACTATGTCTTGTTAGATTTAAGGATGGTGGAGTATGTCACAAACATCAATCATGTAGGGGTACATCTATCAGACCATTCAGCTATCCACCTGCATTTGATATTTGGCCAAAAAACTTGTGAACCAGTTTGGAGATTGGATCGTACAATCCTGTTAGACCAAGAAGCTGTAGAAATCGTAGTAGGCGAATTGGATGCTTTCCTGAATGTAAATGTGGACTCTGCTAAGTTAGATGTGGTATGGGACACATGTAAGGCTTTTTTGAGGGGGAGGCTGGGAGCCTTAGGTGCGAAGAAGAGAAGGATATATTACAGTAGAATTTTGGACCTGGAAGAAGAGATTAGACAGAACGAGGCTAAGATTGTGGGAGAAGAAGAGCAGCAGCTAAGAGATCAGGCTATCCTAAATATATCAAAATTGAGGACTGAATTAGCCACAGTTCTTGCAGCAAGAAACAAAGAGAAGTGGGATGCTAGTAATTTGGCACATTTTAGCTATGGAGAAGGGTGCAGTAAACTTTTGGCGTGGAAAGCAAAGAAAGATCGGGTTCGAAACTTCATCAAAGAAATAAGAGTAGACGGAGATACAGATATTATAGATAGTGGAGAGATTTCAGAAGCTTTTTACGAGTATTTCTCCACAGTTTATAAGGAGGAGTTAGTACCAGATTCACAAGAGATAACAGAATGGGTACAGTTAATAAGTCCACTTCCAACTCAATATAAACAGATGAATACATTTGGTTTTGATTATTGGGACAAAAATGTGGAAGTAAAAAGTGTTTGGGGTACAAGAGAATGGCAAGTTCAGGGTGTAGAATCATTGTTTAGAGCCTGCATGATCCCAGAACAAATTATATTCTTGAATGACACTATTCAACAAACTACCTGTCTTGGATTAGCCAAAATCAAAGACTTAAATAAACCGTCTATTCCAAAACCAACAATGAACAGCAATAACTCTGCAGATGAAGAGATAGACGTAAACTATGTATTAAACCAAAACAGAACAAATCCTGATTGGAAACAATGGTTAATCTGGCCCACAGATACTAATAACTGTCAAGACAGATTCCTGAACAAAACACAGGGGTTCACATTGACCAGGCCAGACCCTAGATATTCCCAAAGACAACACCCAGGGATAATCACCACCTACAGTGTGGGCAAACTCTGCCTTCAATGGCTACAAACTTCCACACTGACAGAAATTAAGCAACACCAAACTTTACTTACTGATGGTGCTGACTTGCGTGATTTCATTATGGGACCGCGCAAACAGCGTCAAAAATGCTTCATAGCAGCCTCTATATATGCAGCTTACAACGAGGCCTGGAAGATCACTCAAATTGAGACAGCAGAAAGTATACGGGAAATTGACCGTATTAATTTGAAAAAATCGCTTTCTGTAGTGGACAATGGGTTAATGACTCTGTCCTCCAGAATTTTTTCATTGGATAGCATTGTGTCTTCAGCAATCGACATAATATCGTTGTTACAACATGGCCAGTCGCAATTGCGTTCTATTATACAGCTTGGATCGACGTTACAAAATCTGCGTTCAGGCTATGTGCCTTGGCGTTTAATCAACACAACGTCACTATTCAATATCTTTAACCTTACTGATAAACAAATCAGTATGGCACAAAAGGGTGCTGATTATACAATCCTGAGCATTGAGAAACTCAAGAGATTACCATTGACAATGTCAGAACGACCTGTCATTGAATGGATAATACATGGGATAATTAATATTCCGATATCTACTTTCAGGTTTCAATACTGCCAAAAATATATACAGGCTGGCATGTACGAAAAATTAGGAAAAGGGTACATTAAGTCAACATGGAACTTGCCCTATTCACATGCATGTGTCAGTAATAAAGGACAGAAAGTGTTCCTTAGTGGCAATAATTGTGCAATGTCACTAAGCGGTACACTTCTGTGTAATGGAATTAGTTTGCATGGAGCCTGTGAAGGGAACTCAAATAACCTTTCATGTCACCAGCTAGGCACACCTGCAACAGAGATAGAACCATTCTTTAAAAGACTCTATAACGGGAGTTACATCCTAATTGTGGATCGCAGATGTTGTAGTCTACAGCCCGGGGTTCCTTATCTCATAAGTACGACTGCGAAGGTCATGTGCTGTGGACGCTTATTGTTCCCCAGCTCCTTTCCAGACAGGGAGGCAAGGACATGGCCTAACTTGAAAATTACTTCTATTCGAATTGATACTTTAAGCAGAATGAAAACAGTGCTTCTTCAGACGCCGACCAGGCTCACGTCATCAAAAGAAACGTATGATCTCCTAGTCGCAAGGACGACTGCAGAGATTCACTCATTGTTATCAACTAATTCCCCCATACATTTCGCAGAAATCCTGAATGAAATCTTAAATATTTCTGATACCAGTGGAGTCTCAAATGTATTTAAGACATTGTTTTCAGGGGCATTAACACCATTCAAAGCCATACTGGGTATTTTTCCAGACCTCGTCCATTCGATTTTTGGAGGAGTTCCCCTCATTTTGGGACTAATTGCAGGAATCCTATTCTTGGTCCTTATATTTCGTTATGGCAAACCATGTCACAGACAAATCACCTGCGACAAGGGAAGAAACAATCCGAGCCATTGGATACCGGGACCGGATATCAAAAATCCTGGGACTAACCCGGCTTAGAGACCTGAACATGACTTGGTTTCTTTCATTTCGGCCGATATGGCAAAGATGTGTTTTACCTGTATTAAGGTGCATGCTGTGCGGAGAAGAATGCGTGTTGGAACCTGTCTGACGCTACAATCGGATGCGCCAATGGATGCAGAAACATTGCTGGGTCCGGTAACGGCTCATGCATTGTGCTGCCCTCAACGGCTGCCAATCCTGATGACGGCATTCGTGGAAACTTCACCACTACGATTGAGGGGTAGTGAAGATCAAGATGAAAGCAGCATCGATCAGGTACGACCTTCTGTCAGCAATACTACTCAAAACGTCAATGGAGACAATCATGCACATGAATGCATGGTTACATCTTATTCCGAGTTAGTGGAACTCTCACAGGAAGCTGTTGATAGCTTTTTCAGCAGTCTCAATGATATGATGTTCTCACCAGAGCAGAAATAACGACTCTTGAGCAAGCTAGCACACGGCGTTCCCGACACCTTGAATTTGGCCTTCAACTTTAATAATAAAGTAGCAAGAACAATTTTTTCCTCCAGTTCACGGACAGCAATTTTTTAGCAGCCCCAAAATATTTTTATAAATTTTTCGGGACACTTATCTTCTGCTTAAAGTAAGAACTATTCTTAGAGAACTAATTTCTATTTTTAGAAACTTCATAGACATTAGCTGCCCGCTGGTATGTTCATAAATGTTTTTGAACTGTGATGAAGTGGTCTCGAACCTTTCTTCTGTATTAAGAGCCATTTCATGTGTAATTCTCATATTCAATTATTAATAATGTATACATATGCGTGATTAATTTAGCATTATTCTACTGCTTGAGTGCATATAGTACATGTGACTATTTTTTTTCCCGTATATTACATAATTTCAAAATGCATTATGTGTATTTTGGGGTGGTAAGGTATACACGATACTCTACAGTATGTTTTACTATGCCTAGATTCGTAAATATGGCCATAGTTAGCGTGGAGTGGGTGTGATGTATTCCTATAGGTTCTGTATAGATCCCCCTATTCCTGACCCTATTCTGGTTAACAAATTAACTAGCAGCCATCCCATGATGCAGAAACCGTTATCTGATTAAGCCAGACCACGGCACAGGAGCGCGTTATCTGATTAGGTCATAACGCTTGCCATCTAATTAGACAAGCAATATTCCTCCCGCCCCTGATAAGGCATACGGAGTTCTCAAAACAAATCAAACCTATGACAACCTGGGAAAATCCCTGCGGCCATTGTTTTGATTTCTCAAAGAACTTCAGTAAAAGAATGTGCTAACGACCAGCTCGTATGACATCCTTATTGACGTATCTATGTCCATCCTTACGTCAATCTCGGCACCTTACAGGTATAAATATTACCGACATTGCCTTAAGCAAACACACGCGGTGGTGACGAGATCGGAGCAGCGAGACTTGCCGAAGCCCAGCAGAGAGCGAAGCCCACTGGCGCTGCCCCGCCTTCCTGACGCGCTGAGAACGAGACGCTGCCTTTCTCCTGCCGAGAAATCCAGCTCCGGCGCTTCCGACCAGCCCTTGCAGGCAGCTTGGAATATCGAGACCACAGACGAGAGATACCATCCCTCAACCATCCTAGATCTCAGGTACAGAACTGAATAACCCCTTGCAGAGAATTCTTGAGTCAGTCACTTGGCAAAACAAACTTAACTCAAAACTGCTACTTTCTACTCCAGCCCACGTATTAGGCTTAGGTCAGGTACACCGGGGTAGGCGTGGTTAGAAGCACCAGTTGAGTACGATTAGTCGAATGTATATGTGTATGTACATATTTTATCCATTTTAAATAGCATATGGCTTAGAAACCATATCAATGCTTTTACAGTATTATTTCATAATTCTGCTTTTATTATATGCACTTTACTTAACCATAAGTATTGCGATAATATCGATTCATTTCTCTTGTACGAGAAAAGAGACTGATCAATAAATAACATCTTTTATTGAACACGCCCGTCTCTTCCTTTTCTCTACAATCTGGTGAAACTAAGAATGCACGTACTGACTGAGTAAAATAAGTTGTCTTTTGTTTTCACACGACTCTAGAGATACACTCTTGATTAGGGGAGAGCAAAGTTGTCATGTTCTATGGTTGTCAGAAACTAAATCCCTTCTTGTCTATCCAGGGAGGTTCAATTCCTCCTTGCCTATTCGAGAAAGTTTCTAGTGAACTCTGAGCTAGCTGGCAAACCCAAAACTTTAAGTCTAATATCGACAGTAGACGACCTAGTTAACGTCTGGTCTAGGTCTATACTATTGGAGGTATTATTCCAATGCGCAGAGCCTATTGGGATAATAGGAACTACACTACAATTTTAAGCTTTTAGTCGGTTTGTATCATTGCTTAATGTAGTGTAATGGTGCAAGACGTCCTCCCCCTCCCGAAAGGCACTGCTTCCCCTCCATTCCTGCGCTCTATGCGCCCTGACAGCCCCCCCCCCCACCCATGGCTTGTTTTTTTGGCGCTACAGGCTGCCTCCTAGGTACACAATCTGCTTTTGCCGTTTGCCCCTCTTTCCATTTGGACTGCTCCTCATCGCCACAGCGCTCTGATTGGGTCACTCCGATGTCTGGCCTCTTGCTCTGCATTCCATATTACCTATTTACAGTACAACATGACCAACACCATTTGCTGGACCTGGAACATCCGTGGTCTTGATGATCACCGTAAGGCCAGACTCATCCACTCACACTTGCAATGGCACAAGGTAGACATTCGTCTCTTGCAGGAGACCCACTTGCTGCCAGGGACCGCTTCCAGACTCCAATAGCGCCACTGGGGTGGATCGCATTCCACCTTTTTATTCCTCTTATTCTCGGGGGTGTCCATTTTGATACGTAGGGGGCTCCCCTGGCAAACCATTCAGGTACTTACGGATCCTGACGGTCGGTATGTAATTTTGCATGGCTCACTACTATCCCAACCTATGACAATTGCTACAGTGTACGGTCCCAACTCGGACGATCCTGACTTCTTCACTCATATTTGGCATATCATTTCGTACCGGGGCCGGCGGCCCTTCTCTGGGGGGGGCAATTTTAATGTCACTCTTTCTGCAATCTTAGACCGCTCTGGCCCCCACTCCTTTTACCCTCGTGCCACTGCCCTCCTTCAGTCCATACTCGCGGATATCTCATTACACAATGCCTGGCGTCACATGTGGCCCGCGGTTCACGAGGGCACTTGCGTCACTGGTGCTCGGGGCAGCTGGTCACGTATGGGTTTATGGATCACCACGCCGGATGTTCTCACATGGCTCTCCTCCGCTACCCACATGACACGCACATTTTCTGATAATGCCCCAGTCCAAATCTGTATCCGCCTCCCTCATTCCCCACAGCGCGCTTTCACATGGCGGCTTCTTCCGAATGCCCTCCTTGATTCCGTATTCTGTGACGAGATCCAAACATCGATTACCAACTATTTTGATTTGAAGTCGGTTCTGTGGATTCCACGTCCACCTTATCGGAAGGCTTCAAAACAGTAATACGTGGTAAGTGTATCTCCAAACAAGCCGGAGTTCTCCGGTCCATCCGTGTTACGTTGGATAGGCTGGAATCGGAAATTAAAACTTTAGATGCCGCCTAGGCGGCGCACCCCAGGCCTGAGACCCTCGCGCGTTCATGGGAAAAGCATACCAAATTTGCTGAGGAGGCGGACAGGGAACTCACTTTCCTCTGTAGAGAGGCCCGTGCCTGTCGTTTCGGTTAAGGTGATTGGCCTGGCAAGACCTTGGCCAACCTCCTGCATCCCCCAGTGCTGCGTCGTATGTTGCGGCTCTCCGGGACAGTGGCCCCACCAGAAGCACATCCCCTGGTGAAATCAAGTCCCGCTTTATGGACTACTATTCGCAGCTTCATACCTCCAGCCCCCCTTCCTCGCGCGTGGCCTTTGAACAATATTTCAACACTCTTTCATTAGTGTGGCTGGAGGACTATCCTCGCAAATATCTGGATGTGCCTTTCACGAAAGAAGAGATACTCGCTGCCATAAATAGTTTGCCTAATGATAAGGCCCCTGGTCTCGATGGCCTTTCTGCCTCTTTTTATAAGACTTTCGCTTCGCTCCTGGAACCACACCTGGCGGCCATGTATAATGACTACTTGGAAAAGGGTATTTTCCCGCAGTCTCTCTTCGAGGCGATGATAACGTTGCTCCTTAAGCCGGACAGACGGACTGAATGCCGTGATTCCTATCGCCGCCCCCTCTCTCATTAATATTGACAACAACATTTTTGCTAAGTTTTTGGCCTCCCGCCTTCTTTCTCTTATGCCCCTCATTGCTCTCCCTGATCAGTCTGGTTGTATCCCTGGCCGGGCCACCTCGCACAACCTTAGGCCTATCTTTTCGGTACTTCATCAAATTAACCCTAGCCTCCCTGAGGTGGCCGCACTATTGGATGCCACTAAGGCGTTCGATACGCTGGAGTGGCCCTTTTTATTTTGTCTCCAGCCGCGTCTTTGATTTAGCAATATGTTCATACGTAAGATATCTCTCCTCTACACTCGCCCCTCTGCCCGTCTTCGGATCAATGGTCAGATATCTGATCCTAATTCGATCAAGCGCGGCACTCGACAGGGATGTCCGCTATCCCCTATGCTCTTTGCCATCGCTATGGAGCCTCTTGCGGCCAGACTCCGGCAACACCATACTCAGAAGAGCATAGGTTTTTCAGCCCGCTCCCTCATGGTCTCCATGTATGCCGACGACATCACATTGTACGTCCGCCATCCCAAAGACAACCTCAGCCCACTTGTGCGAGAGATAATACGGTTCGGTGGACTGTCCGGCATACAGGTGAATTGGAACAAATCGGTGTTGTTCCTTCTTACCGATGCCACTAAACCATTCACACCAGATTTTCCCTTTGTTTGGGCCTCAGGCCCCACCTGCTACTTAGGCCTTTGGCTGAGCAGGGACATGGATGACCTCTGGAGGGCCAACTTTGGGTGTGCGGTGGACTGGCTACAGTTTAAAATACCCC
Organism: Lissotriton helveticus; assembly: GCF_964261635.1. Classification (NCBI taxonomy): domain Eukaryota; kingdom Metazoa; phylum Chordata; class Amphibia; order Caudata; family Salamandridae; genus Lissotriton; species Lissotriton helveticus. The sequence goes on along the minus strand of NC_136067.1, from coordinate 1,276,481,525 downwards.
ATTGGAACTGACTTCCATTGTCCCTCACTGGCCGCATAGCCATTGCCAAGATGGTGGTCCTCCTGAAATTCCTCTACCTTTTTTAAAATATTCCCATTCTTCTCACTGCCCATTTCTTTCGCAAACTTCGTTCCATGATCATCTCTCTTGTCTGGGCCGGCAAACAGCCCAGGATTGCATACGATATCCTCACTCTCCCCATGGCGGTAGGTGATATGGGCACTCCTAATTTTAAGCTATACGCTTTAAGTGCTCAGGCCAGTTTTTTACATTTTTGGATTCACCCCTCTCCTTATCAGCCACATGTGGCGGTTGAGGCCGACATCGCAACTCCCTGGCCATTGACCACCACTCTGTTTGCCCCAGCGAGTCGCCTACGTGCTGAGGCAGACACGGTCGAGACATTGCTCCGGGCCCGGTCCGGGCTGCGCTGTCTCTCTAATGTTCCGACGTTATCGGCTAACGCCATGCCGATTATACGCCATCGTGCATTCCCTCCCCTACAGCTAACTGGCATGTCTAAACATGCCACCCGTTTGGGGCTGACGACATTGGTGGATCTTTATCCTGGTGATACGTTCTATTCTCTCCCAGATTCCTCTGGCCCGATGGACACATTGCTATTCTACCAGCTGCGGGTTATTTGCAAGGTGTTGCATTCAACGTTCCCCCAGCCTCTGCCTTCGATGCCTTCCCTTGATTTTATATATACATCCCCATCTCCTTGTAAATTGGTGACCAAATTATATGCCCTCATGTTATCGTCCACCTCCATCTCCACTGACCGCGCACGCTTGGCTTGGGGCGAGGACCTGGGCATGAGTATTGCCCAGGCTAACTGCCTCTATTGCTGCAACCAGATGAAGAAACTATCACCTAATTATCGTTTTCGTCTTATACATTTCAAATATCTGCATAGGCTGTACCGTACTCCTGCTCAGTTCCACAAATTGAGACTCATACCTAACAATAGTTGCATGCGCTGCGCTGCCCCTGCCGCGGATTTTGCTCATCTGGCATGGTTGTGCCCAAAGGTGTCGGAGTTCTGGCTGGCGATTTGCGCTGCCATCTCTGAGATTACCTCTACCCCAATACAGCCGGACCCACCGTTGTGCCTGCTTGGCTTTGTCAAATTTTGCCCCTACTCTTCTCAATGCCTAATCGCTATGGTGCTCGTTCTGGCTAGGCGTAGGGTGGCCATGTGCTGGGGTCGTAGGCCGACGCCTCAGTTCATCCATTGGCACGAAGACGCCTTGAGATGTCAGACCATGTTATCCGAATTTTGGGACTTACTGCCTGCGTGATCCTGTCCAATAGACATATGGGGTCCCCTGGTGACATACCTTCATTCCCGACCTCATCTGAGTCATGCTGCCTCCCCCGCACTCCCCGCCGGCACTCCGCCAGCGGCGGCCGCCGGTGCTGGTCAGTGACTGCTTCCCTCCGCATTCCTGCTTCTCCTCTGGCAGTGCCTGCCTCATTCTTTACAGATGTGATGTTGTCTCCTTTAGCATAACGTTGTTTTGGCACCTTTTCCGTGCTGTACAGAAACAGGCTTGTATATGACTGTATTATCACCATGTCTATGATATTCTGTTAATGGCCTGCTGCGTACGATGCTCTGATCTGACATTGAGGTGTATTTTGCATATGCAGAACTTGTCAAGAAAAAAAAAAGGTATAGGGCATTCCTGCAGGGTCGTAGCTTGGTCAGTAAGATTGGGGAGGTGACAGCTTCCGTATCATGCAGGTACATAATGATAAAACACATTATAAGACAAGCAGGGTGCATGAGAGGGGCCTAACGGGCAGTGGAAAGAGAGAGCAACGCGGAATGGTAGGAGTATTCAGAGAAAAAACACAACATTTCGTAAAATAAGAAACAGAGAGGGAGAGAGTCTGTGTGTTTTTGTCTGTGTATGAAAGAAATTCCTAATGAAATCTGACAGACGTCTCACTAAATCAGATTGAAATCCCCTGTACCCAACTATTTATCAGGAAATACATTTATTAAGGGGGTGTAACACCCCAACACCCATAACTGCGCCCCTGCATTCCTGTAGTCAAGAAGGAAGTCTATGACAGCAAAAACAGCTCAGTGCTTACTTTCTTTGGTGAGAGGCACCAGGATTTGCTGAAGTCAACAAAGATGTATGATGCAAGAGGACACCACAGCCACATCATGGGGTATTGCACTCAATTATCTATTTATCTTAAAGCCAATTTTAGGGCAAGACCGGAGGCTAACATTATTGCAATCTCCTGTATTACCACTACTTACAGCAGCCCCTTTAAAGAATACAGAACTTTAACAGAATTCCAATCACAACGAAAGGCCAGAATCCCCAAGCCATCTTACTTCTTTTTTGCTGCTGCTCGCAGAGATAAGTATACTTTTGTTCACTTGTACTAGGTTGTCAGTGGGGAAATTATGCTAAGATTTTTGTTTTCAGTGGTAAAGGTAGTGAAGACCCAAGGGAGGGCTTGGGTAAGGGTCTAAGAATGTACCAAGATAGATTAATGGAATTCATATGCCCAGTTACAAAAATATTCAATATGGCGGAAGAAGCATATGTTGCTAAGAAGGCTCTGGATGTTGAAGAGTTGAGGGAGTGGGTCCAGAGGGCAATATGTCCACTAGGTAACACGAACACAGACACATCTGTGGAAAGAAGGAAGAGTATCCTTCTTAAAATAGACCCTGGGCAATAATGAGGCCTGCCAAGAGGCCAATGGGATGCTTTTTGGTGACACTTTCCTAAAACAGATGTATAAAAATGTTGATGCATTCAGATCCTTTCACAAGTCACATGTCAGGGGTGGTCGGATTCACTGACCCTGTATGACGAGTGTTCAGCATTTTGTTCCATTTCATAAAGAATTATATGTTTCTATACAGCCCCTAATAGAGCTCCGTGTGTTCTGTTGTGCCCTGTTTTGTAATTTGGAGACGATCCCTAACAAACTGAAAAGGACGTCTCTCCCGTGAATCCCCGCTTGGCTTACTGATTGTATCATGACCACGCCCCTTTACTCAGCGTTCTGCTCTGCGTGCTTTTGTGAAACTACCGGAGTTTAGGTTTCTGATTCCCTGCCTGCTCGAGTTCCTGACATTGTTCCCTGACTATTTGGTTGACGGTAGATTTGTGGCATCTTGCTGTCTAAACCACTTTTCCCCGATATTCCTCTCCCTTCCCCAAGGGGCGGGGTGTCTTGCCCGCGCTCTACTGCTGGTTCTGTTTCCGACCTCTCTTGGTTCCTGTCTCCATCACCTTCACCTGGCATTGTCTGATTGGGTTCGTGAGTACAGTCTTTGTGTGTCTGTTCCGTTAGTGCTCGTTCCGCTCCGTCTACAGTTTACGAGTCGGACGGCACTCCTTGTGTTTTGTGTTACATGTTTGTCCGCGTCTTTCTGGCCATTTAGGAGCTTCATACCGCTCTGTCTTCAGTTTAGGGGCGGACGGGGTTTCTCATTTGTGCGTGTGTTTGGTGTACACCAGTTCCGCTCTGTCTTAAGCTTACAAGTCGGACGTGGTGTGTGTACTCCGATCCACTTTGTCTTTAGCTCTATAAGTGGGCGAAGTCTGTCATCTGCATCCCTGGTGGTTCATCCTTGCTCTGTCTTCAGTTTATGAGCAGGACTGTGTGAATTTTTGACTACTTCGTGTTCTTACCGCGCTGTGTTTTTTAGCATAGCCGGGAAGACGTCCCCTGGTTGTGAGTGAGCCTTTCATGTCTGTTGTTGTTAGCCAGGTGCCCCTCCTGTCCCACCTGGCACTTGGCCTCGCCAGAGCTACCCTTGTGTCTACTCACTCAAGACCTGACGCTCACGATCGTAGGGTAAGTGGAACTTCATGTTGAACACATGTTTATTAATCCTGGAGGTTATGTTTAAAGTCTAGACATATTGTCTGTTTGTTATAGCTTTCTCCCGCCTTCGAGACTGCAGCTACAAACGTCCAGCTGGGGGAGAGTTGGTATACTCCTTGGATTTTCCCCCCACACTTTTTGGGAGCAGTCGGCATTGAGTGTGTTTTAATCCCACTCTGGTCGTTGCTAATTGGAAGTGTGGGGGACTTTCATCTTCGCTCCTGTGGAACTTGTCTCCTCCCCATCGGGGGGGGGGACCTAGACAGAAAGCCAAGCCCACGAAAATATATTCCACCCGAGCGAAGATGAATATAGATACGACCCTCAGCCCTTCTGACCAGGCATCCCTCCTATCTAGGCAAACCCCTACAAAGAAAGACCTATCTGTAGTCTTAGCTGGATTACAACAGGAAGTAGCTCAGTTACGTGCAGAAAACAGAAAGTTACAGGCTGAAGTAACCCAATTAAAATCACAAGAGTCAGGGGTAACTGGAGGATTGGGTGCAATTCCCAAGGGAAGGAGGACCTATATTCAGCCAGCCCATTTTTCTGTTCCAACCTCTTCTGCAAGTGTCACTTCTGGTGACGCAAGTGCGGTAACTCCTGTTCAGGTTACAGGCCATACACCTAGTCCAGTCCCATTAGCTATGCCAAAAAGATTCACAGGGGATAGTGCTAAGTTCAATAGTTTCATGACTCAATGCCACCTCCAGTTTATGTGCAAAGCGGCTGCTTTCCCGGAAGATGCTGCGAAGGTAGCATTTGTCATTTCATATCTAGCCGGAAATGCAGCCGAATGGGCAGTACCCTTGTAGAAACTAATGATCCCTTGTTGTATAATTACAATAATTTTCAGGAAAAGTTGAGAAGTCTCTTTGCCAAACATACATACATGCAGGCTAGTGACAACGCCCTTCTTAACTTAAAACAGGGGTCCAAAGATCTCCTCACATATATCACGCAATTTAATAGACTACTGGCAGAAGCCTATTGGCCTGAAGACAAAAGGACATCATTGTTTTATAGATGTTTATCTGATGAATTAAAGGATATATTGTCTCAAATTGTTAATCCACCTCAGGATTGTCCTTCTTTTACTGAGCTCACTGTGAAATTAAATCATCGTTTACAAGAAAGAAGAGGAGAGAAAGCTCGAGTAGGATTTCCCAAATTGGTGGTACAGAGAACTGACAAAAAAGAATCTAAGGATATGCCCGAACCCATGCAAATTGGTGGCGTGAGAGGCCCTATATCAGAGGAAGAAAAGTCAAGGAGACGTAAGAATAACCTATGCCTATACTGTGGAAAAGGTGGGCATTTTGCAAGAGAATGCCCCCTTCGGCCTTCAGTTCCTCCAAAAACGATTGCTAGTATTCAGGAAAACTAAAAAACTTGAAGAATAATGAGATCGATTCTTCAAGTTCATCATCTCCTCAGATCTCAAAATCTAACAAAACCTTAAGCAGACCAGTGAAACATTTCCTTTTAAATGTAACCCTCATAATTTCAAATCAAGACAGACATAACATGTCTATACTCTTAGACTCAGGAGCAACAGGACATTTTCTTGATATACAGTTAGCTCATAAAATGAGTATCCCTTTCATGAACAAAAGTCGGCCAGAACCAGTTAAGTCAGTTGATGGTTCCGAACTGTCTTCTGGTTTGATTATTCATCAGACACCTCCCTTTCTCTTGGTATGTGGCAATGGGCATTCTGAACAAATAACTTTTGATTTGATTGACACTCCTAACTTTGGAGCAATCTTAGGAGTTTCATGGCTACAAGCCCATAACCCTCAGATCGATCTGATAAAACGGACAGTGACGCTAAAATCTCAATACTGTATGATGCACTGTTATCAAGAAGCCAGTGACAGCCTACACCCTTTATGTTGTACCGTCCACTCAGTGGCAGCCACATCGGTGATACCAGATATCTATTCCGAGTTCGACTCTGTATTCAATGAAGAAGAGGCTACTAAATTACCCCCACATGGGGGCGCTAGAGGGTGCACTGCGGGATGGCTGGCTCCTGAGGCAGCTCCACCGGACGGGAGACTTTCGTTGTGGATACCGCAGTGCTGCTGCAATGAAAATGCACCCAAACGGCAACATATGGCGTCGGAATACCTGCTCTGTGCTTAAGGGGTATTTATAGACCCAGAACTGTCTCAAAACAGCTTTACCCGACGTAAATGTAAGAATCGCGGCTGAAACCTCAAAATGGCGGCGCCCGCGATGTAGTACTGCAGTGAATGCGGACCTCCGGGGACTATATGGCATCCGCCCTCAGGCTCATCGAGGACTCGCACAAGATCAGACGAGCTGCGGAGGAGGAGAAATCGTCCCTGACAACGTTCACCGGGGGCTGTGAGTAACGGGTGCCTTGCGTTCCAGCGAGCGATAATACTGGACAAAATGGCGGCTCCAGTGACCCGCAACAGATCGGAGCGTCTCCGTTGCCTGTGAAGACCTCCAACATACCGGTTCACAGTGCGGCGAGCAAACACACAGAGTGACTGCTGCCGTTCCGGTGGCCCTGCGCAGAGGATTTGCCCCCGCTGCACCAGTCGAGGCTGCGTTGAACATAAACGCGCGACGCTACTCACACTTCTGCACTGTACACGCATCGGGCGGCGGCGGGACTCTCATGAACCACGCAACAGCATGACGTGCCGACCCTGAATTGCATTGTGGCCCCCGATGATGGCAGTGTATAACGGTGCACACTAAGCACTGCGCAGGAAGACGCCACATGCATGCTTACTGTGGATGAGGCAGCGATTTACATGCAATGTGCCGCGGATCTAGATCGGCTCTGATGGGTGTGCGCAGGGTAGAAAGGAACGTTTTGCTGACACCTACATTATGCTGATGCCTGCCTGTTAGCACCAGAGGTGTGATGTGCCGCTTAATGCTCGGGGGCCCGTAGACCTACAACAAGAAGTGCAGGAGGGCGAGCTGCCTATGACAGAGTACAGGATCGTGTGGACTGCCACTGCCGACGACGCCGCTGGTGAGACCGTGCTGATGTGGGCTGCTGGAAGTCCGAAATGACCCTTAAGGCCGCTTTGCTGTAGTACTTCGCCTAGACACCCACGGACCCTCTAGCCGGGAACACCATCGCTGCGACTTTGCCTCGGGAGCCCGGCTGCCACCGGATGACGACCACGACTCGGAGGGGGCGAGTGGAACGCTCTGTCCCGCATGTAAGCTGCGACACACCGACCTCAACGGACAAGATGGGAAAACCGGAGAAACAGCAAACAAAACTACCGTTCGAAGCGAAGAAACAGACCAAAGGCACAACTAACATGTCCGACGCAGTGGACGATAATGTTGCTGACGAGGGTGCTGGCATGGAGGGTGTGTTACGCGCAATACAACGCAGTCTGCAAGAAATGAACGGAAAACTTGACACTCTCACGCAAAGAGTTGACCATATGGCCGCAAAAATGGACAAACATGGGGAACGACTGGTGGAGGCGGAGACGAGAATCTCGGCGGTAGAGGACACCTCCAGTGCCACCGCCAAGACCTGCGCTACTATGGAAAAAAGGATTGAGACACTGCGCAACAAGACGGAGGATTTGGAAGCGAGGTCTCGACGCAACAATGTGCGCATAGCTGGTCTTCCGGAATCGACGAACACGGGGAAGATGGAGCAGTATGTGGAAGCTCTCCTTAAAGAAATTTTTGGGAAAGAGGAGTTCTCGTCAGTGTTCCTGGTTGAGCGTGCTTATCGTTCCCTGGCGCCGCAACCAAAGCCAGGGGCTCCTCCACGCGTTATCATAGCTCGTCTGCTGAATTACAGGGACCGTGATGTGGTTCTTCGGCGGGCCAGAGAAAAGGGAGATATTGTTCACCAGGGAAACGCACTTGCATTCTACCCGGATCACACCATGGCTGTCCAGTTGGCCCGCAAAGAATACCAATCGGCGAAAAAGAAGCTGCGAGACCTGGGAGTGGAATACTCCATGCTCTACCCGTCAAAGCTCAAGGTAACCAATGCAGGACGCTCCACAGTTCTTCTCATGCCTAAGGCGGGTCATGAATACATCAAAAAGCTGGGCAGATGGCGACCAACGCCGGAGCAGGAGGAACAGCACGACGACGAGGACTGAGAGACCCAGATCAGGTAATGGCGTTCCGTTGTTAAATCGGCAAGATCTGTGACTCTGATACTCTCTCTAGTATACACTACATGACAGAACTTGCTTTACTCCACTGATGTACGTTATACGTATGGACACTGGCTAGGCACTCTGCACCGAGACAGCCAGTCAAAAACTCCAACACCGACGACAAAGCAGCGAGGTGGCCTGCTTGGCCTGATAGCTGGAGAAATGTACTGATACTTAGACTCACCATAATGCACTATCACATGGTCAGTTAATTTTGGATGTAAATACGATGAAGGCATAGACATTAAATAACTGACTTGGGTTGTGGAGTGTACAAGGTGCGACGCAACATTATAATTGCAACATCATAGAAGGTGGGCGACGTAATAACCCCGAGACGTGGATGTCAGTTGCGGGCACACGCTGGTTGTGGGGTGCTCTTGCAGACTGCCGGGCTGAGGCTACGGAGGTGACAGCGCTTGCGTTTGCAGCACTATACACACGTTTGTTGATCGAGACAGAATGCCCGTCCGCATCCACACTGTGGGTGTAGATGTGCGCACCTAGTGGACCCCCTCGATGGGTGTCCCCCAACACAAGTTCATGTTACAGTTTAAAGGTGTTTGGGATATGGCTTTGGCAGGGTTGGGTTGCTGAAGTGGGAGGTGGGGGGGGGGATTCTTGGGAATGTTTATTATCGATCACTGTGCCTGAGACGCGCTGCAAACTCCAGTCCACATAAATATTGCAATGTAACTGTTTTCCTTGTTTTAGATGTTCTGAAACATCATGGATTATTCAAGATAGGGGGCTTTAAAGGGATGCGATATAATCATGTAACTCTCTAATGTGACGAAGGCAGCACAGTTACACCTACTCACCTGGAATGTTAGGGGTCTAAACAACCCCAAAAAAATCCGCCAAATATTTGCACACCTTACTAGACTCCAGGTAGACATCGCATTTCTTCAAGAGACGCACATTGCGCCTAACGCACAAGCCACACTAGGTACGCGTTGGGCTGAGTCGGTCCACACTTCCAATTATTCCTCTTATGCATGGGGAGTTAGTATACTCATACGTAAGGGTGTCAACTTTAAGGTCTCAAAAGTGCTCAAGGATACAGAGGGCAGGTACGTGATAGTGCTAGGCCTACTTCGAAATCAGAACATAGCTCTAGTCAACACATATGGCCCAAACACGGATGACCCGGGGTTCTACACTAAACTATGGCACACTATCTCGGACATTCAAGTGGGAAACCTTGTCTGGGGAGGTGACTTTAATATAGCACTAAGAGATGGATTGGACCGCTCCCCAAACACTGTGGAACCACACAAACGGGCATTGGCAGAATTACAAGATGCAATTGCAGATCTGCGACTACTCGACCTGTGGAGAACGTGACATCCAGATCTACTGGAGGCTACACACATTACTGCGGCTCACAACAGCTGGTCGAGAATCGACTACTGGCTGGGGTCAAGTGAGGTCTCGCTATGGACCTCCTCCATACAGCACTTACCACGCACACTATCCGACCACAACCCAGTGTTACTCTCCTTGCAACTGCCGCACTACACCCCCCCCCCCCTTCACCTGGAGGTTTAATGCCAAGGCACTGCTGGACTCTGTTTACACTGACACCATTCATACCGCCATAGTAGACTATTTTGAGCTTAACGCTCCTACCACAGAAGATAAGGGACTATTGTGGGACGCATTCAATGCGACAATAAGGGGAAAATGTATCAGCACCACAGCGGGAATCCTTAAAGACATCAGACGCCAATCGAGCATCCGGGAAACTAAACTGAGAGACCTGGAGAGACAATATGCGCACACAAGGGACCCCACCATATTAGGAGAGATAAAAACGACCCTGACAGAGCATCAGGAGTATGCTGCTGACAAAATTAAATATGTTTCGAAACGCGGGATAGCAAGAGCATACGGGGAGGGAGGTAGACCAGGGAGAGCCCTAGCACAAAAGATATGCACCGGACATGCCCCACAACACATTCACACGATTAAGGATTCAGTAGGCACGACTAGATATGACATGAAGGGCATATTACACGAATTCCAAAGGGCATATGGCCAGCTGTATGCCTCCCACCTGAATGTGTCGACTGCAGACGTACTGGCCTACATGCTGGATGTGGAAATAGCGTGGCTCTCGGATGCGCACAGAGCATACTTGTCACACCCTGTTACCGTTGAGGAAGTCACTGACACCATCAAAGCCCTTCCTAACGGCAAAGCACCCGGCCCGGATGGCTTTACGGGCGAATTTTATAAAGCTTTCGCGGACACACTGGCTCCACATCTAGTAAGAATATATGGAGAAGCCCATGACAAGCAGGTGCTCCCAACGTCTCTACGCGAGGCGATGCTTGTTGCTCTGCTGAAACCGGGTAAAGATCCGGAATACAGCGATTCATACCGGCCTCTATCACTTATCAACGTCGACTCCAAGATCATGGTGAGCCTCCTCGCGGCCCGGCTAAAGCCTTTGATGTCGTTGCTGATTAGGCCAGATCAGTCTGGCTTCATACCGGAAAGATCCACAACACACAACACGCGAACGCTTTTTGCGCTATCTCATCATCTGCAGCCAGATACCAAGGCGGCGGCCAAGGCCTTCGACACAATCGCATGGCCTTATTTCCACACAGTGCTTCAGCGTATGGGATTTCCAAAAATATTTATGCAATGGATAAAAGCCCTATATACTGACCTCACGGCCCGTGTATGAGTGAACGGTTATGTCTCGGACCCGATCAAGATATACAGAGGAACCAGACAGGGGTGCCCTCTGTCCCCCATGCTGTTCGCACTGGTATTAGAGCCACTCGCGTGCAAAATTAGGCAACACCACCATTACTCTGCTCTCCAGTTCCCCACGCGACCTCTCCACATATCTCTCTATGCGGATGATATGGTGTTGTATGTCAAAGACCCTGACCAAAATCTTAACCCTCTGCTCCGTGAGTACATACAATTCGGGCAACACTCTGGCTTGCAAATTAACTGGGCGAAATCACAAATAGTAGCACTAACAGATAGCACCACCCCATTCTCACTGGATTACCCGCTGGAATAGCGAGACGACCCTACACGATATCTGGGCATCTGGTACCACAGAGACCCCAAACTGGTTATCCGCACAAATTATGGGAGGGTCATATCAGAGCTAGAGGAGAAAGTGAGTCGCTGGAACAAGCTACCACTCTCATTGGCGGATAGAACTGCTATAGTCAAAATGGTGCTGCTGCCCAAATTTCTTTATCTGTTTAATAATATTCCTATTAAACCGCCGGCGAAAGTCTTCCGCAACATAAACAAATTGGTGCTCTGTCTCATTTGGGCGGGCAAACACGCCAGACTGGAACTGCAAACGCTGACATTACCCTACACGCAGGGAGGTTTTAAGGTTCCAGATTTTTTTCTATACTATCTCTGTGCACAAGCGCAATTTGCGCATTACTGGTACCATGAAGTGCCATTCATGTCGCACGTGGCAGTTGAAACGGGTGATGCTCGCCCTATCCCTCTGTCGGCCATTTTGCCGCACAAAAGACCACCGCTACACACACGTGATATAAACACTATTGATGCAACAAACGGGGCCTGGCATCTGATGGGCAAGAAGGCGGGAAAACTGCCACTATATGCGCCGGCTCTACTGTTAGCACACCACCCGGAGCTTTCGGTCACACAAAAGGAAGTAGGCATGAAACTACTGCGACACGCTGGTATAGCCACAATGGGTTATCTGTATGAGGAGGGCAACTTTAAATCACTGGACCAGCTGAGCTATATTAGCAACCCAACACTGCTATTTAATGTTACCTACTACAGGTTGCAAAGGGCGATGAAAGAACAATACACCACCTACCCAGCAGAACCCCAACAAATGACCTCTTTGCAATACATGATAACGGCACCCAATGCAGCTCATATAGTGTCTAGACTATACGCTAGATTACAGGCAGATATAGCAGGGAACTCGGAGAAAGTGAGACACAAATGAAACAGTAGCATGGATGAACAGGTAACCATAGAGGAATGGTCCACGACATGCATGTTAACCAATATGCTCACACCAAATGGCAACCTACGTATAATCCATTATAAATACCTGCATCAAATGTATTACACACCACAGCGACTCTTTAAATATGGTCTGTGTGCAGATTCTAGATGCAAACGATGTAAAAGGGAAGGGGCGGATTTCCTCCATCTTGCTTGGCACTGCCCCAAAATTAGAGCTTACTGGGCAGAGGTGACGGAGGCATTGAGCATCATGTTGGAGACACCAGTTGACTGCACTGTGCGAGTGTGTTTACTAGGTCTTGTCCCTCACATCTGAGCGAAGAAACGGAAATTCTGCGTGATAGCGCTACTGATGGCAAAACGTAGGGTCTCGCTCCACTGGAACAGTGTTGGGTCTCCAAAGTTGCGAAACTGGCTTGAAGATCTGATCTACTGCAAGGACACACTGGCGACCTATGAAGAAGTACTCCCTGCTAGCCCAAGGCCCAAAGACTATTGGTGTTATTTAATTGAGTATCTAAAAGCTAGACCACTGACAGACTCCAAGTGAATAATTGAATTACGATGTCCCCCACTATACAAGGTTATAGAATGTACATATGTGAGGCGGGAGGGAGAGTGCCGTGGTGCAGTGATCACTGTTTGTTTGTTTTGTAGTTATTCCAGATTTACTCCAAGAAAATTGATTCCACCATAATTCTTTATCACTTGTTTTTGTAACAAGAGATTTATCCTTGACACAGACATCTTAAGCTTGCCGCCGGACCCCCGGGTTGCCAGGCACAAGGTTGTGTTACTAGGTCAATGACCTACTAGTTCTAATTTCAATGGCATTCATGCCGCCGGCCTCAGGGTTGTAGGCGTAAGGCTGTGTAATGCATATACGATCGAATAAAGATGGTTGAACTTTAAAAAAAATTATTTTTTTTAAATTACCCCCACATCGTAGTTACGATTGTCGTATCGATTTGCTACCAGGGGCCGAGCTGCCCAATAGTAGGATATATGCTCTGACGTCAGCCGAAACGGAATACTTGAAGAAATATCTTGAAGAAATGCTGCAAAAAGGTTTTATCAGGCATTCAACCTCCCCTGTGTCCTCGCCTTTATTTTTTAGTCCCAAACAGGAGGGAGGCTTGAGAGCGTGCCTGGACTATCGGGCCTTGAACAAAATAACAGTGAAAAACAAATATCCACTGCCACTCATTCCGGTCCTTCTCAACCAAGTGCGAGGTGCAAAAATCTTCACCAAAATAGACTTGCGAGGAGCGTACCATCTTATCCGGATCAAAGAGGGGGATGAGTGGAAAACTGCATTTCCTACTAGATTTGGATTATACGAGTAATGTATCATGCCCTTCGGATTATGTAACGCTCCAGCTGCGTTCCAATATTTTATCAATGAAGTCATGTGAGAATTTCTTGATGTTTTCGTTATCGTTTACATCGATGATATTTTGATTTACTCACAAACCGAGGAAGAACATGTGATACATGTGAAGAGAGTATTAAAGAAACTACAAGAGTATTCTTTATTTGCCAAGCTAGACAAAAGCACTTTTCACACCGATACCATTGATTTTTTGGGTTTTGTAATCTCACCCCAAGGAGTACACATGGATCCGAAAAAGACTAAAGCCCTAGTGGATTGGGCAAGTCCAACTATGATCAGAGAGGTGCAATCCTTTCTGGGGTTTGCAAATTTTTATTGGAGATTTATTGACAACTTCTCTGATACCATCACTCCTGTCACGAAATTACTCAAGAAAGGTACCAAGTTTTCATGGACGGAAGAAGCTGAAAAAGCTTTCTGTATTCTAAAAGACAAATGTATGTCTGCTCCAATAATTCGTCATGCCGATAATACTCTACCTTTTTTTCTGGAAGCTGATGCTTCTCAGTCAGCTGTAGGAGCCGTATTATCTCAGAGAGATCAAGGTACTGGGCAATTACATCCCGTTGCTTATTATTCAAAGACCCTACTTCCTGCAGAACAAAACTACACCATAGGCGAAAGAGAGTTGCTAGCCATCAAGCTGTCCTTGGAGACATTACCTGTTGGGATCCCCACATGTCATCACTATTTTTTCCGATCACCGAAATCTGCAATTCTTTAAGTCTGCTAAAGCTCTCACGCCAAGACAGATGCGTTGGGTGTCATTCTTCAGTGAATACGATTTTGTAATCACCTATAGACCCACAGCACAACATGGCAAAGCTGACGCTCTATCACGAATAAACAGCCCTCATGCGGATCACAAAGAAAAAGTGCCCCCTATCATTCCTGAATATAAGATCATTGGAGCAGAAGACCACAATACCAAAACATTTTTGGAGCTATTAAGGGAACAATATGCTCTTATCCCTGAGGAAGAATGGAAGACGAATCCTTTGAATTCTATCAAAGAGGGGTTATATTACCATAATAACAGGATGCAAACCCAAGTGTTAGAATGGTGTCATAACAGTGTGTTAGCTGGACATCCAGGGAATGTCAAGACTGCTAGTTTATGTCAAAGATGGTTTTGGTGGGACAACATGAATAAAGAAATAACTACCTTTGTCAGAGCTTGTTCTATCTGTGCCAGACAAAAAGCTTCCCATTGTGCTCCCACGGGATTGTTAAAGGTGATACCTGCTCCTCCTAAACCACGGCATACTATAAGTATGGACTTTATAACAGAGCTCCCCAGTAGTCAAGGGTATAATACAATACTGGTAGTAGTGGACATGTTGTCTAAAAGGGCCCATTTTGTCCCTTTAAAGAAGATACCATCTTCCCAAGAGTTAGTACAGATCTTCCTAGCTCAGGTCATCCGATTACATGGCGTCCCAGCAGTTATTGTATCGGACAGAGGCCCTCAATTCGTTTCCAAGTTTTGGCAAGGGGTGCGTTCGGTGTTACAAATGGATCACAGACTGTCCACGGTCTATCACCCCCAAACAGATGGGCAGACTGAGAGAACAAATCAGACTTTAGAGCAATATTTACGTTGTCTACTGACCAGTCTGTCTACTACTTGGGTGGAGGCTCTCCCATTGGCAGAATTCGCATACAATAATGCAACACACTCCTCTCTTGGGGTCTCCCCTTTCTTTTTTAATTACGCACAACATCCAGGGTTTCTCCCCATCCCCTTTCCAAATGACCTTGACAATATCCCTGCCTTAAAAGAACATCATCAACATTTAAAGGCTGTTTGGGAAAGTGCCATTCAAGAATTAGATAAAGCCAAAGAAAATATGAAACACCAGGCCGATAAGCATCGTCGAGCAGAACCACATTATGAGATAGGGGAAATGGTTTGGTTATCTACCAAAAATCTTAGATTTCCAGGATCCAAGAAATTACAACCCCGTTTCATAGGTCCATATCCCATCCGAAAGGTCATAACTCCAGTTACTCTAAAATTGCAATTACCCTCACACTTAAAGATTCATCCTGTTTTTCATTGCTCCTTACTTAAGAAATACATACAACCACTGAAACCCGAAAAACCTCCTCCTCCTGTAGAGATAGAGGGAGAAGAAGAATTCGAAGTACACCAAATCCTGGATTCTAGGAGACAGATAGGGAAGCTACAATACTTGGTGGATTGGGCAGGTTACCCTCCTGAAGACAGGACTTGGGAACCTGCAGAAAATGTTCATGCCCCCAGACTAGTGAGAAAATTCCACAGATTACATCCATCTAAGCCATGCCCCGGAGGGAGGCTTTTGGGGGGGAGAACTGTCAGGGGTGGTCGGATTCACTGACCCTGTATGACGAGTGTTCAGCATTTTGTTCCATTTCATAAAGAATTGCATGTTTCTATACAGCCCCTAATAGAGCTCCGTGTGTTCTGTTGTGCCCTGTTTTGTAATTTGGAGACGATCCCTAACGAACTGAAAAGGACGTCTCTCCCGTGAATCCCCGCTTGGCTTACTGATTGTATCGTGACCACGCCCCTTTACTCAGCGTTCTGCTCTTCGTGCTTTTGGGAAACTACCGGAGTTTAGGTTTCTGATTCCCTGCCTGCTCGAGTTCCTGACATTGTTCCCTGACCATTTGGTTGACGGTAGATTTGTGGCATCTTGCTGTCTAAACCACTTTTCCCCGATATTCCCTCTCCCTTCCCCGAGGGGTGGGGTGTCTTGCCCGCGCTGTACTGCTGGTTCTGTTTCCGACCTCTCTTGGTTCCTGTCTCTATCACCTTCACCTGGCATTGTCTGATTGGGTTCGTGAGTACAGTCTTTGTGTGTCTGTTCCGTTAGTGCTCGTTCCGCTCCGTCTTCAGTTTACGAGTCGGACGGCACTCCTTGTGTTTTGTGTTTCGTGTTTGTCAGCGTCTTTCTGGCCATTTGAGAGCTTCGTACCGCTCTGTCTTCAGTTTAGGGGCGGACGGGGTTTCTCATTTGTGCGTGTGTTTGGTGTACACCAGTTCCGCTCTGTCTTAAGCTTACGAGTCGGACGTGGTGTGTGTACTCCGATCCACTTTGTCTTTAGCTCTATAAGTGGATGGAGTCTGTCATCTGTGTCTCTGGTGGTCCATGCCGGCTCTGTCTTCAGTTTATGAGCAGGACTGTGTGAATTTTTGACTACTTCGTGTTCTTACCGCGCTGTGTTTTTTAGCATAGGCGGGAAGACTGTCAGGATCTGAAATCGTGGCTGACCGCGCCTGCCTAGTATCAGGAACTACAAGTCCCAGAAGTCTCGGAAGGAGGAGGCGGAACCTATTTAAGCAACCCAAACCCGGAAGTCGGGTTGTATTGGATTCCGTGTTTATTCTGGGTATCAGTACTTTTGGTGGAGCTGTGGATTCCGAGTGCGTGGTGCTTCGCTAGGTGCAGCGAAGACACGGACACTCTCTGGAGGATTACGGAGCTAGTTGAGGAAGGGCGCTCTCTACGAGCGTTTGTACGTGGTGAGTCGGCTGACTCATCGGAACGGGTTCTGTGGTGCTTCGCCGTGGCATTTTCGCGAAGACACAGACCCGTATGGTGTTAGGCAACCAAGAGGCACACGGGGGTGGATCGGCTGATCCCTTTGGTGGGTGCGGTGGTGCTTCGCGGTAGCGGCAGTACGCGAAGACACGCGCACTCGGTGAACCTTTCCGGACAAGAGGAGGAGTTTCATTGACTGCTGAACCCCCGGTTCTGTTGGTTTTTGTGGGAAGGGTTTGCTGCTATCTCACGGACGCCCTTGTGAACGGAGAAGCCCATTTCGTTGTTGACTTCGCATTCCATGGGCGGTAAGACTTAGGAGGGATTCTTCCAGTGTTGAACCTCATTCGTATTGTTTACTCTTTGTTTGCTTGAAGGGGATCTCGGATACGGACTGATTCATTGCTTCTGTGAAGTAACAGAAGGAGGGTTGGATGCAGTACTGTGTTGATACAGACATTAAAGCTCGGTCATTCCCTTTTCTTTCACGGTGCATGTTATGCACGACCAGGTATGTCCTCTAGTAGTATTCATTGGCTCCCGGTGGGAGGAGAAGGGGTAATGAAGTAGAGGAGTTAATCTATGCTTGTGTCTCGTAGGCTATGTACCAGTGCAGTTTTTTTCTGAAAATCTGAGTCATTCCTGAGCACGCAGCCAGCTGGGACATTAGTGGTAGATCACCGAGGTAGGTGTAGGTTCTGCAGGGGAATTGGAGATGAGGGGAAGGTCACCGATGTACAGTAACATAGTGTCCTTTGTGTATTGCAGATAGAGCCAGTCCGAAGAGCTCCAACCCGGATCCCCTTCATTTTTTCCCTCGCCAGATCGCCTTTAGGCCTGGATGTTTTATAGACCAGGCTTGGAGGGATCCAGAGGTGGACCCTCTCGAGCATCACCCGGATCCTGAAGAGCACCAGGAAAACCTGACAAAGACGTCCCCTGGTTGTGAGTGAGCCTTTCATGTCTGTTGTTGTTAGCCAGGTGCCCCTCCTGTCCCACCTGGCACTTGGCCTCGCCAGAGCTACCCTTGTGTCTACTCACTCAAGACCAGACGCTCACGATCGTGGGGTAAGTGGGACATCATGTTGAACACATGTTTATTAATCCTGGAGGTTATGTGTAAAGTCTAGACATATTGTATGTTTGTTACAGCTTTCCCCCGCCTTTGAGACTGCAGCTGCAAACGTCCAGCTGGGGGACAGTTGGTATACTCCTTGGATTTTCCCCCCACACTTTTTGGGAGCAGTCAGCATTGAGTGTGTTTTAATCCCACTCTGGTCGTTGCTAATTGGAAGTGTGGGGGACTTTCATTTCGCTCCTGTGGAACTTGTCTCCTCCCCATCGGGGGGGGGACCTTGACATCACAGAGGGAGATTAAGAAGGTCTTTGACCATCATATTTTTTGTAGGGCAGGGCATCAGTAGATCTTCATTTACAAAATGATTCAGGCCCTACCAGTACCAGATCTCCTGCCATTCTGGACATTTCTATCCTCAGAGACAAAGATCAAGGGCAAGAGGAGGTCTTCGAAACCAGGGATCAGGTGAGACAAGACCCTTCTGTTATCCAGTTAAAATTGGGCAGCAGACTTGCTACATTTTTTCACAACTGGACTTAAATAACAATAGATCCACGAGTTCTTCAGACTGTGTTAGGATGCCATATAGATTTTGTGGGTGAGCCGGCAGCCGCGGTCCGTGGAGGTAACAGCGGGTGGGCGTGGGTCGGCGGGGCCGGGCAAGGGGGGATTTCGAGGGACGATGCAGAGGGAAAATTAAATAAATAATAGTTACCTGCACGGACCACGGCTGGGAGCCGCTACAGTACCGGCTTCTGGAAATGTTAAAATTCGATTCAGAACTTTCAGATCTGGTCGGCAGGGTATTTCTAGAATTAGAAAGGAAAGGTGCGATTGTGAAAGTGAGAAACATAGTGTGAGGATTCATAAGAAATATTTTCCTGGTAGAAAAGAATGACAAGGAAATGAGGCTTGTAATAAATCTAAGGTACCTAAATTATCAAGTTGGAAGGAACA
Source organism: Lissotriton helveticus (assembly GCF_964261635.1). Classification (NCBI taxonomy): domain Eukaryota; kingdom Metazoa; phylum Chordata; class Amphibia; order Caudata; family Salamandridae; genus Lissotriton; species Lissotriton helveticus. The sequence goes on along the minus strand of NC_136067.1, from coordinate 1,276,462,511 downwards.
CATATGCTAAGGGATGTGTTTCAGGCAAGAGATTGGATGACTCGGTTGGATTTAAAGGATGCTTATTTGAAGGTTCTGAATTGATAACCCCATCAGAGGTTTCTTCAATTGAGATGGGCAGAGAAAATGTGGAAGCTTGTGTGTCTGCCATTTGGTCTGTCTTCCACCCTTTGGTGTTTTAACAAGGTGCTTCAAATGGTTGCAGTGTTTGTAAGGGAACGAGGAGTGTGTCTGATAATTTATTTATACAATATTTTGTTAATCGAGCAGGACAAGTCAAGGGTAGAGGACCACACAAGGATGGTAGTGTTGTTGGTGGAAGATCTAGGTTTTATGGTCAACAGGCAGAAGTCTTGTTTAATTCCGAGTCAGGAAACTCAATTCTTGGGGTTTCTAGTGGCTACACTACGGGGACAATTGAAGTTACCCGAAAGAAAAGTTGAAAAGAATAAGGAAGGAGATTCGGGAGGTGTTTGAGTTGGAAAAGATTTCTTTGAGAATCCTAGCAATAGTGGTAGGTCTCTTGTCTTCCATGATTCAGGCTATTTTGCCCAGACATTTGAATTATCGGGCTCCTCATAGTTTGAAGGGCAGGCATTTGAAGATGTGGTTTAAGGTATTCAGAGCATATTGTGCCTTCAGTGGAAGCAAAAGGAGAGCTAGTGTGGTGGTTAAGAAATATGGAGTCTTAGAATGGGAAAGCTGTCTTTGGAGAGATTCCAGAGATGATTATAGAGCCAGGTGCGAGTTTGACTGGTTGGGGCGCTCGCTGTAGTGCGATTTCTACAGGAGGTATATGTATAGAAGAGGAAAGAAGGCTCCTTATAAATTGTCTGGAGCTTCTGGCAGGTTCCTTTGCAATAAGGAGTTTTACGAGGGACAAGGCTCAGTGTTCAGTTCTTGCATGAGGATGGACAATGTATCAGCAATAAGATATGTGAACAGGTTGGGGGGTCTGTGTCTAAAGGATCTGGCAGATCTTGTGAAGATTTTTGGGGGATTATTGTTTGGACCAGAATGTTTTAGTGCGGGCGGAGCATCTTCCAGGGTTGAAGAATGTGGAGACAGATTGGTATTCAGGGAATTATTGGGACTCCAGTGATTGGAGACTGCACAGGTCAGCTTTTTACAAGGTGGATTGAGAGTTGGGGGTCCTTGCAGGTTGATCATTTTGTTAACTGATTGAATACTTAGTTGGAGAGGTTTTTCAGCTGGGGTCCTGGTCCCGAGTCAGCCAGAATAGATGCTCTTACGCAGGACCAGGTGGGCCTCAGTCCTTATGTGTACCCTCCGTTCTCAATGACTATTTGTGTAGCATTAATGGTGTGCAGGTGGAAGGAGACAGTGGTCTTAATGACGCCTCTATGGGAGTCGCCAGTTTGGTACCCGATTTTATTGGCAATGTTGTAGATTAATCGGATCAGTTGAGACTGGTAGCTTTGAGAATTTCAGGTGTATCTGGGAGGTGCCAGGACTTTAGCAGGAGGCTTCAAATCTTATTAGAGAGACCTGGGTTCTGGGCACCAGGAAGATGTATTGATTGGTATGGCAGAAATGGCTTTGCTGGTGTGTGGAGAGAGATTTTGATCCAGTTTCAGTGGGTATAGCAGAGATAGTTAACTATGTAACTTGCTTGTTTAGGTTAGTATTGGCTTAAAGGACTATTAATGTGCATAGATCTGCAATTGCGTCAGGTCACATGTTGGTGAATGGTGTTATTGTAGGACAGGATATATTGGGAAAGTGTTTGATGAGGAGAGTAAATGATTCCAAGCCACCAGTTTCAAGGTACAATTCTCTGTGGGATGTATCAAAAGTGCTTACCTATCTGAAAGGATTAGAGGATAATGCTGATTTAGGTTTGAAAGTTTTGTCTCAAACGCTAACCATTTTGCTGTGTTTACTTTCATTTAGGAGAGTTTCAGACGTTAAAGCATTGGATGGTAATGAAGAATGTTTAGGCCTGAAGGAGTTTGTTTTTATTTGAGTAAAATTAGCCAAACAAATACAGAAACAATCTTCTATCCTTATTTTGATGAGCATGAGAAGTTGTGTGTGGTTTGTGTATGAAAAGAGAACATTACAGTTACGTTTCCTATGGAACATCAGTTGCTTATATCTTTTAGACACCCGCATAAGGCTGTGTCAGTACCTACTCTTGCTCGTTGGTTGAAAGAGGTGATGAAGAATGCAGGTGTGGATGTAAGTTTGTTTGCTGCATATTCTATTCTGTGAGGGGTGCTTCTGCTTCACAAGCATTTATGCTGGGGTGCTTTCAAGACATTTCGAGGTGTGCTTACTGGTCAAATTATGTAATTTTCAGAAGGTTTTTATTTTAATCCCATTGTCAATGAGGCTTCTTGTTTATTGGAGAAGCTTTAAACTTGTAATAATGTTAGCCTCTGATCTTGACATAAAATGTAGATTTTTCCCAGTTGTGATGGTGAGAAAATCTGGATTTTATTAAAGATATGGAGGCTAATATTATCCCTCCCTTTTACCTTATCCTGCATTGATGGCTGTTGTTTTTTTCTTGCAGCTCATGTGCAACAATAAGAGGAAGGGGGAAGAAGTATGGAGATCTGGAACTAAAGTTAATTAGGCTTTCAGGAGAATATTGTTTGGTCTTTCTAATTCAAAGTGAACTGGAAAAGTTTTATTATATGTTATCTTGGCAGTACGCTAAAAAAGAAGGAAGATGGCTGGGGGTTCTGGCCTTTTATTGTGATTGGAATTCTGTTAAAGTTCTAAATTCTTTGAAGGGACTGCTCTGAGTAGTGACAATAAAGGAGATTACAATAATATTAGCCTATGAATCTTTAATAAAAATCCATATTTTGTGATCATCAAAGCTGGGGAAAATCTACATATTCTTGATAACCTTACCCAGTGTTGCTCTGGAAAACATAGTAGCTGGCAATAGTAAATTGGCCACAACAATGCTGTGCTCATTCTCAAAAGAAACTGGGGATTATTGACTAATGTCAAAAAGCGGAGGATATGAAAGAGTATAACTAATGGCAGAGGCTCAATGTAAATGGTTAACAAGTACAGGGGAAGAGCTAAACAAAGCAACAAAAATGGGCATACAGTCAATGTGGATAATAACAAACAGTAAGAAAATGTGGCAAAAGAAATGTTCATAACCATAAAGCTTCTTATATCTGCGTTTAGATGTTGGACCCACGTTTGCTTCACTGAAGGTGACGGATGCTTCTAGAGAGGTCAAGTGTAAACTGCAAGGCATGTCAGTGGTCTGTCATGGAACTTGCCATGGCTCCTCTGAGCTTTGTCCTACCTCATTAGTAGACATATTGAAAAGAACTCTTTCTGACACAGGACTGCATAAGGTAAGAAGAGTTTAATTGTAGCCATGTTCCAAGGAGGGAGTCGCCAACCAAACTGACCAACAGCCCAGACAAATCTAAACATTCCATAGAACAGGAATGTTTACATCAAGTTCCACACACAGACAAAGAGTCATGGACAGGATGTAACACATATGCATGCCAGAGGTATCTCTGAATATGTAACTTGGTTCTGGCCTCCTGTGGTTCAGGGACCTCCTTTGCAATTTTGATATTCTTACCTGTGATTCTCCCAAGAAGCACTACCCTCTTCCTGTTAGAGGGGAGTAGACACATATGCAACACCCCACACTCTTTGGCTCTGTTCTACACAGTACCGCATTGAATCCTGCAAACAAAAGGGTTAATACCTTTGTGGTAAATCTCAACTTTAGTAGCTTGGTGTGCCTCCATTCCATCAGCTGTGTGATTTAGGGGGCAGACACTCCATCCCTTTAGAATTTAGGTCCTTAAATAGAGAGGTCTGAAAAGGTATTGCCTTAAAAAAAAATGGCTTCTAAGGGTAGGGGCACAATCCATGATTTGTGAGGGGAACCCAAAAAGGGCTTTTGATATGAGCTCACACATATTCATTGTTCATATTCACAATTTTACAGTATATTGTTCCTGGGTGTAAAGTTCCATTAAAACCTAAAATGTTCCTTGAAAGGGTTAACTTTAAGACTTTTGCCCATGCGGCTGAAGTGGCTTAGCTGCGCTCCTATTCACCCTGCATTATTAATGTGACTAGCAAAATATAAAGCATGCCGATATATTTTATTATGGGACCCTTCAAACCTGAAGGCTTTGGTTCTAGAAACCTCTTGGCATCTGTTACTATTTTATGTGTCATTAGGAGATTCAAGGCTGGGTCTTAACTCTTAAAAGTCTTGGAAGAATTGTACCTGAAAATGATCTGCAAGCATTCCGAGGCAACTGGCCCCAGCTCTGATGATGTGCTGGGAAATGTTTTCTTCTTTTTTACTTGATTTATTGAAGAGTGCTGCTCCCTGTGGTACTCTGCCCTGTCAGAACAGCCATACCTCAGATCAAAATGTTAGTTAAGAACTCTACAATTGGCATGCCGAGAATGTACTGATGCTACACCCAACAATGAAATTACTCAGCAACGTCAATTCCATGCTAGAAAAGCTTAGAAGAGGCCTTACCTGATTTACTTACTTACTGTTGCGCCTTTCATTAAAAAAACTTTCGTATGTTGGCCAGTAAGACAGATAGATCATCATTGGGACTATTATTTGACGCCATGTTAGGAGAGGTTTGTCAAGGTAAACAACATTTTCTTTATAAATATGGATTACAAAAATAAGGCTAGAGATTTTAAGGGCGGCTTTAGAAATCTGGGTTTTCATAAGAAAGAGATTTACGATTCCATACTATTCATCACGGGCCCAGATTTGGGAGTCTCCGGGCACTCCTGAATGCCTGAAAGATCAACTTAGTCAGCCTTTGAGAAAGGGAGGCATATATTACTGGGCAGACCTCAAAAAGGAATCCAGCTTAGTAAGCTGTGAGGTGTTAAATAACCTTACAAGAGGGAGGTTGACTAGGTTTAAATATTACAAGCTGTGCTCGTGGTGGGCCAAACAAAACTGACCCCAGGAGGAGGAAAATACGAAATTAGACTAATTGACAAGATAAGTGGAAGAAAGAAATCTCTTTCTGGTATTGGGCCCTTCTGGGAACCGAGGACAATGTAGACACTAAAATCACAGAGATATGGGGTAGAAAATACAGGAAAGAAGACATCAAGAAACTCTGGTTAGACTCTTTCAGCATGTTACAGACAGTTATAAAACCGGCATTTCTTAAGAGGAATCATTTGTATACGGCCTACAGAGTCTACTGGTCCCCACAAAAGCTATCAAAAGTGACAGGTAACACATATAGTTGTCCAAGGTGCAAACATCAAGTAGCAGATGATCTACATTTGTTTATGGAGAGCCCATTAATTAAACCTTATTGGACAGGGCTGTGCAATTTCCTGGAGGAAATACTTGGGATACCAGTAGTAGTAAGCATTAGCTTGATATATTTTGGACTTACGAACAGTTATCAGCTGAATACACCAAGCTCCAAGTTAATAGTCTATTTGATAGTCTTGGCGAGACGAGAGATATGTAGGCTCTGGAAATCAGAAAATCCCCCAACCTTTGCCAAATATTTAAAGAATATTATTTATACTAGCGAATCAGACATGGCTTGTGATCCAAGAAGTCGAGATAGGATTTGGTCTGCACTGGTAGATTGGAGGGAGAAGACAAGTGAGTCCTATGATTAAGTCAAATATGCTGTTGGTCCTGGTTTCTCCAGTATCACTCCGAGGGCCCCCATAATTGAACAGGAGATGGAAGTGAAACAGCATTATCTCTGTGGGGTTTTCCTGTTCTCTTTATCCACCCAAGGGTCTGTACATGCTGGTATAGAGAGATAAGAGGAGTCCAAAAAAGAGTAATGGCAGAAGAGGACACAAAGAGAAATCCCATGCTAGACTATGGTGATGCGTGTTTCTCATCTTTCTCAGCTTATCAGTTGGCTTTGATAAATTGTCCAATTTACCATCAAATGATCAAAAGCTAAATTACATAATTGAAAACTGACTGAGCTTTAAAGGAGAGATTTTCCACTGTTTCACTTCTTTTCCAGCCACCTACGAACAGCTGCTCACAATTTCCAACAGAGCCTCTGACCAATGGGGGATTATGGCATAACACACTATGGCATTCAACACAAAGCAACAGCACAGTGTAAACTCAGGAATGCTCAGAACCAACTGGCCATAATGGTCATAGAAACGCCACAGCATCCTATCAACTGTGCATGCTGAGGAAACACATGCACATCTATAAAACGGAAGTAAGAAACAGATGTGAAATGAAATAGCAGATCACAACACACTACATTATAAAATATGGTATGCTACATATTCTCACCCCTATGACGAGAGAATACAGTCCGTTTGACGAGCTTTAAACCTGGTAGGTAACTGCACAATCCACGATGGACGACAATCTTTTTTCCTCATATTTACCAGACCCCTAAACTCACTCAAAGTCCTACCCTTAGAAGCTTCAGTCTCACTTTTTTAGGCAACTGAATACTACCCAAACAATGGGGCATATTCTCAAGTACGTGCGATAAGCATCGCAAAAGTTACTTAAAGCAACTTCCAACATCGCAGTCTATCGTGAGGAAATTACGCCGTGCTAACCAAGCTTTCTCAACCTGGCGGTACTATGCGATAGGCTCCAGATAATGCAACAACTGACCGCAGTAAACTCAACGCCATGCCGTAAAAATGCAAAACGCGAACACAAAAAATCTAGCGATGAGGTGATCCAGCGCTCTCACCAAAATTTTGCACAAATGACTCTACTACTACCACCAAACTTACATTACAAGACTAGGCCCATATCAACAATAGAGCGACTGAATCATGAGGCGATAAGATCTAAATATGTTGTTTTAAACTACCCACAATAAACAAGACCAGCTTGTCATTTAGAAAGTTTATTAAACACATCTAGAAAAACTCAGGTTTTGGAATTTTATTAAACAAGCATTAGAAAATGTCATAAAGAGAGGTTTATTCAGAATTAATAAAAAGAGCATAAATCAAGAAATATAATTCATTAGCAGAAATAAGTAAAATTAAGCATTTCCAAATCCTAACTATCTCTCTGTTTCTACCCTCATCATCTAGAAATAAGGTAATTAATAAAAACTCCTTTCCTCACGTGTATAGTCCATCAGCATATCATGTCCTCCAGAATTCTCGAGCGTAAGCCAACTATCTGTTCTCTGAACCCATTCTTATACCCTAAAATAAGCTGAGCTAACTATTTTTCACACTCCAGCAGACAAATTCTAGTTCTCCATTGGCTGAGCCATCTCGTGCCACAGTAAACTGTGACACCTCCTTCTCACATGCCCGGGCAAATTCACCAGTTCATTGTTCATGTAGAAGTCTTGGCAGCATTTCCTCAGGCTGCTACAATTTGTATCGAAGGAAATTCAAGCAATGCAATTTTTGTCACGTCTCTTCCTTTCAACCTTGAGCTTGTCCCTTCTAAGCTCCAGTGGCACGTTAGCAGATTTCTCCACAGAGTCATCTTTTAGCAGTTCTTTCCAAAACCTTTCAAAATAAAAGCTCAGAGGCTTTTTCCATCCTTTCAGAATTATTTTCTCTTGAGCCATTTTCATCATTAGGCCTCTTTTCAGAAAGCGTCATTTTTCTGCGCCACCTCTCTTGCGCCACTTTTTAAAAGTGTATTATTTTTCTGCAGCCATCTCTAAGCTTCATTTGTAAAACTATTATATAAACAAACACAAAAGAGTAATTAATGAAAGAAATACAGTTTGTTCTGTTGTCACCCATCATTGCTAATGATTAACCCATTAATCTAAATTACCTAGCAGAAGCACAAATAAAGCAGCATTTTATATCTACCATTCTTCATCTAATCCAGCAGGTTTCTTTATGCACCTATAGAGAATAGAGTGACACCACATAGACAGGGAAGCAAAATAAGCACATGCCATTATTTTAAAAACAGCTGCTATTAGTTATGACACAACAATAGACAAGATTAATTTATTAATTTCCACATACATGAGAATGCAACATAATGCACATTTATGAGCACACATGTTAGTTTTCCTGCGTGTCTTTTGTGTATGCAACTTTAAACTAGGCTGTATTAATACTCACACACAGCACAAATTGTTAGCATAATTAATTAATCTATGGAAGTGTGACTTCACGAGTTGAAATAAAAATTATTTCTTAACCTCGCTTCATCAACTCCCCCATCTGGTGATTTTAAAATCACCAAACCACACCAAAAATTTTAGCAAATTTTTGTATCTAAGATGAACATAATTCAATTTCACTTGTGTTAGTATTTCTAAAGACTTATCTCATCAGTTTATCTACAATTTTCATATTGAATTTTAAGAAACCTCTCCAGTTCTATTTCTTTCTCTTGTGTAACATGCAACTGAGCTTCAATAAAAGTGTTGTAAAAACTATAAGTAATAAAAGTGTCAGTATTATACTATATTTGTCTTAACTAGCTGAAGCTTTACTTGTCATATTGACCTTAACCCCTTCGACGCTCATGACGAGCTCAGCTCGTCATGGAGTTTCCATTGATTTCAATGGAAATTACATGGGAGAATATCAGGTACCTTAGCATCCAAGTGGTTAAACTTCTCCTTGCTAATTCCAAAAGAAAAAATGACAACCTAAATTAACCAAAGTATCACTTATTAGGAACACATATATCAGAGACATTTTACAATATCTCTTCAACATTAAGCATCTTGTATTGCATTTACAAAAACATGAAAGTAATTTCATTAAGCTTGCAAGGAAAAAATAAAACAAAATTTTTAAAAATGTCTAAATTTCCTAAAAATTTCTAACACCCCCCTTTTTCAAATTTTTTTTTTATATATATATATATATACTTTTAAACCTTCTAACAGTTTTTCTTCAACCTAATGTCACATGTTATATTTTTCCAGCTAACACAATTTCTTCGACCTTGTGTCACCTAACACACTTTCTTCAGCCTTATGCCAAAAACAGAAAACCTAAAAATTTTAACAGGTATGTACCTCAATCATTGTCACTATTCTCTTCAATGTTTTCCTGACTGCGACTATTTACCCCCACTACAGGTATCTCTTCTATTTTCTTTCCTGTCTCACTTTTCTTTTCAGAATCTTTTTGACTTGATATTTCATCAATCTTTTCTTTTGATCTGTGTATCAATTTGAATTTTAGGCCTTCATTTTCTTCTAGCCAATTATCATCTTTTCTTGATAATTTCTTCTTTTGCTTGGTCACATTACATTCTGTTCTCCAAGCTCCTTTATTCAATTTTCTTATTTGAGAATTTTCATCACTCTCATCAGTTTTAGTGTCAGAAATTTGAATTCTTGACTCAAGTACTTCTTTACTCGGCAGCTTCACTCTGTTAGGAACGTCATCTTTGCAACTGGTACTTGGCAATTCATCTTCTTCTTCTTCTTCTTCAATTACCTTCAATTTCCCAGTTTCAGAATTCCTGTTCCTGCTTTCAGAGCTTCTTTCCTGCTTTTCAATACTCTTCCGGTCTTGAATCACAATCTGATCAGATTCTTCTTCTGCTTCTTTTTCTGGCAGATCTCCATCAATTTCTGAATCTGTCACAATTTTCAAGTCTTCTTCATTCAAGGCTTGTTTTCTATTCATGTTCTCCAGATGTCGACCAACTTGTCGATCTTCAAGATCTGGATTCTTTTCATACTCTTCTTCAGAATCTGAATCAGCAGTAGTGACACTATCCTCATCAGGATTTTCAGGTGTAGGTACACTAAAAGTATGGCCAGTGTCAATCCACCTCTTCAGTCTTCTGCACTTCACTGCATTTGTTGTGACAAGACTAACTGGCCTCCTTTTCTGCCACCTTGGCACTAGACAATTTCTTTTTAGACGAACCTTTTTCCTGATTCTTTTACCTGGTAACAGATCAAGTGCGTGCTCTTTTTCTCTTGTCTGCACTTCAGTTCCATCTTCGTCAGACACAGAAGTCATTTCATCTGATAAATTCCTACAGTTCTCCAAATTGATGCTATCATTGATAGTCATCATTCTTTTCTCTGGTATGAATGCCTGTCTCATGACCTTGTCCATCATAATTTCACTTGGACTTAAATCTGTCTTTTTATCAGTAGTACTTCTCAAAAACATCAAAACAAGTGGAAGGACATCTGTCCACTTTGTACCTGTAGCTAGGCACATGTTAGCATCTCTGTCTTTTATAGTAACATTCTCATGCTCCTCAACATCTGAAATTTCTGTTCTATCTGTACAATGGAGCAGTCTGTTTTCAATATATCTTCTGCCATCTAGTAAATTTGCAACAGTAATTTCATCATTATGTCTCATCTGAAATGTTTCAACCCATTTTAAAATCAAACAGAAAATCACAAAAATGTAGCACAATATGTTATGCAGTGCCATCTCAATGAAATCCATTTGTAATCTGGTCAATGAACCATTCTCCTGTAATTCTGTTCCCAATCTCACAATTGTTTTCTTAATTGTGTTCACTTGCTGGTATGTCAGACACCTCTGGTAAAGAAATTCTAAAAATCTATAGTACATTCTGTCCATGTCAGTAATCATGCTATTTGGTAAAACTACTCTGCCATCCTTCTGTGTCAAAATGTTATCCTCATCTTGCTGTCTACAATCTGTTCTCAACCATGTGTTTCTCAACCATGTATTTTTCTCCTCATGAGTTGCTTCATCTTGTAAATCTTTAACTCCCTGACATGTTTCAACTATAGATGTTAGTATTAGTGAACTCAAAGCATGTTCATAATTCTTTTTGTATGCTGCACATATCACGACAGCAATCCCTTCTGCCAACTGAATGTTATCAATCAATCCTTTAATTAAATTTGCATTTCTGATAGGTGAACCTGTAGAAGTAAAATAATCTCTTTGGGACCAGAGCTGTTCATAATCATGCTCAACTCCATAATCGTATTCATTGTCTGTTTCCTGTTCTCTATTTAATCCTGTATCTGTTTTGTCTGACTGCTTTTTAACATAATTTTGCAATGGCGGTGAAGCCATCTCATTCTGCTCAATCATCACCTGTCGCTGTATCTGTAGCTGTTCATTTAGCTCATTTAATTCAATCTCCCTTTCATTTAACCATAATTTTGACTCATCAGGCTGTGTCAATTTAATCAGATCAGTATCACACTTCTCACTAACTAGAACTGAAGTCATCTCTGTTTCTTGCTTAGTTGTAATCTTTACTAATTCTATTTCAAGTACAATAGAATAAACTTTTTCAGTTAATGGGACCTTTAAAACTGCGGGATTAGTTTCATCTTTTCCAAGCACAGGGACTGTCACTTCTTCCATATATTTCATGGACTGTTTTAAATCATTTGATGAATTCACATGATCAGGAATATTAATTCCAAAAGTACTAGGCATTTCATTATGCTTTTCTGTCGCATCAATTTTAGTAGAAGTCTGAACTGACACTCTATCAATCTGATCTGAGACTTTTGGCGTTACATTAATTTGTTCTGGGGGATTTCTTGAATTCTTGTCCTTATTAATATTTACAACATCAATTTTACATTGATCAACATTTTCTATTTTGACACCTTTATTATTTAATTTCGCTAATTTGGGAATCATTAATTTACTCTCACATTTAGCAACAACTTTTTTCAATTTCTTATACAAGGAAGACATTTTCTTTAGATAATTTGGCAAATGCACTCTCTAAATTTGCCTTGCAGCGTTTGCTGATCAATTAATTAACTAATTAAACTCTATCAGGTATAGAAAAACCTTATAACTTGATCAATTTAATTTTTCTCTTAATTTACCTGCATTACTAATTTTAATAAACCTGTAAAGAAAAACATAAATTTTGCAAAAACAGCAATATAAAATATTTAATTTACAACAACAAAACACCTAAATGTGATTAGCTAATTTTAAATTGTATTTATTAACACTTACACGCCTTTCTGCATCAACACCTGTGGAAAAAGAAAACCTAATTTGTTTGCTTTTAATTTAAATAAAATGTTTTGCTGCAAAAACCTTTAGACTCCTTTATCAAAATTTTTTAATTCAAATCTGCTTTCTCTTTTTCCTAAATTCTCAATTTAAATTTTTGGGCAATAAAATGTAAACTAACTAAAAGCACTAATAGAAGTAATCTAATCAATAAATCAAAATAAGGACAGAACTGTATAAATTAAAATAATATTTTCTAGGACACTATAATCACACCAGTACTTAATACAGATATTAATAAAAAGTATATTACTTATTTAATTTCCCTACTCTATCCTTATTCTCCCTCTCTGACATCCAGTTTTGAATCAGTAACTTAATTTTATTTAGAAATCACAAATTACCAATTTTATTTATTATAAAATGTTTGCTTGCTACTACAACACACATTAACTCAATACTGTAGTCCCTATTCTAATACACACTGCCACTACAGTCTCTCCTTCTCCCTTGTGCTCAGCCCTTCCCTAGCACAAGACACAGTGTGTAACATTTAGCGTGACAATATCACTCCCCTATGACACACTCAGTTTCAAAATAAAGCTCTGAATATTAGTGCTAATAAAATCAATGTTAATTTAGTTTCCTTAAGAAACTCTAAACACAAACCGCATTAGACCATTTAAAACCCGACACTTGAAGCACCACAAACGTCTGAGCCAATCAGTGCAGTCACCTCAACGCTCAGCCAACCACAGCATTCCTAATAACATTCCAGCCAATCTAAACACTGCTCCTGTATTGCTCAACTAGCTACAGCACTGCTTTTGCCATTATATGTACTGCTATTGCAGCAGTCTTCTTTCCCCTTGCACAAACTTCTTCCTTTAAAATAATAACGCGGCGAGCAAGGAAATCCAAAGCGGCAATATTTACTTTTCACAATTTACTCGATAATAACTTTGAAACAACAGCGTGCCTTAGCCAATTAAAACACTGTTAGAGACATTTTTAGCCAATCAGAGCGCTTCATTTGCTCTTACACTCCCAACACCTCGGCGAATCAGAGCGCGACTTTTATTTATGACACACTGTTCAGCGCGGCGACTCTACCACACTCTGCCGCTGCAGATTTAAGCTCTCTCCCCTCGCGCTCTAAACAGTTTTTCTTCTTTGAATACAATTTATAACGTTTGTTATTCACTTTACATGTGACAATCTTTGTCTTTAAATTAATAGCGCAAATTTACAATAAAATCAAAACGGGGACATTAGTAAATAACTCAGCAGCTCCATCCAATCAGTGAGCTACTTTATTAAGACTCTCGGCAGCTTTAACCAATTAGAATGCTGCGGCTTCGATGCTCACAATTGCCACACCCCTCCTTATGAAGTATAAATTTAATATATCGTGCAATCGGTTTTATTTATTTTATTTTATTTATACAAATTTTTACATAATGTGTACTCGCTCGTTCGCATCAGGTATTACATGTTTCTCCTCTTAAAACATTAACTTATCAAGGAAAAAGGGGGCTAAAGCAGTGTTTTAATTTTATATTCAATTACAAGTCACTTCCTCGGCAGGCAGTAATTATAAAGCCCACACTCGAGCCTCAACCAATCCAGTCGCGGCTCCCTTATGGCGCTACGCGTCACCATCCAATCGGTGTGCGGCTCTTCCTCAGGACTAACACAGATTCACAGAGCCTCGCCCAATCAGAGCGCGGTTCACGGAGCCTCGCCCAATCAGAGCGCGGCTCTGCCTATGACGCGTCGGCGTTTGCACCAATGGGAGCGCGGCGGCTGACGTAGACAGCCGCTGCTGCTGGCAGCTCTCCCCTTCGCTTCTCACTCGGCAAACGGTCCCTCCCTCACAAAATGTTATTTCAATAGAGCGCGCTATACTCTTTCTTTCAAATAATAACGTTTGCAAAGAATTATTTTAAAACTAAAACGGACATTTATTTTAAAGACGCTTATTAAGAAAAAAAAATTTCGACAGAAGACACTTCAGACGCTTTATTTAATCGGAGTGTATCTTTATTGTGACGCGTTTTGTTCCTTGACAGCTGTTATTATTCTATATTACAGCGTTTACTACACGCATCAGTTTTTAATTTAGCAGTATTATCAAAACGAAGGGAACAAAAGTGGAGGCTTAGCCAGTTACAGCATAACGACGCCTCAGCCAATCAGGGGGCAGCTTTTCATTGACAAACTAGACGCTCTAGCCAATCCGAGCGCGGCAGTTCTGACGCAGGCAGCTGCTGCGGTTTCAGGCTCTCCCCACACGATCTCACTCACAAAAATAGCCCCTCCTTTACAATTTTCGATCGTGTTATTTTTCAATTGATTTTAATAGCGTGCAATGCTTTTTAGTGTATTTAAACACTGCACAACATCTTAAAAAGTCTTAGAATGGTACAGACTTTATCCTGAACTTTCCTAAGTACCTTACTTTTGGTACAATTTAGTAAATACATAAAACGGACTCATCTGCTCTCTTCTCTCTAAATAGGATAGTTTTACATGCATTCAAGTATTCTCATTCTCGGAATAGACGACGCTATTCCCATAGAATATGCATTTGCCAGTACAGTAATCCTTTTACTCTACCCTTCTAACAAGTAAAATATGAACTCATCTCCCTCAGAATGCACAGCCAAGTGACATTTCAAAGTTCAACTTGAACATACCTTACAAAACAATCACGCACTTTCAAACAGAAAGTTTCCCTATTCAAACACACATGAAATCCGTACAGGACTCTCACCTGTTTATAGATATCATGCACCGTTAGTAAAATAAAGACGTTATCCGTACAGGACTCTCACCTGTTTATAGATATAAAACATGTACCCCTACAGGACTCTCACCTGTTTATAGATAATCATGCACCGGCATTATCTTACCCCTCACTCAAGCTTGAATATATACTATTACTCTTATCACAGTGAGTTTTATAACAGGCTCATTGTCCCTATTCTCATGCTGCTCAAATTTCTTAGATAATCATCACTATACAACATTCACACCAAGCCCTAACATGTGTTGCACGGCCACAACACTGGTGATACACGGCGATACCACCTCAGAAGCAGAACAAATGTACTTGTGTAACCTGCTTACATATCAGCGTCCTGATCACAGCATTACACATCTCTAGCCATGGCTAATCTGAGAAATTTCACACGCTTGAAAAATCTCTTACATTAAACAAACTGACTAACTCAACTTATGTTAAAATGTAATCCTATGAATATACCAACATATATGTGTCAAACATGTAACATGTATGTCAAAAACAACATAAAACCATCTGATTGCTGCCAGAGAATTGATCCAGCGCTCTCACCAAAATTTTGCACAAATGACTCTATCTACTACCACCAAACTTACATTACAACACTAGGCCCATATCAACAATAGAGCGACTGAATCATGAGGCGATAAGATCTAAATATGTTGTTTTAAACTACCCACAATAAACAAGACCAGCTTGTCATTTAGAAAGTTTATTAAACACATCTAGAAAAACTCAGGTTTTGGAATTTTATTAAACAAGCATTAGAAAATGTCATAAAGAGAGGTTTATTCAGAATTAATAAAAAGAGCATAAATCAAGAATTATTATTCATTAGCAGAAATAAGTAAAATTAAGCATTTCCAAATCCTAACTATCTCTCTGTTTCTACCCTCATCATCTAGAAATAAGGTAATTAATAAAAACTCCTTTCCTCACGTGTATAGTCCATCAGCATATCATGTCCTCCAGAATTCTCGAGCGTAAGCCAACTATCTGTTCTCTGAACCCATTCTTATACCCTAAAATAAGCTGAGCTAACTATTTTTCACACTCCAGCAGACAAATTCTAGTTCTCCATTGGCTGAGCCATCTCGTGCCACAGTAAACTGTGACACCTCCTTCTCACATGCCCGGGCAAATTCACCAGTTCATTGTTCATGTAGAAGTCTTGGCAGCATTTCCTCAGGCTGCTACAATTTGTATCAAAGGAAATTCAAGCAATGCAATTTTTGTCACGTCTCTTCCTTTCAACCTTGAGCTTGTCCGTTCTAAGCTCCAGTGGCACGTTAGCAGATTTCTCCACAGAGTCATCTTTTAGCAGTTCTTTCCAAAACCTTTCAAAATAAAAGCTCAGAGGCTTTTTCCATCCTTTCAGAATTATTTTCTCTTGAGCCATTTTCATCATTAGGCCTCTTTTCAGAAAGCGTCATTTTTCTGCGCCACCTCTCTTGCGCCACTTTTTAAAAGTGTATTATTTTTCTGCAGCCATCTCTAAGCTTCATTTGTAAAACTATTATATAAACAAACACAAAAGAGTAGTTAATGAAAGAAATACAGTTTGTTCTGTTGTCGCCCATCATTGCTAATGATTAACCCATTAATCTAAATTACCTAACAGAAGCACAAATAAAGCAGCATTTTATATCTACCATTCTTCATCTAATCCAGCAGGTTTCTTTATGCACCTATAGAGAATAGAGTGACACCACATAGACAGGGAAGCAAAATAAGCACATGCCATTATTTTAAAAACAGCTGCTATTAGTTATGACACAACAATAGACAAGATTAATTTATTAATTTCCACATACATGAGAATGCAACATAATGCACATTTATGAGCACACATGTTAGTTTTCCCGCGTGTCTTTTGTGTATGCAACTTTAAACTAGGCTGTATTAATACTCACACACATCACAAATTGTTAGCATAATTAATTAATCTATGGAAGTGTGACTTCACGAGTTGAAATAAAAATTATTTCTTAACCTCGCTTCATCAACTCCCCCATCTGGTGATTTTAAAATCACCAAACCACACCAAAAATTTTACAAAAGCATGAAAACCAGTGACCGACCTGCAAATCACATGCGTCCGAAAGGAAAAAGCACCATAAAAGCAGAGTAAATAAACAGTGAAATGACAACGTGCTAGCACAACCCCACAGCTGTGACGCTCAACAAATGTCTATTGTCCAAATCAGATATGCAATTCCCCACAAACAGCCACAATGTACATCGAAATGCATTCAGTATGTAACCTGCGCCAATGCGTAAACAAACATGGTACACACACCTTGAAACCGCATCTCCCCCTCACATTTCAGAGGGACAATCAACACCCCCTGCACACCGACGTGCCATGTCCATGATCAAATAAGAATGAAAGCACGGACTAATGTAGGGGCAGTGACTCCCACTGACGTGCATGTTGCCCATGTCGTGGGACTTGAGACACAGGGTGCATCCCTGTATCAGGGCGGCACATATCAGAGCACAAAAGAATCCCTGTTGTCACCTGTAGGCCACATATGTCAGCCAAAATTGAATGATTTGGGACACATGTGAAATGCTGCAGAGTGGGATACAGTAACAACTGTATCACACAGAACTTGCAGTTCAAATACGTGACACCATAAACAGCCTCACTGCACTGAGGTGACACACCCATTAACAAATCCCTCAATTGACAGCACAACATGTCGCACCCATACTTGTCTGAGTGAAGTGCCGTTACAGATGAGTGACATGCACTCAGGGAATGTGTATCGGAATGCTTTTATTAGCACATCCAGTGCCTGTGATCAGTCAACGTACTGTGCCATTACTGCTAAGGACCCACACAATATGACGTCAACCAGAGAAGAAATTGTCAATGTCAGTCAGTCAGTCAAATTCACTTTATTCAGTTAATTAAAACCATAAAAGCATACTACAAAATACACAATAAAATTATTAACAAGAATATTACAAAATCACATTTATCACAAAGTATCCAAGACAAGATCTATTTCATCAATGTGTACATTAGAAAAATGTCATGCGGTTTCTAACAAGGATACTCATTACTAACAGATCTTCCTTTCCTCCTTAATCTGACATCTGCAGTTAAAAAGCTGGCTATGTTAAACATTTCCCAAACGTTATTTAACATTTGTAAATAAATTAAAGCCGGTCTAGCCTGGGTAAAACCTTTGCCTTTTAAAATGGGTAATATGAACTGGTTTCGGATGTGCAAAAAATGATCACAAAATAATACAAAGTGCATTGAGTCCTGAATGGAAAAATTATTGCAAGTACATACTTTCAGATCCTCCAGCTTTTTCCATCCCATAGGTTCAGCAGGGAGCAAATGAAATTGATTCGTTCTGAATCGTACCAGAAGAAAACGATGATGCTGATTTGTCACTATAGTTAGATATGGCTTAATCGTTTGTGATGTACATAAGAACTAGTGTACCCACACAAGGGGTTTGCTTATTTCCTTGGACTCTCTATCACTTTGCGATATCTGAACGTACATGCTTTTAACCCAAAGCATATCCGCTTTTGGGAGTTTCTCTGGGGAGCTAAATAGCTCTGGTCTCCCCAAAGAGGTTGCAATCCTTTTTACATGATTTAACCATGGGATTCTACTAGCTAAATCAAGAGTTAAACAATCGCGGATAATAAGGCGGTTCATCTGAAGCTCAGGATTTGTCCAAATACCGATCCATTTAAGTAGAGGCGCCATTCCTATAATGTCTGATATAAACCCCAAACCCATTTCTTGGTGTATAATATAAGTAGAAGTCGATGGCGGCATGGATAGTAAATTTCTCAGAAATGTGTTTTCAACCATTTGGACATCCCCAGCATCCCTGTATCCCCAGAGATCAGAACCATAACTAGTAATAGCAAGGCATTCTGCCCATGTAGATATTTAACATGGCATGTATAGGTTACAATCAATGTTCCCTCTAAATTTTTTCCTCTGTGTGCGGCAGTGTAGGGTCTCTGTGCGCTTCAGCCATGGCTTTATGCACCTGGAAACAGACTGCGAGAGTGTGCAGCGCCAAATATTCCTACAAACGTTTGTTTAAAAAACTGAAAAGACGGTGCGTTTCCACACATACAGCGCCACGTTAAGGCTCTTAAGGCAGATTTGCAATTTGGATACACACGCCATACATGAATTGGTTACAAGCAAGTACACTTCAGGTTTACAAAAGCACAAGACTCCATCAGTGGTACCATAATAGGATTTTACTAAAGATTCTTAACTGGAGCACTGTTTATTGGGTGGGGAAATGTTGAGAGACTTTACAAGACTACATATACACAATAAGTTGTAGAATGGAATTTTCTTGCTGTAGTCTGCAGCGTTCATCTTCATTTGGCAACTTCAACTATTGCCTAGTACTGCAGGAAACAGTGCTTAATTTGTAAAACAATAAGTGCCGGGGCTCAAAGCTTAGCTCAGACGATGTGCATTGTTTTCTATCTGTGGCCCTGGGTGAAAGTTTGTAGAGGAAAAATATGTAATGGTCCCCAGGGTGCAGTAACTGACCATGCATTGGAGGCTTTTCACATAAAGGGAAAAGAACTCCAAACCCAGAATGAGGACTTTGCCGAGGCGAAGAGGCGCAGAGCTTGGCAGAAACTATACCAAAACAAGGGAATGTTTTCAACCTGGTAATATGTTTTGATACCTTGAAGACAGTAAATGAGAACTATGACTCCATACACAGTAAGATCTTAGAGACACTAGATATGGAAATACCCATCAAAAATACCAAAACCCATCAAAGGCCTCCAGCAACTTTGAACTGTTAAATTTTTTTTTTTTAAAACATGCACATGTTAGAAAGGAAATGGTGCAAATTCTACCTAGAAGAGGATAAACAATTATTAAAGAACACCATAAATGAATACAAAAAAGATGTACGCAAGGCAAAAGCGAATTACTATACTACAGTAATTCTAGAAACAACAAATGGGTTTGGGATAAATGAGAGAGTGGATGTAGAGGATATATTGATAGATGTATAGGGTGAGTAATAGGGTAGTGCATTGGAAAGAGTAGTAGAAAGAAGTTTGAGATGAGGCAAAAAGTTGGGCTAGACGATATATTGAGAGAAAGAAGAGTACTAGAGGATGGAGGGAGAGGAGAATTCGGGAGAAGGAGCGGAATAACAGAAGAAAGAGATGGAGGGAACTTAGATAGGGATAAAGGATAATGTGGATAGAATGGAACCAATAATGAAAGAATACATGAGGACATGTTAATTGAGACATGAAAATTGAGACTTGAAAATTGAGAATAAGAACATTTTGTAGGGTGGAAAAAATGTATGAATCGGCAGAGAACTGGATTAAGGGAATTTTGGAATAATTAAAAATCTGAAACGCAGAGAAATGATAGGGCAAACAGAAATAATGGAAAGGCAAAGAACTTTAAGCCTGCAAATCCACAAACATGAAAATGGCACGTTCCAATATCTGCTGCCTTAGCGACTGTGCCCTATGGCAGAACCACATCATAAGGAGTTGCAAAAACTTTACCATAAGAGTTACACTCACTTCGGCAAAAGAACGGGTGGTAGTTGCTCTGATTTTTAACAGAAGGAAAAGGAATAACCTTTACAAAATAATCGATTTCGAATTTCAAGTTTAAAAATGGTTGAGATTTCATCAACTAAGTTTTAAAACTATAAAAATGGAAGATATAAAGATATAAAAATGGAAGACACAGGATCCTTTAATCAGATTAATAATTTTGTAAAAGGTACTCCTCATGCTCAAATCCATGCACAGTTTATTTTTTTCTGTAACACTGTGTTACAAACAAATGAGTCACTCTGTAAGATTTCTGAGCCAAGAGATGGTCACGGGCTGCTAACCCGGACCTGTAAACGCCGATCTGTCTTTGAAAATAATACCTCCTTCCCAGGAAAATAAACCAGGACCTATTGTTTGAATGGCTAACCAGACATGAGTGCCCAGATTAGTAAG
Organism: Lissotriton helveticus; assembly: GCF_964261635.1. Classification (NCBI taxonomy): domain Eukaryota; kingdom Metazoa; phylum Chordata; class Amphibia; order Caudata; family Salamandridae; genus Lissotriton; species Lissotriton helveticus. The sequence continues at coordinate 1,276,441,795 of NC_136067.1, read as the reverse complement.
TATTATATGGACTTCCTGTTGTATTGGCGGTGCGGGCGTCCACTGGCACACCCCGGGCACCGATATCACAGGGACAGGTTACGTATTCATTTTTACAACACTGGTAATGTTTCTTCTAGAGAGCGAGATCAGTGTTTTTTCTAGGGGTAGTTTTGACTCGCCATAAAGTAGTGCAGAGGGTCAATATGCCTGCAGCAAAGAATTCTACCATGCAGATCACTGGTCTGTATTTTATATGGATAGCTGGGCGGATTACTGCTTTTGTCACAGACATACATACATCCCTTTGTCATTGCAGTTCATAAGATTCAACCCTATTAAAGAACAGTGACTGTTACAAACTGTAATTAAAGAGCTGAATGCAAACTGCTTAAAATAGGTTAGGACCTTATGTTTTCTTCCCCCAGGGTTTCATTATCCATTCATAATGTTCCTGAAAAGTGATTGTTTTGGTAGATATATATTCTTATTAATAAGTCAGCCTTTAACAGTGCTTTAAAATAAATGAAGTATATGATAGAGATGGGCTATGAAGAGATGAGGGGCACTTTTGCCCCATGGTCATGAGGGAATCCGAGGAGAAGGTCATGGGAGGGGAGGGTGCTGAAAATGATTGTCACACCGGGGCGTCAACGGCACTAAAGCTGGCCCTGGCACTGGCTGTGTGTGTTGTGCGATGAGTTTTACCTCTTCATCACTGCTAATTGTATCATACACAGGCTGACTTCTTTTCTAGCACTTCTGTGGTGGGTGTCAGTCACCCTCCTCACTGATACTCCTTTTATCATTTCTGCTTGAATCAACGTTTGATCAATTAGTTACACGCAGAGGTCTGTAACCGGAACTGAACCCACTTAGATTTCTAACTGGCTACTTACATCATTTTGGTGTTGGCGGATGGAGGGACGAACAGGGGTAAATACAAATCTCAGAAGTGGAGGGGGAAAAGTATGATTGAGTATTGAAGGACAATCATTAATATAAAGAGAACTAATTGCGCATCTAAATGTTTTCACCCCTACTCTTTCTGTTGTGCACAGTGTGGCAATGACGTCTTGCACCCGACAGTCCTTTGGTTCTCTGGCGGCTAGGGGAGCCTGCTATTTGTAGCATCCTGCTACAAATAACCACAGACACAATTCTTTCTGGTACTGGAGCTTTATTCTCTTGCAACCAGCTTCTCCCCTTTCCCTACTCTATCTGCCTCTTCCCTTGTCCGTCCCCTCCTCTTCCTGTCCACCCCTGGGCTCCACCCACAACCACTAGCCTGCTAACTTCATAACATCTCCCCCTTTTGTAACAAAACAAACAAACACACTGACTTCTCAGTCCATTTCTTCAATGAGTCTTTTGGGTGGACGTGTGTCGCGATGAGGCCGTGGCGACCTGGCTCTCGGACTAGTATTGTTCAGTGTCTCATTGACCGGACCAGTGTTCTCGCGACCAACTGAATGTGGTTCTTCTGAACTGGGAGTGTCCACTTCACTCATCATGGTTCCGGTGGTATCTCGTGACAATTTCTTAAAGTGCGAGATGTTTCTCGTGACACGCCGCTGCTCTGATTCCGCAGTCAGCATAGTTCCTTTCCTTTTCGTGATCAGCAAAGGTTCATCCTTGAACCGGCAGTCAGTCTTCCTCTGCTGCTCTTGCTTGACGAGAACATGGTCCCCTTCATGTAAGGACAGTGACCTCGCTCTTCTCTGGTGGTCTGCATATGACTTCATTTTGTCTTTACTGCGCTTGTCTGTTATCATCATCTCTTGATGGTCTCGTGCGGATGATGATGCTCGCAAAGCCCCTTCCCACATTGGAATGCGATTCCTCATGGGACGTCCCAGCATGAGTGTCGCCGGGTACTGCCCAGTTGTTGCGTGAGGAGTTGTCCTGTAAGCTCGGAGGACCTCATTGAGTGCCACTTGTAAATCTTTTCCTTCCGCGGTAGCATGTTGAAAAGTCTTTTTGAGTGTGGCCATGAATCTTTCGATTGTTCCATTTGCCTGTGGCCAGAGGGGTGTAATCCTGCGATGATGAAAATCCAGGTGTTTCGCAAATGCTGCAAAGTCTTGCCCATTGAAAGGGGGTCCGTTGTCCGTTTTCACCTTTGTGGGAACTCCCCATGTTGCAAAGACTTCATCAAGTACTTTGAGAGTACTAGAGGCGTTTGTAGACGGTACGAAGTATGCCATGGGATATCGAGAATGCTCATCAATGATGGCCAGCACATATTTGCCCGATGACAGGGGTCCATAGAAATCAATGGCGATCTTTTGCCACACTCCAGGTGGCAGGGTGGTCATGTGCAGTGGTGCTGGAGGATCACTTTTGCTTGTGAGCTGACAGAGGTGACAGTCCTTCAAGGTGGCTTCTACCAGTTGATCGAGATACGGAAACCATACTCGTTCCCTTAGCGCACGTTTAGTCGACACAATCCCCCGATGCCCTTCATGTGCAAGGGCAACCACTCCTTGCCTCAGTTGAGTGGGGATTACGATCCGCTGGTCTCGCAGTAGTATGCCATCAGTGGTGGCTGACAGTTCACCACAGACATGCCGGAATCTTGCATTTCTTGTTTGATAATGGGATCGGTCTCTTCATCCTGAGGATCATGTCTCCACCTGTTGTTTCGAACCCTGCGAAGGACTTTCTGCAGGATGACGTCTTGGGCCGTACTCTCTCGGATGGTATCCATGGGGATAGCTGGAGGTAGGGCTTGGTCGGTCACAAAATGTATGTACTCTTCCGCAATGGATGAATTAGAGACTGACGATGCAAGTGGGTGCCGGGACATGTAGTCAGCCGGGTTTTCCGACTTCCCAGGCTTGTGAATAATGGTGAATGTGTATTCCTGTAGCCTTAGGCCCCACCTTTCAATCCTCTGGGGCATCTTGGATCGTGGGTTTCCATAAATGGTGACGAGGGCTTGATGGTCTGTGATTAAAGTAAAGTGTTTACCGTATATGAAAACATGAAAATGTTCACATGCCCACACTACGGCAAGACTTTCTTTCTCGGGCTGCGAGTATGCCCGTTCCGGGTCAGTCAGGCTACGACTCGCATATGCAATGATACGACGTTGATCTGAGTCATTGTTATACTGTGCTAGGATGGCTCCAAGCCCGACGGGACTGGCATCCACAGTTATCTCAGTCTTTCTTTTTGGGTTAAAATATGACAGGTGATCCGCAGATTCCACCGCCCTCTTGATCTCCTTGAAGGATTGCTCGCATTGAGGAGTCCACTCAAACGGTTGACCTTGTTTGGTCAAGATGCGGAGGGGATGACTGATTGTCGCGTAGTCCCTGATATAGCGAGCACAGTAACTGGCCATGCCGAGGAACGATCTGAGTTCACTGACGTCCTGGGGACTCTTGGTGTTGTTCAGAGTCACAATCTTGTCAGGATCAGGTTTCATGCCAGCACCTGAGAAAATATGGCCAAAGAATTTCAGTGTGCCCTGGTGGAACTCGCACTTCTCTTTGTTTAGGGTCAGGTTTGCCTCCAGTAAGGCATGGCAGACACGATTGAGTGCAATATCGTATTCTCGTAGATCAGAACCATATACGAGGATGTCATCGCTATAGTTGAGCGTGTTGGGAATGTTTTGGATGACTTGCCGAATTGCTTCCTGAAATATTTCGGCCGCTGAGGAAACTCCAAAACTCAGTCTCTTATATCTGAACAACCCCAGATGGGTTGCGAAAGTGGTGATATATCTTGACCTTACATCTAGTTCTAGCTGATGGTAGCCTTTATTTAAATCCAACTTAGAAAACACCGTTGCCCCATTGAGAGCTGAGATCATATCGCTCAAATGTGGTCCCGGATGTCGTTCTCTTTCGATTGCAGTATTGGGCAGGCGCATGTCCACACAGAGTCTGACTTTGTTGGCCGAGCCCTTCTTGGGTACGATAACTACTGGTGACACCCACGGTGTTGGACCATCTGTGCGCTCGATGATGTCAGCAGCTAGCAGATCCTGGAGTTCTTCCTCAACAGCGGTCTGGACATGGAACGGTACCCGTCGAGGGTGTTGAGCGACGGGTCTGACTTGTTCATTGATATGTAACCGCACTTGGCAGCCTTTCAATTTGCCTAATCCTTGAAATAGTCTGGGAAACTGACGGGTCACATCTTGGTTGCCGCTGACCTTGAAAAGGATTTCCACCAGGTGAAGACGTTCAGCTGTTGGAAGGCTCAGTAGGCAGTCTGCTTCTGGGCCCTTGATAACATGAATGACCGCTGATATGGTTGTGTTGTCATGTTCGAGGGTCGTCGAAAACTTCCCAAGGCAGGGAAGTGGCTTCTAACTGGTGCAAATGTCAGAGGAGGACGCGGACTCATTCTTTCATATTCGGTGACCGGAATGTAGTTCAGGGATGCACCGGAGTCTAATACGAACTTTGTGTCATGATTGCCAACTTTGATGTCCAGCCGAGGATACGTCTTAAGTTGGTCCGGATCTGCCGCTAGGTTCAGGTATTCAATGGTGTATGTTGAGTCTCTGGATGACGGTCTAGATTCCTTGGATGGTGACCTCCGTTCCCACCTGGACCGACGTGACTCTCTGCTAGAGTGTGACGACCCAGAGGACTGCTCAGTCTGTTCTTGGACAGCTCGCGCATGGTGTCTTCGAGTGTCGGACCGGGACATTCTCGGAGTACTGCTTCGTGCGTCAGACTGGGATGTCCTTGTGGCACCACTTCGTCTCTCCTTGTTGTATTCCCCACACATCACTTCGAAGTGATTAGTTCGACCGCACTTCGACCGCACTTCCGACATCTCTGACCCATGGCAGGGCAGCTATCCACATGGGGGTAATCATACCCACATCTGTAACATTTCCTCACTCTCTCAGGTTTTCTCTCCTTCTTCCACGGCTCTCGCCGCTGATATTTTGACTGTTCTTGACGAGAGGACGGGCGTGACCTCCATTGTCTGTCTCTCGAACTCCTTCGACTGTCACTTTTGGCGTGCACACGTCGCACTTGTTCGCGACTTCCTTTGTGCCCCGTTTCGATATCAGCTGCATACTCCTCTGCCTGATCATAGACTCGTGTCATCTCCTCTATATCGTCTAGGCTATGTTCTTTTCTCAATAGTCGCCTCCTCAGTTGGTCGGAGTGACATCCATCTATTATTTGTGACTTTATTGCAGCATCTGTTGAGAAATTATCAAATTCACAATGCTTGGCTAGTCTCCGCAGGCGCATCATGAAGGCACTCATGGGTTCTTCCTTCCCTTGACGAGCCGAGTGGAATGTATGGCGTTCGTAGTCTACGTTTTTTTTGTGAAGAAATCTTTTATTCAATGCGTCACGCACTTTGTCATAGGTATCCGCCTCAGCAGCAGGAAGGTCCTTGATTATTTTGACTATCTCCCGCCCCACCAGGTTGCGCAGGGCAATCAACTTCTTTTTGTTCACAGTCACTTCCGATCCTTCGATGTAGTCTTCAAACTCTTCCAGCCATTCTTGCCATCTGGGACCCATGCTTCCCCCAGTGGTCACTTTGAGAGGTTCGGGTGCTCGCAGGTGCGACCCACCTGCAGCCTTGGGCTTGACATCATCTGGTTGCGGCGGATTACCTTCGTCATCGGACACCATTTTGTCGTATGCGTCTCCCGCTTCCTATTTGCCTCTATGTAATGTTTGTTTAGACGTTGAGTCCAGTGCTTGTTTGTTTGCCAATGCTTGTTTACTTGCCAATGCTTATTTATTTGCCAATGCTTGTTTATTTGCCAATGCTTGTTTATTTTCTGGTGCCAATGCTTGTTTATTTGCCAATGCTTGTTTATTTGCCAATGCTTGTTTATTTTCTGGTGCCAATGCTTGTTTCTTTGCCAATGCTTGTTTATTTTCTGGTGCCAATGCTTGTTTCTTTACCCAGTGCCTGACTTCAAAATGGCCGCCTTCACACTACACAGGGATGTCCTTCCCAGATGCCTGACTTCAAGATGGCCGCCCCCAGTCATCCACGAGGCTTGCTCTCCTCAGTCACAGCTCTTCACCAGGCACTTTCTAGGGACAGCACTCACCAGGATTCGCTTTCCTCTGCTTGCCACAGCCACCAGGTGAGGTTTGGGTGGGTTTCCGCCTTACACTGCACTCTTCGTGCGCCTCGGCACCGACACCATGCCAAATCTCACGCATCGGGTGTGAGGTTTTTTCCGATCACGGGCATTCGAGCCCCGGTTCTCCGGCGCTCAGTCACGCTCCTCAGCCGGTCCTTCAGGGACAGATTCTCCCACCGCTGGGCACTTATTCCAAGTCTCTGGGGGCATAACAGGGTCGGATTGGGCTCCCGACTCCTGTCTTCATGAGGGCCACTCACTTTACACGCTTCCGGCGTGATTCGCGTTTTTAAGCGCGAAGTACTTTTCTTTGGCACCGAGCGTTTCAGCGCTGTTCTCAGTCACTCTTCTCGGCTCCCTCACGGTCTGCAGAGGGGCCGGGTCACCTGCTGATGGCCTCTTCAGTTTGGGCGGCAGCTCAGTCGCATTCGACAGCTCGATCTCGGCTGCTGCTCGGGACAGGGTGTTTTCACAACGTGTTGTGGGTTTTTGCTTATCCCACCCTTGTCGCCAGTTGTAGCATCCTGCTACAAATAACCACAGACACAATTATTTCTGGTACTGGAGCTTTATTCTCTTGCAACCAGCTTCTCCCCTGTCCCTACTCTATCTGCCTCTTCCCTTGTCCGTCCCCTCCTCTTCCTGTCCACCCCTGGGCTCCACCCACAACCACTAGCCTGCTAACTTCATAACATCTCCCCCTTTTGTAACAAAACAAACAAACACACTGACTTCTCAGTCCATTTCTTCAATGAGTCTTTTGGGTGGACGTGTGTCGCGATGAGGCCGTGGCGACCTGGCTCTCGGACTAGTATTGTTCAGTGTCTCATTGACCGGACCAGTGTTCTCGCGACCAACTGAATGTGGTTCTTCTGAACTGGGAGTGTCCACTTCACTCATCATGGTTCCTGTGGTATCTCGTGACAATTTCTTAAAGTGCGAGATGTTTCTCGTGACACGCCGCTGCTCTGATTCTGCAGTCAGCATAGTTCCTTTCCTTTTCGTGATCAGCAAAGGTTCATCCTTGAACCGGCAGTCAGTCTTCCTCTGCTGCTCTTGCTTGACGAGAACATGGTCCCCTTCATGTAAGGACAGTGACCTCGCTCTTCTCTGGTGGTCTGCATATGACTTCATTTTGTCTTTACTGCGCTTGTCTGTTATCATCATCTCTTGATGGTCTCGTGCGGATGATGATGCTCGCAAAGCCCCTTCCCACATTGGAATGCGATTCCTCATGGGACGTCCCAGCATGAGTGTCGCCGGGTACTGCCCAGTTGTTGCGTGAGGAGTTGTCCTGTAAGCTCGGAGGACCTCATTGAGTGCCACTTGTAAATCTTTTCCTTCCGCGGTAGCATGTTGAAAAGTCTTTTTGAGTGTGGCCATGAATCTTTCGATTGTTCCATTTGCCTGTGACCAGAGGGGTGTAATCCTGCGATGATGAAAATCCAGGTGTTTCGCAAATGCTGCAAAGTCTTGCCCATTGAAAGGGGGTCCGTTGTCCGTTTTCACCTTTGTGGGAACTCCCCATGTTGTATTGGAGCTTTATTCTCTTGCAACCAGCTTCTCCCCTGTCCCTACTCTATCTGCCTCTTCCCTTGTCCGTCCCCTCCTCTTCCTGTCCACCCCTGGGCTCCACCGACAACCACTAGCCTGCTAACTTCATAACACTATTGGTGTACGCTGGATAACTATCTTTTTCGTCCCATCTTTGCCTCTTCCAGGATTGACTTAGTCAACGCTGTTTGATGTGCCACAGACTTCGGCATAGGATTGAGGCAGTATGAGGCAGATGTTTGTTTTGAACACTCTTGCCGTCCTCTTCCCCCCTTGCCTCTTCCCCCTGTATTCACCATCCCCACCCTAGCCGATTCGTATGAGAGTAATACTGAGGGTACTCACTCAAGAGGTTATCTAATTGAGCAAATCCAACTAGGGAACCCATCAGTGACTAGTCGTGCCACTCCCATGTCTGTACCCTTACCACCGCTCTGCAAAGAGATCCAGTGTGCCATTATGTATCACTGGGACCCTGCCTCTGGAATCAGTAGCCATTGCGACTTATAAACCAGGGACACACTTAAAACACTTTGAGACGATGTCTGTTTGTGTGTAAGTGAGACTCTGTTTTTTAGGTCTCTCGCCTAGCCTTGCAGTGTGCAGCACTGTCACGCAGCCCAAGACATTTAGTACCTGAAAAACAGGGTTTCAGCACTGACCTAGGAATCTCACACGCTTGTGCGTGTTCTTTTCCTTTTGTGCTACCCAATTGGCCTTTGCGCGCGTCTTTTTATAAAAGACTGCACGCAATTGGCCAAAGGCAGGCGCATTGCTCCGCCCATGGCCTATTGGTGTCTATTACACGCTTGGTGCACGTAATAGACACCAATAGGCCACGTGGTTTTATTTATCGTGCACTGACACGGCCGCGATAATTGAAAGCACATGGCTCGCAGTGGCGCGCGCACCACTCTCGGGCTTCTTTGTTTTTCAAGCGGAAGTGAAAGCGAACGCTTTCCCTGCCGCTTATTTTTTGTTCCTTTCTTTGCAGGGAGAACCAATTGGTACATTATCCTTTATAAACCTAGTTCTATTGTACTGGTAAAACCCTAAAAAGTGCCACACATATTAAAGCATTTTACATAAAGTGAACGCATTACTGCAAGATTGGTAATTGCCACGCACATCAGATGAAGTGAAAGCCAAGTCTGTTATTCTTCCTTCCTGCGGTAAATGTTTACCCATAGCTGTCACTATGGCACGCTAATAGCAGGCCCTTTAAATTTTGAAGCAGCAGATTGAGCCCGGTGATTGGACTATGCAATTACGTGGCCAACCCACGCTCATCTGATGCCTTTACTTGGCACGGACCAGTGCCAAAGGATGCAACACAAAGGCCTGGCTCATTCTGCAAGGAGAATTAAGAATTTCTTTAACACAGCTTCTGAGCACAGAGTGACGGGAGAGGCAGACGTCTATTGTTAAAGAACCACACCGCACATCAACCGTTCGGGCCATCCCAAGCAGAGCTGCTACTCCACCAAAGGCCTGTTGATGCTCCCTTGGTCAGAACCTCAATCAGTGCATTTCTGACTGAGGCGTAAGCCTAATAAGAACTTGAGACTCCATGCTCTTACCCGACCAATCAGTCCTGTGCGTGTTTCTCAACTATACTGCAACTGCTGGTAAGAGTATTCACTGCTAGGACCACAGTAGATGGGGCGGCCGAATGAAGCATGCTGCTTGTGTAGTGCTGCTAGTGTGAGAGGGCAGACAACGCGACTTAAGGATTCTGTTGGTTGATGCCAGCACAGGTGTCACCTGGCGTAAGGCACTGTTATCCATGCATACTTGTCGCAGTTTCACCAACTAAGATTTGGGTAATGCAAAATGTTACAGCATGGATACACTGGTGACAAAAAAAGTACATGGAACACTTAATAAGTCATGGGTGAAACGGGCGAGACACATTTGACACACTTTCGAATTGTTTGTTAAGCCTTTTTAGCCACCACATCATATAAATGGTGAAACAACATGACCCAAAATGCAAGTGTTCAGTTGACAAGAACGCAAGTATTGGCTGGATGTCTCACATAAGATTACACGGAGGAGCAGCTGCTAGCAGCTATAAGACAGACGTTCACCACCGTCGTCAGACTTCGTGAGGTAATGTTGCTGCGCAGGAAGCAGCCAAGCGTTCCAGCTGCTTGGAGGGGAAAAGGGGTGTTACACGTGTCTAAAGAGAAGGATAAGCTTGCTTTAAAAGCAACCTTGTGTATTTCAACTAATGCACTGCAGCTCCCATCTGCAGCACTCTCAAGTAAACACATTTTGCTCCCCTCAGCCCCCACCCGTAGACACATACACACCGTTTATGTTGATTTTGTGTCTACCAGATGGCACGAAGGGCATACACTCATTAAATGAACACAACTGCTTGATAAAGTGTCACTAACAGTGCCACACGTGAGGCAATCAATTGTCTCACATGAACACATGGGAAACACTGAAGTGTGCCACACAAGGGATTTGAAAACTTGGCAGCTAAAACTGCATTACTCATTTCCTTAAAATAAAACCAGTACCAGTAGCACAATTATCTTTTTGGGGTGGGTCAACCATTTAACACATTAGTGATAAAAAATTAAAAATCATGCATCAATGGCAAGTTACTGATTAAAAATATCAAGCATTCCCTGCTAACACTAAAACAAGCATTTGCAATGCAATAGGTCTCGCATTATTAAAGTTTGAGCTATTGGCATTGCTAATAATAATGCAGCACCAATAGCTCAAACATTCAGTAATGTGAGACCTATTGCATTTCAAATGCTTGTCTTTACTTAACAGTGCACAGCTGCGGGCTGATTGTGGGCCATTGAGTTAGTATTCAGGTTAATAGCAGCCCATGTGCGTTGCAGTTCACAAAAATACTGTCTCAAAGAGTCACAATCAGCCACGCAGCTGTGCACAATTAAGAAAAGAAAAGCAGAGTGTCCAACACGGCGTGTGCTAAAGCACACATTGTGTTTGAGACTCTGTTTTTCTTTTCTTAACAGTGCACAGCTGCGGGGCTGATTGTGGGCAATTGAGTTAGTATTCATGCTAATTGCAGCACACACGGGCTGCAATTAACATGAATACTAACTCATTGGCCCACAATTAGCCCCGCAGTGGTGGACTGTAAGGAAAGAAATGTGGCAGCACGAACGGTCTCAGGATGTGCGCGCTAAATAATGCACACTGTACTCTTGGGGTAACTTCGGTGCACGGACTTGCGCGCGCGCCCAGATTATTGGGAACAGTGGTTACGATCCCAACCTGCAGGCAAAGTCTAGGACTGCAATAGTTGATCTGGCCATCAGGTTTCTTTTGGCTTTCATTTGTGGGATCCATAAACCCCTTTCACCAAATAACACTCCTAGATATAAAAATTACGCCACCCGTGTAAGTTCGTTCCCCTCACAAAAATGGGTCTTACATTTCTTCGGCTTAACCCCCATAATCATAATTTGGGACTTAGAAAAATGTACATCTAATTACAAGTACTTCATAAAGGTGGCAAAAGTTGTTAAAAGATGCTGTAAGCCATTCGCCATTCTGGCTTATAAAGCGACATCATCTGCATATAGGAGAGCTGGAATTAATCTCTCCCCTATAGGGGGAACGTCCAAATGTTAATTTCCTGCTGCTAATGCGCCTTATAGCATGTTTTGTGATCTTATTGCCGATCTGGCTGGTCGTTGAGAATGGTGGCGAGTGGTGTTGTTGCGTCTTTTTGCTCGGGAACGCCTACTCTGCATCTCATTAGTGATAGTTGCGGGGGTCGTCTGTGGTGATGTTTTTGCGGCTGCTATCGCAGGTAAACTGGTGCTATGGGCAGTTAGCACCAGCTTGTGAACGGGCGATAAATTTATTGTGACTTTGGCTGCGATAAAGTGCCGTTAACTCGGCCATAGACCCTTGAGAATTTGCCCCAATGTATCTGTTCACTTGCCTCACTTAGTTTCACCATAATAACATATGGCCCATTCCACCCCTGTTTGTTCTCTAACAAAACAGCTGACCTTTAAAGTCTCACCACCCAAAGTGGTTCACTATATCTTTTCTCACTGTTTTTCTGTTCAGTACGATTGACTCTAACATGATCACCCTATTTTGCAACCAGTTTTCTCGCAGCATTTCTGTTATAGTTGTATTTCTTTTTTTATTGTTTTTTTCAGCCCCTTCTTGTGTAATCCACGTTTAACCCTCATTTAAAAATCCCGTTCTCACCTTTTTCCAAACTAACCAACATGGTTGGAATTTCATGATAGCGAATCTTACTCAGCGTAATTCAGATCCCATTTCCCAGTTGTGCTGCATGCATATAGGGCAGTATAGAGGTGCTTAAATATGCCTGATGCTCAGCAACAACTACTCCGCAATGGCGGAGGAGTGTCACCCCACTGGCTCAGAGTCAGCTGCTGAAAAACAAAACGATATCTTAATATTGGTTTTTTTTAGCTGCTGGCTCTGAGCCAGCATGGGCAGGGAATGGCAGGGTCAGGCCATGGGAGGGTGGAGGAGTAGTAGTATGTGCGCATGTCAGTTTGGCTGTCCGTCTTGGGCCACAAAGGGATTTCCCAGAAATTGTATAACGTTGATAAGATATGTATGTTGGAGACGTTGAATTGTTGAATTGAACAAAACCTTAATTTAATTAAATGAAAAGCCCAATGATGTTGTTCAGGAATTCAGTAATGAAAAGCCCAATGATGCTGTTCAGGAATTCAGTAGCAGGACACGAGTATGCTCATCCGGAGCTAAAGAGAGCCAAAGGTTTTTGCAGTGATTTGGCAGGAGCTAATCTACAACTTAGATGCCTTGAACGCCAATGGCAAAAAACAAATGGGGACCTAAGTAAACAAGCCTTTAAAGACAGCATGGGTAAATGCAAAAAGATGATTACTCATGTTAAGACAAAGTATTTTACAAGTGGAATTTGTAAGGCTCAAAACCCACAAAAATAATGTTTTTGAACATTGTGCATAGTCTCATTAACATGGGCAGAATTAGTCAGTCTCAGATACACTCCCAAGAAAACTAGAAAACTATTATGAATTAAATGGGTTTTTTATGGAAAAAAGTAAGACTATTAATGATGCTATCCTTAATAGCCTTAGTGAGGACTGTGATTAGTTGGGAGGAGAGAAGAATAGACTGAAGCTAAATAAGTTTGATACATTGGAACCAGATGATGTTCATCAACTGCTAATCTAAGTAAAATCAGGATCTCCGTGTGATCCATGCCCTTCTAGAGTGCTGCATTGGATGGCTCCTTCCACCATAGACCCTCTTACCAACCTTCTAAATGCATCTTTGAGTTCCTGATTTCTTTAAAAAAGCTGCTGTACTCCCATTATTGGTGACAATCCAAAAATCCTAAAGAACTTTCATCCTATTGCTTTACTGCCCAACTGCTCCAAACTCTTGAAAGCCCGCGTAGTGTAGGAAGTGAGTTCGCATCTCTCCAACGCTTCATCTCTCCAAGAAATATTTAGATTCTAATCAAGCAGGTTTCCAAACTAGACATAATATGAATACAGTAATTTTATCAGTTATATATGACTTGAGACTGGATCTGGATAATTGTCATATTCTAGCCTTGATTTTACTTATCAGCAGCTTTTGACAGGGTCAATCAAATGCTCTTGTAAATAAATGTAAATGTAAATGTAGTGTACTTGTATAGCGCACTAATCGACCCCAGCTGGGGTATCTCGGCGTTTGTACGAATACCGCTGTGGAACCCTTCCTGGCTTTTCCCTGTGAAGTGCCCACTCCTGGGCACCCCCAAGTTGAAGCCAGGCATCCTAACGTTGTGGGGGCCGTTGTGGAGATTAAGCAAGCTATTGCCCGGGATTTACAGAGTGGGACCCATGACTAGAATAGGCACCGAGGCGAGAATTATCAGGTCCGAGGAAATTGAGCCCAAGACCCGCCGATGCGGGAATTGAACCCTGGTCCCGGGCTAGACCTCTGCATCAGGGTCTGCCGCTCTCACCATTGAGCCACTATTCTCTTATTGGATCGACTGTAAACTGCCGGGCTTGCGAGGATAGCATTTAATTGGATTGCCTCCTTTCTAGAGAACAGGACACAGGAATTCCCAATTTACTTCATTTAGGGCACCAAAAATAAAGATTGAGTGTGAGTTCCACATGGGTTGCCCCCCTCATCTTTTTAATATTTACATTCAGCCCCTCATAAAAGAAGTGCCAAAAAGAGGTTGTCAGGTTTTTATTACATTGATGACTGTCAGATCTTACTTCTGCATGATATCCCGACACCAGCACAAGATTATTTTAAAGATATGATGGGCTTTATCAGTAGATGGATGAGACATATCCGTCTTAAAATTGAACACTGAAAATACCAAAATTGTGGTGTTAAATCAAAACGCTTAAATATTGGCGAGTTGCTACTGGTTTTCAGAAATGGGGTTGTTACCATCCCCAAAGCCAGCTGTAAAAAGCCTGGGTGTTCTGGTCATCCAACATTTTTTTTAAGGTCTCAAATCAATGCATTGGTTTTAAAGTATGCATTTATTTGGGCCAAATATTAAGAAGATCCTTTCATTACAAGCTATAAAGACTATTATGGCTGGGGTTAACACTGGATTACACCAATAGTTTATATTTTGGTCTCCATGAGTGTGACCTAAAAAAGGGTTCAATTGATACAGAACCCCGCAGCTAGGTTAGTTTTAAAAATTCTCCTGAGAACACAGATTACTCCTTATTTGAAGAGCCTCCATGGTCTAATGATAAGATAGCATGTTAAATTTAAAATTTGCTGACTAGTTTTCAAAGCATTAAATGGAGTGCCCCAGTTTTTTGACGAGATCGATTAGTTCTATATCTCGGATTTGGCACTGATTAGGAAAGCTCTAAAGACCTGGGGGCATATTATCAAGGGATTTATCTCCGCTTTTTTGGCTTTAAAAGCCAAGAAAGCGGAGATAAAATTATCTCCCTATTACCTAGCTGTCGCTAACACCAGTTAGCGACAGCTAGTAGGAGATAGCGACCATCTTGGGCCCCGCTTTGCATGTCAGAGAAATTTATCACTAATGACATGCAAAGTGGGTACTGTGGACCCCGTTAAATATTGTCCACCATTGGTTCCCAATTTTGTATTGTATGCAAAGTGGGCATGCCAAGATGTTAGCGACTGGAAACAGTCGCTAACATCGCTATCTCCTATTACCAACATTTGGAGATATTCGCGCTAAGCGTGAATATCTCCAAAAGCTAACACCTGCCCTGAGCAGTTCCTAGCCATGTTATCCAATGGGAGGTGGATAACATGGCTAAGCGCATTTGCTCGGTAATGCATGAATATCGCTGACTTTTCAGCGATATTCATGCATTTCGGCCGATTTTTATCGCTTAGGAGATAAACCTTGATAATATCAAGGCTCCTAAGCGATAAAAATTGTCGCTACACGGCGATAAAATTATAGCCGCTATGCCAACATAGCGATAATTATCGCTAGTTGTTGGTAATATGCCCCCTGGATTTTTAAACTGGCTTTTGATAATTAGATACACATTCAACTTAAGTGCTACTCTCCTGACTTGACAGCATCAGGAGACACTCAGGTGTATGTTGAGCTTTATAACTGTAACATAACATAACATAAACAATTGGTGCTCCTCAAATATTAGATTTGCTCAAAAACACCTTCTAATTTTACTTTATGTCCTCCATAAGTCCGAGGATTTCCACAACTTTATTTTAGTAGCTTTTTTTTGACAGTTTCATATATTTCTTTCTAAATTATTGTAATGTTGATCCGGTGTCCTCAAGCATGGTTAATGCAGGGACATTTTAACGATTTTGGGGGTCCTGGGCCAAACATAATTTTTGGGCCCCTGTTCAGAACAGCTTGGAATTCATGATCCAGTTTCAGCTCCTTCATTCCCTCTTTGGCCAGGTCACATTTATATTATGAGATAGTGGTGTGTGTTTTCAATAGTATAATACAGCAGCTGCTCACTAATATTATTACACGTGATCTTTGTAACCCTCTCTTATTTCCCATATGTGAGGTCCTGTTTTGATCAAAAAGAAAGTTTTTTATGGCTGTTGCATAGTGTTGAAAAGCAAATATTTGTGTGCATGATATCTGTGAAAGAGTCTCATACACCACCCACATTAAAAATACATGAAAGGAAAACGGTATTTAAAGCAATCTGTTAAAGAATTATTCAAGATCATCAGGGCAAGACTCTGCAGAACAGAGCTGGTTTTATCAGGGGGCGCACTTTGCCAATATCTTAAAATGTGTCTGGGTTATTGTGGTTTTATTGACCACTATGTGAAATTTTAGCATATTTTCTGTTACCATCTTTTTTAATGAACATAACTCCTCTAAATATTCTTCAGTTTCCCACAGATTGTATTCCTCATCTGCCACGTGTTGCCTTGCTTGAGTTGGCAAAATGCCCTTTTTGACTGCAGTCCTTGAGACCTTCACCATGGCTGCACAAATCCTGGATGATGCAGTATAACTTGTTGATCCACATCTATAGCAGAATGTTTTTTGCTTTGTGCTTTCCTTTTCCATAGTTACTTTTTGTTTTGTAGTTCATATTAGTAGCTCCACTTTTGCAAATAATATTCACTTTTACTTCTTGTACATCTGGTTACTTTGGCTGTCTTATTCATTTGGTCGATCTGTCTACGCTTTTTTTTTATATTTCTTTTTATTAAACCGTTGGACCAAAGCACATCATTTAAGTACAAGCAGGTGACTTCGTCATTTCCCAGTAACATTGTATACATCACAAAATTCTACACAGTTATTACATTAATTAGGTCAAGGGGTCTCAAGCGTATCAGCATCAATCTGTAGAGCAGGCGGGAGACAAATATCGCCCCTGTAACGGTTCCATGCTTCCCACACCTTATTCCATTTCCCAGGGCAACCTCTGGCTACATAGACTTTCTACGCTTTTATTGTCAAAATCGCCTACTCTTGCATGAGTTATCTGTAGAACAACAGTCTTTCCTGTGGCATGGCTCATATGATGCACATTACAATCTGATCATGTAACATTTCATCCCCGTCCTTGAAAGAGAAGGTACAGGCCAATATCCTCATGGTGGCTGCACATGCTTAAATGGAATCCCCTGGTTCTTTATAGCACTAATATAAAATATGTCTTTCCATGATGATACTCATGGTATTAAAATGTGTCTCCTTTCTTTTCTTTGCCTGAATATACACTTGGCACTCCTCTTAACCTTCCTTCTTTTCTGTTGGATCAATGTGTTCAATATGCATTCTTACATCTATACCAAGGCAATTTTACAAGGTATGTGCCTTTCTTGGTGTGTCCTTGCCAGCAACAGATCCTTTGCTCCCTGTACTGCACAGCGTAATTAAACAACATTGCAGCTGCAGGTGGCAACATGCCAATGCGAGATAGCAAAAGGAAGCAGGAATGGGGGACAACATTCCCATACAAAAAAGAAGTGGGAGAATTGGGAGCACCCCATAAAGAAAAGAATTGCACAAAAAGAGATGAGTGGACAGCAACATCACCCTAGGACAATCACCCATGCTTAGGATGTGTTGGTATTTGCTCCTTATGTGAACAGCCTAGCCTGATCAGCCAGGCCACCTTTTGTGAGTTTCATGTACCGCCCTAAGTGGTATGAGTATACCCAGACATGGATCCCTTGCTCACTGTGTCACTGAAACCAAGCTGTCCCCATCTAATGAGTCCATAACTAGGGTGAAACCGGTCCTGAGTTGTCAGTTGTTCTAAGGAGACAGCAGATGAGAGGATTTGTTTATATTAGACTTTGGTTTCTGACAGTCTTTCCAGAGCAGTTTAGCTAAATGGTTTAATTTCTATACCAGTTGTAGGACAGGACCAGGGACTTGCTTTTGCTCCTTTCCCTCATGAGTATTTCACTCAGATTGAAACCTGTTGTTCGTGCCTATTCCAGGCTTTCTTTTTCGAAAAACTGAATGTGAAGGAACTGAATCCCATCGCGTGTACTACTTGTAAGATTGGGTTGTGTTTCCACCTCTGTTTCTAGAAGAATTTTTTTCTCTGTTCTTGCGCAGGGCCATGCACTCAAAAGTTTTCCTTGGATAGGGCTTAGGCCTCAGTTTATTTTCTGGTGGACAGAGTGTTCTCCCTTGGTCTGGCAGAGGTCTATATGTTCACCAGGCCGAGCTTACTCCGCACACAAGATTTATAAATGACCGCCTACCTGGCAGTCCTTTATAAACGCACTGGCAGGAACCTTTGTCATAGCAGTTCCTGTCAATGCATTATGCATTTTATTGATTGCTATAGGGCTGCGCCAGAGGATCCACCCCTGTAGCAAACAGTATTCTTTTCTTCTTTTAAAAAATAAAAACCCTGAATTGAATTAAACAAAAAAAAGACTAGAGTAATGCTCGCCTCACCATTTGAGACTGCTCCTATGGAAGAGGGAGCATTGTAATGTTTTCACTATTCCTTACCGCCTAGTTTTACCTGGCAGTAAGGAACAGTTAAAAATGTCCACCCATCCAAATTGTGCGGGTGAAATGTAGCAATTCGTCCGACGGCCCTGACTCTGCAGGGCATTCGATGGGGATTAATTGCGGAGGAGACACAGTAGTCTCCATTGAGAGTAACCCTATAGTCTACCCACATGTAAATGCTGAAGGGCGGACCACTATATTGGTGGGGAGGGAACTCCATCACTATTGCGAAGGAGTACCCTTTCTGTCAATCCGTCAATACCAAAATCAGGCCCTTAGTTTTTAGTTTTCTTCCATATTGGTCATGTTTGGCAAGGTCTGCATAAGGAGTAAACAGCAGGTGTACTAAGTGTGCCCCCACAATAGTAGAAACAGTATAACATTTAAATAGAGTTGATGGTTTATGGGGTTCATGCCAGTACTATGGAATAATATCCTTTGATATGCAGACATCATTCTTTACCCAGCACATCAAGGTGATGGAGGAAGAGGTTGCTTTTACACTTGGAGTGCACAGACAGGCAGTTGATGCTGTGGGTAAGAGGCAGATGAAGTAATGTGGGAGGTCTGTACTGAACAGTGAACTTCAAGTGCACACCACAAGTGTGTCAAACACTTCTGGTTCATGTGAGGAACTTCTGAGGACACCACAGAGAAACAGTATAAGAAACAGTCATTGGAATACATTAATGCCTGGCCACGTCCTGAGTAGTTGTTGTGGCTTGCCTCCACTCCGGTTAACACCTGGCCCTTTTCATTGCAGCACCATTGTTGTTTTCCTCTCCTGGTTGCATGGGTACTTAAGACATTTAGGGGCAGATTACGATGCAGTTTCCGACATAGTTTCCACACCAGCCTGTCCGACATAGAAACCATGTCGAAAAGCGTGTTTGGGGCCCACAGCAGGGCCCCCTTGGGTCCCAGGCACTCCACACCACTTGGAGTCAAGCTAGCCGGGCTGAAGAGAGGTGTTACCTCGAAACCGGTCCGGTCCTCGGATGCTTGATTCCGTTCTGGGAAGGACATGGCTTTTGTAGTTCGGACTGGACTGTTCCCATGGGGCAACAGGGTCAGAGCTGATTTGCATATCGCCATTGTCTAACCCAGGGTGGTGTGGAGTGCAAAAAAACGATGGATTTGGGCCCAGATCTTTTGACTGGGGGAGTGTGTGACATTGATCCACATTCAGTCCATCACTTGTTGGTTTTGCAATTGCCGCCCTAAGTGCGCTGGGGATGCCCACACGTGGGTCCCAGGCACTCCACACCACTTGGAGTCAAGCTAGCCGGGCTGAAGAGAGGTGTTACCTCGAAACCGGTCCGGTCCTCGGATGCTTGATTCCGTTCTGGGAAGGACATGGCTTTTGTAGTTCGGACTGGACTGTTCCCATGGGGCAACAGGGTCAGAGCTGATTTGCATATCGCCATTGTCTAACCCAGGGTGGTGTGGAGTGCAAAAAAACGATGGATTTGGGCCCAGATCTTTTGACTGGGGGAGTGTGTGACATTGATCCACATTCAGTCCATCACTTGTTGGTTTTGCAATTGCCGCCCTAAGTGCGCTGGGGATGCCCAGACGTGGGTCCCAGGCACTCCACACCACTTGGAGTCAAGCTAGCCGGGCTGAAGAGAGGTGTTACCTCGAAACCGGTCCGGTCCTCGGATGCTTGATTCCGTTCTGGGAAGGACATGGCTTTTGTAGTTCGGACTGGACTGTTCCCATGGGGCAACAGGGTCAGAGCTGATTTGCATATCGCCATTGTCTAACCCAGGGTGGTGTGGAGTGCAAAAAAACGATGGATTTGGGCCCAGATCTTTTGACTGGGGGAGTGTGTGACATTGATCCACATTCAGTCCATCACTTGTTGTTTTTGCAATTGCCGCCCTAAGTGCGCTGGGGATGCCCAGACGTGGGTCCCAGGCACTCCACACCACTTGGAGTCAAGCTAGCCGGGCTGAAGAGAGGTGTTACCTCGAAACCGGTCCGGTCCTCGGATGCTTGATTCCGTTCTGGGAAGGACATGGCTTTTGTAGTTCGGACTGGACTGTTCCCATGGGGCAACAGGGTCAGAGCTGATTTGCATATCGCCATTGTCTAACCCAGGGTGGTGTGGAGTGCAAAAAAACGATGGATTTGGGCCCAGATCTTTTGACTGGGGGAGTGTGTGACATTGATCCACATTCAGTCCATCACTTGTTGTTTTTGCAATTGCCGCCCTAAGTGCGCTGGGGATGCCCAGACGTGGGTCCCAGGCACTCCACACCACTTGGAGTCAAGCTAGCCGGGCTGAAGAGAGGTGTTACCTCGAAACCGGTCCGGTCCTCGGATGCTTGATTCCGTTCTGGGAAGGACATGGCTTTTGTAGTTCGGACTGGACTGTTCCCATGGGGCAACAGGGTCAGAGCTGATTTGCATATCGCCATTGTCTAACCCAGGGTGGTGTGGAGTGCAAAAAAACGATGGATTTGGGCCCAGATCTTTTGACTGGGGGAGTGTGTGACATTGATCCACATTCAGTCCATCACTTGTTGTTTTTGCAATTGCTGCCCTAAGTGCGCTGGGGATGCCCAGACGTGGGTCCCAGGCACTCCACACCACTTGGAGTCAAGCTAGCCGGGCTGAAGAGAGGTGTTACCTCGAAACCGGTCCGGTCCTCGGATGCTTGATTCCGTTCTGGGAAGGACATGGCTTTTGTAGTTCGGACTGGACTGTTCCCATGGGGCAACAGGGTCAGAGCTGATTTGCATATCGCCATTGTCTAACCCAGGGTGGTGTGGAGTGCAAAAAAACGATGGATTTGGGCCCAGATCTTTTGACTGGGGGAGTGTGTGACATTGATCCACATTCAGTCCATCACTTGTTGTTTTTGCAATTGCCGCCCTAAGTGCGCTGGGGATGCCCAGACGTGGGTCCCAGGCACTCCACACCACTTGGAGTCAAGCTAGCCGGGCTGAAGAGAGGTGTTACCTCGAAACCGGTCCGGTCCTCGGATGCTTGATTCCGTTCTGGGAAGGACATGGCTTTTGTAGTTCGGACTGGACTGTTCCCATGGGGCAACAGGGTCAGAGCTGATTTGCATATCGCCATTGTCTAACCCAGGGTGGTGTGGAGTGCAAAAAAACGATGGATTTGGGCCCAGATCTTTTGACTGGGGGAGTGTGTGACATTGATCCACATTCAGTCCATCACTTGTTGTTTTTGCCCTTGGGTGCGCGGCCTCTAGTTGGGGACCGAGGGGGCAAATATGATGCCCCCCTGTTGATTCCTGCACCACAAGGTGACTGCCACGGGGTGCAGGGATGAACAGCACCTCCCATTTCCCTATGGGAGCTTGTATTATGGCAACTTTACGGCTGTAATGCATTCTCCCATAGGGAGATAAAGGAATGAGACCGAACAGTGTTCGGTCACATCCTAAAGAGGTGGTCAGGACCGCAGATCAGAGGTCGGTCAGTCCCAGGACCGAGTCAAAATCAGCCCCTTAGTACTGCTTTAATTGCTCCACAGTCGAAGAGGCCAGCAGGCTTCTGGTTTCTGTCAGCCTTTGTGAACACAGGGTTAGATTCCTAGCCTTCCTATCCTTTTGCAGACCTCACATTTCTTTGTAGGTAAGAAGGCCACATTTGCAGTTTATGGGAACAGATAGGTTTTATTTGCTTTATTATTCATTAATGCTGCAACTTGCTTTGTAGTGTGGGCCGAAGAGACACTAAAAACTACTGAAATCCCTGTGGTGAGCACTGCCCTACATACTGAGGTTACCGAATCCTGTCTACTTTTTCTCTATCCTACCTTCTTCATTTTGCCCTCACTTCTGCACTTGTTATTTTTAAATAAACTCCTCCCACAATGGGGTTCTGTGAAGATGCAGGACTGCCTTCGAGCTTCTTTATAATAGGGGGTCCTTTAGAGCTGATGCACAACTCTGCTAAAAAAACAGCAAATACCTTTTCTGGCAGCATTGAGGCTCCCCACCCCATTTTGAGGTTGGGTAACTGCAGTAGTTCAGTATTTCTGCTGGAGTAAACCCTTGACGTGGTGATGTATTGGCCACAGGCCACCTCCAGGTCACGGTAGTGGTGGCACCATCTTGTCAAGAGCAGGGCAATCGGCACTGGTTTTCCCTGCCCCAAACTGTCATATAAGGCATGACAGTTCCTGACAAGGGAAACAAAAAATGAATCTGATGTTCAGGGAGAACTCTTATTGTGCCTCAGTGATTTTGAAACGTTCTACTTCATAGAGTCATGCTATGTGAATTTGTTTGTAAAATACAAAAAAGAATGCAGAGCAGGGAAAAACCACATCCGACATGTCGGCACTCTACTCTAACTTCAGTGCACTTGCAGCATCAGCATGTACTCTGACTACATAGAGATCACTGCTAGGCATACATAAGGTGGCTCCCTTCCTAGAGGGCACAGTTCAGGGTCTCTACTGACCTGGCTGGCGACCAACCAAACTATGGCTAAGGCCATGAAACTTGGCAAATCAGACAGTGTTGAAGTGGGCGACAGCCTAGTACAAGCCTTGGCAAAGCCAATAAATCTATTGCCTTTGTCTATGTTTTTTTTAGACGTCTGATTTGATGTGCTGTCTGCAATGTTGCCACATGTGACTTTTTTTTTGCTGTGTAAGATTAGTTTTAGTTCTGAGTGTGTGTGATTGATATTTAAATCACACGCTTAAATCATGCTTCTGTCAATGCAATGTAAAGAACTGATTTCGGTGTATGTTCACAAAGAAAATGAAGTGATGTCAAAGCTTTATGCAAGCATGAGTGTTGCAAGTAAATCAGGGGGGCGTGGCTAGGCACGCGATGCAGACAGCAGCACCCGGGTAGAGCTCCGAGCTGAGCTTCCCCTTCACCGGACCAATTCTCCGGTATTTATCCTCAGAACCGCCTGAAACTGCGGGCGGACCACCAACTAGTCGTTCTCGGCATTCTGGCCGACTTTTATTTTCTGGGGACCGTCACAGCAGCACCGGACTTTCCTGGACACCCCTGGCGGAACTTGTCGTCACACAGCCGGCGAGGAGGCCTACGGGAGGCCGTGGCTTGGGCCGCACATCTGGGCCCCACCGCGCGACCAGCAATCCGGAGTTGCCGCTCCCACACACGTCGGGACACGGGCCTCGGGGTCGCCCGGACAGTCTGGCCCCTGCGCTCCCCCCCCCCACCGCTGGAGAGAAGATGCACACGTCTGCCCTGTGAGACGCGGAGACATTGAGGGTGAGCTGAGCGTGCGGAGTGGGCGGTGGCCCGGGCCGGAGACGTGCTTGCCGAGCTGGCTGCTCGTGCGCTGGGCGGTGGAACGACCCAGGAGGAGCTTGTGACCACCCGGTCAGTGGGGGCGACTACGGGGGCCTGGAGCTGAGGCCTACTGCCAGGGCCCTGTAGCAAGACCCGGGATCGGACCGCAGTGAACCGGGGCCTGGGCCTGGGGGCGGACTGGATCTGCTGACTGCTGCCTTTCCCCCCCCCGCAGCGGAGGGGGTGCAGGAAACCCGCACCGATAGTATCCGGCGGGACGCTGGCGTGTGACAGGCTCGGGCGCCTGTGGAGGCGCAGCCTGCGCCTGCTGCGCAGACCGAGGGTCGAGGTGAGAGGGCCCCACTTGCCGGGCATAGCGGGACTGCGGGATGACTGCGGCCCCCCCCACCGGGACTCCCACTACTGGCGACCACAGTGACCCTGAGAGGGGCGGACTTTCACGGAGGACAGCGTACGCCGCCGGAGCCCATGTGCTAGCAGTATAAGGATCCCACTGGCCCCGGTGCCCCTTGCGTGGCGTACTGCGTGGAGAGGGCAACCTTCTAGATCCGGATACCTCGCTTCCCCCTTGGACCCCCATGAAACAAGCTGGCCCGTGAGGCACGGTGGCGGCTAGCTACCAGTACACGTGGCTCGGCCCCACCCCTGAGGGAAAGAAGGACTACGCGGGGCAGGCGTTGTGGACCACCTGGGGTGGTGGCAGAGCTGAACACTCCCTTGGGGGCATTGTGACGCAGCTGTATTGCTCTGCACTGTCATTAGGAAGTAAGCAGTGGCCGCAGATTGATGACCCCGAATTCTCTGACGACCGCGAGGTGAAGTCTGATCCTCCCCACTGGCCTAGAGACGGACTGTGGCCCTTGCACCTGTGAGATCGATCCCGGCTGAGGGCTTGGCTGGCTGCTGAGATCACAACCACCTGAGATTGGGGTTACTGGCTTGCCACGGCACGCCACTGCACGGACCCACCGCTGACACAGGAGGCGCACAGGGGGCTGGCTGCTCTGCCACGCGACAACGGGCACCGGGAGCAACTCCCTACACACTAAAAACACACTGCCAGACCCGAGGGCCGACGATCGCCTTGTCTCCTGGCCCAGTGGGCCTACACCGTTGGTTGAGTCACCTCGCACATGTCCGGAGGAGTGAGAACCCGCACTGGTACCGGAGGGGCCCCGCCGAAGGGAAAATCCGACAAGTCGCTGCACAAGATGACGTAGGAACAGAGACCGCAAGACCGGACGCCCGGACGACGCGGTTCATCACTCCCCGCCGCTGGACCAGGTGCTCCAAGAGCAACGGGATGCACTCTGAAGGGTCTCTCAGCTAAGCGCTTCACCGACCTCAGACAATGTTCAAGCCACGAGCCCACAGATGGCTCAAAGTGACGATGAGGCTATCTACGGGATACCAGACTCCCAACTATCGGTGGAATTACCAGAAGTCACGCCACAAACGGCTGACATGCCCCATTGAAGCACAACACATGCAAGCATCGGATATTACCAGGGCGGCGGGGATGGGACTAGTGACCAGGCAATGACTGAGACACCACAGCCTGGACTGTTGCTGATAATGTCCCTCGCCGCCTTGGGAGCAGGCGGAGAGGCCCTACTGCAGTGAGTACTCGCCCAGAGGTATGGGCACTGTGGGGGCGGTGCGAGGGTGGGATTGTCCACGGGGGTATCTCCCCCCTCTTCCCCCCTTCACTCATGTCATCCGCCCATGTCGCCTGGAAGCATTCCTACTCCGTGAAATTAGAGAGTGGGGTCTGCCTCTCTCACTTGTGTGTGTATCGTTGACCCGGCGGCCACGCCACTGGCGATGACACTACCTGTTTGAACGCCGCATTTGAATACATGGTGGGAACGGCTTGTGGTCCGGGGAAGGGCTGCGGATCGACCACACTTGGTTAAACATTAGAGAACTGCCTAATTGATACCTAGCTCAGACTACTCCCTAGACTGGAACACTAGTATTTCGCCCTCTAAGCGCGTTTGGACGGCGACATGTTCCGTTGCCGACCTTTTGGTATTTACTGCTACTTAGCTCTGTTAGCGAACCTTGTTACATTTCCCACCTCATACCTCAGAGGATTGCCTATGCCCTGGATGGATGTGTCGGAGTCTGTGTCTGCGGGGGGTGGGGGGGCAGGCGGGGGGCCTTGTGGGGGCAGTCGCCCGGGAGGTGGATGACGGGCGAAATGTGTGTCTCCTACCAAACAGGTTGCTATGGCTGAAATTAGGATTTGCACGTGGAATGTGAGGGGAATGCACACACCGTCCAGACGTTACCAAATATATTCATATCTGCGTGAACATAAATTCCATGTAGTATTGTTACAGGAAACGCATCTAAACAAGGCCGAGGTACACGAGCTGCGCAGAAGATGGCGCGGACAGATTTATGCCACAGAGTACTCCTCCTATGCCCGGGGGGCACTCATATGGATAAGGCCGGGCACTCCTTGGGCGGTCATGGACACGCAGATAGACGCGGGGGGTCGGTATGTTATAGCGAGGGGCAGGCTTGATGGGCACCCGGTGGTACTTGCCTCCTTATACTCTCCAAACACTGATCAGGGCGGCTTCTTTGAGTGCCTCTCCACGGCACTGGCACCCTGGCATGGGCTCCCGTGGATCCTTGGAGGCGATTACAATTGTGTCCTGGATGTACACTTAGACAGGTCTACTGCACCCCCACCTAATGCTCAGACACACGTCACCACAAAGGCTCTCCTCAACTGGACCCAGCAATGGCGCCTACACGACGCATGGAGGACACGTAACCCCGCGACGCGCACGTATTCCTATTGGTCAGGCGCGCATGCACTACATGTCCGCTTAGACAGATACATGATTTCCCCTGATCTCCTTCCATTGGTCCTGGACACCCAATATATGGGCCGCACCCACTCAGACCATAATCCTCACACACTGGTCATCGCCTGGGACGTCCCACATCCTCCCATTCCCACCTGGCGCCTCCAACCTGACCTCTTACTTGACGTGACTTTCCGCGACTCAATACTTACACAATCGGCCCAATACTTCGATCTCAATGCTGGCACAGCGTCCTCTCCCCAAACCGAATGGGATGCTTTCAAAGTGGTGACCCGGGGGCTTTGCCTGGGAACACAGGGGCACATGAGACGCCAACTTGAACACGACCTAACACGACTGGAATCGGAACTACTAGACCTTGAGCGCTCTGTAGGGGGAGATGCGAATGCCCGACTGACGGAAGCCAAGGCAGAACACGACCGCCTACTGGACCGTTTGCGAAGCGTCAATTTCGCAGCCCACTCCGCCCGGGTCCACAGACAGGGCGACAGACCAGGCAAACTGTTGACATGGCTGATCGAACGGGAAGATCGATCTGCCCCAATATCGACCATACAGGCCGGAGACGGCGGATTGCTATACTCCCAGCGCCAAATACACGAGGCGTTCACGAGTCATTACACAGGCCTCTATCGCTCCCGACTGCGCGTCCCGCCGACTGCCATCACAGAACATCTCTCTGACATACATTTACCTACCCTAACGGCGGCACAGCAGGACGACCTCGGAGCACCACTAGCTCCCGAGGAGCTCCGCGACACCATCTTTAACCTCTCGAATGGCAAGGCTCCGGGACCGGATGGCTTGCCGGCCGAATTCTATAAGGCTGCCTCGGACATCCTGATCCCACACCTGGTAAAGATGTACTCCGCGGCTGTAGATGACTTCGCCTTACCCCCGTCTCTTAATGAGGCGACCCTTGTCTCCTTACTCAAGCCTGGCAGAGATGGTACGCAGGTGGGTTCTTACCGCCCTCTCGCACTTCTGAATACGGACTACAAAATTCTTGCCTCCGCACTTGCGCGCAGGCTCGCCCCTATGGTTCCTGCGCTGGTGCATCAGGACCAAAATGGGTTCGTACCGACAAGACACACGTCCCACAACATCCGCCGACTGTTCCGCTTGCAGGAATACGCCACAAGACAGTGGCCGCGGGCAGGGTGCCTCGTACTAGACCTGGAGAAGACGTTTGACTCGGTGGAGTGGCCCTACCTGCGAGCGGTCATGGAGAAGTTCGAACTGGGGGATGACTATTTGGCTATGGTCGGTCTCTTATACCGCAGGCCCACGGTCCGAGTCCGTACTGGAGCGCTACTCTCTGACCCCATCCGTGTACAGAGAGGCACCAGACAGGGTTGCCCACTGTCACCCCTACTGTTCTCCTTAGCAGTCGAACCCCTAGCTGCGACACTCCGGACGCAAGGCACGACTTGGGGCGTACCGTTGGCGGATGGACTACATGTAGTGTCCTTGTATGCTGATGACCTCCTCTTGTATGTCAGGGACCTAAACAACATCCCGGAGTCCCTCACTGCCATTTTCGGCACCTTTGAGGAAATATCCGGATTGCGAGTCAACTGGGCCAAATCGGGGGCCTACTCCTTCAACCCAGACGTTCCCGAGTGTGACATACACATCGGAGGTGAGAGGTTGCAGTGGTACCCCAGCACGTTCAGATACCTTGGGATACACATCTATCGAGACCCCATAGATATTTTGGAAGGAAATCTGATGAGGGCGATCGCCTCTACACGAGCGCAGGTGGGGTTCTGGAACACATTACCGCTGAATGTCCCAAGTCGCATAGCCTTAACAAAAATGATAGTCTTACCAAGGCTATTATACTACTTTGCAAATATACCAACCTATGTACCTACCCGGGTGTTCCGAGACCTGGAAGTTTTGCTGCGAGCCCTGATCTGGAACAAGGGTCGGTCTCGGGTTGCATTGACGAAACTCTATATGCCCACTGAAAAGGGAGGACTAGCTGTTCCCAACATGGAGTTATACTATCTAGCAGCACAAATGCAGTGGGTGTCAGGCTGGCTAGGTGGTAAGAACCTGGGAGACACGGCCACGAATGACACTGTCTGGTCCCTATTCCAGATTCACGTACTGTTTCATCCGCTGACACGGACTCCCCGGCCGTCGCAACTGCTGCTCGCGGTGGCGCGCAGATGCTTCCTCCGCTGCTTGCGTCTCACCAGAGCGACGGTACCATATGCGCCTATATTGCCGCTGTTAGGTACTCCGACAGCGGCGGGGACCCTGACCACTGTGAGGCTGGACAGCTGGATCACCGCGGAGGTGGAATCGTTGGGAGACCTCTACTCTGACAACGCCCTTTTGCCCTTTGCAGCCCTCGTGAGAGATACATCCCTCCCGGCTGGGCAGTTCCTAACCCACGCGTCCCTCATCCACGCGTTGACCACCGCTTGGGGAGACATGTCTAGTGAACCCCCGACGCATCACTTCATACAGTACCTTCATGTCATGAGCAACGGCACACACATTGTTCATTGGTTAACGCAAGCGCTCCTCCTGCACACATGCCCTGCAACTGTACACCTGAGGGAGAAATGGGCGACTGACAGAGGGAGGGACTGGACGGACAGGGAGTGGACTATGATCCTGGCTGGCCCAGTGAACATCCCCCGCAGCCCTCGCTTCAAGACCATACAGTTTTACATATTGCACCGCGCATACCTCACCCCGGACAAGATAAATAAGTATTTTTCAATCACAGACACTGCCTGCGGCCGCTGCTCCCTCCTAGGCGCAGATCTCCTCCATATGCTCTGGCTCTGTCCCGCCCTCCAGCAGTACTGGGAAGGAGTGACCGAGATGCTCCGACACTGCACTGAAGAACAGGTACCGCACACGTGGGAAGCCTGTATATTGGGTTTGTACAAGCGTACGCGACAAAATAAGGTCCAGACTAGGTACTGGGATCTTGGACTTATCACAGCCAAAAGATTACTTACCAAGCGGTGGAAAGCCGCCACACCCCCTCACCTCAGACACTGGTGTCTGTCACTGACGAACTGGGCAAGGGCTGAAAGCTCTGTCCTGAAACGGGAAGAGACAGCAGGGCTCAGAAAGTTCCCCATCGCACAGCAATGGGACGGCATACTACATTCTTTCCTGCAGAAATGTACGGAACAGGGAATTACTTGAGGACTCATGTGTTGCATCTCCCCCTCCTCAATGCACGTTCCTGCGAACCGCGCGCGATGCGACATACGCCACCTAACTAACCGCTCAATTGTTTCACGCTGGCGACTGCATGCCCCCCTCCCGGGCGCGCGTCACCGCGGGCGGCGCAGCGGTGGGCGCCCGGACATTGCGGTGCTGCACCGGAATACAGCGCCCAGCGAGCACTTGAGGGCCCCCCTCCCCTGTGGCTCTGCCGCGCGGACGGCCTGTGCTTTTCCGCCCCCCCCACCCCCGGGTCCCCCGTCTACCTACCCTGTGAGGCACGACTGACATGCTGATTCCAACCTCCTCTCAACGATATGGCAAACTCTACCCACACATACCCCCACCTACCTCCTACATAGTTCATGTTACGGTTCTGTAGTTCATTACTGATTTTGTTTCATCTCCTCTTAGGCCATGTCCGTACACATACAATTCTACATTTCATACCGTTTCATACCACATGGTGCCCTCGAATGTGACAGCTAGGGCTTAAGCACAACACCTGCATGCTGAGATACAGAGGAGCTAGTTCCAACGGAACGGGCGGACGAGGCGGTTATGCGCCCCAAACACGCTTAGATACTATGCACCCTCATCACTCGTTCGTATGACACCATACCCGTCTACATGTAAACCCACGTGGTTACCCTTACCAACGACACACGGAAGATATAGTGGGCTCGACTGACGCTACTGCTGCTGATGAGGGTTTGCTCGACGTAGCTACTCTGGTCCACTGACTATATAAGGAAAACCCATAGACCTCACACTTACATAACACCAAACGACCGCATGTTTACAGAGTTATGTGACGTGTTGATATACGCTGCCGGACCCCAGGGTTGTCGGCCTTGAAGCTGTGTCCCATTATCCCACTTATGGCAATGCTCATTACTTGCAGCTGGCCCGGCTGGGTTGTAAGCTAAAATGCTGTGTATACTGTATGTTGGACAATAAAGGTCTTTCAAAAAAAAAAAAAAAATGAGTGTTGCAAGTAAATCAAGCTCACTCAAAGTTAAAAAGTCATGTTGCACCATCCAACAGCAGTTATATTTAAATTGAAGGGGGCGTGGCGAACCGCCGAACATGGTGGACGCAGACTGAGGGAGCTCCGGAGCCTGGACACCATAATCCTGCGCCATCGATGTGTGCTGTGCCCTTTCGAGCCTGGCAGGGTGGACCAGTGTAGAGGAACACATGAGACCTCCCCACCAACACCTTGGAAGCCTGGCGGTGCTGTACTGAATAGAAGACGTCACCCTGAGCCTGCGAGACGGATGCCATCAGTCAGTGAGGCGGGGCCAGAGACGGCGCGAAGCGGGACGCTGATCAAGTCGATGCCGCTGTGGCTCCGTGGCGAAGAGAAACTGGAGCGGATGTCCACTGGCTGTCCTCACCGTTCTCTGGTTGGAGGAGGGTGTGTGCTGCAGTGAGAATTGCGGACGCGGGCCCTCAGTGCTGGTGATTGCTTGCGGCGTGCACCGGGGTGCCTCTGAGGAAGGCCAACACTGGTGGACACCAAAGAAGAGGTACGGTTCTTTGACCCTCTTCACCCCTTCTCTCCTGTATTTGGGCCCCCCGGGGACTGCCTCGAGTGCCAAGAGGGTCACTGACTGCAATAGAGGTGGGGGGTGGCCTTATTAGCGAGATCATCCGAGAAACATCGAACTCGCAGGCCGGGCCTATGTTTCCACCTGGTGCGTCATCAGGCGCCAATCTCTCAAGAGCAGGAGGGACGTAAAGGCGAGAGTGCACTAAAGAGACGCTGCATGCCTTCTTGATGTGGCCCCAGCTGCTGAACACTTCCCTTCTACTCCCACCCCCACAACAGTTGTGGCCGTTACGACCTTGGCAGACGGGTTCAGAGACCGGAGGAGCACTATGGGTGCACCGGAATGTGTGACTGAAGGAAACGCTGCCTTCAAGTGGCCTGTTGTTGCTCATCCTGACCCCTTCTCCACTGCTGTGCGAACCCGATTAGTTTGGGAACTGTGAGAGTGAATACTGCGAGTGTCCCAGCAGTGGGTGTATTGAGGCATTGTGATGTCGCACTGTATGACGCCATAGTTGTTGATCCCTGTACGGCATCCTGTTATCTACCCATCAGACCGACAAGTATCACAGGAAGGTTCCTGAAGACTTCCCCACCACCAGGGCATGTAGGATGGAGCATGGGGCGGCATTTTGGTGGACTAGGTGAGGACACTGAAACTCTGCAGTAGCCATCCAGTAAATATTAAATGCTTTGCGATCAGAAGACTAATCGCCTGGACTACGGAGCTGTGCAATAGCACGTACACTCATGCAAAGAAGCCTGGAGCAGGAGATGGGCCTCGACTTCCTCTGCTGGAAGAAATCCAAATAGTACTGTAAAATGGACTGAGAATAGGGATTTCAAATCCAAAACTAAAGTTAGTCCGGGTGCCTGCACCGCAATCGATGACCCAGACATGCCTAGCACAACTTTAGTCTGGTGTAGCAACGGAAGTACCACTCCTTCGCCAATAACAAACCTGGTGGGTTATACATCGAAAGATATGGGGCGGCCAAAAGAGATGCTGCAGGAGGCTTCTGTCCCTAGCTCGCAGTCCACAGACAAGGAAGAGCACCCCACGTTCCCCTCTCACTCACCTGTATACTGTCTACTGAAGAAACGGCAGCTCCGAACAAACTGGATCTTATATTACAGGAAGTTAAAGAGCAACAGATCGGCTCGCTCACCACTGGCTTCATGTTGCTTAAGGCCAATCATACTAAGTCGGAGACAAAGATGAAGGTTAATAGTGAAACACTGGCAGAAATCATACCGCAGCACAAGGAGGACGTGCCACAAATACAGACATTGCAGCAACTAGTAACAGGCCTCCGAGATAGAGTTGAAGATGCGGAAGGCAGAGCTAGGCAAAAAAACGTACGCATCATAGGTCTTCCGGAGCGCAGTGAAGGCCCCGACGCTGCCACATTCATGGAACAGTGGTTCAGAGAAAATGTAGCTCTTGAAGGGCTATTGAACTTCTTTTGTCTAGAACGCGCCCATAGAATACCTACTGGGAGACCTAAAGTGGGCACCCCACCGAGGCCGCTGATAGTCAGAATTCTGAATTACAGAGACCGGGATGTATTGCTTCAAAAGGCAAGAGAGCGGTCCCAGATTCTTTACAAAAACTGTCAAGTGTCGTTATACCCGGACTACACCCTCATGGTCCAGCATCGATGATCCTCCATTCAGTCAGTCAAAAAGAAACTGCGGGATATAAACCTCAAGTATGCGCTGTTATTTCCTGCCCTATTAAAAATGATACATGATCAGAAAACTTACTTTTTTGAAAGCCCGGAAGATGTAGAGGAGTGGATAGAGGTCATGCCTGGAACTACCCTTTAAGGTCAACCAAGCAATGCCACTCGAACACAAGGACGATGATCGCATCGCAATATGAAGACCTCCACATCGGCCCGCAGTCCCACCCATGAACAGGTGCAGAAAAGCAAAGATGAAGCTCTGGCTACAGCGACCACATTCAGGGAAGCTGCCCTGCGTATGGATTCTGATTCTTCGGAAGAAAGCACTGTACGCTCTGACTCAGAATGCAGCCTCGCCTTGTTCCCTACCATGACGCCCCAGACTGCAGATGATCTACTGGGCCCTTGAACACTGGAAACTACTGTTCTGCCTCCACATGAAGCTATAGAACAGTAGAGGCGATGGAACACACTCTTATGGACATGTATATCCTTTTTCTGTGATTAAGATGGCAATGTAATGTTTCTTAAGTTAGTACCGGGCTCTGTTGAGCCATTATAGGTGGATACTACACTATGTCAGGCAAAAGCAACAAACCTGCAACTGTGCATGCACTAGTTCAATGCAGCAACATTTTTCTTGTTGTATTCATGGTTTGGTGCAGCATAGTTCACCGGCTGGGCTCTGTATTAGAAGTTCAATGGGGGTTACTGAGTTCTAACACACAACCAATGTCACGTCCTACATTGTGGTCCCCTGCCCGTACCCTGGACACTCATGCTATTTACATTACCAGATGCATAAGCTCAACCCATATACCTTAATCACATGGAATGTTCGGGGTCTAGGCTGAGTACAAAAACGACACAGGGTGCTCACGCAATTTCTCAGGTGCAAGGCGCAAATAGTGTTCTTACAGGAGTCCCACCTAACTTTATCAGGGCGGCAAAAATGCGGAAGAAATGGAAGGGGCCTAAATACTTTACTAACATCTCTGGTTTTGCCAGGTGTGTCACAATTTGGATTAGATAAGAGGTCCTGTTTGTGGAAATAGAGCGACAGGTTGACACCAGGGCAAAGATATCTTCCTTTATGTGACACTAGATGGCAGACATATTGTATTGGGAAATCTGTATGCTCCAAACTTGACCAGAATAAATACTTAATGGGTTTACATATGATTTTAGCGGGTTGGAAGGCATTCCGTGTATTATAGGCGGTGACTGTAATGTAGCTGGATCATTCACCCCCCCCCTCACGGCACAGGAACCATTAAGCTGGCAGAGGCTCTTTGCAATTGGGTGGACGGATGGGCATTGTGTGATGTGTGGCACCTGAAAAATTTAGCGCACAGGGAGTACTCCTTCCACTCTCCAGTCCACCAATTACATATAAGAATTGATAGAATTCTCTGCTCCCTTTCCATAGCCACACATTAGACATCCGCATACCCCATAACCCATATGACATCCGCATTACCTGGGGTAGAGTCCCCACCCCAATCCCCACATGGAGGCTATGGCCACAATTAATAGAAGATGCTGTGTTCCACTCTATCCTGTCTACTGCAATTCCAAACTACTTTTCTGAGAACGGCAATACCGCGTCCTCGATCTTAGTAGAATGGGATGCGCTCAAGGCAGTAATCCGGGGAACTGTGATCAGTGCCACAGTGGGTGCGAGACAAGAAGCACATAAAAATGTGAAATCATTAGAGGATAACATGGGTGGATTAGAGCAGGAAGCAGCGAGTGATCCCGCGAAACATGCACCTCTACAAGAGGCGTGCATTCAGCATGCTGAGCTGCTGGAGACCCTCAGAGGTATTGATTATAGAGCCTTCACCCAATTAAAGCAGACGTCAGGGACACTCTTGGCAAGGATTTTAGGGGAGGACCCCAGCCCACTGTGATTAGTCAAATTGGCGTGCGCCGGGGGAGATACAGTGTAAATTCAGCAGGATATCAATGATTCCTTCTGTACATACTATACCACGCTATACGACAAGTCGGCACCACTAGACAATACACTAGTAGATGCATTTTTTGGGCGGATCTACCCTGTTCACAGGTACCTGCAGGAGCACGAGACAGTTTAGCAGGCTCCATCATGAGAGCTGAAATAAAGACCACTACCAATGGATTACCACATAATAAGACACCGCGACTGTACGGCCTACCAGTAGAGTTCTTCAATACTTATTCCGAAATCTTAATCCCACAATTAGAAGCCCTGTGCAGCAGCTCAATGGAATTAGGCCACCTCCCTTACACCACCATGCAAACTCTAGTAGTTACGCTTCCAAAGCCATGGAGGGACGTCAGAGATATCACAGCGTATCACCCGCTCTCACTTCTCGCAACTGAATACAAAATGCTACGTAAAATACTGGCTAACAGGCACCTTCCCTATTTAAATAAATAAATACACATAGATCAATGCGGATTTATACCTGCACGCAGCACGTCCCTAAATATCAGGATATTCCACCACATAATGCCAACCAATCCAGACCATTTTGCAAATGCGGGCAGCATAGCACGCGATCTTCGACAAGAGTTTGACACACTCTCATGGGAATATATGTTTCAGGCTGTTGTGCGGTTCGGCCTAGCCCCGGGCTACATTCACTGGCTAAGTCTATTATACGAAGCCCCCACGGCCACAGTCCGGACAGGTGGACA
Organism: Lissotriton helveticus; assembly: GCF_964261635.1. NCBI lineage: Eukaryota > Metazoa > Chordata > Amphibia > Caudata > Salamandridae > Lissotriton > Lissotriton helveticus. Next base: position 1,276,406,447 of record NC_136067.1, on the reverse strand, counting down.
TATTTCAAGCGAGTACCCAATATACAAAGGCACACACCAGGGACGTCCCCTATACCTATTGTTGTTTGTGTTAGCGCTGGAGCCACTGGCGCTCCGGCTGCGTCAAGAAGCTAATCATATTGGGATACCATCGGGCAACTCAATACATTTGATATCTGCGTATGCAGATGATATAATTGTCTTTGTGCAAGACCTCCTGGGCGAATTAGACCCTATACCTAGAATTTTTTCATCATTTGAATACATATCTGGCCTTGCTATAAATGACTCAATATCAAATGCCTTCTTTTTTCAAAACCATGCACTCCCTGAAATGATCACCTTTGGTCTGCATCGACTGCCAGTGGCGCAAACCACTTTCGAATACTTAGGCATCCACATATACTGATACCACGCGGATATGTTGGAGGGTAATCTCAATAGGGCAGTACGGGGACTACGCTCGAGCAACTCTTTCTGGACCTCGCTCCCACTCTCGACAATGGGTCATGTGGCAGTTTCAAAGATGGTAGTCCTCCTTTGACTCCTAAATTACTTTACAAACCTGACGATCATAGTATCTCCGGCCATTTTTCACACACTGCATACTGCCCTTTCTGCACTTATCTGGGGGGTGGGAAGAAGAAGGGTAAGCCTTACAAAATTACATCTCTAAACGCGCAGAGGGGGACTGGGTGTACCAGACCTCTGAGCGTATTATTATGCTTGTCAATTGCAGTGGCTGTCCTACTGGACTGCGGGCCGCAATCTACAGGAGATCGACTTCACAGCGCAAAACATTGATCAGGGTACCCTACACACTGTCATTGCCACAGTCTAAAATTCCCCTGGATGTACCACCCTACTGCGGACGGCACTGCTATGCTGGAGGAAAGCGTTACAATACACGTCCCACTGCCCCCACTACGCGAGTAACATACCACTACTTGGAAACCGCTACCCACCTGAAGGCTTGCGAGGCATAGGATTAGGGCATGGTCAGATGAGGGTATGAACACAGTTGGGGTGCTTTTTAATACCGAGATTTTAATGGATCGTGAAAATTTTGTATGGGAGAACCGGGTACCAAATCATCTATACATGCCACATGCGGCGATCCTGCACTATGTGAAAAAACACTGGGCCCCAAATGCACAAACTAGTCAAATCGCTGTACTACATGGGACGGGGAAGTCATCTCATCAAATGGTTATATGTGGGAATACGTGCACATGCTGCGGTGTCTCTTGATGCCATTCGAGCCAAATGGGGAGAAGATGCAGGGCGTGAGATAACAGACAGGGACATACTGGAGCACCCTAAAAAAGTGACCAGGAATGCAAAGTTAAAATGTATACAATGCATGATACTACATAGGGTTTACCTCACACCATGCCGCCTTCCGCAGATGTACTCAAATACGCAGCACCACTGCCCTAGATGCCAGGTGGCGGAAGCAGATTTAGCTCAGGTTATGGGCACACGCCAGGGATGTCCCCTATCCCCATTGTTGTTTGTGTTAGCGCTGGAGCCACTGGCGCTCCGGCTGCGTCAAGCAGATAATCACAGTGGGATACAATCGGGCAACTCAATACACTTGATATCTGCATATGCAGATGATATAATGGTTTTATGTCATTACAACATGGGCTTTTACCCCGCATGCCATTACAACGCGGGGATTACAATGGAAGTCGTTACAGCGTTCGCTGGAGGGCGCTGGATAGTGGAATAGTTTAATTTTCGATTCCAACTCCAGCCCACGTTGACAGTAGGGAAGGTGTTGGATAGAAAATTAAACTATTCCCTTTCCAACAGCGCCCTCCAGCGAAAGTCGTTGTAACGACTTTCGTTGTAATCCCGGCGATGTAATGGCAATGCGGGGTAATCCCCGCGTTGTAATGGCTGTTCTCCGATATAATTGTCTTCGTGCAAAACCTCCTGGGCGAATTAGACCCGATACCTAGAATTTTTGCATCATTTGAATACATATCTGGCCTTAGTAAAAATGACTCAATATCAAATGCCTTCTTTTTTCAAAACCATGCACTCCCTGAAATGATCAACTTTGGTCTGCATCGACTGCTAGTGGCGCTACCACTTTCAAATACTTAGGCATCCACATATACTGATCCCAAGCGGATATGTTGGAGGGTAATCTCAATAGGGCAGTACGGGGACTACGCTCGAACATCTCTTTCTGGACCTCGCTCCCACTCTCGACAATGGGTCGCGTGGCAGTGTCAAAGATGGTGGTCCTCCCTCGACTCCTAAATTACTTTACAAACCTGCCGATAATAGTATCTCCGGCCATTTTTCACACACTGGATACTGCCCTTTCTGACCTTATCTGGGGGACGGGCAGGAGAAGGGTGAGCCTTAAAAAATTACAGCTCGAAACGCGCTGTGGGGGACTGGGTGTACCAGAACTCTGAGCGTATTATTATATTTGTCAATTGCAGTGGCTGTCCTACTGGACTGCGGGCCGCAATCTACAGGAGATCGACTATACAGCGCAAAACATTGATCAGGGTACCCTACACACTGTCATTGCCACAGTCTAAAATTCCCCTGGATGTACCACCCTACTGCGGACGGCACTGCTATGCTGGAGAAAGCGTTACAATATACGCCCCGCTGCCCCCACTATGCGAGTAACATACCACTACTTGGGATACCACTACTCACCGGAAGGCTTGCAAGGCACAGGATTAGGGCATGGTCAGATGAGGGTGTGAACACAGTTGGGGCGCTTTTATATACCGAGATTTTAATGGATCATGAACATTTTGTATGGGAGAACGGGGTACCAAATCTTCTATACATGCCACATGCGGCGATCCTGCACTATGGGAAAAAACACTGGGTCCCAAACACACAAACAAGTCAAATCGCTGTACTACATGGGACGGGGAAGTCATCTCACCAAATGGTTATATGTGGGAATACGTGCACATGCTGCGGTGTCTCTTGATGCCATTCGAGCCAAATGGGTGGAAGATGCAGGGCGAGAGAAAACAGACGGACATACCGGAGCACCCTAAAAAAGTGATACTACATAGGGCTCACCTCACACCACGTCGCCTTCAGCAGACGTACCCAAATACGCAGCACCACTGCCCTAGATGCCAGGTGGCGGAAGCAGATTTAGCTCACATGTTATGTGCATGTCCGCGCCTGAGGGGGTTCTGGAGAGAGGTCCACCATTACGTAGAAACAACTACACACTTGAGTATCGAGGACTCGCTGCTGGAGTGCCTGCTGGGTTTCCGGAAGCGGTTGGCTTCCCATAAAGTCTAACACGTTTCCTTGACCTTGCAGTTATTCTGGCAAAAAGGTCCATAACTATGAAATGGAAGTCAGCAAAACCTCCTGCAAAATGCACCTTGCACAGTGAAATGTTGCGCTGGGGGGGCTGAAAGTGCAGCTATCTGCCGAGAAGAGGCACGGGGTTTGCGAAAGAGGCAGATATCTATGGAATGGGATGTATTGTTGGAAACCTTTAAAGGTATAAATCCTGGGGAGGAGCTATGAGGGTGACCAAGATGGCCACCTAAGTCCCGGGCTCACGAGACCCCCGCCGCCCGGAGCATATCCTGGACATTAATCCTGCCACCGGAGTCCATAAATCGCAATCGGAAAGAACGCGGTGCCGAACACTGGAAACGGCGTCCCCATCAACCCTCCAGAACCGGAGTTATCGCGCTCTGCAAACTGGCCACGTACAGGCCCGCAAGCCGGGGCCTCAGGTTGTGGACTGACCCGGGCTGCAGTGTCAAAACATCGGGGTGAATTTTGAGGTCCCCGGCCGAGCTTCGTGGGGGTTCCGGCTGCAGCACTGACCAGTACCTGGTGGCGTTTCCCTTCCCCCTGACCCCCTCCGCCCCCCTCGCAGCCCCCGCAGGATCGAGTGGATGGACATAGTGGAAAGGACCTGTGTCATGAGGGATTATTTGAGGTTTGGAGATCGGTGGGGCCTGTGATCGTATTGCAGGACTGGCTGCTGCAGGACTGTGGAACTTGCGCTATACTACGTGCCTAGATGTATGTTATGTGGGCACACAGGAATGGTATGAGCCGATCTGCTGGCACTTTAGAGGACCCCACAGTGTAAAGTGAGGACTGAGTGCAGTGCATGTGGCGCTGTGGGCTGGAGCCTGTGTACAGCCGTGATCAGCGGTCGAAGGGGGAGATGACCCTATGATGAGATCTGCCCTGCAGGGGTGCCACTGATGTTAGCAATTTGTATTGCTGCTGTGTCCCTATATTGGGCGGACGCTGTGACTGGGATGATCGGGGAGCCTGCCTCCCCCGGAGACGGTGAGTGCGTCACGCATTGGGAGCAGTGCCACCACACCAGGAAGTTCTCTGATGAAGCTGGTCTTGCTGCGTAAAGTGTCTGGAGCCCAGTCGTGACGCTCTGCTGCCTCTTGTTTGGGGCCCCTCTCACCACACAATGGCTACCAAACTGGAAACTGAGAAGCTGCAGTCCAGGGCGGCGAGGGGAGCTAGGTACACTCAGACCAATAAGCTCGACCGCTATACGCAACCTAGAGGGTCACCGGCTGGAACTGGGAAGGCGCAAGAGGGACATATGGGGGACTCGGCCCCTGCAGCGGAGCTTACGCTGTAGGACGTGATGACAGCTATAGATGGGGTGGAAACTTCACTCGGTAAGAAGATGGAATCCCTGGATCATAAACTTGATACAGTGACTATAGAAGTCAATCTAATTCGAGTGGACCTCACAAAGACCAGTGAAAAAGTTAAGTCACTAGACATTAAAACATCCAGTCTTACGGACGATGTGGCCCTATTGCAGCAGGAAGTTCGAGAGCTCAAAGCGACTAGTGAGGTCGCTAGCCGCAAGTTGGACGAATATGAAGGGAGGGCCCGTCGGAACAACGTTCGCATTATTGGGGTTCCTGAAAAAGCAGAAGGTCAAGCCGCCGACCTCTTCGTTGAAGACATTATCCTCAATCACTTGAAACCCAGGGGCATGGGCAACTTCTTCACCATTGAAAGGGCACATAGGGTAACAGGAGGAAGACCGCGGCCTGGTGCACCACCCTGGCCGATGATTGCGAGGGTGCTCAATTTCAGGGACAGAGACGTTATCCTGCAAGCCTCCAGGACGGGAGGCCCTCTGCAATTTGAAAACTCCGCTCTCAGTTTTTATCCAGACTTTACGCAGGCGGTGCAGAGGCAGCGGCAGACATTCATGGGTGTCAAACGGAAGCTCCGAGACAAAGGATTTAAATATGCCATGCTGTACCCCGCCAAGTTGAGAGTCGAGCATGCGGGCAGGGCACTGTTTTTCGACAATCCTGAAATTGCCTTAGACTGGTTGGAAACTATCTCCAATCAGCAAGATCAGCGAAGAACGAGTGGCGATGAAGAGGAGGGCGTGCACGACCGGGAATAGGAACTGAGACTTGAGCTGGTGATGTTTGTCTGAAATGGAGGGATGGGGACGTTATGATATCAACATGTTGACCAGTTAGTTGTGGGCACCTTTAACTATGATCCGGTGGGGGAAGATAAAGGGTGCCGGCGGGAGCATGGGGGCCGTACTGCTCCTCCTCGGGGGTTACTTTTTGATAGTTTCGTAGTTAGAGTATGGGGCGACAGGCACACTGCGAGTTGGGGGCGGGAAAACACCGCAAGCAGGGGTGCGGGGAGGGGGGAGTTACTCAGGGTTTGTTTGGGGGTGGGAATGTATTTAATCTTTTTATGTTTTTGTTTGTTGGCATTGCATTTCAAGGCTTTCAGAATTGTGACTGTTGCTGGTGCAGGTGTGGGAGGGGAGACTGATTCACCACATGCTTTATGGTTAGGGTAGGGGGCTTACGGTTCTGAGTTGGAACGTAAATGGATTGGGGGATAAAATTAAGCGCAGTGTGATTCTTCAGTATCTTAGGCGTCAAGCTCCAGATGTTGTGTTGTTACAGGAAACGCACTTAGTAGGGAACTCCTGTAGGGCAATGCACAGAATGGGATATCGTCTGGTTGCACATGCGGGGTTCACATCTGGATCCAGAGGGGTGGGGATTTTGCTGCGGAAAACGCTCCCTATGGTGATTGACTCTGTAGTTGCAGATGATAGAGGCAGATATATAGGGGTATTGGGTCATTGGGAGGGGCATACCCTCTCCTTGCTGTCAGTTTATGTCCCACCAGGTTGGCAGGCAACCACATTTGTGGACTTGGGGAGACTTCTACTGGGCCTCCCGAGCAGTCTCTTAATCGTGGGAGGGGACTTTAACGCTGTGGTCTCTAGTACCGTTGTCAGGCATCCCCCTAGGGACATGGGGCGGGCGCAGAGGTGGCTTCCTGAATTCATAGATGCAGTGGGTCTGACTGACTGTTGGAGGTTGCTTCATCTGGACCAACGACAGTACACCTTTCACTCGGGTGCCCATGGTAGTTTGTAACGTCTTGATTATTGTCTGATACCTGACGCCCAGGCATATTGTATTACAGAGGCTAGGCACCTGGCTAGAGGTATATCGGATCATTCGCCGCTTTGGATCAGGTTCGATGTGTCCTCGGGGTCCTGCGGTAGGGTGGCCCCTATTATCCCCTGGTATATACGCAATCCCAAAATCCGTAAGGAGTTAGTGAAGGCGTTGGATCATTATTTCCGTGAGAATGAGGGATCGGTGTCGTCCTCGCTTTCACTGTGGGAGGCTTTTAAAGTCGTCATAAGGGGCCAGGCCTTGTCGTTGATTGCAGGGGTCAAGAAGGAGCGGAACGCAGAAATTGTAGCACTTGAAACGGATATAGCCCGCATTGAAGCGGGCCTGGAAGAAGAGGTGACCCGGGCTAAACTGCATGTCCTGAATCTTAAGCAACTAGAATATAAAGCGGTAGTCACTGAAAGTGCCAGAGCGTTGAGCAGGGAGCAGCAAGGTCAATTGTATGCATCGGGATAAGGCTGGGAAACTTATTGCATGGCTGGATAAGAAGGATAGGGCTAATCGGGTTGTACCGGAACTGGAGACAGCTGATGGGAAGCGAATAACGGATCCCCAAGGTATAGTGGATACCTTTGCAGACTATTTTCATAGATATATACCTCGGTCGCGGGGCGGCCAGAGGGGGACTCTCACCTGCTATTGCGTGATATCCAACTCCCGGGCCTGACTAAGGAAGATCGTTACTTTATGGTTAGCGCTCTGACAGTAGATGAAGTAGCCCTCGCAGTGCGCTCATTGAATTCTGGTAAGGCGTTAGGTCCTAATGGACTTCCAATTGAGCTGTACAAACTCAGGCCTGACAGACTTGCCCCTTATCTGAGAAGTATGTACGTCGAGGCCCGGGAGAGGGGAGTGCTGCCGTATGATCAGAGAGTGGCTTCTATTGTGGCTATTCATAAGGAGGGGAAGCCGAAGACCAATTGTGCCTCATATCGGCCTATCTCTTTATTGAATGCAGAACCTAAGATTCTTGCTAAATTTTTATCTAATAGGCTTATCAAAGTTATTGGTGGTTTGGTGCATGCTGATCAATCGGGTTTCATTCCACACAGGAATACGGCTTTAAACCTTCGCAGGTTACACGGAGTGTTGGCCAGAGCTCATACTCTAAGGGAACAAACGGTAATAGCATCGCTCGATGCGACAATCGCTTTCGACACGTTGGAATGGCCATATCTATGGGCAGTCTTGGCAAAGTTTGGGTTTGGACCGGAGTTCATAGGTTGGGTGCGATTGTTGTATGCTGATCCTCTTGCGCAAGTGGTGGTGAATAACCGGGCCTCCGCAGCGTTTAGTTTGGGGCGCTGCTCCCGTCAGGGATGGCCGCTCTCCCCCCTTTTGTTTTCGTTAGCGCTTGAACCGTTGGCGGCCTGGATTCGTTGGGAGCCATACATACGGGGTATCCGTTGGTCCCCTCAGGTAGAGGACAGAATCTCTTTATATGCAGATGACATCTTGCTGTATTTGACCTCACCTAGAAAATCTTTGAATGTTCTCTCTGATGTCCTGGCATCCTACGGTAGGAATTCGAGGCTCACTATAAACTGGGGAAGTCATATTTGTATGTGTTGAACAGTGATACCCCGATTCCTCCACGAAATTTCCCGATTCAGATTGCTACAGACGGGTTCAAGTATCTGGGAATCTTTATTCCGTTCAATCCTGCACTCCGATATGAGCGAAACCTCCTCCCCCCTTTGGTCCGGCTCAGGAGTGACGCACAGAATTGGAGGAAGTTGCCTCTCTCCCTGTTAGGGAGGGCGGCTCTTTTCAAGATGATGGCACTACCTCGCTTTCTCTATGCCCTTCAGAATACCTTGGACTTGGTCCCTGCCAGCTACTTCCGTGAGGTGGAGAGTATACAGCGTAATCTATTGTGGGAATGTAGGCCTAGTATTGCCCTGATTAAATTAACGTTACCGTGGTATGGCGGTGGTATCGCCCTCCCCGACATCAGAAGATATTATTGGGCTTCTCAATTGGCAGCTATCAACCAGGGTACTTATGGACCTGGCTCAGATCCTGGGTATGCTATGGAAAGATGGCTGCTCCCGGGTGGAAACTATAATAGAGCTTTATATACTAAGGCGGCGGGGAAAAATTTGACGGGACCCACTAAGGTGGCGGTGCGGATATGGCATGATGCCACTAGCTCATTGGGGTGGAGAGGCCGCTTAACACTGGCCACTCCGCTGTTTGATTCGGACAGACTCGGGAGACTGTGGCATACGAAGGGTTTTGATTGGTGGAACTTGATAGGGATTGCCACGATTGGAGATGTTTGGGTCAAGGGCAGAATTAAGACGTTCGCTGAACTGCAAACTGAGTTTGAGTTGAATGTAGCGGAATATTTCCGCTATGCGCAAGTTCGGCATGCACTGCATTCCGCTGTGCTGGCTGGGGAGGAGCTGCCTGAAGCCTCGCCGTTGGAAGATAGAATATTGGATGGGCATTTGCCAGATAGCACTATATCCCTCATCTATAAAAAATTTATCAATCATAGAGCAGTTCTCCTTGTAGAGTTAAGGGGCAAAAGGATGAGGGATGGTATTGAACTGGATGATGAGGACTGACAGACGGCCGTGTCATCCCCGAAAGAGGTAGCGATTCCGGTGAGATTACGGCTAGTCCAGTTGAAAATATTACACAGAGTATATGTCATGGGTCCGCGCTTGGTCCGGATGGAGCTCTCAGATGACGGTCTATGCAGAAGAGGGTGTGGGCAGCTAGGCACGTTCCTCCACATCATCTGGGAATGTAGCTATATAGTAGATTATTGGGGCGCAATACATAATGTGATGCGAGAAGTGTTGAGGGTGCCGTTGTTGCCAGAAGCTAGAAGAAGTATACTTAATATCTGGGAACCCACGGACCTCAATTTAGCACAGACCGGGTGGGCCACTCTGGGGACAATGGTGGCGAAAAGAAATATAGCGCAGAAGTGGGGCTCCGAGAGGCCGCCCACGCTTGAGGACTGGAAGGAGAACATGGACTGGTGTATGTTTTGTGAGAAGACCGTGTACCTGGCCAGATGCCGGCCCCATAAATGGGTAACTGTTAGGGGGTTGTGGAATCGATACATGGGCGAGATCTGTGTGCCACCGATTGACCCCTTTGTGGACATACCTGTATCCCCGTGATCCTTGTCTGTAACTGTAACCTATCACTAGCCCATTCTTCTCTATGTATCCCCTGCCCCTCCTCCCCCTCGAGACTATACAATCTGATGTAATGTGATGTGGAAAAGTCTAACTCCTGTTCAATGCACCTATTTGAATGCCTTGTTTCAATAAAAAGAATTTTAAAAAAAAAGGTATAAATCCTGAACACACATCTTATTCCCCGAACACACAGTAGATCATTTCGGCATCACAGCGCAGAAGAACACACTGTGTAGCTGACCGGGCTAGGGGACATGACCACAATAGCCTGTAGTCTCATGCTAATGACATAGGACAGTAAAAACTATTCAATTTGGAACAGTATGTTAGAACGTTGGTGGGAGGGGGATTGGGGTTTTAGTTAGTTTACGTTAGGTAGGCGTTTAGCCATAATGTAAACATCTGGACAAATTGGGTATTCCCATGTACATGTTTACCTGGTGTGAGATTTACAAATTGTATAACTGTCTTCTATGCACTGCAGACAAGTGATGTTATATCAACAAATAAGATATGTAACAATGTAATCATAGAAATGTGATAATCCTTTGTATTGGAAGATAATGGGAAACTAATAAAGTATGTTTCAAAAAAATATTTAAATTGAAGGATTGCATTTATTTGTACTTTGATTTGTAGGTGCAACATAAGTTTTAATGCTGACTGTGTGCGATTTAATTCCAAACCAAGGGCTTAAACTGAGTGTTTACGGGGCTTTTTGTGTTGATAAAGATGCACTTAAATATACTATTTAGATTGGAGTGACAGGAGCATGATATAACAGCATATTTCAAAAATCAATCACGGGTATTCACAATAAAAAGTAAAGTTGGGCCTGAAAATCAAAGTGGAAATAAAGTTAAAACATTGAGGGCAAATATTACTCTGATTTGCCTGGGCAACATATCTTTTAATTCTGAGTGGGCATGATTTACGTTCAATGAAGGTTTTTAATTTCATTGTAATTGGTTGCTTAAGTAGATGTTTATGAATAACAACCAGACCTCTCTGTTTAGAACTATCACTTTAAAAAGCAAATAAATAGCAAGTATTTCATATTTTCACATAGACTGCAGTTTATTGGGGTGATTTACGCAGGACATTATAATGCAATTGGCAAAGCTATCAAAGAGTTTTGCGGCGTGTCTTTGGGAGTAGGAAGTGGTTGGCCTTCTAAATTAGAAGATCCCAGTTTTATGGCTAAAGTATGCCCTTAGCAAGAATGTGCTGAACACAGCCACCTGGAAAGGAGATAAACAGAAGGAAGGAATACTTTGTTTTCCACATGCTCCTCGAGAGCAGTCGATGGCTGCAGTCCCACCCAGCTGCCAAACTGAAAAGCCTGTTGTTAGGGCTTTAGATTTCTGTAAGTCAATTTCATATCTATGAGCCAATTCAGATAATCTTTTATGAGCTTGTTCTGCGCGTATAGTAATGTTTTTCCACATGCATATTAGCTCATCATCCCGATAGACATTTAAATTGGACATGTCAAGAGGTCCCAGTATCATCTCTTCCAATTCTATTGTCAGTTTAGCTTCATCTAGTGTTCTTGCCCTCTCTGTCGCCTGAGTATCCATTTCACTTGTTCAGGGGTTTCCGCTACTAGTCGGGGTATCTGTACACCTAAATCAGGGTTCTCCAAAGTCTGTCCTGGAGAGCCGGATCCATGCCAGATTTTTAAGATAACTACATTTATCTAAATGGGGATATGCAAAAAATCTGGCATAGATCCAGCCCTCCAGGACTGACTTTGGAGATCCCTGCTGCAAACCAATCATTGAGTTCTCAGACAGTAAGACCTGGTTGTTCTACTGGAGTATTAAGAATTATCTCTCCGCTAAAGGACCTATGATTTACGTCAGGTGGTGAATTCAAAAGGGATATGACAGAACTTGGTAAACCCATAGGCATTCCTGTCCAGGGGGTACTGTTATTAGTGCTTGGAGCAAAATGTGTGTTAGGTATAAAAAAGAGTTACATTTTTCGGAATACCTTCCATTTAAGTCAAACCCTGTCCGATTTAATGTAGAGTCTGCATTTTCAGCACATGGTGTAGGCCCTTGTGACGGGACCAAAGGAGTTAGAGGAATTTGTCTCATCATCAAGCCCACAGTAATGCTACCTAAGGAGCTCAGTCCAGTAGGATCAGCCAAAGTACATGTAGTATTTCCTACTGCTCCAGGGTTATAAAAAGGAACTAATGGACGAATTGTAACAGGAACTGTCAGTGCATCTGTGGCATTTAGGGCAAATAAATGTGAAGGGGCTGTCATTCCTGAACTTTCTCCCATTGGATAGAATTTAGATTTGCTGGTGCTGTAGGCACATCAAATGTTTCACCTGTATGTACATTAATGGCCCCTCCAGTTTGTGTCACATTATATGGTAACTGACAATTTAACAATAGCTCGGTTATGATGTTCACATCTGAATCACTATCACTGTTCTAAGATGCGTTCTCCGTATCATCTGCCTCTTTCTTCTTTTTCTTGTCCTTTCGTTTACCATTCCCTTTTTCAACACTCGGTAAAGCAGGATGTAATCTAGCTCCATTGATCATGTCAGTTCTACACGATTTCTGCTCTGGCTCCCATATAGCATCTACACAAGTGTGTGTGGCTTTCTTGACCCTTCCATGAAATCCGTCTCTGTGACTAAGATGAGCTGTATGTTCCCAGGCATTAAGTGCCTTGTATTGTGTAGGTCTAGGATGCGGTTTCATGTCATACAACACCCTCCTTAAATGTTCAATGATCCTCAAATCAAATGTTCCATAATGAGCAAATGTCAAAGGACCAACTTTCTCAACGATCTTATGCCATTGTCTGAGCCAAATACATGTGTGAAGAACCACGCCTATTGCCATAATATAACCTGGCGTACCTTCAGGTGATGCCTCTTCCCCTTTTCAAATGGGTTCATTAGACTTTGTAGTGCTTTAAAGAATTTCATTTTCTATCAAAATATGCAAGATTCGCAAATTATTTTTCGTTAAACCAGTAAATTATTTCTCAGACACAATTCCCTGTTCCGTAATCACAACCAATACCAGTGTGGTATCAGGGCGTAACACAGGCCCCCACAGCCCGTGCTCCAGGGGCCCCGCGGGCCCCCTCGCTTACTTCATCTGGATTTGAAAGGTTAGCTAATAACGCTTAAATGGTGAACAATTTGCTCAATAACAACTGCTGCACAGTGCACACGTGCACTGAGGGCCCGGGTCGGGCCCCTGAAGCTCTTAATAAATGGTGTTCGGCCCTAGCCGAGGCCTCTGAGGCTCTTTATAATAAATATGCGAGCAGGCGGTGCACATTTTCTTCCCGGACACGTGTGTGCGCTCTTCAGGGTGGGGCAGAGCTGTTGACCAATGCCGTGATCTGAATTTTTCTGACTCCAGACATGCGTATTGTGCGCATGCAATTAAAAGTGCGCGTGAGGCATCCCAGGACGAAGATCCAGCCACGCAGCTGCTCCTACCTACACTGGACTGTCGAAGTCCGTCAACGACGGAGATAATTTAAATTAATTTATTAGACACCCCCCACCACCCCTGCCTGGCTAACCTTGCCCTGCCCCTGCCCTGCTGCCTGGCCGTCCTGCTCGCGCCTCACCAAAGTAAGCCCCCCAGCCCTCAGGTCAGGCGAGTCAGAGTCCGAGCCTACTAGCAGGAATGTCCGTGGGTGGGGACCGGCCTAGCCGCCTCTGCTTGGATGAGAGGAGCGGGGTGTAGAGATATGTGTGAGATTTGTGAACGCTTTGAGACGTGTGACCTGTGACGATGAAGTCCGTGCAGGGAAAGGTGCAGGATTGCAAGGGTCAGGAAGGGCTCCAGGTTGGGAGAAGGTGGGCAGGTAGAGGCGCGGGCAGGAAGATAGTAGAGGTCAGAGAGGTGCAGCCTGAGAAAGGTATGGAGAAGGAGTCATGCAGGCTGTAAAGGGAATGGGCTGACAGAGTGCAGACTAAGAAAGGAACGGCCAGGGAGAAGTGCAGACAGCGATAGCAGAGGTGTGGGCAGGGACAACTGCTGATGGGTGCAGGCTGAGAAGAACTGGTGACAGGGACAGACAGACTGTAGGATGGCAGCTGGCTGAAAGAGATGTGGGCAGGGAGACGACGTATAAGCAAGGGACGAGCAGGGAGCGGGACGACCAGAGAGTTACAGGCAAAAGACGTGCAGTGGAATGAGCAAACTGCATATTCAGAAAAGAAATGTAATTAATAAATAACTAAAACACTTTATTGTTGAAATGTATCATATACGTAGAGAATGATGCTTCGAGGTATGCAAGCCACGTTAACAGGGTTTCCACATATGCTGGAATACAAAACTATGAGAAACCTTCAACCAAATGGCAGTTTTGGTGCCCTTTAGATAAGTCGAATTTGCATGCTCCTTTTTTTTTTTATTAAAAAGATGTATGTTTGGCTTTTAATTTTGGTTAAATAGCAAAATCAAAATGTGGAAATCGCAATGAAATACAGACCAGAAGCCAGTTTCTGATGCATACTTCAGAGATCCTGTGTGTGAGCGTCTTGTTATCAAAAAACACCAACTATTCAGCTTATATTAAATCATCAAAAACATTTATTTCAAGCATTTCTTCCCATCATATTGTGGTATCCTCAATATGCCCTTATTTAGCAACTTCCAAGGAACACCAATTAAGGAACGATAAACATGGCAGTGTCTTTCTTATCCAGTATGTAGCACCATTACAAGCTAAAGCCAAAATTTCTAATTGGGTGTTGAACTTTGATGTACTTTATATATCGAAATTCCAAGTGAATCAGTAATTTCCGCACCTCCTGTAATTCTCCGCTGGTTTATTTCCGCAGCTAAAACCTGGTGAAAACGTGCAGTAAATATTCATGCTTGCATAATTTCACCTTTGTAATTAATCCCCTGTGGTCAAAGATTAATTTCAGAATATTAGACATTTAAGTACCCAATAAATACCTGATAACGTTGTCAGAATTTACTGGATGCTGTAAATGCCTCTAACCTATCCCAAACCCTTGGAATCAGAGGCTATGTTCCATCTGTGTGACCTCACATCCGGCGCAGACGAGGAGACGTTTCCGTCACCTCCAGGCACACATGTGCCATCGGGTCTTTCTGGATTCCGTCTGACGCCATTGGAATAGTCTAAGGTAAGAAATCTGCAGTTCGACTGAGTCTCTACCAGAACAGGCGTTAGCAAAGGTAAGTAACTTGTTTGTTGTTCTGCTTGTTTTCTTGTCTTGTGTTTCTTCTCTATTTGGCTTATGAATTCTATGTAGCATTTTACCTTATTTAAAAAAAATATTATTTATCATATTTCCGAATGCCCATTGCACCATAATTCTCCTTAAATATTTGCATATATCAATATATTATATATTGGGAAGATGAATCACCA
The DNA here is from genome assembly GCF_964261635.1 of Lissotriton helveticus. NCBI lineage: Eukaryota > Metazoa > Chordata > Amphibia > Caudata > Salamandridae > Lissotriton > Lissotriton helveticus. Next base: position 1,276,391,426 of record NC_136067.1, on the reverse strand, counting down.
CTTCCCAATACTTGAAAACAAAACATATATTTTTTTCATCGTCTTCATTAAAGTTTTAATCTCGTTATTTAACATTTTTTGACATCTTTGTATTTTTCCATATTTTCAAGTACTTTTTAGTAGTGGAGATAAACATACTTCTAAACTCTCATGCTGGTGGTGTTGTTCGTGAACACCTGAACCAACATCCGAATGATGGATGGTAGGAAGGCTTTTAAAGCTAGGTGGACAGTCCACAGCTCCCAACAGGTTTATGTGGAGGCGGTTCTCCGCCAGAGACCATCGACACCTCCATAGGGCCCCTCAGAACAACACTTTGGCTGGAGAGGCATAGATTAAGTACGAGGGGGCCTCCATGTACCCTGCAGGGGGGCCCCCTCAAGTTTCGTTACGCAGTGTGGTTTTACAACAGACCAATACTAGCGTGACACACTGTGATCTTAACCTCACTCCTTGCAGCAGCTGACTCGCCTTTACAATTTCATGAGTAAGTTTCCCTCTGCAATTTACGCACAAAACAAATGCAAGCAATTTTAACAATTAGCTGTCTGCTCCTTTAATGAAACTATAGATTTTCAAACACACAAGAAACAGTTCAGAGCATCTCTTCACAACATGCTCTGACGTTCACTTCAAATGAAACCTCCACCAGCAGGATCTCATCCGAATTGCTACAGTTCTTCCCTGTGCACTGACATCAACTATACCAACCACACCTCACAACCACCCAAAGATAAATTCCCTATCTCAATAATCCTGTCGATGACATCTTACAACAAGTACCACAACACAGAAGACAACTACATCCAGTGTCTGTTACACTGGCAACTTGACTTTTGTTTATATATCCTGGGATCTTGGGCCTAGACGGACCCAATAACCACTTCACCTGCTCTGGATCAAGTGCCGTGTTCACACAACAACTTAAATCATCTCCGCAGAACACCACACAACCACTGCAAAATACCGCAATCTAAGCATAAGCAATTGCAACCCTAATCATACTCAAGCTCCTCCGCTGGTACAACTCGTTTCTGAACCGCTACAACTGCATCAATCCTTGAACCGAGCAATGGGATTTTGGGGTTTGGACTGGGCTTGACAAATTTCTAAATATGACACCCTAACTATCTCATGTCTGTGGAAAACCATCCGAAGTGCTACTAAATTGATGCAGCGTTTTGGGGACAACGCCCTTACCATTCGTCTTTGGATGAACCTTTTTGTCCAACTGAGAGGTGAGGAGGTTAACATTATATCAATCAATTTCAATTTACAGGGGTTACTTATTTGGCTACACAATAAGGACCAGGAATCTGTGACTGGAGTTAAGAAGGTTTATTACAAATTAGCAATCAAGCTAAGGTACACTGGGTAATCCAACTTTCTAGGTAACTCAACTTTCTAAAGAAGTGTAGGCATACCAGTTGTAAGCAGTTGTGAGTCAATGAAGTCGCCCCATTGCAACTGAAGAGAGTCTCCACCAAAATTTCTAACCCCTGGTATGATGATAGACTCAATGACGACAGGCGTACTATGCGAATGGCAGAGCGCACCTGGAGATCGGACCCTTCAGCACTTCACCTCAAAAGGCTTAAGAACAAGAGAAATGCCTACTTTAGGAAAATAAAACGCACAAAGTCGGACTTCTTTAGCCGCCAGTTGGATCAAGCAAAAAACAGGCCAAGAAAGCTGTTCGAACTAATCAAGACCCAAACAAAGACACAACCTTTACAATCAAACAGCACAACAAGCGACACCCCACACTGTGAAGCCTTCTCTGCTTTCTTTAAGCTAAAGACTGACAACATAAGAAATGACCTCATCATGGATGTAATCCGATTCCCCAACCACACCAGAATGGCTAACACTCAACCTAAAAACAAGGCATCTTGGCTGGTCTTTGATACCTACTCGGAAGAAGCAATACACAAACTGCTCTGCACCTTGAAGCCCTCTAATCACCTCACAGACCCTCTACCTGCTAATGCTGTAAAAGACTTCATCCCCTTGCTCCTCCCTCTCTGGACCAAAATCATCAACAGCTCCCTGCAACAAGGTCTCATTCCAGACTCCCTCAAGGTGGGGCAAGTCAAGCCTATACTCAAGAAACCTACAGCTGATCCGTCTGACCTAAACAATTACCGGCCCATCACCAATATCCCCACCCTGGCCAAACTGCTGGAGAAATGTGTCCAACTCCAACTAACAAAACACATTGACCAATTTGACCTCCTCAACCCTCATCAATCAGGCTTCCGAGCGAAACATAGCACGGAAACAGCTATGACACACATAATTGATGACGCCCTCCAAATTCTTGATCGCAATGAGTCCTGCCTCCTCATCCTTCTTGACCTCTCGTCAGCATTTGACACGGTCAAACATGAGAACTTGCTGGAGCTGCTAAGCTCTAGAATGGGTCTATCGGGAACTGTTCTCAAATGGTTTTCGTCCTTCCTTCACAATCGGTCTCAGAAGTTCAAGATCGACAATGTGCTATCTACACCTGTGCCTGCAGATCTAGGTGTTCCACAAGGATCCTCCCTCTCCCCCACACTGTTCAACCTTGTCATGGAACCGCTCGCCACCCTGCTCCAAGCTTCCAATGTCCAATTCCATATGTACGCCGACGACACACAACTTTACCTAAAGCTACAATCCCCGGAAGATATCAAACATCTGAATTCCACGCTTATTAACACTCAATCCTGGCTGGCCGATAATCACCTCAAACTAAATGCTCTGAAAACTGAGTTCCTACTCATCTCACCCCCGGCGAAAATTTCCACCACCCAAACCTGGCTCAAAAACCTAACAGCACTCAATGTCCAACCTACCATCGATGGTATCGAACCTACCATCGAACCTACCATCGACCAACCATGGATTCGGCGAAATCCCTAGGCATCACACTCGACGCCAAACTCAACATGCAGCAGCACGTTAGCAAAGCCACAAAAGCAGCTAATTTCCAAATCAACACACTGAGGAAAATTAAACCCTTCCTCCCGGCCGAAGACTTCCAAACTGCTGTACAAGCTTTAGTCATCCCTCGAATAGACTACGGAATTGTGGCCCTCAGCGGACTCCCGCTATCCACAACAGCACCCTTAAGAGCCTCCCTGAACGCTGCCGCGAGACTCATTACTGGCTCAAGAAAACATTCGCATATATATCCCCAGACTTAAAGTCTCTCAAATGGCTGCCCTTTGAAGCCAGAATACAGCTAAAAATTGCAGTTATGACACATGCAGCCTTGCACCACAATGCACCCAACTACCTCGCTCTAAAGTTGTCTATATCAGGAGGCTCAAGATCCAATAGAAGTACAAAAAATCTACTCCTGAAACCTCGTAGATTCCGGAAAGAGAAAACATACAAACGCTCCTTCTCAGGAATGGCACCCAGGATCTGGAATGCGCTCCCTCCTGAAACTAGGCTTATCTCCTCCACTGCACTCTTCAAGAAAGAGGTGAAAACCATCCTTCTGGCCAAGATCTCCTGAACCTTATAGGTGCTGGATCAGAGACTCTGCATTGCTTTGCATCACTGTTCACCTGGTCCTTTGGCACTATACTTCTACGTGATGGGGACACCACTACGCTACTCTCTTACTACCGACCAATATATGATACACGTTGGTTTACTGATTCACTCTCCCGATGCCCCCACTCAGTTCTTTCTATACTAAAACATTGATTTAAGCCATCCACACACCCATGGTGTACCTGAACTCCTCTGTAGTGGGAACAATGACTTGTGCCATCTGATATTACTCGTTTACCTGATTGTATACTGACATGTTTTATGTATGTTATTATTATCCTACCATGTTAATGACTATTATATTGCTCCCATTTTCTCTGTTCATTCCTACTGCCCCTACCCTGTCTTTGTGAAGCGCTCTGATATCTGTAAGGATCTTGTTCGCGCTATACAAAACTTTGAATAAAAAAATAAATAAATAAAATAAGCATACAAGAAATTCAATCACAGCAATACAAAGGATCAGCATTAATATCTGGTGCTCAGAAGAGTTTCATGTTCTCTCTTCTATACATGAGTAAATCTAGAATTGTCTAAATTAAAGTCCAAACTAAGAGGATGAATCATTAATCTGAGGAATATCAAAATTCAGGGAAATGCAGGAACATAGGAAAAATATAGGGAAGTATGGGAAATAAAGGAAGGTTTAGGAAGGGGTCACCATTGCAGAATCTCAGTCAAGAGTCTTCTTGGGTGAGGGGAATTTTGAGTATTAGCCAAAGCCACACTCAGCAAGAATCAAAGGTAATAAGCATAGAGGTCTAAACCTCTCAAAGCCCAAGGAAAGGTGCTCCAGCATCAGACAGTGTAGTCTCCAGGAATTCACACTAAAATCATTCCGGTACTACCCCTCTGTTCATCTCCTCAGCTGGTGGCGAGCCTGTCTCCTGGACTATCAGCATCCATCAACTCATGCAATGGTGAGCCAAGCATCATCTCATCAACTACTACATCATCTCCTCAGCCAGTGGCGAGCTTGTCTCCTCCTGGACCATCAGCATCCATCAACACATGCAATGATGAGCCAAGCATAGTCCCATCAGCGACTACATAATCTGCTCAGCTAGTGGCAAGCTTCTCTCCTCCTGGACCATCCGTATCCATCAACTACTACATCATCTCCTCTGCCAGTGGCGATCCTGTCTCCTCCTGGACAATCAGCATTCATCAACTCATCCAATGATGAGCCTGGCATCTTCCCACCAACTACTAATTCAACACTAATCCTTATGGGTTCCAGAGTAGCGTGCTACTCACCAAAAAAGCTCTTCAATACCCCATCAGCGGTATCAAGAGCTATATAAATGCAAACCTTTTTTTCCCCTCTTCTATCCCTCCGCTATCCTCATCACTCCAAATGACTGACTAATATCCACCACTCAAATGACTTTCATATTTCACTATACTAATTCACCACTAATCCTTTATTGGTATCCGGAGTAGCGTGCTGCTCGCCCAAAAAAAAAGCGCTTCAACACCCCATCAGGGGTAACAAGCGCTATATAAATACAAACCTTTCTTCCCTCTTCTATCCTTCCGCTATTCTTCTTAATTCAAATAATTGACTAACCTATCCACCACTTAAATCACTTTCATATCTCACTATACTAATTCAACACTAATTCTTTATGGGTTCCGGAGTAGCGTGCTACTCGCTGAAAAAGCACTTCGACGTCTCGTATGGGGTAGTAAGCGCTATATAAATGCAAAAACGATACAATACCTGCAAGGGAAAGTAATGTCAGCAGATATGGAAAACAGTATTTTATTCAATATGGAAAAAAGGCCTACTAAGGGCAAGTTTAAAATGTTAAATCAATTGTGCACATTTAATATGTGTATGCACGTTTAAACACAAATGACTATAAGTTGTCAGAATATTAGATTCATTTTGCATTTGGTATACGCAACTCTTTAATAAGTATGTGTAAATATAGCTAAGAACTACACTTCATTTGAAATATATATGTAACATTGGTGCACACATTACATAAATTCATTATAATTTCTAGAGTAAGCAGATTCTAAATATGTGAGGATGGGTTCTATTCAATCACCTAAGCAATAAATCTCATTTAATGAGCAAAGGCACACAGTGTTATGTATGAATTCTCTAATCGACAGGGAATGCACTTCAATATCGATGTCGAGTGCAACATTTCATTTCATTGTCATTAGCTCACACAGGAAAAATTTACTAAGTGCACATTTATGGCATGTATTTGTGATGAAAGGAGGGGTCAAAATGACCTTGTACCAATGTCAAAAACTGAGGTGCTTTCAGAGAAGGCCTAGACTACAGGGAGATCAGGATGGGGATGAGCTGTCAAGCAGTGGCCTCAGAAAAAGAAAAAAAAGAAGCAAATAGACAACCCATGAGAGACCTCTTACAGAAGGTGGTAAGCGATCCAGTTTGCATTACAAGGGAGTGTGTCTATTTAAGAGCACTCAACAATGGACCTGATTGAAGTTAGATGATACCAAATAGGGGGTCCCAGTGAGAAGGTATCTCAAGTACACAAACAGAACCGCTTTAAAACACACAATATTAAGAAATCACAAACTAATAATTCAACACACTGTTATTTATTCACAATGTGCTTGTTCACATTTCTTAAGACAAATTCATAACAGAATTGTTATAGTGCCCCAGGGAAAGGGAGGGTGGGGGACGGTGTTTGTGTGGGAAGAGGATGTGAAAGGTAAGCCATTGTGACATTAATATCAATATATGATTATTCAACAATCAATACATCTGGCTTCAGACCTCTGAGCCAGCACAATGGATGAGCTATTAATGCTCAAATTCGAAAAGAAACCATGATAGCGATGCTACTAATTAATAATTGGAAATGATGGTTGCATCGACTGGTAAGTGGTAATAGCTGTCGACGTTTCGACCCCAAATTGATACTGGTAGGTATACGTCACACCTTAGAGTGGGGTCTTCATCAGGACAAAAGAGCCCTGGGGAACACTGGTTTCGCTATGAGAAAATGTGATAGAAAAGTGTATTATATTTACAGTGATAACCAATCAAAGTTAAAAACAGGCGCACAAGAGCGCCTCAACGAGGACTAAATAAAACATAATTGTATTCACCATGGAAAGTTGGGCTAAAAGCTCACAACTGGAACGGGAGAACGGGGAGCGTCACTTGATCCAAATGGGATTGCCAGGATCGATATGTATCAGATCCAATAGATTCTCTTGCGAAGAATCACTTCCAGATGATGTTAGAATGATCATCAAATTGCTAAAAGGAGAAATGGAGGACGTATCAATATAGTGCTCCTTTAATTCATTACTGAGACAGTGAAGAAACTGAACAGACGCATTTATGAGATATTACATAAATCAATTCACCTATGGCTCAGATAGTAACCAAAGGGTACTAAGTAGACGCACTCTTGAACTATTACATAAATTAGTTCACATAAAGCTCAGATAGTAACCAAATGGATGGTAATTACTCTCACATTAGGATTGTGTCTCATCAGAGGAACCTAATAAAAACCCAAATGGGTCCAGGACCGATTCACACCAAACTAGAGGCTTTGAAGCTTTAGAAGATATAATAAAAATTGAAGCCCTAAGGACAGCACTACACTTGTCATCTTCCAGGACACACATGATTATAAAGATTGCAGCTCAGGTTCAGTTTATTTAAGTATTTGTCACTATCCCGAAATAGGTGCCCTTCAAATAAGAGAAAAAATAAACTTAACTCAAATTATACACAAAAAAAAACTTTCTTTAAATCTCAAACTACATCATATTTACTGAAATGTTTTATAAAACATTCCTATTTGCCAAAGGATGCATTGCTTCGTCCATGTTAAAAGTACTCCATTTTAAAAAGATGGGGCGAAGTAATATGTGCCTCATTTCATACAGTATTTAACATACAAGCAGTGCTGAGATGCTGAAAACCAGGCCGGACTGGCCATTCTGCTGGCTGGCATTTCCCCGGTGGGCTCAAGCCAGGGGGCTGCTGTCACAGCTGGATGTGCTGATCTGGCCCGGACATGAAGCACCCACAGCCGCATTCCTGTCAAAGCTCTAGCCGTGTGTGACTGGATTGAACATTTTGGCAATCAATGTTTTTTGTTACCTATCGCCCATGCTAAATACCTGTCTAAAAGAGAGGACAGACGTAACCCCTTTACTTCTTGCCCATCCAGTAACCTCCCCCTTCTGGTTGCCAAGCAAAGGTGAGGCCTTGCGGTCAGAGTTTATCACTTTGGAACATAAGGAACCAAGTTTAATTCCTGATTTTGGCCCAACATCCTGTAATTTTGGGTAAAATGCCTTAATCTCACCGTACCCAAAAATAAAGAAAAACGTGCAACGTAAACTGCTTCTGGTTTAATTTGCTTGGGCCAGGTTTATGCAATAAATGCCGCAAACCCGAAATGAAAATTCGGATAGAAATGCCCTACTTCCAAATGCATGATCTGATTAATGTATGGCTTGTTCAGAATATTGTGAGCATTTAAAGAGGTGGTAATCAGATGTACAATTTTTTATTCAAACACCACATGATGACTTTACCAAATATATAGGTAATCAGATCTTATCATGACAGTCATAATGCATAAGAGACTATATATGAGACTTTCCAAAATTCTGGAATGGGATCAAAATCAATTAACCGATCTTTGCCTCGGCAGAACCTAAGAGTTCCTTCCAGTAGTTTGGTTCTTCAGCGTCCTCCATCTTCCAACCAGTTACAGGGGGTATGTAGACTCATGAATCCATAGACTATGTGCCCAGGCATTGTATTCATGCCTTTTGTATATGCCCAAAGATGTTCTTAAGAGGGCATCAATATGTATAGAAATATCAGTGGAGTCTTAGTATTATTATACATGCCACACTGCTCCTTGACCTCCTTCCTCCAGGCTCTTAAAGAAGGATTGGAGGCCAAAGATAATATAGAATGCTGTGATAAATGGAATAACATATGCATTGTGGAAGTGCTGGAGGAAGAAGAAAGGACTACAACTACTTTAGCTTCTTTAACAGTGATCCTCTAGAAAAACCTATTAAGATACAGGACCCCACAGAAGACAGGTAATGTATTGTTGTATGGACGGTACTTTATACTGTCCTATTCCTGTTTCTGATTGCCGTAAACAATGCTTAGGCCCTGATTACAAGTGGGCCAGGAACGGGTGAGATATTTACCAGAATTGAAAAATACGGGTTCCACAGGGTCAAGTGTTTACCATTACATGCTTCATGCTGTCGGTTTTCCTCTGGAAAATGAGGAATTACCCATATATTGGATTTTACTGCTCATCTTCTATATCTAGTAACGTTTGAGTAAAACCAGAAACGCATGGAAAAACATTTAGATGAGCACTATACTACAAATTTACTAGGATCTCCTGAGGAAAGAAAAAGAGATAAAGACATGCTCATAGAAGTGAAATACTTCTGAGGGTTTAATACTGCATCACTGAGACTCATTTGAAAAGAAAGAAAAAAGTACAAGTCCTGGAGAATGGAGCAAGGAGACACATGCATTCTGACAATGAAGAAAGGAATGATAGAAGAATGATTACTGGTGTATTATTTTTTTAAAAACACAAGACGTTTGCTAGAAAAGACAGTTAGAAGAAACAAAATGGCACAGGATTGTGTGAGACCACATTATAAAAGAATTTTGTAGCAGTGGAGGAGTCGCGATATGAGTCGAGAAAGTTATCCAAGGATTGTCTGACGTAATTCAGTTAAACAATGCATGAACCTGGTTGATAATGTTAATTTCTAAATGTTTTTATTGATGCATTGTAGGAGCAGAATGCATGGACTATTCTGTTGAGGTATCACACACCTATGTCTTTGGAGCTGGGCAAGACCGATGAGGTCTACACAGCTCTATCAAAAAATTGATTGTTAGAGGAGGTGCAGGCATGGGACATGAGATTGGTGGTCAACAATCGCGCAATTTTGAAATTCCAGAGAGAAGAATTGGAAAACTGGTTTGAAGGAGTCAGTCAAAATGCCGAATTAGGAAATATGTGAAAAGTAGGGGGAAACAGCAAGTACAACGCGGCTGTTTCCCAGCATAAACTTAACCACACATGCGTCACAACAAATGCACCGTTACTACACACAGCCTTTACAATGCATGCCTTTACAATGAATCACGTTGTGAAGCTATCTGGGGAAAAGGTATGTGTGAGGTAAGGGTTGTCTATCGGCGTTATTAGAGGAAACGCCCCTTCCGCTTCCTCTGTACGATGTGCGATGGATCTCAGAAGAGCAGTAGAGGTGACGTTGTGGAGAGGTAAGAGGGATTTTAAATTAATATGTTTAAATGTATTTACTTTAACAAAAATATAAATAATGTTGTTAGGTGATTTTAATGATTTTTAGGGTGGGGAGGGGTAGTATTTAGACAGGCTGTGGGCCTAGGGCCGGGGGGTAGGGGTCCGCTTCTAGGGCTCAGGGGCGAGATGTTTTGAAGAAAGGCTGGGGCCGAGGGGGGAGAGGGGGGGGGGGGGGGGTGTTTGGAAGGAAGTCACGCAGGGGTCCGGTTTTAGGATTTAGGGGAGGGGTATTTATTAGAAGGCCACCTTTTAGGGTTCAGGGAAGCTGTCGTTTTTAGATGGGCTACGAGCCTGGGGGGTAGGGGTTTTGCTTCTAGGGCTCAGGGTCAAGGTGGGTTGAAGAAGGGTCGGGTAAGGGGAAGCAGGTCTTGCAGGGGTCCGTTTTTAGGGTTCAGGGTGGGGAAGTGGTATTTGTTAGAAGTGTTTGGCGCAAGGGGTTGCATAGGAAAGGGGTATTTTTTTTTTTAAAGGGTGGTCGCAAGAGACCGGACTTGGAGCAGCGGTCAAAAAATAAAACGAATATGCCTTTGACATGCATGCTTTTACAAAGAAATGTGTTGCAAAGATATGTATGGTAAATGCATATTTGTGGAAAAGGTTATGCGTGGTAATGGCATATGCGTTGTAACACATGCATTGTAAAGGCATGCTTTGCAATGGAATGCGTTCTAATGTCATGCAACCGTAAGTAGGAATATTCATTGAGTCAGTGGTAGAAGAATTAGTAAGTTAAATGAAAACATAGTGCTTTCTAGGCGTGTAAATAGCACCAACGGGCTAGGCAAACGGAAGTTTGGGCTCAAATATATGAACATGCAATTTGTGAACAAGGCCTTGTGACAGGTGACCCGCTAGATGGATTTAGAACATCTGAAGCTTAAGTGAGGGTGGGCTGAGTTTAGTAGCTTTTGCTCCAAAAGGAATGACTTTCAAAATTTTAGATCAAAATCCCTTCTTTTCAACTGGTGTCAGGAATTAAATAGCCATGGGGAGATACATTACGAAAGTTGCAAAAAAAGAGCAATTTACAGATCTGTGTGGTTCAAGGACACAAATGTGAGGTCACTGTAGAGGTGCTGATACCTTTCATTGGATCAACACGTCTTCTGCATCTATGTTCGAGTTATATATATATTAACCTACTAGCAGCCCGTCCCGACCTTGTCCGGGAGCAATCATGCTTCCCCGACCCCGCCTGCCCCGACATTGTCCAGCATTTTGGGACCCCCGCCCGCCCCGTCCCCCGCCTGCCCCGACATTGTCCCCCGGAGCCTTAAAAAGGCGACATATGATACTCACAGCAGTTCACTATAATGTAAAACCGTCTCACTGTATTGCAGCTATTACTCCAGCCTTTGCCTGGAAATTACCCTTTCCATGTGTTTAGAGTGGGGATAAACCAAACCAGATTTCCTCGCTTTCCTTCGGGCTGCTTACTTTCCCTGTCCCCGCCCGCCCCGTCCCCCGCCTGCTCCGACCCCCGCCTGCACCGACATTGTCCCCCGGAGCCTTAAAAATGCGACATATGATAGTCACAGCAGTGCGCTTCGGGCTGTTTGCTTTCCCCGTCCACATGATAAGTACCACGAAAAGAGGGCACATTTAAACACGGCTCCGAGGTTGATGGATCACTTTCGCCTGTGGGGTCTCTTTGAGCGGGGTTTACCCTTGACGGAGCTCGGCGTGCCGAAATTCCAGCATGGTAACATAATGCCCGCGTGTCAACCTAATGACCCTTAAAGCTGAAACGCTGAAACGCTGGAGCTCTGCAGTTAAACTTCCTGAACTGTTATGAGCGTTATGAGCGTGATCGTGGTAGTTTGGAGCCTTACATCACCCCGTCCCCCGCCTGCCCCGACCCCCGCTGCCTTACCTCAGCCGCCGCTCGTCAGTCCACCGCTCCTCGCCGCTCGTCACCGCTCCTCCCCCGTGCCATGTCCGCCGCTCCTGGACGCCGCTCTTCCCCGTGCTCCTGACGTCAGCACGCAGGTCGCGGCCGGTGCTACTTCGAGGGGACTACTTTTTTTATAATGTAAATTTTTTAAATATAAAGTATTTTTTAACTTTATATAGCCTATGTCCATCTGCACACCCTGCGGATTCTAACGATGTATCGGGTGTGTGGATTGGCGCTGTGGTTCCAGAGTTTACCCGCCTCAAAGCCTCAAAGTTCTTCCTTTATAATAGTAGTATAGATAGGGCAAGCAAGGGCCTTTCCTCGCATACATATGAACTGCATTAGCCGAAGCATGCTGTTGGTATCACACATATCTAGGAACAGGAGGACTTGATTGAGGGACTATAAAGTTTATCAACAATAGGGGATGCAAAATTATAATAATAATCCGTATTTGTAAAGCGTGAACATATCACCTCTCCAGGGCTTCAAGGCGCTGCGGGCCGCCAAAGGGATTAAGTGAGATATTGCCCAGAGTCACATAATGCTGAGCTAAGCTGCTGCCAGTGCCGGGGATAGAACTGTGAGACCCGTGCTCTGGAGTCCACCGCTCTGCCCGCTGCACCACACCTCTCCTCAAATTTGCTGGTAAAAGTATTGAAATGTTTAGCATTGCACCCTGGAACAGATAAATAATTTGGAAGCAAATTGCTACCTAAAAGTGATTATGACTCTAAAATATGCTAAGAGTTTGGGACACTGTAAGAAACGTTTATGTGGAAGAGAGAGGATGGGGAGAGGATGTAGCCTTATGGCTAGAGAGATGAACCTTGAAGCTGGGGAACCAGGTTCAAGTCTTGGCAACTACGCTCAACATCTTGTGATTCTGGGCAAATCACTTAATCTCCCCGTGCTTAACAAAAATGAAGGTGTCCATCTGTAGCGAAAACTGGTGCTCATGTAAAGCGTTCTGATACTCGATGTCTCGGGTGTAGTTCGCACTACATAAAACTCTAAAAAGAATAAAAATATTCTTACCTGCAGCCTTTTGTTAGAGGAGACATTTAAAAAAGGTGCTGGATTTAGTGATAGACTAGTCTGCGCCCTCGAACAGAAGCTCAAAGATCAGAAAGGCTTTACCATTTTCAGTGAGGGAAATGGATAAAGAAGTCATAATAGGACAGTGCACCCAGGAAGTAGTGATTATACATTCCTGTGCTTGGCGAATAATACAATTTCCTGAACGGACTTTGTTTTTGTCTGACTATATATTCATAAGACTCTATTAGTTGCAAGAATTATAGCAGCAAGTAGAGACGTAACGCATCGGCCTTCAATGGTAGACAGAGCATAGGGAAAGGTGCTGTTAAAGGTTATATCTAATTACTTGAATGAAAAGGAGGGCAGAGATGAGTGAAGGAAAGAGATAATCATATTGGGTCTTGTGCCTAAAAGAAAATAATAGCAGGGGAGGGCCTGATCAGTACACAAGAGGGCTGCAGGTCTTCAGAGCTCCTGAGAGGATCCATATTCCTTGGGATGTATGATGTTACAACGCATACTTTTACAACACCAACCTTTATATCGCAAGTTTTACAACGCATACCATTACAACGCATAATGCTTTTGGGCGCTGGATAGTGAATAGTTTAATTTACTATTCCAACTCCAGTCCCCGTGGATAGTAGGGAAGGTGTTGGATAGTACATTAAACCTATTCCCTATCCTAGAGCGCCCCCCAGCGCTATGCGTTGTAATGGTTTGCGTTGTAAAAGTTGCGTTGTAATGGTAGTGCGTTGTAAAAGTTTCGTTGTAAAGGCTGTATACCATTCCTTGGCCACTAATGTGATTCAGGATTCCAAAAGATCACCATCGATCTAACCCTTCATGGTGACCATGGATCTGCCCCGTGAAGCTTGATTGCAGAGAGTCAAGGGTGGTTTAGCTTGACCTGGCGGCCTTGGGCCTGCCCCAGTCTGCAGGCAGAGGGGTGCAGTGGTGAACACTGGAGAGGTTTGATGGTGGTGAGCCACACATGGATGGCCTCCTGGGTGAGAGAGATATGAGCCAGGAGGGGCAGCGATAGAGTAGTGGAACATGGTGCTCTGGGCTGAAAACAGTTGATCCATCGTGATCCAGTGCCATGATCTGGCTAGAGGAAGTCTGATTGTGAGTGGATGGGGGAGTGATGCATGTCCCTGGTGGGGACACAGGATCTATCCTTTCCTAAATTCTTAGTGCTTTGAGGAAGGAACTACCCTTTTTGAAACCAAAGCTGCCTGTTCCAGATGTAACACTGGTTCCAGACAGGGTGCTCTCTAGAAAGCAGTGTCAGACAGCCCCAGAATAAAAGGCTCAAGGGCACAAGATACCTCCAAGGTACTCCAAGGCGCTGAGCCTGAAGTGCTGCGCTGTTCTTCCATGGTTGAATCTTAGGAAAAGGGTCAACCCAGAAGTGGAGCTTTCTGGAATAAAACTGAAACATTCAGGATTGTTTAAAAAAAATCTCTTTAAGATTTTTAACATTTTATTTCATCCTATTGAAACAAAACAGAACACAAAACTAAATAGCTGATCGATTGCTGTTGCCCTCATAATCAAAGTCTCATCTCATTTGACATAGACTGCAAATTAGAATTGTTCACTTAGAATTTTGGAAAATGAAACACACCTCTCTAAACATACATATCTTGTTCAGCAAGCTGCTGGTGGAAGATATCACAATTATGCGCATACCCCCGTACATTTTTGATCATCGTCACATGCTATTCATCGGCCAATACCGGTATAATTGCCATCTTCATTTCTTGTCAGTCTGTATAGTGTTGGTTAACATCTGCTGGTATCTTCACAGACATCAACAAGGGGTTGAAATCTAGTGAGTTGTTAGTTGCAGAATTTCTTTTTTTTGGGGTTATTATCCCCTTTCTCCCTTACTTGACCACATTTTGTGGTCCACAGAAAATAACTTAATATCCCTCAGTCTGCGACACTAGGGGTACTTAGTAACAAGACCAACGCATATATATGATATGTCAATTTGCATTCTAAATCCTCAGTCACCTATCCACTCTCTGAAAATCCTAAGAAATAATCAGGAACACAGAACCTACTTGCTAATTCAGTACTGCTAAACTATGGAATCCTCGCAGTTCACCAGGGCGTTACTTACCCCAGGGTCCGAGTCTCACAAAGAAGCACTTTGAATGATGAAGGAAGTTTGGTTCACTGAAAAACCATTTGTGATCTCATGAGTTTGGGACGTTTCTCTAAATAATTCTGGATAGGCCACGGATACTTCTCTGAATGTAATAACTATACAGATGCTACTTGTACAAAGGCATTTTCAGGATTACATATGCATTAGTACTGCAATTTGTTGGCTTCACACATTCTTTGATCGAATACTGACACCTGCCCTCTATGCCTTAAACTTCTTATCGGCAAATGATATCTTCACCTCAGTACCAGACCCAACATGCTAACGATGACATCAGAAGAGGCGCCAGCTCTGGCTGGGGCTGCAACATTCTGCACAGGAGCACACATGCAATGTCTGTCATTTGACGGAATAAACAGTAAAAAGTCCCTGAGGAAATGCAACACTTTTTTCACAAGACAACAGTTTGGCTGAGAATTCTTTGTTCATTTTGAAAATACTTTATGAATGTTGGCAAACTGAACAACACACTTACAAGAAAATCTGTCTTGAGTACTGTAATAAGATGAGAACAATTGCTTTCTAAAACAGATTGAATGGTGTCAACAGAGATAATATATAGGTGTTCACAAAATTAGCACAATAATGAATAATACGTTCTCATAACATAGATTTTATATTTTTGTTTTGAAACGAAGAGAGGGAGGAAAGGATAGCCTAGAGGAGAAGATACAATCTTTAAAATACTTTTATGATGACCTGGAGAGACAGGGTCAAAAAGAATCATGGAGGGTCAAACGTCAAATGCACATCAGGGATATTGTTCTGTCATCTAGATAGAAAGGAAGAAAAAGGCAACCATAATAAATTATGTTTCATTAGTTGTTGCGTATAATTTACATTAGCACTATCCAAACTATGGTGATGCCAAAGCATATTCCATCATCTATGACAGGTAAGGTCCTTAGCATCCTTCCAATTAGACACGATAACCTGTAATGCAATTGCAATAGCCAAGTCCTCATCATCAAGATACTTTATTCGGCTCTACTGAGCCATAAAAGCAACAGCAAGAAGACAAATTCAGTATAATACACCATTAAATGAGAAACATGTGTTAAAATCACTAAAACAAGTATTAAAAACATCCGTATGACTGGAGGAACATTCAATAATTAGATCGTACCTTTACAGCACTTAAGATGTCATTTAAAACATCATAAAAGCAGTTTAATTTCCCAAACAGTGCAAATAGGCACAGGCTGCAGGATGAGATCTGGTTTCTAGTACTCATAATATTGGGCAAAGGAACTGCCTTTTTTGTGCATTATAGAATGTGCAAAAAAGCAAAAAGTGCATAGTGCTTTGTTCTGCTGAAACTTCACAATGACAGCGGGGAAGAGACGAAAACCAAAACCAAGTGCCTTTTTACTGGAAAGGCTAATAGGAAGTGTATGGTTTGAAGACAATACCTTGCCAGGAGGAACTTCAAGCCAAGTCAACAACCTTTCCCATCAAAACCTTCTTTTCTCATATCGGGGAGGATCCACCAAGGAAAACGTGGAGTTCATCAAATGGCGGTGAAGTTCAGCAGACGTCTGTGACTTTAACCCAAACTTATGACCAGAATCGGTGGGCCATAGGGCATTCAAAAACATATGAAAGATACCACTATGATGTTCCGTACAAGACCAGCAAATGCGGCTGAGAATTCTAATTTAACTAAATAGCAATGAGCCACAAAATAGTTTACCAGAATTACTACTGCTGAAAAGTCCTTCCTAAAGAAGCCCTTAGTTTGTGGTGTCATTGGCACTACATTTTGTTTGTCCCAGGTTTTTTGGTTTCCACCTGTAACTCATAGGAGAGAAAAGGATTATGTTTTGAGAAAATTTGAAATATAGCTATGGTACCCAGTACCCTATGTGAAGTTTGCCTCTTTGGGGTACAATTCCAGTACCTAGCTGCAACCTTGTTAGGTGCCAAGCCTCACACCATCTGGCCTCATCATCGGATAAATATTGTGGTGAAAGCACCACATATTAGTTTGTGGAAATTGCGTCGTATCTTACAACTGTTTCAAGCAATACATAGGATCTTCTAGCAAACTCTCAACTCTCTTAATGTAATGGCTGTTCAGCTATACCAGTTCCAAAGAAGATACGACTATTTGGGACATAAGCTTACAATAAGCTTTAGGTGAGACAGTCACGTGACTCCAGCCAGGCGAGGCCTACAATGGTTGGCTGCAACAAACTGTTCAATTTAAAGAATGTACTTTTGAGTGAAGTTCTTTCTGGAATCAGACCAAAATAAATGTGTAGCCTGGCAAAACATCACACGCCAGAGAGAAGGCTAAGGTCTGCCAATCCTTTGTCTTGTTTCTTATGTATTTGAAAAGTAAATAAGAGAAGCAAGAACATTCTCAGCACAATTTGCACAATTGTGGAACCTCCTCTCCTCAAATGTGCACGTTGTACCTTAATTTAAACTGGCAATAAAAGGTACCTGTTGAACTAATAACTAAATTGACCATCCAGAACTTTTTAATATTGCCCCTTGCTCTATACATATTTTATCTATTGCGTTTATTAGTGTTTGTTTTATTGTATATATATTAGGGGTGCTGATTGTTCTCTTTGAGCAAACGCTCTTTAAGTGCTCCTGCGGCTGCAAATAAAGATGTATGAAATAAACAGGCCAAACCAAAGCAACACATACATCTCTGCCATGGAGTGCCCAGAGCTACACACATAGGGCCTGATTCTGATGGGGGTTTGCAAAGCTTTCCCACCTACGGTCTGATTCTGATGCGGTTAGGAAGGCCTCCTAATGGCATTTGCTCCTTCAAAATCGGATCGGGAACGACCCAGTGTCCAATTATGATGCGGTTAGGAACATATGCTCCCATTGAAGTCAATGGGAGTCAAACCAAATCGTATCGGGAAGCATCCGGATGCATTGTACTCCGTCAGTCGGACTGTCCCGATCCGAGTAGGTTGGAAACCATTTCCAACCCGATTCAGTCGGGAAGCATTTCCATCCCGCATCAGAATCAGCCCCATAGTAGGAAATCATATGCCGGCCTCTGTCTTCTTATTCATGGCCAAGACACAAATCAGAATGTTCGATGGCCTCAAATTTGACTGCATACTGGTTGCACCTGAGCATTTTCTGCATCATATGCACAGCAAAATATTTGAAACCATAATCTTTGACTTTTAATCTGAGTGTGTTATGCCTGGAAAAACTGAGAATGGGGCAAAGGTTGAAATAAGAGGCATGCACAGCCATGTGTTTTTCTCTAGTGGCTTGACAACCTGCAAGTAAACTGGAGGTGATCTACGTTTGCTATACTATTTGTAGGAAAATCATCCTTTTTGTCATGATCACCCCCATTTTTTGACTGATACTGTGCCCCGGGCTCTGCTATCCAGGCCCAGGATCAGTGCTCTGTTTAAAATGTCAATGGCAATTGGTGTAATTACTGTTGGTTCAGATAACCTACATGTAAGTCCCTAGTATATGGTAGGGCATGCAGGTTTAGAGACCCCAGTGGACTTAATGCACATAAGGGTGCACTGCTGTGGTGCCTGGTGTCGTTTTAAAGCCACCCCTTCCTTTTAGGCTGGTTTTCAAATAAAACGGTGTCAACATTTGACCTTGGAATTAAAAGACCTTCCAAAGTCTAAAACTATCTTTTTAATGCATATAAGTCACCCATTAAGGTCTGCTCTAGGTGCCCCAAGTGCAGGGTGCCTTGTTATACAAAGCAGGGACATTATAAAATATATGATATATGCCCTGGTGAGGGAAAAACGGCCAAAGTCGTTTTTCCACATTGTGGTGCTGCTAGCTCCTTAGGCTAACATGGGAAGGCTTTACTAATGTTTAATTAAGTCTCACGTTTGATAGGAGTGAGCTAGCAACATAATTCAAAGTATCAAAATATTAGTTACAGTAAATCTAACAACTTGCCAAGTTCGAATTTGTTATAACTATTGCAGGGAAGGAGTTTTAGAACTTACTTTCCTAAAGTTGGCTAAAGCAGCCCTGTAGCAGCCTCTCCTGATTGGCCAGCCTTTGACAGCCTGAGCCAAGTTGCTCCCTAATTAGGTGGAAGAGGCCCGGATCTGAAACAATACAGCCATTTAGTGGGAGGAGATTTGGTTCCTGGGTAAGCAAGAGACAGGAAGAGGCTGGGGAGATAAACTGGTCTTCAAAGGGAGAAGCCCAGATGTCACAGGACCCAGGCCAGCCCCCAATTCCTTTATCCTCAGACAGATGGAAGCCCCTCTAATAAGATTAGAAGATGGGCTGGACGGGAAGTGTATGGAAATATTAGCCACACCTGTGTGTTGGGTTAGCCAGACCTGAACTCCAAGGAGAGATTTTCTCCATTTAGATTTTTGTTGAAAGGTACATTCTGGGACAAAAATATGCCACACTTCCCAGGAAGTTGTTATGGCAGAGGGTGGCAAATTTAAACCCATTGGTTGGGGTGTCCCCCCCTCTTGACGTCTCAGATTGGGGAATAAATATGACTGCACTAGAGAGGAATGCACTCAGAAGGACTACACCAGTTTCACCTGGATTTTACCCGATTGACCAGGTGCATTTGGGAGTTGGAGTCACAGAACCGAAGCGACAAATCAGAGTTTCTGAACCTTTGGCTGGTGCCGTGGACCCTTTCTGACCCTCCAGGAACATTTCAGCAGAAGATCTGATCGTCTGGAAACTTTTTGCCAACTTTTGTGATGAAGCTCCATGAGAAGACTGGCATCAATCACGTAAGTCAAGCCAGCAATGTTGAACCGCGGCTTGGCCTGATTGCACAGGTTTGATGCGCTGAAAGCTCTGGGGCTCCTCGACGACTAAGACAAAGGCCTCAAGGACTCACAGATTACACGGCAGCAGGCTGGTTTTGCTGAATCGAAACCCAGATCTGAGGGCCTGATCGCTCGATGTCGAAAGAAAAAGCTCAAACAAAGTGACTAAGTCAGAAGCTAAAAACTGGACCGGGCCCAACCACTCATTGTACCTGACCCGCAATCCATCGCAGTTGGCCTGAAACTTTGACTTTGTCCCGGTCTACTGCAACTAGATAGCTGGGATTGGCTCTTTACACTTTTAGGTGCTAAAAACACATTATTTTGTGTAAACTTAAAAAGTTCATATCTCCGGTTCCCTACATTGGATTTTTGTTGTTTTGGTGTCATTTTAAAGATAAAAATATTCTCTGTTTTTATAAATTGGTGATGGATTTGTGTTGTGCTGTGTCTTTTACTTTAAGTACAGTTTTGGCCATATTAAATGCTTTATACACCTGTCTCCTAAGTTAAGACTGACTGCTCGTCTGCCAAGCTATCAAGAGATGAGCAAGGATGAATTTATTGAGACTTGACTGGACCTTATTTTTGATTCTGGTGTTATTACCAGCTGTAGGTAGTTTCCTGTAACTACTAATAAACCACCTTCCAACACTGTTCATTAACCCCTTCTCTGCGGGGGGGGGGGGGGGGGAGGGGGCCACGCGCGGCGCCGCCGTGCTGGTGACGATCTCAGCTCGTCATGGAGTACAGCGGAGCTGTCCTCATGACGAGCTGAGCTCGTCACGGCCGCACCCGTTTTTGGAACGTTCAGCACAGCGGGGAAATTAGCCCCGCGTGCGAACGTTCCAACGGCCGTGACGAGCTGAGCTCGTCAGCAGCACCCATGAGGTTAACAATACTAGGCTGTGCAGATTGGGAGGAGGAGGTTGAAACCAGTGGCAGTTCTTTTATATGGGCGGAGGGGCTACGCCCTCGTCCTTTTTCTGCCCCCTAGTTGTGGTTTTTATTCTTCAATTAACTGAGAGTAAAAAAATCATTTCTGCGAGTAAACTG
This sequence comes from Lissotriton helveticus, assembly GCF_964261635.1. Taxonomy (NCBI): domain Eukaryota; kingdom Metazoa; phylum Chordata; class Amphibia; order Caudata; family Salamandridae; genus Lissotriton; species Lissotriton helveticus. The sequence goes on along the minus strand of NC_136067.1, from coordinate 1,276,370,594 downwards.
CCTCACGTTGTCTGCTACGCAGACATTGACTTCAGGCAGCGTTCAGTCATGTTCAGTCATGTTTATGGCTGACACAAATCATGCACTTTGAGCATGCACCAGCAATCCTAGATTTGCTGGGCTGATGAGCTCAAAACCCTGAGGCTTGTGACATCACCAGCTCGGCAAACCCATTGTATGCCTTGCTGAAGGACCTACCCCGCCAATTGAGTTAGCCCTGGGCGCTGTCTGCTTCAGCTCTGCAGAGGCCAGGGATACACGTCAATCACACTTCACCAAGCCTCGTTGTTACCCCCACCCTACCCTGCCCTGTGACCAATCAGACAAGGGCGGGCTAAAGTGAAAAGAAAGAAGCTGCGCCATGATTCCTTGCTTGCACCTCCGGTAAGTGAAAGTTAAAACGTACATATTTCCAGAATAAAGTCAAGTGTTTAAAATGCATGCACCTGTTTTATTTCTCAGCAAGCTATAAGTGATTAGCAGTTTTTAACTGTGTTCATGCCCTCCTGTCAGGCATTAGTTTGTGGCTGGAATCTCGAAGTGCATGATAGCTCCCTCAACCATAAGGGGCTGTAAACTGTAGCTAGCATTTAGTTGCAGGCGAAGCCTTGATTACAATCAATATTTGGTGAATAAAGACGGTTGCACACCAACACACAACATCAGCTGGCCACTTCGGAGGGCTGGGTTGAGCAGCAGAGTATACGTGGGACTGACAGAGAGCGGAATTCTAGGGCTTGGATTCCAGCTAATAGGAATAGTAGTCCTCTATGTGACATTCTTTTGTTTTGTCTTTCAAGTGGCATTGGTTAGTCGAATTCTGGTGAGGTAACAGGGACCCCCTGAAAAGAGATAAATTCCCTGGGTCAGGGTTAAGCAAACATATGCATGGGTAAAGGCCCAGGCCAAAAAATACACATAGTCTGACAAAAACAGGATAAAGGACACACCATAAGGAGAAAAGGGACTCAAGAAAAAATTATTATATGATAAAGTAGAAAGTTTAATTACATTAATAAAAAATTGATATGCACATATTCATTGATACACATGATTTAAAAAATATAATGAGAGGATAAAAAATGATTTTCATAAAACAAGCTGTTACTGCAAAGAATTATATATAAGTTATAAAGATGTTATTAGCATAATGATAATGCCCAGAAAAATGTTGAGGATGCTGATTTCTCCTTATATATAATTGCAGTAACAGCTTGTTTTATGAAAATCATTTTTTATCCTCTCATTATATTTTTTAAATCATGTGTATCAATGAATATGTGCATATCAATTTTTTATTAATGTAATTAAACTTTCTACTTTATCATATAATCATTTTTTCTTGAGTCCCTTTTCTCCTTATGGTGTGTCCTTTTTCCTGTTTTTGTCAGACTATGTGTATTTTTTGGCCTGGGCCTTTACCCTTGCATATATTGGTTAGTCGAATAGCAGCATAGCTGTTTTTAATGGTCTACTTTCTGCAATACACTATCAATAATAAAAGCAGTGTACCATTACCCTGTCCTATTGTAAACACCTCTCAACACAGTGCACATTGCAGCCTTACATTGGTAATATAAATAGAGATGTCCTGTACTAGACTACTCCTTATTATGCTGTTTGGGGGATTTTATGAAGCACAAGTTACGCCCCCAGAAAAGGTTTCTTGAGGCTGTAAAGGGAAAAAGTACAGCTGCTAAAAAGGTGATGGAAAAGACTTACGATGTAAAATGCAATGTCTTCGGTAGTTTACAAAATTTCAGAAGGGATGAATCATTGCTGTTATCCCTATTTGTTGTTGCGGTCTCCTGTCTGTTGGCATGCCCTGCTCGTGGTTGTGCTGCCGTGTCTGTTGCACTAGCCTGCATATTGTTGTAATGATCTGGTTGTTGCAGGGTGCTGTCTGTGTTTAGTTGGCCCTGACTCTGTTTGCACTCCCCCTTCTCTTGCGCTGACCTGTTTCTTGTGTTTCTGTGGCATCGACCTCTCGTTTATTTTGCCACACTGTATGTTGCACTGCCCTATATATTGTTGCGCCCCCTGGTTGTTGCCCTGAACTGTCAGTTGCTGCGCTGCCACGTGCGTTGTTGTGGTGTCATGTATGTTGCGGTATCTAGTCTGTTGCGCTGGCCTCTGTGTTTCTGCTGCACTGTGTTATTGCGCACAGCCCTGCATGTCGCACTGCCTTTGCATTACCCTGCCCAGTGAGGTCTTGTGTTGCACTGGCTGTTGCACTGCCCGCTCTCTGGTTCTGCTTTTCTGTCTCCTCATGTGCCCTGTTCGTTGCGCTGCCCTGCCCGTTGCGCTGCGCTGCCAGCTGCACTTCCCGGTCTGTTGTTGTGCTACTCTGTCTGTTGTACTGCCATGTCTGTTGTTACGCTGTCCTGCCCCTTACACTGCTATACTTCTTGCACCTCCGCACTGGCTGTTAGACTGTCACCCATCTTGTTGGTCTGCCCTGTCTTTGCACTTCCTTGTCTCTTACTAATCTGTCCTGCCTATTGGACTGCCATTCCCCTATTGCACTTCCCTGTCTCTTGTTGTGCTGCACTTTCTCATGTTGGGCTGCCCAGTCTTGTTGTGCTGCATTGCTTCACATTGTGCTCGCCTTTCCTTCGTTGTGCTGCCCTTTCTCCTGTTGCGCTGCCATGTCTCTGGTGCTGTCTCTTGTTGGTTGTTCTGTGTCTTCTTGTACTTCCCTGTCTCTTTTTTCGCTGCCATATCTATCATTGCCCTGCCTTGACTACTGTTGCTTTGCCCTGTCTCTTGTTGCGCTACTGTCTGTTGTGCTGCCCTGACTCTCGATGCACTGTCCTTTCTCTTGTTGTGTTGTCATGTCTCTTGTTGCACTGACCCGCTGCACAGTATTATCATTCCGGTTTTCGGCATTCTAGGATTTCCACTGCGTGCACTAGTGTGAGTACTACCGTTTTCTTACTGATTCGGGGTTATTGCAAGGTCTTTGTATGTGGGTTTCTTTTTCAAGAAGATCTGACGTCTGCTTGTTTGGGAACGGAGTGTTGCAATGCAGCTGTGTGTCCTGTATGTGCATTGCGGATGCTCTGTATGGATGAGTTCAGTACGTGCTTCATGGCTGGCAGCAATGTAGTACTGTTTATGTGCAGTTTTGATGCACTGCAATGTATTTTTCTGCCGGGGGGGGACATTGTAGGTGTGCAGGGTGGCTGTACTGCAGTGCAGCAGTGTATGGTGCGGGGCAAATACACTGTGGTTCTCTATGGGTATGGCGCCTGCACTGTGCAGATGGTGCGCTGTGCAGTCAGTGTATAATGTGTACAGTGCAGATTGACTGACTGTAGCTGTGAATATGTGGGGCCACTTGGACCAGAGTTGTATGCAAAGAAAAGGTGCAGTGTGGCTGCATGTTATGCACCCGCAGAATGTTGAACTTAGCTTACAGTGCGCACTGTGCCATTGTGCATATGCAGGGTTTTTGCAGTGCAGTATAGAGGTTGATACTCTTGACTGCAGCGGTCACTGGCTGCTACGGCCGGAATTGAAGTGCACTTGAAGTGTGCTTGCGGGTACGTGCTGTCTGATGTTTCCTTTATCTGTGATTTGCTGTAATAATCTCTTAGACGGCATGAAATAATCATGCACAGCCTGTGCAGTAATTAATCAGTGCTGACATAGGGTCTGGAGCTAGTCTTACCTTATCTCAGCCCGGGCCAGCTCTCTACAGAGCCTGCTTCTGAGGTAGAAGATCTGCGCTGATGAGCGAGTAGAGGCCGGCAGAGAGCAGGGAGGAGATGCCAGTGAAAGGTGACAACCAGAGAGATGGGAACATAAAGGAGGGAAGAGCAGAGGGGAGAGAGAATGGAGAAACTAACCAGAACACAGACAGCAGGATACAATACGAATGTATTGCTGGCAACCACTGCAAAGTAAGTGCGTGGAGTGAGGGTTAAGTGTCCGGTGCTGTTGTCTGAGGTAGCTCGAGTCCGCGAGTCTTTCAGTGTTGAATTTATGATGTAGGTAGCTGAGAATCCGTATTTAGGGCACCTTACATCCTCTTTGGGAGACTCGAGTTGGCCGGTCCTGGTCAGATCCCACGTGGAACAGAGTGGTCTGGAGTCCAAACTGTTGATGCTCTGCTACTGACCGAGTCAGCCCTTGCAGCCGTTACCCAACGGGACAAGCAGACACATGCGCTGCATTTTGATAACAGGAATGGGTGACAGTGGCGTTTATTGATGACTGCATTGGGCTGGGCTCTGCATAATTCATCCCAAACATGCAACCTGCACAGAACAGGATTTATGAGCAGGCACAGAAAGATTTGGTGGCGCGAGGAAGCCTGCATCCTTGCTACACATCCTTTGAGTAAAACTGTTCATGCCAATAAGGGCACACCAGGCTAGAAGCCTTGAAAGCAGACTTGCAAATAAAGCACCCGAAAAGGGAGCGGGGGGTTTGTGACTGTAGGGGGATGGGAGAGATGGATAGATTTACAGATAGATGACAAAGGGGTAGAGAAGGGGGGTGGCTTCTATAGTTAGATAAATAACTAGCTAGTTAATGCAGCTAGACGAACGGACGGATACCCTCAAGGAGGGAGGACAGACTGAAGGACGGAATAAAGGATATGAAGCGAGTGACAAAAGAGAGAGTGTGACTACAGAGGACTGAGAGAGAACAAACAGATTGCTAGAGACAGTAAAGAGAAATCAAGAGACAGACACAGAAAGTGAAAGAGGGTGCAAAGAAGAGAAAGACAGACCTAAATAAATATGAATGTAGATAGAGATAAAACGACAGAAAGAGATACAGGCCTAGAAAGAGAGAAAACAGATACTTGGAGATAAAGTCAATGGAAAGCAAAGAGAAAAGAGACACAGAACGCACCTATAAACCAAAATGTCATGCCTGGTGTGTAATGTAACTAACCTGGATGTAATTGATAACATACGAGAGAGAATAGATTGATAAATAAAGCAAGAGAGATGAAGCGAAATCGAAAGAAAGGTGAAGAGCCAGAATGAGAGAGAGGAGAGGGTGAGAGTGTGTGTGTGTGTGTGGGAGAGAGAAGCGAAAGAGAGGGGGTGAAACAGAGAGAGATGCAGTTAAGCAGGGCCAGAATGAGAGAGTGAGGCAGAAAGAGAGGGGTATAATGAGTATGTTGAGCTAGAGAGAGAAAAAGAAGGACATAGGAAGTAAGACAGATGTAGGTATGAGCATACCTACACAGTTATCTCTACTATAATCAGACACTGGAACAGACCATTGAATGTTGGAATGTAAAGTCTTGTCCCACTTTGGGGTAACTTAAAATTTTGTCTGCTACAGGAATTTTTAAATATGAGAGAACATTAATTTGCTTTGGCAAGTCATGCATTGTAGACTGCACTTAGCCCACATGAAATGACACTTGGGAGGCCTGCTTTGGCAGTGAATTGGATCTGGAATTTATGAGTTTGAGTTGCATGGTCAATATTTATGTGTCACAGTCATAGTTATTTAGACTGTGTTTCTGTTTTATACTGTTTCTGTCAATATGTAACCTTGAGCCACAGTTTTGGTTGATTTTGATTGCAGTGGCTCAGTTTATTTGGTGATTCACAATTCCAATCATGTGTAAAACATGGCTTGTTGAACATAGATGAGACGTACTTGCAAATTGTTGGATTGCATATTGCATTTCAGGTTTTCAATTTGACCAATCTTTTGACTTTTTACCAACGAAATACGAGTTTCTTCCTGGTCGAGGACCACACTGCTTTTTCTCTTATCTGTCTTGTATCAACACCCTGCTGGACTATGGGGTGAAAGAAAGCTTGAATAAGCAGCTACCTATGTTATATGATATCTCTTTATTAATGTAGTAAGGTGACTGGAGGAAGTGGCAGTGAAAATGTAGTTGAGGACGTGCTTTACATACACCACTTTGGGAGGGGGAGACTGCCTATTGTTTCTTCCTGGTACAGGCCCATTTAGTCCTTCACAACTAGGATTTCTTGCTTGTACTCACATGATTAGTGTGTGAAATATGTCTTTGTGTTTTAGTGTAAAGGTGAGAGGAAAGTTCCTATTTTGGGCATCGTATGTATGGCAAGACTGTGTTTCATTGGAGGATACATTTGTCCGGTGTTAACAAATATCCCACGTCTCTGAACCCCCTCCATGAAACCAGGCTTACTGATTGGCAAGGAGAGGTGCCATCTCTCTGTTTTGTTTACTGTAGGTAACAGCTGCCACGGTCAAACCCTCCACTCCTTCCTCTTCTTGTGCTTCTGGCTATTTGCTTGTAATCATGTCTTTTTCTCAGATCCCTAGCTCCAGAAGTCTGAAAAAACAAAAGACAAGGAAGGAAGATGTGAGAAGAACTTTAATTTTGAAAAATGCAGCTCTGTGTTTAGTCTAGGCTCACTCCATGTCTGGGCTTCGAAGTGACATAAACCGTGGCCATCCAAGGCCGGGACATGGTGCATACTGATTTGCATATGGCTGAGTCCAAACTATAATGGCAACAGGGCTGCGAGCGCCAGGTGAGGGACAGGGACTCCATTGCCCAGGAGTCCCTGCGCTATCATTACCTGCACCTGGACGCTCTCCCTGTTTGCCCCGCCCCTTGAGCACAGAGTGAAAGGTGCCTGCCAGCCCTTGTTCCAGTGGGAGACGCTGATTGAATCGGAAGCGGGAGAGCCCTCCGTGTGCCGCTTTTACTTGCCAGACTGCTTTCCTCTCCGAGAGCCTCCGTGTGCCTGGGCGCTTCACCTCGCCTCGCTGAGGACTACAATCTTGGACCCTGTGGGCTGGAAGAGGAAGCAACAGGGCTGCGAGCGCCAGGTGAGGGACACGGACTCCATTGCCCAGGAGTCCCTGCGCTATCATTACCTGCACCTGGACGCTCTCCCTGTTTGCCCCGCCCCTTGAACACCTCCTCCTTATAATAGGAGTTGCAGTTGCCGCTGCGCGGGAGCGTCCCGGGAGAAGCCCGGGACAAGGGCGGGACCGTTTTGTGGCCATTCGGGGGCCGAAGGAGGCCGGGCTGGGCTAGCCCTCCAACATTTATTTTCTCGTTTAACCACTGTCATTCCAACCCATAAGTAAGTTGGTTGTTTGTTCAGATTAGATTCACACTACCCCAGTTGAGTTGTGACATAATAATCACCCCAGCAGGCTGCGTTCATACTCAATTTTGATTGCTATACATTGACGTCGTTACATCTAATGGCTGCTATGCATGGAAAAAGTTCGTCACCTGACTCTGGGGGAAACAACAAGGGGACTTTGGACAAGTACTTCAGAAAGCCCGCTGGTGACACAGACAGGGAGTGTGATCTGGCGGAACGAAGGGCAGAGCGCCGACGCTCCATTGAATCTATTAAAAACAGATCCACCAGGGGTGTATCACCAGAGACCTGTCAAGTGCATGTGGGAGAGGGTTTGTCACAAGCAAATGAGGACTCGCAACTATCGCAGGGATATCCCATGCTCCTGAGAGAAACGACCCCTTCATCATTAGTCATTAGCGGTATAGAAGGAAGTAACACTGTGGGTACTAGTGATACCACTATTTCAATTGAAACCATACCTAATAATACACGAGCACCACCACCTGGGAATAAGAAAGTTGGGAAACAGGGGGTTGGCAAAATTGTTGGACCACCACCACACAAGAGACAGAGGAAGGGAGGGGTTCAGCAAAGAGCCAAAATCAGTCATACTGATTTTGGGAAGGCTAGAACAGTTACAGCTGCCCCCGTACCCACAAGTAATGTGATTCGACCCTCTGACCTGGCCCAGGTTGGCCCACATGAAATGCCATCCTCTATAAACACTTCTATACCGACTGTAGTTGGTCCCAATTTAATCCCTAGTAGTATTTCTCCCCCTACTGATAATTTGTCAACACTCTCCCTCGAAAATATCGAACATCTACTCAGGGCATTCACATCCCCCATATTAGAGAGGTTAAAGAGGTTAGAGGATCGATTGGGGGTCATAGAAACGGCGATCAGTAATAAAGCAGGACAGTTGGTAGTACCTGCAAAGCAAGTTTTATCGCCTATAGCTGTAGTTCCTACACCCACAGTCCTCACACAAAAGGCTTTAAATCCTCCAAGTAACCTTGCGAGCTGTATTTACCAAGGGGCAAATCCATCTAAGGCAGTTCATCAGCCTACCCAAATTAGTAAGAAGGATACCAACAAAGGGGTCAGCACAGTGGTTGCTAGAAATAATCAGGAGGTAGGGGGGAGAGTATACCCTGGTAAAGCAGGGAACCAGAGGGGCTGCCAAGTTGAACTACCACCAGAGGCAGTCCCCTATGTGGTTGTACTTACGGGGGTCCCCAGGTTGGCAGACAATAAGAGGAAAGGGTTTAGCCAATTAAAAAATAAAACCATACATTGGCTCGGGCAGCATAGACCGCTCCCATGTTCCATCAACAATGAGATTGTTCATGTAAGGCGACTCCCCTGGTTGGGGAGCAGAGTAAAGGATATAGAGGGGGATTTAATAATTATAAATTTTAGAGACCCAGGGGCAGTGACACACATCCTTAATTGGATGCCAAGGACCACTGGTTCACTTATTGTCCCCTGTGATTTAACCTACTTCTATCCTAGATCACAGGGGCCTGCAATAACATCCGTTGGGGCTCTTTTTGGCCCTTTTAATAACCCTACCGGAATGTTTAATAATGAACATATGTGGCAGGATCCAAACCCCAAAATGACAAAAAATACATTGGGATGGAATATTGTACCACATAGGGAGAATAGGAATAACTATAGAGGGATGGACCGATCACAAAGTGCTGGTGGAATGAATCATTTGTTGCCTTTCACCCCTTTTGAAACTTCGAATAGGTTCGAAGCGTTCTCTGGGCTTGATGATTGTGAATGACGGTCGGTGTCCCCTGTTGATAGGTCTGAATCGAGGCGAGTGTCTAGCACCGGTCCGATCTCCCCAATTGCCTCTATTTCCGGGCCTATGCAGGAGGATGATACAGCCTTATGCAAATTTCTTAGCTGGAATATAGCTGGCCTAAGAGCCAAAAAGGATGATCCGCTATGGATTAATTTTATCACCTCCTTTGATGTCATAGCTTTACAAGAATCCTGGGAAACCTCACGTGATGTCTGGCTGGATGGTTTTGTTACCTTCTTCGTTCCAGCGATACCCAGCCAAGCTTGGAGAGCTAAGGGGGGTTTAATTTTTCTTTTTTCCCTCAATCTTGCGGGGTCTTTTAAGCAGTTAGATTCAGGTTCCCCTAATCTTTTGATCGTAGAATGGATTGTTTCTCCGATCCATTCAATTTTATTACTTAATTTTTATAATTCCTGGGAGAGGGCAATGGATACTGATCACATTGCACACCTAGAGACATTTTTATACAATTTCAGTCTTAATAAGCACACTGCATTTGAGCTCATCGTGTTAGGTGATTTTAATACTCATTTATGCAATCTTCCCTGTCACTTGGGCGAACAATTGGGACCAGCAGGAACATTTATACCCCATTTTGAACACACAAAAACTGGTGAGGCCCTGGAAGTTCTAATGGCCAGTTCTAATCTTTATGAACCCCTAAACACAGATGGGAGGGAAAGAGTCCTACCTATAAAGGATCACCGCAAGGGTCTATAATCGACTATATATTTGCCACGCCGGTGCTACAATCAAAGGTATTAACCTACAGAACAATTCAGTCACCCTATAGTGATCATAACCCTGTGGTAATGGAGACGAGTTGGGGGGACCTTAAACGAGAGGGGCCGGGCCGCCAACAGGCGCAGGCGATACCTGTGCCCTCTGATCAAGGGAGAAGGCTCAAGTGGGGTAATGTGATCCCAGATAATTTTATGTCAATTTTATTGCCCAAAATTGAGGGAGAAATAGAGCTATGCTTGGATCAAGAGGCCTCTAACAGTTCAATTGTTCGAGCCTTCGAATCCATATGTGCCCAAATCATGAAGGATTTGACTGTTACGCCCACTAAGAAATTCCCTAGTGTGTTAAAATGGTTTGATGTTGATTGTTCACGGATACATACCCGTCTAATGCATGCACTAAAAGCTATACCAAGGGATAGGCAACTTATTGCCAGCTTGAGGAGGGAATACAAAAAGACTTTAAAGGGGAGAAAAGACGAAATCAAAAGTGAAGCGTGGGATAGACTTCTTTCTGTTGATGTCTTACGTGACAGCAAAAAATTCTGGGAAATCATTAACCATCCTTTTTTTGCAGGTGACTTAAATGTAGCCACTGACTGTGTTATCCCGGATGAGAAGTGGGTTGATCACTTTAAAGATGTCTACGGCGAGAAGAATGGTATAGCCCAGCCCCGCCAATTGACAGTGCAGGCCTCCCCCCGATAGTCTTTTTAGAGGAGGAAGTTTTAAAGGCTATCTTGGAGACTTAAAAAAATAAGGCCCCGGGGGCTGATGGTGTACCTGCGGACCTATACAGATACTCTCCGAAAACTTGGCCCCAGATATTAACTAAAGTCTTTAGGGCAGCGAATGATAAGGTGTTTCCAAATACCTGGGCAATCTCCATCATAGTGGCAATTTTTAAAAAAGGAAAACGCGATGACCCAGGGTGTTACAGACCCATTTCCCTCCTTGATTCGGCCATTAAGATTCTGGGCAGAGTTATATTGGCTAAACTCAGGGAAAATTTGGAGGCCTGCGGAGGGCTTTCAAACATACAATATGGGTTTAGAGAGAAACGAGGCACCCTGGACCAATGCTTGAATTTGCACCTTCTAATTGCCAAATATGTGGTGGCCGGGGAGGAAGGGGGCGTGGCTAGCAGCCAACGAAGATGGTAGCAGCCTAACGAGGCTCCCGAACCCACCGCCCGTAATCCGCCAAATTATCCTGCCTACTAGCTCGGGAACCCTGTGAAAACTCGGGTGAGCCCGGCGATACCCTGCTGCCTGCTCCGGTGCTGCAGGAGAGCTGTTTCTGGTACCGTGAGAGGCGCGCTGCCCAGCAAACGTACAGCGGCCCTGGGACGCAAGATGGCGGCGGTCCCGTAACTGCGAGAAGCAGAGACCTGCGGCGCGACCCTGACGCCTGACTGGGAGCGTTGGCGTGCGGCCCAGGAGAGATCGAGGGAGACCGCCCGACGACAGGCTCCGGTGCCCTCTGTGGCTGAGGAGGGGGCCATTGGGGTACCGTGATAGGCGCCCCTCCGACCCTGGGGCGACTCCTCCCTGCCCGGGAGGCCAAAATCGAGACCCCGGCGCCGCCGAGGCCTACCACCCCCGAAGTGAGCGAGCGCTCCTGACCAGCGCGGAGGTCCACGACTGCGGCTCCGGCGTGGCTGGCGCCCCCCCGGGTGAGAGCATTTCCAGCGCCGAGACCTTGAGGCCGCTTGCCCGACGCTCGTGGCGTAGACCCGAGGAGTGGCTCCGGGTGGCCCGGGAGGGTGACGGCTCTGCCCCCGGCCCTGGGGCCAGACTGAAGTGCCCGGCCTTTGCTGAGGAAGCGCGGAGGGGGCTTGGGGGGGGGCGGCGAAAACCTGAGGAGCACCGCTGCGGTCTGGGCGGTGTGGCGGCCGTACCACACCACTGCCGACCCGACTGGCCCTTAACTAGGGGCGAGGATTCTGCGGCGGAGACCCGGGCTGACCTGCCCTCGCTGAGACCCGCGCCTGGTGAGGACCTTGGGGAGCAATAGCGCTTGACCGGAGCGGGGGGGGGCCCCCGACCGAGCCGATCACGCCCCACAGGAGCGGGAGCCCACGGTGCACCTAGGACCGCACGGAGGGCCTAGAGGGAGTTGGAGGAGAACACGGCTCCAGGCGCCTGGCGGCCAGGCAGAGTAGGGACCCTGTGAATCGTGGTGAGTCGCCCTCCTTGGCGGACAGCGGCGTGGCCGTGTAGCGCCCCGTGGCGAGCCCACTTCCCGCGACGACCGCTCCATACCGGCGGCCCCTGAAGCGGCAGTGAACGCGACCTGCTCCCCTGGATACTCCCGCGACGGACTTCCACGGCTGCACCGCATAAAGGCTGCCGGGTCTCCCTTTCACTCGCCACTGCCCAGCTCTCCTGCTCGCACGCCACTATGGGGAAACCGAAGGGACCGAAGGGGGATGCCGGCCCCGCTGCGGACCCTCCGGAGGAAACTCCTCCGCCGCCTACAGACCTACAACGCATGCAGGACAACATCCTCCAGGCGATCACAGACACGAGGGACGCCCTACACCGTGATATTGCACAAGTGTCAACGGGCCTTGGTCTCCTTCGTGCGGACCATGCAAAATTGGCAGATCGGGTCAAGGAAACGGAGGATGCCATCGCGACCTTGGCACCGGCGCAGAAATCAATGGAGGGACGACTCACCGAGGCACTGGACCGCATTCAGGCTCTAGAGAGGCGAGCTGAGGATGCCGAAAACCGCAGCCGCAGGAACAACGTGCGCCTAGTGGGCCTTCCGGACAAAAAAGAAGGTGCAGACATGGTGGGCTACCTAGATGACTGGCTGCGGACTGTAGTGGCCCCTGAGGGTCTCTCCCCCTTCTTCACGCTGGAAAGAGCGCACCGTGTCCCATCCAGACCCCCGAAACCGGGCCTGCCTCCTCACCCCGTGGTCATCAAGCTGTTGCACTACAAAGACAGAGACTGGCTATTGCAACGGGCCAGGGAAGCGGGACCCTTCCAAGTAGACAACAGCAAAGTAACCCTGTTTCCGGATTATACATTTGAAGCGCAAAAACAGCGCGCCTCTTTCCTCTCCATCAAAAAGGAACTCCGCACGGAAGGTATCCAATACTCTCTGCTGTTCCCAGCCAGGCTCAGAGTGGAATTGGATGGAAAAGCTCAGTTCTTTTTGACTGCGGAGGAGGCTTGGGCCTGGTGGGACACCTACAAAACGGGCACGGATGGGGCGCTTTTCAGGACTGAGGAGGCGCGCCGGAATCACCCTGTAAGAACATCGCGGAGACTCCGAAGGCTGAGACGGCACACCGGGAAACCGACGCAATCCCAAACGGAAGGTGAACGACAAGCGGCGCTCCAGGCGGTGAAGGATGTCTCAGGATCAACTCTGCTTCAATCGGGGAAAGAGTCGGGCTCCGAGGAACGGGGCTCGGGATCAGAGACTGACTTATCGGAAATGGGCAAATCTGGGGGTCCGAGGCTCACGCCACAAACCTCGGAAGTTATCATTGGCAGCTAATCTCCCGGACACGGCCTGGACGCCTGGCGATGACAAGCCAACTGGCCTCTACGCACACCTGAGCAGGACAATGTTAGACTGAAGTATCGTAAGTTGCACTGTGTATGGCGGGGGGGATCTGTGGAGACGGCATTGGAAACTACCAGTAACTAGCTCACGCTCCCCAGAGCCCATAAGGCTTCCGTGATACTAATCACGGTCACGTAGAAGTTTAGAGCACGATTGCTCACCTGTTTGGATGGGAGCTATTCTGTTGCAGTTAGGTCCTGTTCTGGGGGGGGGGGGGAGCCTGGAGTAGTTGGGGGCACTCGGGCACAGTTTAAGGGAAGGGACTGTAGGGATTGTTGGGAGGGAGGGAAAAGTTGTCGACCTATTGTCTGGCTGCCAACCAAACTTGAATTGACTCGTACCCATTGGGACTATGGCTAGTATGGGTTCATTGAACTGTGTGTCCTGGAATGTGCGGGGGTTGAATACGATGACGAAAAGACACAAGATCCACTCCTATCTTGTCCGTAGGGGGGTGCACATAGCGTTCCTGCAAGAAACCCACTTGACACGAAAGGAGGGAGTAGCGCTGCAGCGTAGGTGGCGGGGCCACCTCTATTACACTACATACTCGGCCTTCGCTAGAGGGGTATTAATCTGGATCAGAGCGGGTGTCCCCTTCCAGGTCACTAGGCACACTGTGGACCCAGATGGGCGGTTCGTAGCAATCGAGGGCCTGCTTAGAGGCCGACATATAGCACTTGCTAGTATATATGCCCCGAATGTAGACCAAGCGACATACTTCACGAAACTCTCTCGGACGCTGGCAAGCTACTTCACTAGCCCACTGCTATTAGGGGGGGACTTCAACTCAATAGCGGACGTCTCTCTGGACAGGTCACACCCGCCATTGCAGACATCCCCAGTACATAGACTAGCAAAGCACCGAGCTGACTGGGAGGGAAAATGGGACTTATCAGATGCTTGGCGGGTACAGCACCCGAGGGACCGAGACTATTCATTTTACTCCAGCATCCATGATCTCCACGTCCGCCTCGACCTCTTCCTGTGCTCGCAAGCTGTGCTCCCATCAGTGGCCCGAACTGAATATTTAGCGCGAACACTGTCCGATCATAACCCCTTATTCCTTACACTGAACTGGATGAACGAACCCACACTTATCCCGACGTGGCGGCTACGACCGGACACGCTCGATGACCCGCCTTTCCGCGAAGCGTTGGGTGAGAGGATTGGACAATACTTCGCGGAGAACGAGGACACTGCCTCCTCTAGGGCTGTAGAATGGGATGCGTTTAAGATAGTGGTGAGGGGACACTGTATAGGAAAATTTGCGGGAGCGAGCAGAACGCTGATAGGGGATCTGGATAAGGCAGAATCAAAACTGAGAAACGCGGAGCGGGAGCGCCCCAACCACCCTGAACTTCAGGATATGGTCAGCAATGCGCGGGAGGCGGTGGCAGTGGAGGTGGAGCGCCTGCGCAGCTTTGACTATAAAATGTACCTAACGAGAACCCTCGCAGAAGGGGATAAACCCGGCACGCTCCTGGCCTGGCTGGCGAACCCCAGCCGAACCAGTAAGCCAATTATGTCCCTTAAGGGGAGTGGGGACAGCATGCTACACACGCAGCCAGAGATACTGAACTGCTTCCGCTCCTATTACGAACGGTTATATCAAAGCAGACTGGTGGACCGGGGCGCGGCAACGGACACCTTCCTGGCAGACCTGCATTTGCCCCAGCTGACTCGAGAAGACGCTGAGTCCCTGGGCAGCCCGATAGACTTAACGGAAATAAGGGGTGCAGTAAAACATATGGCGCACAACAAAACGCCGGGACTGGATGGCCTGCCCGTTGAATTCTATGTTAAATACCTTGACCAGCTGGCCCCACGCCTTCGAATAATCTATAATGAAGCCAAGGAGGCGGGCAGCCTCCCTTGCTCAATGCGCGAGGCCATAATGATTCCCCTCTTAAAACCTAGGAGAGACAGCACGGACCCAGCGTCCTACCGGCCGCTGTCTATGTTGACGACAGATTACAAAATCCTCAGTACCATTCTAGCCACCAGATTACTGACCCACATGCAACAATTAATCCACAGAGATCAGTCAGGATTCATACCCACAAGAAACACAACACACAACATACGCAGGCTCCTCAGATTGATAGATAACCCTCCTCCCGGAGCACAGTCCCCCCTAGTGCTCGCGGTCGACATAGAGAAAGCATTCGACAGCCTAGAATGGGATTACCTTTATAGAGTAATGAGGGTCTTTGGACTGGGTGAGGGGTACATAGCGTGGACGAAAGTACTGTACGCGTCGGCGAGAGCCAGAGTGAGAGTCGGAGCCTTGGTATCAGAAAGGTATGAGGTGAACCGGGGAACCAGACAGGGGTGTGCACTCTCCCCCTTACTATTCGCACTTGCAGTGGAACCCCTGGCGGCAACTGCCAGACGAGGCGACCACTATTGTGGCTTGGACTCCGGGGACACCCGCCATTTTATCTCCCTCTATGCGGATGACCTGCTCCTCTTCTTAGAGAATGCAGAGGAGGCAGTGGAAGGTGCCGAGAGGCTGCTAGACTGCTTTGGCGACATCTCTGGTTTGCGGGTGAACTGGTCGAAAACCTGTCTCTTCCCCCTGCGGAGAGAGGGGGCGCGTCCCTCATCCCACTCGATGGTGAGATGGGAGCCCAGCTGCCTGAGCTACCTGGGCGTGCATATATACCATGACCCGGCGGACTTATTAGACGGCAACATCGGATGCTGCATCAGAGCCCTGCAGGGCAGTATCTCTTTCTGGGCAACCTTGCCTCTATCCATGTCAGGTCGAGTGTCACTGCTGAAAATGATAGCCCTTCCGAGACTACTGTATTTCTTCCGGACCCTCCCGATATGGATTCCGGGGACAACCTTTAAACGGCTTAGGTCATTAGTAATCTCCTTTTTATGGGGGACGGGTAGGCGTAGAATCGCTTTAACGACGCTGACCCGCTCGAAAGACGAGGGTGGCCTGGCGGTCCCGGACTTTGAATTATACTACCTGGCGGCCCAATTGCAACACTTTACACAAGAGGTTGCAAGGGCCTACCGAGGTCCGGAGCATGAAAGGGACACCGGAATTCCACGCCATGTCCTAGCATACATCACCATGCAACAGAAATTAGTCCTTAGAGGACTAACGCTAGAGGAACTAACACTCCGGCTGTGCTGGAACAGATCGCAGAAGCGAGCGGGGATGAAGCACCCGTATGCGCCCGAAATTCCACTGGGCATGGTGACGGCACTGCCTCATGTGGGAGACTGGTCGGGACTGCAGGACTGGGAGGGAGCAGGCTTACAAATGATAGGGGACCTCTATGTCGACGGCGTACTGGTACCCTTTCAGACTCTTCAGGAGCGCTACGATCTTCAGAGGGGCGACTATCTAATACACGCAGCGGTAGTGAGGGCCATACAAACGCACTGGGGAGAGGGGCTGACCGAGCCACAGACATCACTGGTGTGCCAATACGCAATGATGGCGACGGGGACATTCAAAGCAGTCACGTGCCTTTATTCCCGACTGTCCTCAGAAAACATTCAACCCCTCACTTCACTCAAAATGAAATGGGAGGCAGACTTGCAGAAAGAAATACCCGACACCACATGGTCCCAAATTGTACGCAGAGCTAGGAAGGGTACACGGAATGCGCGCTTCCAACTTATTCACCTGTATATCCTCCATAGAGTCTACTTAACCCCGAACAAAGTGGCAACATATTTCGGAGTTACTGATGCAGCGTGCCCTAGATGCGGCCTGGTGGAGGCAGATCTACTCCATATGCTCCGGGGTTGCCCTCACGTACAGGAGTATTGGAGTGCGATAGGCGACACATTGAACACAGTTATGGACAGAGACCTACAATACAATAACGAGGTCGCCCTTCTCCACTGGTTCCCACACACACGCAAAAACAAGCTAACAAGCACATTCATAGACATGGGACTGCTTCTAGCCAAACGGGAGTTGACCAAGGGTTGGAAATCAAAGAAGGGCCCAACACACAGGAGGTGGCTGTCTGAATTCTTGAAATGGGCAACGGCCGAGAGCACGATTAGATACCAGCTAGCCCGCCGTGGCTCAGACGAGAAAGCGCAGGACGCGGCGAGAGCATGGGAGACATTGGTCCAAGCTCTGAAGGATAATACACTAGAGGGACTAGAAGGGGAAGAAGCAGAGAGCCCTCCTGCTCCTCTGGCACCCGTCGCTCACCCAGCACCGTCACCAGACACACACACACAAGAGAACGCATAAACCTCCTTCAACATCTACCATAACTATGGGCACCAGCACCGGACATAGGCGCAGACACACAGTGGGGGAGGGGGGGAGCGCAGACCACTATAAGCATTACCATAATACCATGGTCGAGACTGGAAGCAGCGCAGGGGGAGGGGATTAAAAACATAACGCAGAAACTGGTTGAACTGTCCTCCTACTACATGGACCAACACATCTATGGGCATACTTGACACACACAAATCGCCGCCCGACCTCCGGGTTGAGGGCTGAATGGCTGTGTATAATATTCTTTTGGGAACTGTGATTACAACTATGATGTGCAAGCTGCTACTACATCTAATAAGTGGATCTGCAATAAAAATTGTTTTACAAAAAAAAAAATGTGGTGGCCGGGGAGGGTTCCCTTTATTTGGCTTTTATGGACCTCTCCTCGGCCTTCGACTTGGTAAACAGGTCCAAACTGTGGTCCACCCTTCTTGAGATGGGGATAGACTCCTCACTGGTTGCTTTTAATTTTAACAGGTCCCCCAGTAGTGCCAGCTCTGGTCGCTTAAGGCCTATTTCTAGCCTTAGCCTATTGTTTCTTGCATATCTGGGGGCCTGTAGCACCATCTTGTAGGCTTTCGCCTGGGCCGTATTGACCACTTTGTCAAATGCTCCTGGGTAGGCTATATGCCCATACGAGATGGCGGGGATCAGTTTTGCCCTGAGCATTGTCAGAATTGGTTCGACTGAGGGGCTGGCCAAGCGATGACTTAGGCGTCTTAATGACAGTATGGTTTTATCAGTTTTTGGTTTAAGCTCCTTCAGGTGTTTGACCGCATTGGCACTCTCGGAAACCCAGGTACCCAGATAGTTGTAGGATGAGGCAGTAACGATACGATGCTCCCCCAGGGACCATAATGCTTCTTTTTTGTGGGGGTATTTGCCAAAGATGACGATCTTAGTCTTGGTAACGTTGATCCGCAGGTCATTTGCTTTATTGTAAGTGGCAAGACTGCTTAAGGCTCTTTGGAGCCCCACCCTGGAGTGATCCATGACCACCGTGTCGTCTGCGTACTGGAGCGTTCCCAAGACGAGCTTCCCCAATCTGGGGGTGCTAGGTTGGCATCTTTCAGGGCTGTCCCCATGTCCGCAGTGTACAAGTTGAAAAGCATGGGGGCCAAAACGCACCCCTGCTTAAGGCCAGAATTGGTATCGATTCTTGCAGTTGTTATTGTGGGACTTAGTTTCACCTTGACCCGGGTCCCCTTATAAAGTGCTTTTATGGCTTTTAGCAGGACTTGGGGTAGCCCCCAGGAATCAAGTTTTGCCCAAAGCCGACCTCTGTTCACTCGATCAAAGGCTGTAGAGTAGTCTATGAAACAGCAAAACAGGGGCGGCTTATTCCTCGTATTGGCCTTCTTCGCAAGGTAGGAAAGGGCTATGATGTTATCGAGGGTGGAGCTATTAGCCCTGAAGCCGGTCTGTGTGGGCGGGAGAATGCCATTCTTGTCCACCCACTCCTCCAAATCCCTTAGAAGAAGGCGGGCGTATATCTTTGCTTCTATGTCGAGGAGGGCTATAAGCCTATAACTGGCCAGGTTCGTATGATCCCCCTTTTTATGAATAGGGAATAGGATTGAACCTTTCCAGGAAGTTGGCAGAATTGCGGTGGCAAAAGAGTGGTTAAATAAAGGGGTAAGTCTGGATGTAAAAAAGGCTGAGGCAGTTTTGAGAACCTGAGCCGGAATCCCATTTGGGCCTCGAGCACCATCGGTTCTAGTGGCCTTAATGCGCTTTAGGACCTCCGCCTCTGTGAACTTTCCGCGCCGGGTCGGACTTGGGCCTTTTGTCGGGGAGCTTTCGGATTTAATAATTGCAGTCGCCCTCTTGGACCACGCGAGGCTTCCGGGGGTGGGCCGGTTTGGCTCACAGGTGTACAGCCCCTTGGCGTACTGTTCCCACACTTTCCCTGCAACGCTGTTTTCCTTGTGCACGCCTCTGGGGGTCAGACTATTAATGAAGCGCCAAAGCTTGCTGTTGTCATTTCCTTTAATTAAGGAAAACACGGTCAGCCAATTCTGTTCAGTCTGCAATCTTTTGTGCTCCCAGACTTTCTTTTTGTAGTCAGTTCGCAAGGCGGCAATGGAATGCCTCCCTGGCAAATGAGTGCCTTTCTTTTGTGCCCTAGTTGCCTTGTTAAGAGCACGCTTACTCTGTATCAGGCTCCGCGATTTTGAACGGCGAGACCCAGTATGGGATTGGCAGCTTCTCAGATGATCATTGTTGCCCAGACATTTCAATATATCGGAGGTCAGTGTTTCCCATTGTGTTGTGAGGTTCTCAGTGTGGACTGGGTTTGGTTCTTCCTCCCTTCTGGCTACATAACCTGACAATCTATGGCTGAGATTGGTTGACCATTTTATTCTTTTAAGAACTATATGTTGTTCTTCCCCCGTGGTGGTTCCAATGACTTCTTGAGATTCCGCTTGTTCCCGCGCCAGATTGAATGTGGCGCGGAGGGGCCTATGGTCACTTTCGTCTCTGTTGTCCACTATGAAGTTGCAAAGTTTGTGGGCCAGCCCTTCGTTGGTGAAAATATAGTCTATGGTGGAGACATTTCTAAAGGTTGGATTGGCAGTCCATTCAGGATGGCTCTTTTTTTGTGTTCTGTGGGTGGAGTGCCGATTAAAATTTGCGAGAAATTCAATCAATGGAACTGACTTCTTGCTTGGTGGTGTCTCTGGGATTAAGCCCATGCCTCTGAGATTGAAGTCGCCCGCAATTATTACATCATGGTCCTCCCGGTTTATTAAAAGGTCTTCCAGTATTAAGATAAGTGAATCCATGGCCTGGGATGTTTGATATTTAGTTGGGTTGAGATAACAATTGATTAATAGAAGGGGGCGGGTTTTTTGACCCGATAACAACCCCTCTATTGTGATCGCTTGAAGGTCAGGAGACCCCAGTTTTAGTTCAGTTGTGTGAATTTTACACGCATGACTTACGTAGATGGAAGGGCCCCCTGACGGGCGACCAAAGATTGTCCTTTTAGTCGCTGGTTTAAAATGTTCGTAGAAGCCGCCAATGGCAGTCGTTGCCCTTGCCCAGGATTCCTGAATGCACAATATGGGGTTCTTACCGGTCCTGATTAAGTCCCCCCAACTGGGCGAGCGGACCCTGTACCTTTGAGAACAGATGTAGGTTCATGTATTTCATGGTGAGGCATCAGTACGTGTGGGTATTTCAGTGCCCTTGGGGCGGCGACTTCGATACCCCATTCAGCGAATAGTGTTGCTTCCTTAAGGACGGCCTGTTGAGCATGCTGGGTCGCAAATCCGACTATGGTAGAGTCGTCGTGGGTGTCTGTCTCCTGTCTCTTAAATTGCACCCATTCAATCATCTCTGAGGAGATTTGTGCCAGCGAATCAATGTGGCCAAAGAGGCAGACAATGTTGGACCTGTTCAGGATGTCAAATGAGCCTTTAGCTGTGTACCTTGGGGTTAGCAGCAGCTCGTAGGTGACTAATTTATTGTTATGTGCGATGGCGCACCAGCTCGCCCTTTCTCCCGGGGGCTTTGGCCTCTGGTTGCTTAAATTTGGAGGGTTTTTATGAGTCATTTCTGGCTGGTTTCAGTCTCCTGTTGAGGAACCCAACCAAAAGGGCTGGGGGCACTTGATGGTACGGCAGCTGCCACCTGTAAAGGCCTTTGTTGAGAGTCCTCGTTGATTTGACCCTCCGTAAAAGGGATTTGTTGACTTTTAGCCTCGCGAGAAACGAGGCATGCGTCACTAGACTTGCCGATCTTAGATGCCTGTTTGGGTATAAAAATGGGAAAGAGTGGTTTGGGGGTGCTTTTGGTTTCAGTAGCACCCAAGGTTAATGACGCCAGTGATATGTTTCTACTTCTGGCTTTGGATTTCTTTAGTTGTTTTTTAAGTCTTTTTTTAGCCCTCCTTGACAACGGGGCTTTGGCGCTTACTTTAGCGCTTGCCGATGCTCCTTCGGCCTTCTCCGCCAGAAGAGTAATGACAGACAGGTCGTCACTTGCGGTATCAAGATCCGAGGCCTCGGGGTCACCATTCCCTTGTTCAGCCAGAGTGAAATTATTACAGGACCCTACTAAAAGTTCCTTTGGGGCGCTGTTGGCCATCGTGCTATCGGTTGGCATTTCAGCATGCTCTGTCGTCATTACTAGTAGCTTTTGTGCGGCTTGTTCATGCGTGGACGTCTAGCCCAGACCCTTGGCTAGTACAAGCATCTCTTTTAGAACTTCTGGTAGACATGCCCATTTATCGATTATGGCGGCACAGGAATTAATACTGGCAGCATGAGCGTAATGAGTATCAAATAGGGCTTCCAGCTTTGCCAGCTTATCGTCTTGACGCGCCAGGTGCTGGGCTATCGACTGCAAGAGATCTATTTGGACTTCCATCTTTGTAGACTGCCAGAGCAGTGCCCTAGCCATTGTCTCCTGAACTTCTCTTATTACGGACAAATAAAAATCTTTAAAAGTGGCTTCTTCAATTGGGTCGGTTAGGTCTTGGTGGTGGGTTAGGCCCGACGGGCTCCATCCCTCCATTTGTGTGATTCGCGGGACATTAGCCCTTCCTGGATTTATAGGTGTTGTTTCAAGTGTACGTTCGATTGACTGTTCCAATTTTAATAGAAACGAAGTTGTTGGTACCTCTGTTCCCTGGGAATTTGGCCTCTGTGTTTTCCGAGAGGGCACAGTTGCATTCAGTCCATTGCCAATGCTCTTTGGAGAGCAGGGTGCAACCGCCTCGTTTGGCCTCTCAGTGTTTGTGGCCGCATTCGCCCCCGATATGGGCCTGTCGTGAATATCGGCTGTGACCCTAATCGGGCTCTTCACCCTGACGTCGGACTGAAAGCGTGCTTCAGGGCTCCCAGTTGTCTCGAAGTTAACAAGCTCGCAGGCATGAGAGTCCCTTTGAGCCTGGTGGATCTTTGGGGGCCCCAGTGTGGCACTGCTCTCAGGACCTTGTAATGATTCTTCCAAGGGTGATGGGCAGATTGAGGCCTGAAAGAATTGGGTAATGAGGCCTTGAGGGAGGGAATTGCAGGTGCCAGCGCCAGTGCCAGTGACTGTGTCCTGGGGTTTTTGAGTACTTGTACTTCTGGTTACCCTTCTTTGTGCTAAACTCTCAGGGTGCACTTCTGCCTCATCCTCCGTGCAGGATTTGTTCTTCCTCAGCGTCATTTTTTATACGCCGTTGGCTGGGGCTGGGGCTAAAGTTAAGGCCCAAGTGAGCGAAGAGATTTGTTGCTTGTAAGCCACCGTGCCTGGAAGTCTCTGACAGGAAGCAAGGGAGGGATACTCGTTCCCCTTGCAGATATTGTTGGCTGCTTGGCCAAAAGGATTCCAAAATTAGTGGCCCCGGAAGGCCTTGTCCAGCCCAGCGAGATAAGCCAGATAGGTATGGGTGCTGGAGCAGTATTGAGGCTTTTGACACCGCCTGCTCATGAACAACGAAGCTGCAATGTTAAAAAGCTAAATGGTTGGAGTGGCAGTTGGTAGCTGTAAGTCTCTGCATCTCTGTGTCTCTATGTGGCTCTCTGTCCCAGGGCAAGTTCGTGCCAGTTCGTGCTGGGGGAAGGGGTGCTTGTGTGACCCCTATATTGAGACGTATTTTCCTAAGAAAGAGGGGGAGAGGGGGGAGGGGCGGGCAAGCGGAGCGCATGGGGGGCCGCAAACTGGAGGACCTAGTCTAGCAGCCCCTCAGACCACACCCCTGGGCTCTTACTTCGCGGCGGCCACTAACGGCTGCCGCGCTCACCACCACCTCTTACCTCTTTCCTCTGAAACCAGCTGCTCTTGCCACGCTTGATACTCCGGTCGCCCCCAGTACTCAAGGTACTCCGTATACTGCACAGTGATGGTGGGTGATCTCGGCTCGGCTCAGCTCGGCTTGGCTAAGGGCAGGCACAAAGCACACGGGCCCTGTGCTCTGTGCAGTGGTCGCAGTCGTGGGCGTGGTCACGGACTCTAAACTCTGAGCTCTGAACCGGAACTGCGATCAGTTTGGTTGGAGTGTGTACTCAGTGGTAACAGTTTACTCAAAACTAGGTACTCAAAATGCTAATTAGCGTCGAAATTGCCCCTAGTAGGAAGAATGTTCTAGGGAGCAGAGGGAACTATGGAGTAGGCTGTTGAGGCAGAGCTGCGACGGCTATGCTGTGCTTTAAACCGCCCTCCTCACTGCTCGCGTCCTCGCTGTCCCTCTCTGCGGGCGGGCAGCAGCGCAGAACGGCTGGCCGTAGTAGCTGGGGCAGCTCACCATATTTTTCCACGCCGTCTTTCCTTTGTTCCTCCACTCTGCATTGCACCAGAGCGTCAGAGCGCCAGAAGTCTCCCTGAGCCAACGGGACACCCAGGACCTCCAGGGCTCCCCCGCGGCTCTCCCGCGGCTCTCCTGCGGCAACAACGTAGCACTAACGTGGCACCAACGCGGCTTCTTGATTTGTGCAGTTTAGCAGTTTTCTTGAGCCTTACAGTTCTCGGGTTCTCGGGTCGGACACCAACGCTGCTCTCCGCTTCCTGCTCTCACTGCTCTCACTGCTCGGCGCAGGTCACATACAAAACCAGGACCGGAATGCAAAACCTCGAGCAATCAAAGTACATCTCACACAGCTTGGCTCATTAGCAGCGCATGAGTAGGACTACCGTGCCACAAATTTATGACAGGGTGGAAGCCCTATAAAGGCTACACACAGACCATCTAGTTAGGCCCGATGAAGACCCCACCAAGCCGGTTATATTATCGCACATTTTTCAGGGGTCGAAGCATCAACGCTTTTTTTGCCACGTGTTGATGATCGCCCAGGATAACAAAGAAATATTTTGATTATTCACTC
Organism: Lissotriton helveticus; assembly: GCF_964261635.1. NCBI lineage: Eukaryota > Metazoa > Chordata > Amphibia > Caudata > Salamandridae > Lissotriton > Lissotriton helveticus. The sequence continues at coordinate 1,276,346,286 of NC_136067.1, read as the reverse complement.
ACTGGGCTGATATTTCTACTTTCAAAATACTTTACACTGTGTTTAGATATAATTTTTCTTTGTAGTGTGTGTCCATGTATTTTGTGTAATGTGTCGTGACATGTAAATATTCAAATGTTTGTGTTCACTTAAGTTCACGAGTCTTAAAAGTTATTGCTTAAGAATCGTTCTGTGTGTATGTAAATATATGTATCTAAAAAGTTTACACTCACCTTTCAGAATACTGATATAAAAAATATATCATGAGAAATAATATAATAGTTTTGCTGTTCTTGTTTTGGACATAAGTTGTAATTCGCTCTTTCATTTTTGTATTGTTCTCATCCATTTGGAGAGACATAACTGTATAAAGATATCTTTGATTTCCAAGAGTGGCAGAACCACTGTTAGCTTATAGTATTAACCCCCAGGTCCTGCACTGTACTGGGCTACCCATTGTTTTATATCGTTCATCGATGCTTGCAGCAGCCTGGAGCTTTAGACAAAATGGCAGCCCGCTGATTGCAACACTCAGATCGGCTATTGTGGATGTGGTGGAAAACGTGCTCTATGGACCCACTGCCTCTGATCTTTCACCCTCTCGGCGTCTGGCAGTCCCAGGGTGGGGCCTTGATAGTGGGGCTGCCCCTTGTGGCCCTGGGGGAGCCCTGTGGCATCTGTAGTGTGAGCGGCCCACAGACTTTGGCTCCCAACAACCTGGCTGGTTCCCATGCCCTGGGCTAGTGGGCAGGCGCCAGGATCCCTGGGTCTGATCTGCAGCTCTGAGTAGCCTGTCTCTGTAGGCACCAGTGGAGTGTGCCCTTTGCTGTCCAAGTGCCCGTCCTACATTGGTAACTGACAAGCTGCTGCGGGGATAGTCTCGCTTGGAGGGCTGCACACGTGGTGCCTTGCCCTGCTATTCACCCAGGGCTGGGCGAGCCATGCCAGAATTTCTCTCACCCCTCCACTGGACATTGCTGCAATCGGGATACACCTATCCACAGCAAGGTGGGCATCCATGCGACACCTTCTCCCCCCCTGAGGCAGGACCAGGGGTCTTCATTCCTAAAACCTCTACTGGGAACCCAGACCCTCCCTGTGCCTATCATTGTCGTGGTGTTGCTACTCTTGCGCGAAGCCTTGCAACCCCTATTGAATTCACAGAGACTTAGGGAGGGTCCCTGACCTCCTAGTCTGCATTGACTCTAGTACTATGTGGGTGCTGCTTTAAACCATTGGACATCTGCGACTTAGGAGCATGAGGCTCCGCCGACCAAGAGCATAGTGCAAGGGAACCCATGAGGGGGTTCCCTTGGAGCCGGGGACGACCCCTCCCTGGCTTTCCTGCAGTGTTGCACGAAATCTATGGACTTTATCCAATTGGCCCACTGATGCTTATTGCCACCTCCATAGCTACTTAGTGCCGCCGGACTGCTCTCTGTCCTTGTCTTGTGCTGCAGCGCCTTCATAGACTATACATACGGGCACTCCTTGCCTCCACTGAGGCTTTGCGAGAGCTACTGTCTAAGGGGGGCTCTCTGTGGGGGGCCTATTTGTCGCTGTTGTCACTCAGAGCCCAGAAGTGGGTGATGGTCTCTAAGATGGTGGGTGTGAAAAGTAAACAATAAGTATATAAGTCTGGGAGATGTTAACTGCACCACCCAGTCCCTATGAAGGACTCTGCCTCACACTCACAGCCCCTCTCGCAGAGTGATCCTGAAGGTCATGGTGATTCAGACCAAGCTCCAGTGGCGCAAGCCTTTCTGGCCTTCTTCTCCATGAAATCTGACGTACAAGACCTCAAGAGGACCTCGCTCAGGTTATGAAGGTGCTTCGGCATGACCTAACCTTCGTGGGGAAACAGGGCACTTCCCTAGTAGAAAACAAGTTTGCATGCGGACAGGAAGTGGAACTGTTGTGCCCGAAGATCATACCCCTTCACAAACAACAGTACGACCTCTGGGCCCAGGTGGAGGATCTCAAAAATCAGTCCCAATACAACAGTATTTACTTTCGAGGGGTCCCTATGGGGTCAGAAGGTTCGGACATCCGCGCCTACACTCAGGCGCTGTTCCGATCTATTCTGGATTGGGAGGATAATGCCATTGCCCACCTACAGTTAGCCCTGGAGGACCCGATGCTCATTCGGTGGACATTCTCGCCTGCGTCCATGAATTTCAGAACAAAGAAGAAATCTTTTACAAATGGCAAATAAAACAACCTACACAATTTCGGATCCATACCATCAGCCTTTATCAAGAAATTTCTCTTATCACTCTTCAATGCCGAAGGGACTTCAAACCTGTAACCAACTTTTTATGGTCCAATGGCGCCCCTTTAGAATGATCTTCCGATGGGAGGAACAAGTCCATTAGCTTAGATCACTCACGGATGCCTGCCATATGCTCAGCCTCCCAGAGGATCCCTCTTCTCACTCCACCTCGGGCTCTCCCAGGGAGTCTCAGCCCTGTACCTCATCATGATGGAGGGAGAGCAGACAAAGGAAACCTTCCCGCCCGACCCGAGGAGCAGGTTCATGAATGACAGACTATGCTGGCTAGCTTAGCCTCAGGCACCACAGGTGCCACCTCTTCAGGCTCTTCTTAGCAGAGATGAATGTATGGCAATCGGGCCCTGATTGGGGGACCCTTTGTTTAGAACAGCCTGGGAAGATGAGGAGCTACTCTTCACAGTCGTTCCTGCTCTACGGCCTTGAAAGCTCAGGTCCACGCTCCACTCACCGGCTGCCATGATTGATGGACTTCTTCAGTTAACTGTTTTATGTCGCTTTTGTTGGTTCTTAGGGGTTGCTCTTTGTGGGGTTTTACTACTTCTCCTTGCTTGGTCTACCCTTGGCTCCTAAGAATGCACTATACTGGCGCACCTGTGATGGGAATGCTCCCCTGCCCCATGCCCTGTTAACCTAATTTGGAAAGTCTCCCTGGAAGGCTGTCCTCTCGCCTTGTTTTTCATGACCTTAAGGTAACTAGCCTCAATGTAAGAGGCCTTAATAAACTCACTAAATGGGTGGCGGTCCTCTCACTCCTAGAGCAATCAGGCAATCAGGCAGTGACATATGCCTTCTGCAGGAAACTCACCTAGGGGCACATTAGGATGGCGGGTGGATCACCCCTGCCGGGCCGGCGGTGGCTACTGCCAGCTCGGCCATCCTAATGGGGCCCTTTGTCTCTAAGGATGTCCCAAGAATGCAGTCTTGTTGATTCCCACGCCAGCTCTGGTCCTTGTCACCCAATAAAAAAGGCGGGGTAGCAATTCTCGTCTAACGGAGGTTCACCGCCGTGGGGATTAGGATGCTGGTCTTTTTTGGCGGCGATGCCGCCGCAAAAAGACAGGCGGTGAATGCCTTTGGGGGCCTGTTGGAGGCCTGGGGGGGTTGGGTGCTGCACATGGGGGATACCTATGGTACCCCCCTACATATGCATGTACAAGGTGGCAGGCACTGCACGGTGTCTGTCACGTTGTACATACATATGCAAAACATGTCTTTTTACATTGTGGCGGTTGCTGCCGCCCGCCACAATGTAAAAATACGAGATGCATTCGCCACACTGGCGGGCGCATCGTGATTTGCAGTGCGGGACCACCGCACCTATGGCGGGCGGTCCCTTTTGACTATGTGATGGCGGGCGGATCGTAATCGGCCTGTTAGATCTGGAAAGAGCGGAATATGCTATGATGTGCCTGAAACATAAATTTTACTTAGAGAATAACCGCTTAGGCACATGTGGGCACATTACCTCCGAACCAAAATCCACTCAGGGTCAGTGAAGGAGATCCGTACTGGACCATCAACAGAGGTATGATATGATACAGATAGAGCGTCAACATTTCAGGCCTTCTACGACTTTCTATACGTAGCCTCAGATGGCTGCAGCAGAATTCCCTTGATTTATCTCCACAATGTCACACTCACCTCCCTTCCGGACAGGGACTCCGAGGCCCTGGAGTAACCCATCTGAATAAAAGATGTGATCTCTGCTATTGCTTGTTTAAAAATTATGAAGTCCCAGGTGCCTGTATACTTTAGTCCACAATTTTATAAAGGTTTCTGTGGGGATGTGGCCCCTTTGCTAACTCATCTGTATAACTCCTTTGCTGAAACAAACTCCCTCACTGATTCCATGGATTCATACCCATCCACCAGTGCGGTGATAATACCAAACCCTTATGAACCTTTTAGATGAGACTCACAGGTCACAAAGAGAAGTTCTACTTCTCTCCATCAAAGCCTAGAAGGCATTTGATTGTGTCAACTGGCCGTACCTATTTAAAGCACTACAAAGATTCAGTATTGGTGAAAGTTCTGCAGATGGGTCCGATGCATCTATAGCAACCCACAAACCTCAGTGGGAATCCATGGGTTAACTTGTCTACCCTACCCTATACAATGGGGCACACAACAAGGGTGCCCCTTTTCCTCTCTTCTTGTTACCTTATACATGGATCCCATGGTACAATGGTTGAAGGATGATCTGGCTGTCACTGGGATTCCCTTTGGTGGCGGCCATCATCTTATCAGCCTTTACACTGATTATGTCATCTTGTCCATCACAAACTTGATGTCCTCGTTCCCCACACTTGTAATGCAGCTCCAGACTGTGGGGCGCTCTCGAGATTTAAAGTAACTATGCAGAAATCCCAGATCCTGAATCTCTCAGTCACTCCACCTCACAAAGCTAGTCTGTTTCTTTATTCCCTACCGTGGTACAAAGCAGGCCTTGACTCTTCCTAAGAAAAAGGCTGCCAACTATGTAACCCTTGCCTCACAAATATGCGGAGATCTGTCCACATGGAGCCGTCTCTACTGGATGGGCAGAATAGCGGTGGTCAAATTGACTATACTGCCGCACATTCTATTCCTATTTCAGATCCTCCCTTTGACTGCACCACACCATACTCTGCATTGCCTCTAATTGGAAATCAATAAATTCCTGTGGAACGGTTGGAAACTCTGACTTCACAAACATTTACTTTATCGCTCGATGCAAGATGGGGGTATGGAAGTACCTATGCTACTACCAAGCCTTCCAACTTAGATTTTGGGTGCAATGGAACTGACCGCTATCTGAAAAGCATTGGTCCTTTATGGATCAAGCAATCGCGGTCTCCAAAAAGTGGAAAGAAGTATGGCTTCCCCATAAGCACAGAGCCTGGGGCCGCTACTCTTCAACGGTGACTAGCTCCACACTCAAAATAAGGGACTCAAGGCAGGCTTGACGACCTTTACCTCCCTCATGACCCCGATTCTAGCTAACCCAGACTTCATTCCAGGGAGGCAACAGTTGGGGTTCTGGGAAGGGGGATGTAAGCGCATCGGATGCCTTTTTGACTCCCAAGGGCCTATCCCCTTTGAACAGTTGAAATATGATTATTACTTAGAAGACTGCAAATAAGTACAATACCTACAATTGCGACATTGGATGTCACAACAGGAGAGTAGGCGAGGGGCAGGAAGGCCTTTGACCTCTTTTGAGAAGTGGATACTCCTTAAGACTGAGGATAAACACCGTATTACTGAATTGTATGCCTTGCTGGGCAAGGAGTTCTTCCCCACTAAATCTAAAGGGCAGTTGAGATGGGAGACAAAGCTGGGCAGAACTCTTTCTGTCAAGGAGTAGGAAGATGTCTACTGCAGAGTATACCTCACAGCACAAAACCTGACAAGTAACAAGACTGCACATAAAATTGTCTCTTATTGGTATCTTCCCCCGGCGAGACTCCAAAAAAGGGCACTCGAAAGAATGTTGGCAGGGGTGCGGGGAAACTGGAACTCTACTCCACCTCCTATGGCACTGTCCGGAACTCACCCGTTACTGGGATCAAATTCTGAATAATATTGACTGTGCCTTTAATACCTCAATCCCGATGTTCCCAGCCTACACTATACTAGGACTCCCAGACCCCATGACCTACCCACTCTGCTCTACTTGAGGAATGCAAATGGGTCTAGCCCTGCGGGCAGCTCATAAGGTGATTCTTTTCTATGGGGCACTGACAGGTCTCCCGACTATACCTCCTGGCACCACAAACTGTGGTTTTTCCTAGGGAGGGAAAAAAAATCCTTATTGGTTGACCCAAATCACACCTCCTTATCCAGACATGTGGGAGCCCTTCATTCAAATTCTTTTGGCTGAATTCCGAGAACTGACATGAATGGCGTACCCGAGGCTGATAGGCTTGAACCCCAACATTGCCCCCATGCACAGTTGGACTATACTTGAGGTTATAAAATTTTACACTATCCACTCTATGCCATATTGAGATGGCAACATTACTGACCACGTAGCTACTTTCACAGAAGGAGAAAGTTCACTGATAGAATATCAATGGTAAAAACATTGATGCTAAAAATATCGACAACAAATTATAGATAGTAATAATATTGACTCCCTATACTTAAACAGATAAGTACAAAAATATTGAATCAAAAATATCAAAGTTAAAAATATAGATGTCAATAATAACGATTAAAAAATATAATTAAAATAAAATAATATATATTAAAAATATAAACAAATAATATTACCTTTAACAAAATAAATTACATTTAATATATATTAATAACTAAATATAAAAATTAAACTTAATAAAAAAATATAAACACACAAACATAATATTGTATACATATACATATATTTACTTTAAAATAATTCATTAACTATTATCTTTATTTAACTATTAAACTTTTAAATTATATAAAAATAAATATATACATATATCAATAATTTATAATAAAAAATCATTCTATAATTAAAACTTTAAACTATTAAAACAAAATTAAAATGTACATTTCACAACACAATAAATACAGTAAGGGAAATGATAGATAGCGAAACAATTGCATTTACTATTCCAACTGCACTAAGTGCAAGAGTATGGAAAGTGTTGGATAGCGGAGGGGTAAAAATGACTATTCCCACTCCAAAGAGTGAGACAGTATGGAAAGTGTTGGATAGCGGACGGGTAAAATGTAGTATTCGCTCTCCATTGAGTGCAAAAGTAGGGTAAATGTTGGATAGTAGAAGAATTAAATTTACTATTCCAACTCCAGTGATTGCAACAGTAGGGAAAATGTTGGATAGCGGAGGGGTAAAAATGACTATTCCAACTCCAAAGAGTGAGACAGTATGGAAAGTGTTGGATAGCGGACGGGTAAAATGTAGTATTCGCTTTCCATTGAGTGCAAAAGTAGGGTAAATGTTGGATAGTAGAAGAATTAAATTTACTATTCCAACTCCAGTGATTGCAACAGTAGGGAAAATGTTGGATAGCGGAGGGGTAAAAATTACTATTCCCACTCCAGTGTCTGCAACAGTAGGGAAAGTATTGAATAGTGGAGGGGTAAAAATTACTATTCCCCCTCCAATTAATGCAACAGTAGGGAAAGTATTGGATAGCGGAGGAGTAAAAATTATTATTCGCACTCCAGTTAGTGCAACAGTAGGGAAAGTGCCTGATAGCGAATTGTAAAAATGACTATGCCCAATCCTGTGAGTGCAACAGTAGAGAAATTGCTGGGTAGCAGAGGGGTAAATATTCCCACTCCAATGAGTGCTACAGTAGGGAAAGTATTGGATAGTAGAAAAACAAAAAATACTAATAACATTTACACAATTAAAAAAATGCAATAATCTTAAAAATAAATAAACAATATTTAATGAATATACAATTAAATATATTAAAAATATAAAAAGAACACATATTATAATGTTAATTACATATACCAAAAAACTAATGAATACATTTATAAACAATATTTGTTTAAAACGAATAAATATTTGTAAACAAATTATTTAAAACATAATTGTATTCTTTTTTTCCTACCCTATAACGCCACATCAGTAAAAAAAGACATCAACATTTTTACTGAAATGTATTAATATAATTATTAATACATATAAAATATATTATTAATAAAAAAGATAATAAATATTAATTGAGTACACATTCTTTAACACTATATCTACAACACGGACCTAAAATTCATTACACAATTATGATTATTAATCACTAATTAATTAATTTAAATTAATTAACTAATAATTCATCAATAAAAAATACATTACTTCACACCCTTCACACCATTAATACCTATAACCACCACAAAACACACCTAAATATATGCGTGGCGGTATTTTTCCCCGGACAAACGTGAGTACTCCTTTTATTCGAGCGCTCACCGCTCTTACTCTCGCATCGATTATATGTTCCTGTCTCATGACCTCCTCCGGGATATAGTGGAAGTGGAGATGTCCGACATATCAATCTCGGACCATGCTCATGTGGAACTGCTCTTTCGGGACCCGAGGGACTGCCCCCCTTGCCCCCGGGAGCGGAAATGGTATTTGCCGCCACACATCCTTCGCGATGCAGCGAATGTTGAGGACATTTGTGAAGCCATTACCTCCTATTTTGAGAAAAACGACTTGCCCGAGACGCCTTTTCCGGTGGTCTGGGATGCCTTTAAGGCCACAATACGGGGTCATATTACGTCTCTTGTGATCGCGAGGGCACGGGAGGGGAGAGCAGTGGAGGATGGCCTGGTGAGGGACCTGAAGGTGGCGGAGGCACAGGATCGGGGCGGCTCTACCCTACGGACGAGACGCCACTTGGCGAATCTTCGAGGCCAACTACGGCTACTGCGTACGAATAGGGCTGAAGGCTCCCTTTTGGCTTTAAAACAGTTACATTTTGATGGAGGGGATAAGGTTGGGAGGCTCTTAGCGAGGAGACTGAGGGTCAGGGCAGCCAAGTCCCACATAGCGAATGTGGTGCTCCCTAATGGGTCTAGGGCAGCGGCTGCTAAGGATAAACTTCAGGCGTTTCGAGATTACTATGCTTCGCTCTACACTGCGGAGCCGCCGACTCCTGCCTTGGTGGAGGAAGTCCTAGAGCAGTACAGTGGGACGACGCTGAGCCCCCACTCGGCTGAGCTTCTGGAGGAGTCGATAATGCAGGAAGAGATAGCCTCTGCTCTTAGTGAGCTCAGCCTGGGGAAAACGCCGGGTCCCGATGGACTGCCGCTCTCCTTCTATCGCCTGTTCCAAACTCAGCTGGGACCTTACCTTCTTCGGCTCTTTAATTCTTTCACTGATGAACAAGGCCCCTCTCCGGATATGGGAATGGCGGAAATAGCCTTAGTTCTGAAGCCTGGAAAAGACCCCACACTTTGCTCGTCATACCGCCCGATAGCTCTACTGAATACCGACCTTAAAATATACACCAAAGTGCTGGCGAAGCGGTTGGACCCCCATATGCCTGAACTGGTCGACCGGGACCAGGTGGGCTTTATCCGCGGCCGCCAGGGGGCTGATAACGTGCGAAGGATTGCGCACCTGGTGGGGAAGGTGCATCACTGGCAGATCCCGGCCTGCCTCCTTTCGTTAGACGCTGAAAAAGCGTTTGACCGGGTAGACTGGTCATTCCTCCGGGCGGTCCTCTGCAAGATGAGGCTTGGTCCGAAGATGATCACCAGAATCATGGCGCCTTACGCTACACCAAGGGCCAGGATCCGCGTGAATGGACAGTTAACGGACCCGATCAGCATAGGGAGAGGGACTAGGCAGGGCTGCCCTCTCTCGCCCTTACTGGTTGCCCTAGCGATAGAGCCCCTGGCGGATATGATTCGTCGAGATTCGGCCATTCACGGCATCCCGATGGGTGGGCAGGACCATAAAGTGGCGCTCTACGCAGACAATCTCATCCTGACCCTCAGTGAGCCCCGACAGTCTTTGCCAGCACTCCACGCCACGCTCTGCACCTTTGAAAGCGTCTCTGGTCTGAAAATTAACCACAGTAAGTCCTGGGTACTCAACCTTACCATCCCTACACCTGACGTTCCCCCACTGGAACAGTTATGTCCATACCAGTGGACTGATCGCCACATTCGATACCTTGGCCTACACCTGACCCCCTCGCTAGATGGCTGGTCGCCACCTAATTGGAAAGATTGTCGCAGGTCGGTCCTTGACGATCTACGGCGATGGAAGTCACTTATTCCTTCATGGTTGGGTAGACTCAACGCAATAAAAATGTCCATCCTACCCAAACTCCTTTACCTGTTTCAGTGTCTTCCTACGCCTATCCCCTTACAAAATATTCGGACTTTGCAGAAGGACTGCACCAACTTCATCTGGGGGGGAAAGAGGCCCCGCTTCTCCCAAGCACTCCTTATGGCTCCGAGAGATCGTGGAGGGCTGGCGTGTCCTAATTTGGTGGACTTTTATTGGGCTGCTCATTTGCGATTCGTGGTTGAGTGGGGCACCAGAGAGAGTGAAAAGGGGTGGCTACACATGGACAGAGCTGTAACTGGCCACACCGTCTGGGACCTGGCGTGGAATCATAAAGCAGGGCGGTCCCCGAGCGCCTATTTGGCGGTGCCCACAAAGACAGTATTGGAAATATGGGACAGAATAGCAGTACGTAGAGGTCTCACGACTTTTCCCTCCCCGCACACCCCTATTGAGGGCAACCCGTGGTTTCCGCCGGCTTACCGTACTAGAGCCTTTCGTAGATGGTCTCAGGGCGATTGCAGAGTCCTTACGGATCTCTTTGACGGGGGCACCCTTAAATCTTTTGCCCACTGCAGGGAGGAATTTCGGCTTCCGCCTGAGGCTGAGCTGCAATATCTCCAGCTGCGCCATTGGGTCCTGACGGATGCAACATACCCTGGGGCTACCCGAGACTTTACCCCGTTTGAGCGCCTAGCCCGTTCTTGTGCCGACACGAAGGGCTTGATCTCCAAGATATACCAGATACTGCAACACCCTCAGACGCCACCTTCGCAGACCTATCAGCAACGGTGGCATGCGATGTTTTGGGCCGATATCATTCGTTTGTGGAGAGATATCCCTGAAGTGCATCATAGTATATCACAACAAGAAAACGCATATAAAGTGATGACTCAGTGGTATTACACGCCTCAGGGCTTACATAAAATGTTCCCAACCTCCTCTCCCGATTGCTGGAGGTGCCAAGCTGCGCCTGGGGATTTCCTGCACATTTGGTGGACCTGCCCCTTGATCACTGTCTTCTGGAAGGAGGTCCTGAGCCACATAAGGGGGGTCCTGGGGTTTCCTTTGCCTGATGCCGCTAGTACATTGTTGCTGGGAATCAAACCTGCGAATCTGTTAGCTCTGACCCGAAGTGATTGGACTATATCGTTACAAATGCTGGGCTCTGCCAGACAACTCATCGCCCTGTACTGGAAGAAGACAGAGACGCCCCCTATTGTTGCATGGTTTGGGAGACTCTGGCATGTCATCACTATGGAGTTGCTCTCCGCAAGACTGCAGTCTCGCAATACACGCTTTAAAGCGGTGTGGCAGCCCCTGGTGACCTATCTGTGCAAAACCGAACATGCGAGAAACATGCCCCCTAGACTGAGGGCGCTACGTCTAGTAGACTATGCTGTGCTCCCCTTTACCTCACGCAGGCTCATAGTGTAATAGCTCTAGAGCCCACACTGTGACTAGTGACGGTTGCTCCTGCTGTTGCTACTCTCTGGGTCCTTCCTCTCCCCTTTCCTGATTCTTTCTTCTCTGACTCTTTCTCTATTCTTTCCTTCTGCTATCCTTGTTTTTCTGATGCCTCTCTCTAGGCTCCTGGTTGTAAGTTGGACCACTATGGTCCGGTAGTTTTCTTGGTTCTGACCCCTGGTTTACGCCTGGCCCCAAGGGCTCGGCTCCATTGGCGGTGACTATTGGACATGGTAGAAAGCTATCTCTATTCTCTGACGCGGCCGGCCCTATTGGGTTGTAGGCGGAACGCTGTGTATAAGGTTGATGAGAACTCAGGCCATGTAGGCGTAGTATGTTATTGCATTTCTTCTGACGCTGCCGGCCCCTTGGGGGTTGTAGGCTTATCGCTGTGTACATGTCACTTTTTTTTATGCGTACTCCCTCTTAGGGGGTGAAATAAAAACAGACTTTGAATAAAAAAAGCAGACTCAAAACACACCTAAATATATACACAACTACCATAATAAATTACTAATTAACTAATTTAAATTAATTGACAACTATTTAATAATTCATTAATAAAAAATAAATTACTTCCCTCCCTTCCCATCATTTACACTTATAAACACCTCAACACCCATTTAAATTAATTACACAATTACCATAATTATTTACTAAATAACTCATTTGAATTAACAACTAATTATAATTCATCAATAAAAAATAAATTACTTTCCACCCTTCCCATCATTTACACCCATAAACACCACAACACACACCTAAAATTAATTACACAATTGCATCATTAATGACTAATTAATTTAAATTAATTAACAACTAATTAATAATTCATCAATAAAAAATAAATTGCTACTCACCCTATTCTCCTATAAACCCACAACCTGCTAGGGAACTAATAACGCAATATTAAATTAATTTTGTTTATTAATTACAACATTTTTAACACATATAGTAAAAATACAAACAATTCTTATACAAAAAAATCACACATATTAATTAGATACTAAAACATATAACATTGATAAAAAAATCGATATTTTTAACAACTATATTTTTTTACTAACGATATGAAACACTTCAAAATTTGTTAAATCAATATTACTTACCAAAAATCGATATTCTTGACCACGAGGATTTTACCGTCGATATTCTTGACTCACAATATTTTTACCACGATATTTGTGCAATTTGATATTTTTACTTCAATATTCTTTTTCTACACCAAAGGAGAATTGGAGTGGGGGGATGCTTGAATGTTTATTTCTTGTTTTACACCTAAAAATGCTTAAACTATGCTGACAGCACCAGGGTTGTAGGCGCAGAGCTGTTCTAAATACATAAATGTTTAATTGAACGCCGCCCTCTAGGATGTAGGCGTCTATCAGTGTATTTTGTTGATACAGCTATAATTAGGGCTCCCGGTTTTATGTTATTTTTTTTAACATTTCCGTCTGTATTTATCCATATTTAGCTTTTGGTCATTCTATATGTATGTATCCACATTTATTTTCGTCACAAGCAAAAAAAGACACTGCAGCTAGTATTTTTTCACATTTATTTAAATAGACAATGAGCACTCGGCTGTTTTAGGTTTAGATTTATGTAGATGGGTAAATGGGTTACTGCTTTTAACAAAGAGATAGTTTTGTTACTTGCAGTTCGTAAATTGTAATCCTTCTAATTTGGCACAGTTAGCTATGAAGGGGATTTATCTCCTTTACACCTTGTAACCCTCACTGTCTTATTCAACACATCCTACACATTGATTTACACACATATGATTTATTGTCAATGTATAATGTGTACATGTGATGTAAAGTGCTCTGACACACTGCAATAGGATGAGTAGCAGCTAGTATTTTTTCACATTTATTTAAATAGACAATGAGCACTCGGTTGTTATAGGTTTAGATTTATGTAGATGGGTAAATGGGTTACTGCTTTTAACAAAGAGATAGTTTTGTTACTTGCAGTTCGTAAATTGTAATCCTTCTAATTTGGCACAGTTAGCAATGAAGGGGATTTATCTCCTTTACACCTTGTAACCCTCACTGTCTTATTCAACACATCCTACACATTGATTTACACACATATGATTTATTGTCAATGTATAATGTGTACATGTGATGTAAAGTGCTCTGACACAGTGCAATAGGATGAGTAGCATTATAAAAGAAATAAAATAAAATAGTGGTATTTAAATTATTTGTGTAGATTCTGGGACAGATCAACACATAACATTTCTACAGTGCATGCCTATCTCTTATATACAGGGACCGAAGAAAGTCAAAAGCATGACTCTCTTATGTACCTGTGAAGTGATAAGCTGTGTGCATTTATTTTCCCTCCATTGCTTTTAGGTGTGCGTGTCCCCCCCGACCCCTGGCCGCATAGCTCCCAGCCAGGATACTCCAACAAAAGGAGGCCTTATGGTCCCTTACCGTTTGCCTATGTCATGGCAAAAACCTACTGCAGTACCTCCAGGACTGGTGCACTTTCCCCACCCAGGGAAAACAATGTTGTTCAAAGAAAGACAAGAAAATGAAAGTAGCGTTTCGCTGGCAAACGCTGCAAAGTGGAGCTAACATGTTTCGGTGTGAATAAAACCAATCTGGCCATTTTGCGACCACTGTGTCTTGCTTTATTTATTTATTTTAACGTTTTCAACTTTTTGTTTTCCTTCGCTTTTTTTTCTCCGTCCCGATTCTGCACTCTGGAAGAGAAAATGTCAGTAGAAGACAACATTTCCAGCAAAAGTGTTTCTTTCTTTTTTGGATTAATTTCATGGGGGAACCCCAACATAAAGCTAGCTTTTGAAGCAGCTGAAAACTGGCTGACCAATCCCCAGAGGCAAAATTATTGTAGCTACAAAAAAGATTTCAGTTAAACATAGTTACTGGCATTTTTCTGTATCTATTTATGAATGCAGACAAAGGAAAACATATTTTTCTGTCTATATTTATATGCAAAAATCCATTTAAACCGAAAACCAGGAGCCTTAGCTATAATAAACAGAATTGTTCCATAAAGTATACTCTCACCTCTCAGTGTGATTCATAAACAACGGACAAAACTGGTCCTTGGGGGCCCCCACAAGTTAACATTTGCTGTAGAGCTAATGTTGTATTAATGCTATATGTTCACTGTACCCATGTTCATCCTATCTATTGCATGTCAATGAGAACATGTCTAAAGTATAATCTCACCTCTCAAAGTGATCCTTAAAGAACATACAAAACTGGTCCTTGGCGTGGCCCCACAATTTAACATTTGCTGAAGAGCAGCCGCGGGCCGTGGAGGGAGTTACGGTGGGGCAGGGAGGCGGGGAGGGGGAGGGGCAGGGTGGAGGGTGCTAAGAACAGGCATATGGATCATTGCAGGTAAGTACACAATTTAATTAATAAAACGAAATTCGTAGCGCGCACAGCATTGCTTTTTGCCATGCAGTGCGCGCTACGAATTTCGTTTTATTAATTCAATTGTGTACTTACCTGCAATGATCCATATGCCTGTTCTTAGCACCCTCCACCCTGCCCCTCCCCCTCCCCGCCTCCCTGCCCCACCGTAACTCCCTCCACGGCCCGCGGCTGCTGAAGAGCTAATGGTGTATTAATGCTATATGTTCACTGGTACTGGACTGGGATACTACAGTGGGAGTGTTTTAAGTTCCTTGAACTTCATGTACCTTATCGGACACCCTTATGTTAGGAGGTAGCTAAGGATGTTTTTTGTTGACCTGAAGTAGCTTCCACTACACAAAAGGTTGGGGACCCCTGCTTTGGATAAAGCTTTTAAATGAAGGTCAAATTATGTGGCTAAATCACCCAGCTGCTTTTGTGATCAAGTCATCTCCATTCTTGTTCATGTGTTAATTTATTGTAAATCTTACCCCCTCCCCCCACGCCCCCCGGCAGTGACCAACTCAGAAATGTTTTTAATTTAGTTTGATATCATTCTGATAATTCTGTGTTTCATCTTTTGCTGAATACATTTACAATCAACACAATCAATTGTTTCAATAGCAATTGGTGCATGTTTTTTGTTTTTTAACATGGACATATCATTATTATTGCAAAATTGCAAAATGCATTATGACTTTTCAATAAGACAATTGCATAAAAAAACTATTGCATTCCAAAAACCTCCAAGAGTGTCTATATAAAATAGGAATGTATTGTGATGCTTACCTTGGATGGTATGAACAAAAACAGTGCAAATGCCGCAAATTTCAAAAATGAACATTTGTTATATAAACATACGAGTAGAACAATATGTTTATTGAATAAATTCAAACTGATTTTTAATTTCTTTATATTTTCAATTTTTCACTTCTATTTAGATAGTGATTTCCACAAATCTTATACAAATATTAAAAAACCTGATGTGCACAACAATAATTATTTACAGTGATTACAAACCCATTGTTTGTATATAAATGACACAACCTATTCACCATTCAGTCATCATTCATACATCACTCATCCCACTACAAAACAACGACTCGCTACAAAAACGTGAATGATTCAGTAAATGCTGTCAACATAAACAGCAACAAAAGCCAATGTTTTCTTCACAATAAATTGGATATAAACAAATGTTTCTGCGTCAATTATTTTTAAATATATTTGGCTACTAGAAGGTCTACGCGTTTCGAACTACCATTGTTGCGTAGTTCTCATCAGGACCAATCTGTAATAGAAGAACAAAAGATTTTGAGGGGGGGGGGCAAATACGTCTCTAAACTGCCTTCCCCCAGTACTCAAGTAACCTTACCTACCTCGCACTTGGCTACAAAGGCTGGGAAGGTTGTTGAAATCTCAGTCTAAAAGAATGTATCAAGAAAATCCAATCAGAGTTCGAACATTTCAAATATGCAAACATCCATACAGAACCATTCGCGTGCCTCACTTACTTGTAGATGTTCCGTGGCGTTTGGATTCTGCCCGTCCCGCCTATCTAAATGAAAGGGGCACAAGTGCAATTCTGTAATTATTGGCAGCCCCATATGTTAATTAGGGTGAACATCAAAAGGAAAGAAGCGCCGCTTACCTCTGTCGGCAAGTCGGGCGCGTTGTATTTTTTAAGAAGAATTGCCGTTGCCGGTGAATATACTGTTTGGAAAGAAAACAATGTCTTAGCGTGTTGCCTTACATGTAACCGTTTCTCATGCGGCGGCCGTGAATGTTTAGGATTGAGGAATTAAACTTACTTGGGAGATCGTGGTTCATTAACGTCTTTCTCCGGGGCCATCCAAACGCTACACTGGTTGTTAGCACTTCCTGGTTGGCATTGGATGATGGGAAATGTAGTCTTAATCTTTTAAGAGGTGTGTTGAATGAACAAACTTTATTGTGTTTTGCTGGTGTAAAATAACAATGTTCAGCGGGGTTTTCTGCCTGGAATGGTAATTTTGCAATGAGTGCACGGTTGCACTGGATTAAAAATGGTTTTGATGGTGACTTGTCATGTTCGAGAACTTACAGTTTAAAGATTTCCGTCAGTTCGTTTAATCCCAGAAACACGGTGTTAAATTTGACAATGAGCATGGCCTCTCTTTTGATTAATTTGGCATCCAGGTCGCCTCCTCTTATGTCATTTTCCACTTTGGAAATGACTGTCCAAGTCATTTCACTTTCTTGGTGATTTTTCTCTTTCCAATGATTGACCAAGGGAGCGTTGGCGACATTGTTTTTAATTCTTGATTTGTGCTGCTGTATCCTAACGCGTACCTCTTGGTTGGTTTTTCCAACATATAAGAGGTTGCATGGACACAAAATTCCATAAACCACGTAACGGGTTTTGCAGTTTGAAAAAGTATTGTGTTTCCAATTGATTGAATTATGCGTAAACACTTTGCCCTCTTTCGTGGAGTCACAACATGAGCAATTGCCACATTTATGGTGGCCCTGAATGGGAGGCAGACACAACATTGTGCGTAAATCCGGTCTTTTTGTTATTGGCAATGCTGCTCTTACCAAATGGTTTGAGATGCTGTAGTTTTTCTTAAAGGCGAACAGTGGTTCGCTTTGGAACGCTTGATCTAGGTTTTTTAATAGGTGCCAATTCTGTTTGACTAGTTTTTTCAATTTGTTTGAATTGGGGCAAAACGTGGATACAAATACCATTCTGTCTGTGGTCTTTTTTGGTCTCCTTTCAAGCAAACATTCTCTTGGTGTCCACCAGGCTCTTTTACATGATTTCTTAAGGAGTTTCTTCGGGTATCCTCGTTGTTTTAAATTGTTGGTCAGAACTTCCGCATGCCTTAGATATTCTTCTTTTTCAGTGCAATTGCGCCGGATACGAAGATACTGCCCATAGGGCAAATTATCCTTTAAACTGCGTGGATGGTTACTCCCAAAGTGTAAAGCTTTGTTCCGATCAGTAGGCTTTTTGTACAGTGTAGTCACTAACCCCCCCATTGAGGGGTAAACCTCCACGTCTAGAAATGGCATTTTGTCCCGTGAATAGTCCAAACTGAAGTGGATGGATGGCACCCTGTTGTTGATCCATTGGCGAAAGTTTTTTAAGTTCTCTTCTGACCCAGTCCAAACAAAGAACACGTCGTCGATAAAACGATACCAATTAGTTATCCATTGTGAGAACGGATTGTTAGTGTAAATGAATGTTTCCTCGTATTTGGCCATGAATAGAATTGCCAGTTCTGGGGCAAAGGGACAACCCATGGCTACTCCTCCTACTTGAAAGAAAAATTCTCCGTTGAAATTAAAGTAATTTTTCTTAAGGGCAAACTCAGCAAGTTTCTTTATGAACCACGTTGGTACTTTATGTGGTCGTTCTCGTTCCTCAAGATATGCTTCAAGGACATTAATCCCTTCTTCCTGTGGTATTTTGGTGTAGAGGGATGTAATGTCCATAGTGACCATTATATCAGTGTTTCTGTCAAACTGGATGTTAGAAAGTTTGTTTAGGAAATCAGTCGTATCCTGTAAGTAAGTTTTCACTTGATATACGAAAGGTTTTAGAAAAAAATCCACAAATTTGGAAATAGGTTCTAGCAAGGAACCACATCCGGATACTATTGGACGGCCAGGGGGTGCAGATGCATCCTTATGTATTTTGGGCAATACATATAAGAGGGGTGTTCTAGGGTATTTTGTTTTCAAGAATTCTAATTCTTTCTTGCCTAGGAATCCCTGAGTTTCGCTTTCGTCCAGCAGAGCGAAAAGTTCATTTTTCAGGTCAGATG
The DNA here is from genome assembly GCF_964261635.1 of Lissotriton helveticus. NCBI lineage: Eukaryota > Metazoa > Chordata > Amphibia > Caudata > Salamandridae > Lissotriton > Lissotriton helveticus. The sequence continues at coordinate 1,276,327,599 of NC_136067.1, read as the reverse complement.
TAGGGTCTTTTTGAATTTTGCGATAACATGAAATGTCCTCCAATTGTCTGGTAACCTCCTTTATGTAAAGTTCTTTGTCCCAGATGACTATTGATCCACCTTTATCGGCCTGTTTGATGATGACCGAAGTGTCAGATTTGAGATTAGACAGAGCAACTGATTCCGCTTTTGAGATATTGTATTTCATCCAGTTTGACAGAAACACTGATATAATGGTCACTATGGACATTACATCCCTCTACACCAAAATACCACAGGAAGAAGGGATTAATGTCCTTGAAGCATATCTTGAGGAACGAGAACGACCACATAAAGTACCAACGTGGTTCATAAAGAAACTTGCTGAGTTTGCCCTTAAGAAAAATTACTTTAATTTCAACGGAGAATTTTTCTTTCAAGTAGGAGGAGTAGCTCTGGGTTGTCCCTTTGCCCCAGAACTGGCAATTCTATTCATGGCCAAATACGAGGAAACATTCATTTACACTAACAATCCGTTCTCACAATGGATAACTAATTGGTATCGTTTTATCGACGACGTGTTCTTTGTTTGGACTGGGTCAGAAGAGAACTTAAAAAACTTTCACCAATGGATCAACAACAGGGTGCCATCCATCCACTTCAGTTTGGACTATTCACGGGACAAAATGCCATTTCTAGACGTGGAGGTTCACCCCTCAATGGGGGGGTTAGTGACTACACTGTACAAAAAGCCTACTGATCGGAACAAAGCTTTACACTTTGGGAGTAACCATCCACGCAGTTTAAAGGATAATTTGCCCTATGGGCAGTATCTTCGTATCCGGCGCAATTGCACTGAAAAAGAAGAATATCTAAGGCATGCGGAAGTTCTGACCAACAATTTAAAACAACGAGGATACCCGAAGAAACTCCTTAAGAAATCATGTAAAAGAGCCTGGTGGACACCAAGAGAATGTTTGCTTGAAAGGAGACCAAAAAAGACCACAGACAGAATGGTATTTGTATCCACGTTTTGCCCCAATTCAAACAAATTGAAAAAACTAGTCAAACAGAATTGGCACCTATTAAAAAACCTAGATCAAGCGTTCCAAAGCGAACCACTGTTCGCCTTTAAGAAAAACTACAGCATCTCAAACCATTTGGTAAGAGCAGCATTGCCAATAACAAAAAGACCGGATTTACGCACAATGTTGTGTCTGCCTCCCATTCAGGGCCACCATAAATGTGGCAATTGCTCATGTTGTGACTCCACGAAAGAGGGCAAAGTGTTTACGCATAATTCAATCAATTGGAAACACAATACTTTTTCAAACTGCAAAACCCGTTACGTGGTTTATGGAATTTTGTGTCCATGCAACCTCTTATATATTGGAAAAACCAACCAAGAGGTACGCGTTAGGATACAGCAGCACAAATCAAGAATTAAAAACAATGTCGCCAACGCTCCCTTGGTCAATCATTGGAAAGAGAAAAATCACCAAGAAAGTGAAATGACTTGGACAGTCATTTCCAAAGTGGAAAATGACATAAGAGGAGGCGACCTGGATGCCAAATTAATCAAAAGAGAGGCCATGCTCATTGTCAAATTTAACACCGTGTTTCTGGGATTAAACGAACTGACGGAAATCTTTAAACTGTAAGTTCTCGAACATGACAAGTCACCATCAAAACCATTTTTAATCCAGTGCAACCGTGCACTCATTGCAAAATTACCATTCCAGGCAGAAAACCCCGCTGAACATTGTTATTTTACACCAGCAAAACACAATAAAGTTTGTTCATTCAACACACCTCTTAAAAGATTAAGACTACATTTCCCATCATCCAATGCCAACCAGGAAGTGCTAACAACCAGTGTAGCGTTTGGATGGCCCCGGAGAAAGACGTTAATGAACCACGATCTCCCAAGTAAGTTTAATTCCTCAATCCTAAACATTCACGGCCGCCGCATGAGAAACGGTTACATGTAAGGCAACACGCTAAGACATCGTTTTCTTTCCAAACAGTATATTCACCGGCAACGGCAATTCTTCTTAAAAAATACAACGCGCCCGACTTGCCGACAGAGGTAAGCGGCGCTTCTTTCATTTTGATGTTCACCCTAATTAACATATGGGGCTGCCAATAATTACAGAATTGCACTTGTGCCCCTTTCATTTAGATAGGCGGGACGGGCAGAATCCAAACGCCACGGAACATCTACAAGTAAGTGAGGCACGCGAATGGTTCTGTATGGATGTTTGCATATTTGAAATGTTCGAACTCTGATTGGATTTTCTTGATACATTCTTTTAGACTGAGATTTCAACAACCTTCCCAGCCTTTGTAGCCAAGTGCGAGGTAGGTGAGGTTACTTGAGTACTGGGGGAAGGCAGTTTAGAGACGTATTTCCCCCCCCCCCTCAAAATCTTTTGTTCTTCTATTACAGATTGGTCCTGATGAGAACTACGCAACAATGGTAGTTCGAAACGCGTAGACCTTCTAGTAGCCAAATATATTTAAAAATAATTGACGCAGAAACATTTGTTTATATCCAATTTATTGTGAAGAAAACATTGGCTTTTGTTGCTGTTTATGTTGACAGCATTTACTGAATCATTCACGTTTTTGTAGCGAGTCGTTGTTTTGTAGTGGGATGAGTGATGTATGAATGATGACTGAATGGTGAATAGGTTGTGTCATTTATATACAAACAATGGGTTTGTAATCACTGTAAATAATTATTGTTGTGCACACCAGGTTTTTTAATATTTGTATAAGATTTGTGGAAATCACTATCTAAATAGAAGTGAAAAATTGAAAATATAAAGAAATTAATAATCAGTTTGAATTTATTCAATAAACATATTGTTCTACTCGTATGTTTATATAACAAATGTTCATTTTTGAAATTTGCGGCATTTGCACTGTTTTTGTTCATTACATGCTTGTGGCAAGCGATGCCGGTGGGAGCCCAGACCCAGTGGTTTTGTTTTCATTTACCTTGGATGGTGGCCTGCTCATGATCAGGCTGACTCCTGTCCCACAAGGAAGTGGCCTTCGCCCAAAGCCAGTCTGAGCTGGATTTGAAATGGTAAAAGGGAGGTTCCCTATTATGATAGGTCAGCCATTCGGTGGGGCTACATAGCTTAACCCAAAGGCACTTGGGGTCGACGATTTTGAAAGACCTCCACCATTATGTCTGAACAGATAGTTTGCCTCATATTAAGAGAAGTGCTTCAATCGTGGAATAAGGGCTTAAACAGGAACCTATCAAGGACAGGTATAGAGTCCTCCATCAAACACTGCAGAGGTGTTGCTATTTCTTGGTACTCCTTAGAATGCAGCTGGGGTTGAAGATCAGAAGATTAGAAACCTGCTGTCCGCTTGCCTCTGGAAATCCATAAAGGGTACAAAAAGTGTCTGATACATTGCATTCTTTCCATTGTACCCCATAACTGGAAATGCACCTCAAAGATCAGACCAGTTGGCCTCTTCATATGGTTCCAGGATCACAAAGGACAAGAACTGCATCCTGTAGAAGAACCAGATAACAGTGGACTTGTCTATGGCTTATCCCTGTAGGATTGGTTATCCTTGCTTTTGGCTGTGCCCTGGATAGCCGGAAGTAGTCCCTTGGAGTTAGTTTAAAAGCTTGAAGAGTGACCAGAACAAAGAATGTCAGAATCCCACAAAAGTTGGAACATAAAAGAATGTTGATTTCTGGCAGACAAAGTCGAGGTGCCAGAGTTATCTGAGAAAGCAATCTCAGCAGAAAAGATTTACAGGTTCATCATGTTTGGAACATTTTTTTTATAAAGACTTCAGCATGTCATGGAATTCAGGTACCTAGTATTGAGTACCCCTGCCTAGTGACAGCTTTTAGCTTGTCCAGCGGGAGACTCTTGAACTTCAAAAAAACACAAACAAGTACAAAGGTATAAAAAGGGAGCAGATGAAGGTAGCTCCAGGCTCCAGCCTTGATATGACTTCAGCCGCTATGATTCTGAGCGGCCCACTCAGAGCTTTCAATAATAAAACTGAAGGCTTTAGAGGGACCTCACATCTAGCTTTACTGAAATTGAGGAGCATTTACCGGCCTCAGAGTCCTGTCTCCCACCACCGATGGATTTTGAGCTCCGAAAGAGACGAAATGGCCCATCACTAGTGGCCAGGATTTTCACATTGAATTCTCCACCCAGAACCACTAGTATTGCCCCCATCAATAGTGTTTGAGGAGGCAAGGGTTGTTGTAAGAGTTACAGACAATTAAGGGCTAATGGAGAATAACATTTTCTGTGCTGATTCCTGTATGTTAACCCCATGTTCATGCACATGCTGCCTACTTTCAGCACCAATTGAACTTGTATGCTTCTTGGTGCTTTTTACTTTTAAACTTAAAAAAAGTCACACCTCCTTATCCATTTATCCAATATCTGTCCATTTTTGCATTATTTTATTTATTGCATTATTATCCTCTTTACTTCATAGGTTTGGAAAATTCGCTGTTTGGTTTTCTGAATTTAATATTGTTTTGGTGGTGTGTAAATACTTTGCATGCTTCCTCAGAAGTATTCCTGATGTTTAAGCCATAAACTGTCAGGGCCGAGCCCAGGATTCCTCCTGGAAACCTAAAAAAGCTCTGATTACTAATTTGGAGGGAACTCACCCTCAAATGAGTAACCCATTCTCTTACTGTACAATGGGCTACGTCCATTTAAGGATCTTGACAACAGGGTGCTGTTAGTAGAGAACATTCGATGGAAACTGTTGTGTAAGGGGAGAGATAGGCCAGTAAAACGTGTTTGGTAAGTCCATTCTTATTGAGAACCACAAAAGCTCATGCTTGGAGGAGATAGTGGAGGATGAGGGGGCAAGAAGATGTTACGATGGGCAGTGAAATGGCTCTGTCCAGTTGAACTGTGGTTTCTCTTGGGGTCTGCAAATGTAATCTTGCAGGATTGAAGATTGGCTGGGAAGAACTTGACTGGTGTATCAAAGAGGTACTAAGTGATTTGGAGCTTGAAAGAGTGAAACAGTGATATTATCCCTGGATTATACATGTGGAAAGTCAGTAACTGTAGGGGGATTTGCTTCGAAATTGAATGGAACCAAGTTGACTGGTTATAAACTGCTTCTAGACAACCAAACACAGCTCTCCGTTGTGTAATCTCTAAATTTAGTTCTGTGAAGAAATCCTTAAAGTGGATTCTTGCATGTCTCACTGTGCCCAGGGAGTCAAACTACCCGATGGGGTGTGACATGCCTGGGCTTACATGTTAACTCGTGAAGAGGGGCCTTGCAGTTTGGTCCACCGTGCACCTTTTGGGGAGGGCTGGACTGACTTGCAACACATAAGCCCCCGCAGCCCCTCGTGGTGTGGGTGGGCCCGAGCTCCAGGGGGCCCCTTCAGCAAAAGCGATAGGTGGTGGGCCAGGGAGTGGGGGCCCCCTCTGTGTACTTTACAGGGGGGGGGCCTCAAGTTTTGTTACACCACTAACTTGCAAGTGGTGGTAATGACACAGAAGGCCTAAAGCAAGATGGCCGCATTCCCCAAGCACTTAAAAGTGATATTGCCATTATTTAAGAAGCATTGGCTTAAACGTTTCCATCCTATTTCATGTTCTCCAGAGGCCGGACAAGTATCACATCCTCAATCCTCACTGAGTTCCATCTCAATGATACGGTTCCCATTCTTCTACCTTGAAATACCTCTCCCTCATTCATTTTTGTCTCAAATGCAAATAAACCTGACTTTCTGAACCCTGCCTTGCCGATACCATATTGGTTTGTTTTTGTTTGTTTGCTATTTTTTTAATGCTGTGAGGTGAGCATAGTCTTTGCTTGACATCAGCAGATCTGGCGTCTGTAGAAAAGAGTATTGCGTGATTGTGGTAAGCAGTAATAATTCTTGAGAACCTCTTGGAATGGCAGATCCATCTCTCTGGTTATTTTGTTTGACTTATTGTTTATGTTTATAATCTTTATTTTGACACAATTGTAGCTATAAAAGATGCATAAAACAACAATACATAGTTCATTTTTATAAGTAACAATACATGATTCGTTTTGTATATAGAGGAGTAAATGATTTTACAGATGTTATTGTTGCGGCTAGGAAATCGTCAATAAAATCTATAATTTAATTAAAAAAGGCATTTATAAAATGTACTTTCACCATTTCCAAAAATACTATTCATTAAAAAAATCCTAAGTATATACAAACCAATAGATAAAATCGGAGTACAGCACAATAGATTTAAATTGATTATATAGATTTAACCCCTTTGACGCTCATGACGAGCTCAGCTCGTCATGAAGTACACCTCTCGTACGCTCATGACGAGCTGAGCTCGTCATGAACCGTGGGTTTTTTAAAACTTCAGCGCACAGCGGGAAAATGCGCCGCACGCATGAGAGGTTAGTCCCTTCTTATTGCTTGCAAAACTTATTGCAAATAAGAATCTGCTAACACCAATAACGATCACTTGTCTAGTATCCGACTTAATAATCCTCAACGCCTCTTTGCATGATCGCACTCCTAAGATGTTACACAGTGGCTTTATCCATTTTTTCCTGGCTATCTCATAAGCTGGACAGAAGAAGAGGATGCGTTGATCATCCTCTTTGGTACAATTTTGGCGCAGTCTGCATAACTCACTGGACCTTGCTTCACTTGTCCTGGACCACCTGGCTAAAGTTGAGTTGGTTTTCAACATTCCATACCTAAATTTCATGTATAAACTTTTAGCCAAAGGTGGTTGGACCTCGTCTAGGAAGTCCTCAAAACAGGGAATATCCTTAAAATCAAGAAAGTTACTTATCAACGCTCCGCCAGTACGCTTGTTGATCAAGCTATGTGTAATATAGCCCCAGAAGGTCGTTTTCACCAGTTTGTTTTAGCTTTGTGTCAAACTTGACGGATCTTCCCAAAACTGAGACAACCCAATTCTGTTTAACCAAATGCGCACATGTTTTAACCAAACATTGATATTAAGCAAATCCAATCTCATTATTTCTTGTAATCCATTTCTACAGTCTAATAGCTCAGGTGTACACCAGAGCCTCACCCAAAAGGATAGTGGCCGTAGGATGGCATAATGATCTGTGCGCTTCATGTTTAGGTCTAACATTAAGGCTATCAGAGGAGTACCTTTTGACAACTTCAGGACGCTCCTATAAAATTTATTTTCACTAATTGTAAAAGCGTTCCTAGACATGGGCCCCCATATTTCGGCCCCATACAACGCTGCGGACTGGGCCTTGAACTTAAAAACTTCCAATGCTGGGGTAACAGCTTTGCTAAAGCTAGCCTGTGTTTTTTTAAGATCGGTATGGTGTTCTGTGTGAGTATCATTTTACTCTTCTCTACTTGGGTTTTCCATGAGAATTTTGAGTCAAGGGAAACTCCCAAGTAGGTAAAGTTCTGAACTAATTCTAATTTTTGAGCATTTAATAACAAGTTCCCCCTAAAAGTTTTATGGGGGTTTATGGCCATGCATTTGGTCTTTTTTGTGTTAATCTCTAGGCCCTTGTTATTGCAATATAATTGAAATGAATGTAAAAGGGATTGCAGGCCTCTGGGAGTTTGGGAAATGAATATTGTATCGTCTGCAAATAAAAGGGCAGGAACCTTTTCACCATTCAGCTTAGGGGAATCATTGTTACAGCCCTCTAAGTGAGACGGGATATCATTGACGAACAATGAAAATAGCGTAGGGGCCAGCACACATCCTTGGCGGACACGACGCTCAATCGGAATAGCATTCATTTTTGTCTCAAATGCAATTAAACCTGACTTCTGAACCCTGCCTTGCCGATACCATTTTGGTTTGTTTTTGTTTGTTTGCTATTTTTTTAATGCTGTGAGGTGAGCATAGTCTTTGCTTGACATCAGCAGATCTGGCGTCTGTAGAAAAGAGTATTGCGTGATTGTGGTAAGCAGTAATAATTCTTGAGAACCTCTTGGAATGGCAGATCCATCTCTCTGGTTATTTTGTTTGACTTATTGTTTATGTTTATAATCTTTATTTTGACACAATTGTAGCTATAAAAGATGCATAAAACAACAATACATAGTTCATTTTTATAAGTAACAATACATGATTCGTTTTGTATATAGAGGAGTAAATGATTTTACAGATGTTATTGTTGCGGCTAGGAAATCGTCAATAAAATCTATAATTTAATTAAAAAAGGCATTTATAAAATTTACTTTCACCATTTCCAAAAATACTATTCATTAAAAAAAATCCTAAGTATATACAAACCAATAGATACAATCGGAGTACAGCACAATAGATTTAAATTGATTATATAGATTTAACCCCTTTGACGCTCATGACGAGCTCAGCTCGTCATGAAGTACACCTCTCGTACGCTCATGACGAGCTGAGCTCGTCATGAACCGTGGGTTTTTTAAAACTTCAGCGCACAGCGGGAAAATGCGCCGCACGCATGAGAGGTTAGTCCCTTCTTATTGCTTGCAAAACTTATTGCAAATAAGAATCTGCTAACACCAATAACGATCACTTGTCTAGTATCCGACTTAATAATCCTCAACGCCTCTTTGCATGATCGCACTCCTAAGATGTTACACAGTGGCTTTATCCATTTTTTCCTGGCTATCTCATAAGCTGGACAGAAGAAGAGGATGCGTTGATCATCCTCTTTGGTACAATTTTGGCGCAGTCTGCATAACTCACTGGACCTTGCTTCACTTGTCCTGGACCACCTGGCTAAAGTTGAGTTGGTTTTCAACATTCCATACCTAAATTTCATGTATAAACTTTTAGCCAAAGGTGGTTGGACCTCGTCTAGGAAGTCCTCGAAACAGGGAATATCCTTAAAATCAAGAAAGTTACTTATCAACGCTCCGCCAGTACGCTTGTTGATCAAGCTATGTGTAATATAGCCCCAGAAGGTCGTTTTCACCAGTTTGTTTTAGCTTTGTGTCAAACTTGACGGATCTTCCCAAAACTGAGACAACCCAATTCTGTTTAACCAAATGCGCACATGTTTTAACCAAACATTGATATTAAGCAAATCCAATCTCATTATTTCTTGTAATCCATTTCTACAGTCTAATAGCTCAGGTGTACACCAGAGCCTCACCCAAAAGGATAGTGGCCGTAGGATGGCATAATGATCTGTGCGCTTCATGTTTAGGTCTAACATTAAGGCTATCAGAGGAGTACCTTTTGACAACTTCAGGACGCTCCTATAAAATTTATTTTCACTAATTGTAAAAGCGTTCCTAGACATGGGCCCCCATATTTCGGCCCCATACAACGCTGCGGACTGGGCCTTGAACTTAAAAACTTCCAATGCTGGGGTAACAGCTTTGCTAAAGCTAGCCCGTGTTTTTTTAAGATCGGTATGGTGTTCTGTGTGAGTATCATTTTACTCTTCTCTACTTGGGTTTTCCATGAGAATTTTGAGTCAAGGGAAACTCCCAAGTAGGTAAAGTTCTGAACTAATTCTAATTTTTGAGCATTTAATAACAAGTTCCCCCTAAAAGTTTTATGGGGGTTTATGGCCATGCATTTGGTCTTTTTTGTGTTAATCTCTAGGCCCTTGTTATTGCAATATAATTGAAATGAATGTAAAAGGGATTGCAGGCCTCTGGGAGTTTGGGAAATGAATATTGTATCGTCTGCAAATAAAAGGGCAGGAACCTTTTCACCATTCAGCTTAGGGGAATCATTGTTACAGCCCTCTAAGTGAGACGGGATATCATTGACGAACAATGAAAATAGCGTAGGGGCCAGCACACATCCTTGGCGGACACGACGCTCAATCGGAATAGCATTCATTTTTGTCTCAAATGCAATTAAACCTGACTTCTGAACCCTGCCTTGCCGATACCATTTTGGTTTGTTTTTGTTTGTTTGCTATTTTTTTAATGCTGTGAGGTGAGCATAGTCTTTGCTTGACATCAGCAGATCTGGCGTCTGTAGAAAAGAGTATTGCGTGATTGTGGTAAGCAGTAATAATTCTTGAGAACCTCTTGGAATGGCAGATCCATCTCTCTGGTTATTTTGTTTGACTTATTGTTTATGTTTATAATCTTTATTTTGACACAATTGTAGCTATAAAAGATGCATAAAACAACAATACATAGTTCATTTTTATAAGTAACAATACATGATTCGTTTTGTATATAGAGGAGTAAATGATTTTACAGATGTTATTGTTGCGGCTAGGAAATCGTCAATAAAATCTATAATTTAATTAAAAAAGGCATTTATAAAATTTACTTTCACCATTTCCAAAAATACTATTCATTAAAAAAAATCCTAAGTATATACAAACCAATAGATACAATCGGAGTACAGCACAATAGATTTAAATTGATTATATAGATTTAACCCCTTTGACGCTCATGACGAGCTCAGCTCGTCATGAAGTACACCTCTCGTACGCTCATGACAAGCTGAGCTCGTCATGAACCGTGGGTTTTTTAAAACTTCAGCGCACAGCGGGAAAATGCGCCGCACGCATGAGAGGTTAGTCCCTTCTTATTGCTTGCAAAACTTATTGCAAATAAGAATCTGCTAACACCAATAACGATCACTTGTCTAGTATCCGACTTAATAATCCTCAACGCCTCTTTGCATGATCGCACTCCTAAGATGTTACACAGTGGCTTTATCCATTTTTTCCTGGCTATCTCATAAGCTGGACAGAAGAAGAGGATGCGTTGATCATCCTCTTTGGTACAATTTTGGCGCAGTCTGCATAACTCACTGGACCTTGCTTCACTTGTCCTGGACCACCTGGCTAAAGTTGAGTTGGTTTTCAACATTCCATACCTAAATTTCATGTATAAACTTTTAGCCAAAGGTGGTTGGACCTCGTCTAGGAAGTCCTCGAAACAGGGAATATCCTTAAAATCAAGAAAGTTACTTATCAACGCTCCGCCAGTACGCTTGTTGATCAAGCTATGTGTAATATAGCCCCAGAAGGTCGTTTTCACCAGTTTGTTTTAGCTTTGTGTCAAACTTGACGGATCTTCCCAAAACTGAGACAACCCAATTCTGTTTAACCAAATGCGCACATGTTTTAACCAAACATTGATATTAAGCAAATCCAATCTCATTATTTCTTGTAATCCATTTCTACAGTCTAATAGCTCAGGTGTACACCAGAGCCTCACCCAAAAGGATAGTGGCCGTAGGATGGCATAATGATCTGTGCGCTTCATGTTTAGGTCTAACATTAAGGCTATCAGAGGAGTACCTTTTGACAACTTCAGGACGCTCCTATAAAATTTATTTTCACTAATTGTAAAAGCGTTCCTAGACATGGGCCCCCATATTTCGGCCCCATACAACGCTGCGGACTGGGCCTTGAACTTAAAAACTTCCAATGCTGGGGTAACAGCTTTGCTAAAGCTAGCCCGTGTTTTTTTAAGATCGGTATGGTGTTCTGTGTGAGTATCATTTTACTCTTCTCTACTTGGGTTTTCCATGAGAATTTTGAGTCAAGGGAAACTCCCAAGTAGGTAAAGTTCTGAACTAATTCTAATTTTTGAGCATTTAATAACAAGTTCCCCCTAAAAGTTTTATGGGGGTTTATGGCCATGCATTTGGTCTTTTTTGTGTTAATCTCTAGGCCCTTGTTATTGCAATATAATTGAAATGAATGTAAAAGGGATTGCAGGCCTCTGGGAGTTTGGGAAATGAATATTGTATCGTCTGCAAATAAAAGGGCAGGAACCTTTTCACCATTCAGCTTAGGGGAATCATTGTTACAGCCCTCTAAGTGAGACGGGATATCATTGACGAACAATGAAAATAGCGTAGGGGCCAGCACACATCCTTGGCGGACACGACGCTCAATCGGAATAGCATTCATTTTTGTCTCAAATGCAATTAAACCTGACTTCTGAACCCTGCCTTGCCGATACCATTTTGGTTTGTTTTTGTTTGTTTGCTATTTTTTTAATGCTGTGAGGTGAGCATAGTCTTTGCTTGACATCAGCAGATCTGGCGTCTGTAGAAAAGAGTATTGCGTGATTGTGGTAAGCAGTAATAATTCTTGAGAACCTCTTGGAATGGCAGATCCATCTCTCTGGTTATTTTGTTTGACTTATTGTTTATGTTTATAATCTTTATTTTGACACAATTGTAGCTATAAAAGATGCATAAAACAACAATACATAGTTCATTTTTATAAGTAACAATACATGATTCGTTTTGTATATAGAGGAGTAAATGATTTTACAGATGTTATTGTTGCGGCTAGGAAATCGTCAATAAAATCTATAATTTAATTAAAAAAGGCATTTATAAAATTTACTTTCACCATTTCCAAAAATACTATTCATTAAAAAAAATCCTAAGTATATACAAACCAATAGATACAATCGGAGTACAGCACAATAGATTTAAATTGATTATATAGATTTAACCCCTTTGACGCTCATGACGAGCTCAGCTCGTCATGAAGTACACCTCTCGTACGCTCATGACAAGCTGAGCTCGTCATGAACCGTGGGTTTTTTAAAACTTCAGCGCACAGCGGGAAAATGCGCCGCACGCATGAGAGGTTAGTCCCTTCTTATTGCTTGCAAAACTTATTGCAAATAAGAATCTGCTAACACCAATAACGATCACTTGTCTAGTATCCGACTTAATAATCCTCAACGCCTCTTTGCATGATCGCACTCCTAAGATGTTACACAGTGGCTTTATCCATTTTTTCCTGGCTATCTCATAAGCTGGACAGAAGAAGAGGATGCGTTGATCATCCTCTTTGGTACAATTTTGGCGCAGTCTGCATAACTCACTGGACCTTGCTTCACTTGTCCTGGACCACCTGGCTAAAGTTGAGTTGGTTTTCAACATTCCATACCTAAATTTCATGTATAAACTTTTAGCCAAAGGTGGTTGGACCTCGTCTAGGAAGTCCTCGAAACAGGGAATATCCTTAAAATCAAGAAAGTTACTTATCAACGCTCCGCCAGTACGCTTGTTGATCAAGCTATGTGTAATATAGCCCCAGAAGGTCGTTTTCACCAGTTTGTTTTAGCTTTGTGTCAAACTTGACGGATCTTCCCAAAACTGAGACAACCCAATTCTGTTTAACCAAATGCGCACATGTTTTAACCAAACATTGATATTAAGCAAATCCAATCTCATTATTTCTTGTAATCCATTTCTACAGTCTAATAGCTCAGGTGTACACCAGAGCCTCACCCAAAAGGATAGTGGCCGTAGGATGGCATAATGATCTGTGCGCTTCATGTTTAGGTCTAACATTAAGGCTATCAGAGGAGTACCTTTTGACAACTTCAGGACGCTCCTATAAAATTTATTTTCACTAATTGTAAAAGCGTTCCTAGACATGGGCCCCCATATTTCGGCCCCATACAACGCTGCGGACTGGGCCTTGAACTTAAAAACTTCCAATGCTGGGGTAACAGCTTTGCTAAAGCTAGCCCGTGTTTTTTTAAGATCGGTATGGTGTTCTGTGTGAGTATCATTTTACTCTTCTCTACTTGGGTTTTCCATGAGAATTTTGAGTCAAGGGAAACTCCCAAGTAGGTAAAGTTCTGAACTAATTCTAATTTTTGAGCATTTAATAACAAGTTCCCCCTAAAAGTTTTATGGGGGTTTATGGCCATGCATTTGGTCTTTTTTGTGTTAATCTCTAGGCCCTTGTTATTGCAATATAATTGAAATGAATGTAAAAGGGATTGCAGGCCTCTGGGAGTTTGGGAAATGAATATTGTATCGTCTGCAAATAAAAGGGCAGGAACCTTTTCACCATTCAGCTTAGGGGAATCATTGTTACAGCCCTCTAAGTGAGACGGGATATCATTGACGAACAATGAAAATAGCGTAGGGGCCAGCACACATCCTTGGCGGACACGACGCTCAATCGGAATAGCATTCATTTTTGTCTCAAATGCAATTAAACCTGACTTCTGAACCCTGCCTTGCCGATACCATTTTGGTTTGTTTTTGTTTGTTTGCTATTTTTTTAATGCTGTGAGGTGAGCATAGTCTTTGCTTGACATCAGCAGATCTGGCGTCTGTAGAAAAGAGTATTGCGTGATTGTGGTAAGCAGTAATAATTCTTGAGAACCTCTTGGAATGGCAGATCCATCTCTCTGGTTATTTTGTTTGACTTATTGTTTATGTTTATAATCTTTATTTTGACACAATTGTAGCTATAAAAGATGCATAAAACAACAATACATAGTTCATTTTTATAAGTAACAATACATGATTCGTTTTGTATATAGAGGAGTAAATGATTTTACAGATGTTATTGTTGCGGCTAGGAAATCGTCAATAAAATCTATAATTTAATTAAAAAAGGCATTTATAAAATTTACTTTCACCATTTCCAAAAATACTATTCATTAAAAAAAATCCTAAGTATATACAAACCAATAGATACAATCGGAGTACAGCACAATAGATTTAAATTGATTATATAGATTTAACCCCTTTGACGCTCATGACGAGCTCAGCTCGTCATGAAGTACACCTCTCGTACGCTCATGACAAGCTGAGCTCGTCATGAACCGTGGGTTTTTTAAAACTTCAGCGCACAGCGGGAAAATGCGCCGCACGCATGAGAGGTTAGTCCCTTCTTATTGCTTGCAAAACTTATTGCAAATAAGAATCTGCTAACACCAATAACGATCACTTGTCTAGTATCCGACTTAATAATCCTCAACGCCTCTTTGCATGATCGCACTCCTAAGATGTTACACAGTGGCTTTATCCATTTTTTCCTGGCTATCTCATAAGCTGGACAGAAGAAGAGGATGCGTTGATCATCCTCTTTGGTACAATTTTGGCGCAGTCTGCATAACTCACTGGACCTTGCTTCACTTGTCCTGGACCACCTGGCTAAAGTTGAGTTGGTTTTCAACATTCCATACCTAAATTTCATGTATAAACTTTTAGCCAAAGGTGGTTGGACCTCGTCTAGGAAGTCCTCGAAACAGGGAATATCCTTAAAATCAAGAAAGTTACTTATCAACGCTCCGCCAGTACGCTTGTTGATCAAGCTATGTGTAATATAGCCCCAGAAGGTCGTTTTCACCAGTTTGTTTTAGCTTTGTGTCAAACTTGACGGATCTTCCCAAAACTGAGACAACCCAATTCTGTTTAACCAAATGCGCACATGTTTTAACCAAACATTGATATTAAGCAAATCCAATCTCATTATTTCTTGTAATCCATTTCTACAGTCTAATAGCTCAGGTGTACACCAGAGCCTCACCCAAAAGGATAGTGGCCGTAGGATGGCATAATGATCTGTGCGCTTCATGTTTAGGTCTAACATTAAGGCTATCAGAGGAGTACCTTTTGACAACTTCAGGACGCTCCTATAAAATTTATTTTCACTAATTGTAAAAGCGTTCCTAGACATGGGCCCCCATATTTCGGCCCCATACAACGCTGCGGACTGGGCCTTGAACTTAAAAACTTCCAATGCTGGGGTAACAGCTTTGCTAAAGCTAGCCCGTGTTTTTTTAAGATCGGTATGGTGTTCTGTGTGAGTATCATTTTACTCTTCTCTACTTGGGTTTTCCATGAGAATTTTGAGTCAAGGGAAACTCCCAAGTAGGTAAAGTTCTGAACTAATTCTAATTTTTGAGCATTTAATAACAAGTTCCCCCTAAAAGTTTTATGGGGGTTTATGGCCATGCATTTGGTCTTTTTTGTGTTAATCTCTAGGCCCTTGTTATTGCAATATAATTGAAATGAATGTAAAAGGGATTGCAGGCCTCTGGGAGTTTGGGAAATGAATATTGTATCGTCTGCAAATAAAAGGGCAGGAACCTTTTCACCATTCAGCTTAGGGGAATCATTGTTACAGCCCTCTAAGTGAGACGGGATATCATTGACGAACAATGAAAATAGCGTAGGGGCCAGCACACATCCTTGGCGGACACGACGCTCAATCGGAATAGCATTCATTTTTGTCTCAAATGCAATTAAACCTGACTTCTGAACCCTGCCTTGCCGATACCATTTTGGTTTGTTTTTGTTTGTTTGCTATTTTTTTAATGCTGTGAGGTGAGCATAGTCTTTGCTTGACATCAGCAGATCTGGCGTCTGTAGAAAAGAGTATTGCGTGATTGTGGTAAGCAGTAATAATTCTTGAGAACCTCTTGGAATCGCAGATCCATTTCTCTGGTTACTTTGTTTGACTTATTTGTGTTCATTTTATTTATTCTTTTTCGTAGCCCGAATGTAGTCTGAATGAATATTACAAAAAGAGATGCACTAAACACTGTATACAAATGGAAAGATACAGTATAAACAAGGGTATGGGTGATATTGACACGTAAGAAAAATATAAGAAAAAAGTAATGAATGAAATAATTAAATTTGTGTCAGACACTGGTGATTACTTTGGGTCCACACTCTAGTACACATTTTTGTTGCTCACTGTACCACTCCAGATTGGATCGGTCTTATGTAAAGTAGCTTTTATCCTGCGACAATAGGACCATTCCAGTCTCATTAATCTGCCCCACCCCCCTATGAACAGTACCAAAGGCACCCCCAGACCGTTTTTGCTTTGCTGAGCCTCACCAGTGAAGTCCAGCATGAGTTATTTGTCATAGATCCCATGGAACCCATGTCTTTGTATTCCTGCAACACCCACTGACAAAAAAATATTGACCCATAATACAAGTTACTTGAGGCCACAGAAGAAATGTATAATGTACAAACTCCATTTCACATGGCAGAAAAACTTAAAGTAGGTTCTGTGACCCCCCCCCCCCCACCCAATAGTAATTCAGAAGGGACAAGAAAGAGGCGTACCTTTCAAATTTTGATTGGTAATCTATGTATCAATGCTTTGTGACCGCAATTCTGGTCAAAACCCATTCACCAGTTACCAACTCCCAAGTTGGGGTAGTAACTGATCTGCAAAGGGTGAAGGGTCCTTCCATTTGGTGAATCGGTGTGGCAGCCATGGGGAGAGCAGGTAGAAGTCCTGGGGACCACTGCCTGCTCCCTTTGTAGTTTTCCAAAACATTTTTTTATCTAGGCAGCCCCAATTCCTTTCCTGAACATTGGGTACCTTAACAAAGAAATAAGCCTGTTTTTTATGCAATTACAGGAATGGTGATATGCTGTCCCTTCCAGGCCATCATCCCTGTGGCTGCAGCCAGTCAAAGGGAGTCGCAAAGTGCAACCTTCCTAATGAATATTAATTAGGCAGGTCATAAATATTAATTAGGCAGGTCATTTTGCACCCCTCCTGGGATTTCCTATTTTGCAATCCAACCTATTAGTACATAGGTCTGTTCATATAATCTGCTTCTATTTCCAAAAAATTGGTCACACTTTTTGCAACCGTTTTTGGTGCATCAAATCAAAGTACATCTGGCTCAGAGTTAGGCAAATGAGGATTTGGAGGTCTGCTCGATGACTCACAACCAGTGTTAATCGTGCAATGTGCAGACAAATGATAAATTTGACTCACTGGTCCAGGGGGATGGGAAATATGTTGTCTTGGATGAAGATCCCTTCTTGGTGGACACTTATTACAGTGATCATCTCCTCTCTTGGTCGTTTCTGGTGGTGATGATGAGAAGTCAATATTTTTTTTAGGAGGGCTTAAAGAACTTGTTCATCCAGAGTGACAAATGCTTTGGGTGTGATTGGGCCCTCTATGGTGTACCTGGAGTCAATGGAAGAGGTGCATGAATGCCAACCTCTGAGACCCTATCACTACTAGTTTCTCTCGTAAAGGCTATGGAGACTTTGAGGAAGTAGAAATTGGCTTAATTCTCCGTCATGTCTCATAACATCATGTCTTCTAATGTGGGCTGGAGGTTGAAGCCACATGTATCCTAACTGAAGGCAACGTCACGCCTAAGTGCGCCAAATGTCCCAACGTCAAGAGTCTTGAATAATGTGGTGCTGAGATTCTCACTACTGCCCATGCACACATTGTGACCATACTCCATGAATATTTCCTGCTTCCCAATGGACATTTCTTCAAGAGAGCTAACCTGCTGAATAAAAAACAGAGTGAGGTTGAAAAGCACCCTTGAAAATCAGGAAAATGTTCAAGCTGGAAAAAGCAAGATACCATCCTAAGGCATGGAGTAAAGTAAAAGAAAATTTCATTTAAAGTTGTGATTTCAGCACAAACACCTTAGAAAGTCAGCAGTAGTCTTGGATTCCTTGCTTAAAGTGTGGAAAAAGTGAATCGCCTGACAGACCCGGCCATGCATAATGTAACTGGTGCAGCTTTAGAAATTCTCAAGTTGAAGGATACTTCACTTTCATTGCAGCCTACTCAAAGAGCATCATTTTTTGTTAGTTTTCTATTTTCACGTGGTTGATATTTTGGTGAAATCACTTTTAATGTATCTTATTCAGCCGAATATGTTTATGTGGCCACTTTTTGTTATAAAGAGAGACATAATCCTACCTAATGTACTTGTGTTTTTCCTAAAAGGAAGTGCATGCATCTAAATATTGTGCTCTGAGTTCCCACACATCTGTACATTTCAGAGAGAGGACCCATGATGGAGACTGGGATTACAAGTGAGTTACCTTTCCTTATATCACAAGATCACACTGGTGTAGTGGGATGGGAATGGTGACTGTTTTAAATAAGAAATCAGTAAATTGGAACCTGTCCTCACACGCTTGTAATTTCCAGTAAGAAATAGAAGAATATGTGTATTGAAGACATTTGCAGTGTACTCTGTCTGCACCACCGAGGGGTCTTTCAGATCCATTTTGCAATGTGCTACTAATAATAAACCACTGATGACACTGAGTTTTTTTTTCTAGTGTGTTTACTTTATGTCCAAAGAACAAAGATTTAACCAGAGGCAATGATTGGATTAAAAAGAATGTTCACATGTCTTTATTGTCCAAATGCAATTTCACGTTTAACTGGTGGATGGAAGGAATGTTGTTTTTTGTTTACTTTTCACGAGTATGATTTTGAATGCACAAAGCACATTAATCACATTGGATGGTTTATTTTCATTATTCAAGGCAATGAAGTGCACTGCTTCCTTGTAGTATGTTCCTTGATTGCATCAGGCATGGGTGGAAAGATCTGGAAGGGTTGAGGCGTGTGCAAGCATTACTGTTAGCATGACAGACCTTGACACATTGTCCTCTCTGAAAAACTCTTTTATTGACCCTGAGAAGGCGGAAGCTGGATTGAGCTGCCCTGTCCTGCCCTCCCCTCCCTGTCCCCTATACTCAAGGATTTTATCTCCCCTCAGCACGCTCAGTACAAACCCTGGCCTGTGGCAGCTTTTATAGTCTTTGGGGTCCATTATCTGGCTTCTCTGTGTAAATTCAGTCTAGGGGACTCCAGGCCAGCAAGGGTCACTCCATTTTAGTTTTTAGGTCTCGCGACCTATCGATGCGCCCAAGTGCATCGAGCGGAGCGAGAATTCAAGTAGCCAAAATCCTCGTCAAACCAAGGGCTTTCTGCTGCGGTTTTGTTTAAGTTCACGTGAATCACGTGATCAAACAAGCACGCGCATCAGCCTCCCTCCCTCCTAATTGAATTTTTTAACGGCCGCCGCACAGCACATCAAAGGGCTTCGCCCAGCGAGCGCTCTGCGGCTTTTCGGCTTCTCCACCCCTAATTAGTCATGGCTCAGTTTCCCGGCGCACGCATTTGTTGACATTTTTTTCGCCGCTCTCCCCACTCGGCCCCCTCCCCTGCCCGCCGTGTCGCATTTCTCCTCCCCCCTCCCCTTCTCTGCCTTCCATTCCGTCTTGTTTTAATTTATGTTCCTTCGTCCACACTAATTTTTACTATTATTTATAAGTATTTAGTTTTGCAGCACAATATCATTGGTGCAACAAGGATATTGTGCTGCAAAACTAAATACTTATAAGGTCCCACAAGCGAGACCTATTGGCAATGCCAATGCTTGTTTTTGTTTGTTTCCATGTTTGTAAATGCTGTAAGTATGGGTTACCTACTCTCAAGGCCTAACACAAGTAATGAAAACACAGTGGCTCAGCAACTTGAAATCTTCACAATAAAATACATTCCCTCTAATCCACCTAAGCTGTATCGGAATGGGCTGTCATTTCCATTTTCAATCACGATTCATTACTGTTCAGTCACAATAATGTATGCAAAACAATGGGTAACTGTGGGTCTAAACAAACTATCCGTAAAACAATGTCTGACATATAACTCAATCCTAAATGTGATTATAAATCAAGAGACATATGACTCAAGCACAACAAGATACTTCCCTGCTATGAAAGTACCCATCAGTTATCGTGCAGTACCACCCTTGTCATCATCTGGGCCTCCTCACACCAAGGAGAGCATTCTTGCAGCCACTTAGGAATTTTAGAGTGGTTGCCCCAGTGTATTGAGGATTTAAGGAAGGTGACCATAATGTTCACTCTCCATAATGGATGTACTCTATTCCATTTTTATTTGACTGATTTTAAACTATTTATTTTTTTAAATCAGACGTTCTATGACTAAATAGCAGCTGACACTTCTTTCTTTTGCCAGACTGTTACATTCTCATATATCCATACTAATATAATAAAGACAGAGCCTAAACCTTTGAGGCGGGTAATCTCAGGAACCACAGCACCAGTCACAACACCCAATACAGCGTTGGAAAGGGCAGTTGCAGCAGAAGCACAGAGGCTATGCAGACGCCCACCATATACATTTAAAAGGTAAAAGAACCGTGCCAGCAAAGTAGTCCCTTGTGGGCGTGTCTGCGTTGTGCCCCCATGGGCGTGTGCTGGGTACGTGACAAATGCTGGGGGCGTGTGGTACGTTCCGCCCTTCATGCCATGTCTCTTATCGTGTGCTAATCCCACCCTGCTCCCTTTAAATACCCCTGCACCCCATAATCATAACCCACCCTTACTCCTTAAAATACCCCAACACCCTTAAACACTAACCCGTCTTAACCCTATAAATATACCCTGTACCCCAAAACCCAAACCTACACCTGAACCCTAAAAATACCCCTGTACCCCAAAACCCAAACCTAGCCCTGAACCCAAAAAATACCACTGTACCCCAAAACCCAAACCTACCCCTGAACCCTAAAATACCCCTGTACCTCAAAACCCAAACCTAGCCCTGAACCCTTAAAATACCCCTGTACCCAAAAACCCAAACCTACCCCTGAACCCTAAAAATACCCCTGTACCCCAAAACCCAAACCTAGCCCTGAACCCTAAAAATAACCCTGTAACCCAAAACCCAAACCTACCCCTGAACCCTAAAATACCCCTGTACCCCAAAACCCCAAACTAGCCCTGAACCCTAAAAATACCCCTGTACCCCAAAACCCAAACCTAGCCCTGAACCCCTAAAATAACCCTGTACCCCAAAACCCAAACCTACCCCTGAACCCTAAAAATACCCCTATGCCCCAAAACCCATACCTATCCCTAAACCCTACAACTACCCCTGTACCCCATAATCCAAAACTATATCTGAACCCTTAAAATACCCAAACACCCCAAAACATATACCTCAGTACCCCAAAACATATACCCCTATACCCATATTCACCTTATCCAAACATTAAAAAAAACATGCTTTTACCATTAATGCATTTACAACAAATGTCGTTGTAAATGTTTAGTGGGAAAAGCATATAAAATGTAATGCCATGCGTTATAATGGCATTGAGACATTTCATAAAGGTTGTGTACTCGAAATCAACTCAAATGTGGTGTAAGTCCACACTTGAATTACAAGAGCAGACCAGATATCTGTTATCTGGTCTGCTCTTGTAATTCAAGTGTGGACTTACATCACATTTGAGTTGATTTCGAGTACACAACCTTTATGAAATGTTTTTTTGAGAATGTGTATTGCTATTGATCATTTGGAGTGTACTGTTTTTCATAATTAGCTTTGTAAAATTCCACATAAACCTAGAGAGCGGTTCCCCTTTTTGTTTCCTCTCTTCCACTTCCCACACTGGTACATTTGTCAATCCAGATTGTGTGGAGTGCCTGGTATGAATGTATGTATGTAAGTTGAATGACTGTGATATGTCTGACTGAGTGTTGATATGTTTGTAATTTTATTGTGCTGTGTCCAATTAGCTTTTTATATGTGTATAACACTTTGATTGAAATGATTCATTTGTCATATTTTTCAATTTATCTTGAATAAATAGCTATTAAGTAGCCTGGCCCAGTTTGGAATAGTTTTTCTTCTCTGGTTGTCATTTGATGTTTGAGATTTAACTATCAGTTTTGGCATATCTTTTTGTTATGTAGTTCTCAGTGCTCAGCCTTACTGATTAGAGCCAGCTCATTTTTGTTACTAACAAGAAGGAGAAGGCATGAATGTATATGTAGAAGCAATGTCAAGAATGTAACAGAGGTTCAAACCCACAACAAACATTGCCTTATATAGGTTTAAATTTTATACAAGAGCACAAAAAGAGGGAGAGTCCTTTGATGATGTTTTGACTGCGCTAAAATATTTAAGCATGCATTGTAGTTTTGGGATTATGGCAGATGAGATGATCAAAGACCAGATCCTTGTGCATTCTAGGAATAAGAAAAAACAAAAAAATGAATAGTCATGGGAGGCCCTAAACTAACGGACGCTATCGCTACTACTAAGGCATTAGAACAATCAGAAAAATGAATTGAAACTGTGAGACAAAATAGTGCCAAGACGGAAGGAGTTGAGGAAGTGTGCGTACTTAAATGTGCAGATGAACAACAAAAAAGTGGTAGTTCACAAGATAAATACAAAGTTTAAAAGTATAATAATAATAATAATAGCATTAGGAGGTATGATAGATATGTGAAGCAAAATTTGTGGTACAGGTGTGAGAGACGATCTCACATTGCATCATTTTCTGGGTGTCCTGCCATGAATAGAGAATACAAGAAATGTGGTAGAATGGGCCATTTCGCTAACGGTTATAGAGATAGCAGAAGAAACCTAAATCAGACATGAGGTATGGTTTCCTTTATCTCTGGAACAAACAAGGTTAAGTATGAAGGTGAGTGCAGTAAGTTATCCGAGGGTGAAAAGGGCTTTGTGGTGTCTATCATCAATAATGGACCGCATTCTAATGAAGAAATGGTTATGAAAGCTCCAAAATGTTTAATGCAAGTATTGGGGCCAGGATTAGAACTTATGGTGGATTCTGGGGCTCCTTGGACTATCATTACTCAAAAATATTATAAGGAAAAATTGAGCGAAGCATGTAAAAGCAATCAGTTGCAACCATCTGGTATTGTGGCTGAGAGTTTTGATGGATCCAAGATTGAAATGGCAGGGTTTTTCAATGTTCCTTTGTGTTTTAAAGGGAGATATGCATGGATCAAACTTTATATTGTTGTGAAAGGAGTAAATGTTTTGGGCTGGAGAGACCACTGGAAATGAGGCATCATCTTAAATCCACGATCTAGAGAACCTGTGTTATTAGGTGAAGAAAATGGTGCACAACAAGTTGGTATTATAAGTAGTGGTGAAAGAGAATTACATCTTATTGATAAGTACAAAAATGTTTTTTGTGACTAAAACTATACTCAAAAAATCTTTCTAAAAGATAATGTCCAGTCAAACAAAAATTAAGAGGTGGTCCAATTAACGTACAAGATGAATTAAGGGAAATGCTCAAGGAATTGGCCAGTGAAGGAATTATTGAGACTATTGCATCGTCTGAATGGGTTTCCCCCATCATTTTAGTGCAAAAACCAGATAATGTATGAGTATGTGTGGATTTGAGAGCATTACATGCGAATATATTTGTAGATTGTCACCCTTTACCCAATATAATTGAGCTTGTATTGAGGCTGGAAGGTGCAAAAAAAAGTTAAACTTTAGATTAGGGTCTGCATACCACCAAATAGAATTGCCAGACAAATCTAAAAAACTGATGGCATTCATTCATTACACTTCAAGGGCTTTACCAATACACCAGGATGCCTTTTGGGTTGGCGTCTGCCGATTTCAAGACAATATCCTAATTTTTTCAAAAAATGTAACAGAACATGAAATACATCTGAATGAAGTCTGTAAGAGGTTGGAGAAACATGGTCTCACTCTTAAAACACATAAATGCAAATTATACAAAAAAAACTGTAGAATATTTAGGTCACACATTGTCAGGTGATGGAGTTATTTCAAAGAAATATAATGTAGATGCCATACTTAATGCCACAGTTCCAACTAATAAGAAGCAATTACTATCATTTGCAGGTATGTGCAAATATTACAGCAAATTTGTTGAGAATGTTGCCACAAAAATGGAACCGTTAAGGAAACTATTGAGACAAAATGCTACTTATGACTGGTCGAGTGAACAACATTAAGCATTTGAATATATCAAAGCAGAGATTGTTAGAGCACCAACTTTAAAACTGTTTTGTATGAGGAAAGAATGTATATTACTGTTGATGCAGCCTTATATGGTATAGAAGGTGTGTTGTCGCAAAAAGGTGGTAAAGAGGAGTGGAACGTTGCATTTGCATCAAGGACTCTAAATGAAACACAATAAAAGTATGCCGTTATTGAGAGAGAGTTGCTTGCGTGTGTATGGGCTATTGAACATTATTTTATCTATGTGTGGGGCTGCAAATTTACCTTAAGGACAGATTATAAACCGTTAGTTAATATTCAGTCTTCTGGTGGAGGCTGGAATTTCACAGCAAGAATTGCTGGGTTAGCATCTAAGCTACAAGAATACAATTTCAAGACGGAATATGTGCCTGGAAAAAAAAGTATTACTGCATATTTTTTATCACGTTTACCACACGGTTAGAATGAGGTTGGTGCAGTCAAAGAATGTGATGTGGTGGTTAATATCAATGATGTAGTACCAGTGCAGTTTAATGAAATGACAGAAGCCGTGTGGGCAGAATGTGTATGCAAGGATGATAATTGGGAAAACATTAAAAGATTTGTAATTGAGGGCTGGCCAAGGAAGAAGGATATAAGTCCTGAATTATTACCACTATTTAACGTTTCAGACGAACTGGAAATAGAGTGGACCCTACTGTTCAAAGGTAGTAAGTGTGTCCCTCCCCAAGGAATAAAGAATTGATTCTTAAAATAACTCATAAAAGCCATCCAGGGATGTCAACCATAAAACGTTTAATAGGGAATTATTTCTGGTGGCCTGGAATGGATAGGTTTATTGATCGCACTGTCCGAGAATGTGAAGTGTGTGTATCGAGCGAAAAGATGTTGAAAGTAAACACACCACCTTTAAAAATTGTCGAATGGCCTAAAGAACCATGAAAATTATACTGTGGCTTTAAGAGTTAAGTTTTCTGATTGCTCAAGACACTGGCCTAAAAAGTTTGAAGATTTTGTTTAACACTATGTATCCTATTCGTGTACATTGTGTACAGCTTGGTTTCATTCCTTTTGCTTATTTTTTTTTATTTAATAAGAGGGATTTGTTACATTCTCATATATTTTATACACACTGTTACTTTAATTGTAATGTTCACTTAGCCTGCCTTTGCTTGGCATGCGCTATGTATTCTTTTATATGTGTTCTATTTTCCACTAGGAGCTTTTGTGAAGAGATTCCATGAAAGCTCCAGTTGCACTTGGAGTAGCTGATGGATGGATGTCTTTGCAGTGCTGTCAATGAATACATTTCAAATTTAACAATTTTATTCGTTTTTCATTACAACACAGACTCTCTTTGCTGGAAAGGAAGGTTGAAAGAAGAATCATTTTTCATCTCATATCAATTACATCCCATTGGGCATCATTATCTTATTGCAGTATGTTTTTCATTTCTTGGACAGGCTACAGACATCGTTGGCAGTATGGAAGACCTCAAATCACGAATGCTTCAAAAACAAAGAGCACTGAGCACAAAGAGAGTGGGCAGTGGGTCAGCACACATCAGCCAATGGCTTTCATGGGTTTTTCATCGTGTGCCATTGATCTGATGGTCTGTCCATCATTTCGCACACATTTTGTGGGTGGTTGCATTGTCCATTAGGTTTCGGAGAAAGGATCTCATGTGCAGCTTTCGCTAGAATGCGGATGCAACATTGGGTCCAGCTTGTAATTGAATGCTCATTTGTGTTAATTGATGTGTTTACTTTGCTGACATGGCAGCATTTTAATTGCTAATTTTGTCTTTTTCGTTTAGGAAGTGGGTGCTGTCTGGATGCCTTGGCTTGACATAATGCACAGTGATATTCATTAATTGGCCTTGCGCTTTTATTCTTTTTACTTTTCTTAGATGCCAAAATGTTGCTGTATTTACATTGTTTTCATTCTCCAAGTAAAGATGTGTGTGCATGAAAGTTTTATTAAAGAAGCAGTAAAAATATTTGAATACCGACTGTCAAAAATATGTTTGCTGTGTGTGCCTTTTAAGCTCACGACTTACAACACTAACTTCATATTTTGACTACTTTTCATAAATCATTTCTTTGCTGGTATAGCAGAGTAATCCTATTCCCAGGTTCCATAATGAAGTAGACCTATATGTTGCTTCTTTATACATTTTCTTTCTAGGACAACTGGAGTCATATTTAGAAAGTGTCCATGTGGCAATATAGACATGTGCACCATTGTTTGCATCACCAGGCACCTTGGCATTGATAACGCCGGATTCTTATCTTATCTTTTATCTTATCTTACCATTCTAAGAATCCTCGGTCGACTGGATCTTTCTTATCTGCTAACAAGTATAAAGGGGAGGAAACCAATTAATTTGTAAATTTTACCAATGAGTCAAACCAATTCAGATTCAGAAAGATCACTGACTACGAAATCATATTTTTGGGAATTTATTACAAAGCCAAAAATAACGAACATACAAGCACCTCATGACGAGGTTAAAAAGATACATGGGCACTAATACAAAATGTATCCTACACACTACACAAACTCTATATAGCATTAAAAGAATAGGAATTCCTAAAAAGATCAAACAAGCAGCTACTGCACCAATATCCAAATCAGTCTTCATCTATTGTTACAAAAGAAAAATTAATCATCTCATCCTGCCATTACATTAATTAAAATGACATCCCTACTTAGCATTAATCCCAGGCATAATCAAAAAGTGTCAGCTTGTGAAGACTTCCTTGGAAGTACACTCACGTTTCATGAGTCAGTAGCAAAAGCCACAAAACTCGATCTAAGAACCCCTCAGCTGGATTGGATCTTTTGCTTCAGCCCCTCTAGCTGTTTTGCCGACCCTTTTGCAATCCTACTCTGACTCTCCTCCCTCAGGACACTGTCCCTAACACAAAATGGATAATAGAGAAGACACACCTCTGGAACACCTTCTTGGCAGAATGCTTCATGTAGGTGAATTTCCACAAACTCATGCTTCGTCCTGTAACAGTTGATATGGCCTTGGGTCCCAGGCTTCTCCAGCCGTCTTCTAATTATCACATTCCAGAAGACACTATGTTGCAGGTTTCCTCCCTACCAAACTCCTGAAACAAAGAGCATCAGTCTAACTAACGAGAACGATGTCCTTGCACCTGCAATGGAAAGCACGTGTACAAATCAACCTTGCACGAACAAATCTGCTGACTACATTCAATTGAGAGCCTTCCCAAGGAAAAATACATTTTCAGGCCTTCTCGACTCTGCTAACATACGAAACCAAAAACAGGCCTTCCATGGCAAACATGAATATTCATTCAATTCAGGCCTTTACACATCCAAACGTACAAGCATTACTAATATTATATCTACAATCATTAAATTGTTTCACTTAAGGCACTTTTAATCAATTCTACAAATGCAAACTTCATAATGTACATATAAATCTAATGCATTTCAATAAACAAAACTAATTTGTTAACCATTGCAACAAGCAGTTACATTTTATATGTCGTTTTACATTTTCAACTAACACAAATTAAATGCCTAGTGACCCAGGAGCGCGCACCATCGATTCTTCCGAAATGGAAGCAGATCATTGAGACGGCCGGGAGCTCCTAAAACAGATGCTGGTTTCTCCTCAGGCAACACACAGAGCGGAGCTGGTGCTGGGGACCCGGACCGCAGTACCAGGCACCACAAGTGAGTGGGGGGGCTTTTTTGGGGTGCTCCCCCCTTCCCCCGGCCTTACTAGAATCAGGGAGCCTGCTTGGGAGAATCGGGTGCAAGAAGACGTCTGCTGCGCAAAAGGATTGGCATTAGCACACATATAGAACCGCCCACCCCCCCATCACGCTTGATTATGGACCCTGGAAGCAGGCTATAAAAGACTGCCTTGAATAGTTCCTCCACTGCAGCACTTGCTGACAGCCACCCATTGCTCAGCCCAAGACTGCCACACTACTCGGGGGCTGGAAAAGGACTTCGGTGGCCAGTATTGCAAAGATCACTGCAATTCTGCATACTGCCTCACTCCCTGGTCATCCGCAGCACTTGCGGGGACCGGCACACGGATCGAACTACAACCCCCAGGGGGCTTTGTGTTATCACGGCAGGAGCCGCGCAACGCCTGCCGGCGCATAAAGCAACACCAGGGCACCCGCGGTGCGGGACGCGTGCGGGCGAAGCCCGGGCCAAGGGCAGGCCCGTCTGTGCCCGTCAGGGGCCATAAAGGGCTGGGCTGGCCTCCCCCCAATCCTGTTGCATTGGATACAACGCATGGACCTTGGACTACCTCTTTTCAGAAGTAAGCGAACTGTAGTGCCCCTATAAACTGTGTATTAAAACTGTTATGATCATGCCCAAAAGGAAACATCTTACGGGTACTACAAATGCTGAAGGAAAGGCTGGGGGCCAAACTTCATTACTGTCATATCTCACCGGGGCCATGGGGGCCATTGAGGAGCAAATTAGCACTGTTGAGGAGTCTCTAGCGAAGGATGGATGGCACCCAGAAGGGAAGGAGGGAGGCTGTAGCCGGGATAGTTCTTTATCGCTTGCTCAGATTCATTCCACCCAGACCCAATGAAACGGTTCAATACAGAACATCTCTGGTCATATAACTGAAAGTGACCTTAGTGATGTAGTGGAGGATATTCAGCCTCCCCCAAAGCGCAGCAAAAACCCTGAGAGGCGGGAGGATAGAGCTGAAGAGAAATCAAGAGGACAAGGCCCTGTAAGGGGTAAAAAGAGTTCCCTGGTGAAGAAAAGGAGAACACAGGGTAAAGTGTCAGTTCAGGCTCAGTCCTCCCGTAACCCTATAGCTGCAACACGAAAACCAACAACGCAGGCTCAGTTAGTGGCACACTCTCAGGCCCTAGAAAAATTATCTAAAAGTATAGACGATTTGCATATGCTTATCGAAACTGCTATGGGGAAACTAATAGAAACTTGGAGATGAACTTAATGGGAAAAATCTGTAGAAATAACCAGGAGAATTCCACACACGTTAAAAAAAAAACCTTTAATGGCCCTAAATTGTACCACACATCCAAACCCTCCAGTTAGAGATTTTACTTCAGGATCTCAAATATAGGGGCAAAATACAGCTAGGAGTGAAAAGCACGCTTATGCCAAGACAACTGGGCTGGTGGGGGAGATTATCACCCATCCAAGTAATTTAAGGACTAATATCCCGGCCCTTAGGTGTCCTTAGGAGGCACAAAGGTTCACATGTCTGGACCTGCCACCGGAGGCTACACCATACGTGATGATCCTGGCAAATGCTCCAACACTTGAGTCTCCTGAATTAGAAACTTGGTCTAATCTTCGTAATAAGTCACTACACTGGTTGGGTAGACAAGGCGTCCCTAAGGATGTGCTATTTAATCATTTCAAAATGGCCAGGCGGGTAGGTAGGGAAAGTAAAATGTTGCAGGGTGACTGCATAGTATTAACGTTCAATGAGCCCAGACTAGTGCATGAAATTCTAAACAGGTTTGGAAATGCTGCCTTTGACAACTGCTCAATAAATGTACTGCCACTAGGAGCTTTTTATCCGCCACATGTGGGCATATATAGGCACAACGAGAAACACTCTGTCCAGGGCCTCCATGTTAGAAACACTTTGAGGGCCACAAACGGGGATCTCCTGGGAGGAGAGGGTGTTTTACTTTCCAATCATTTTGATCCATTAAGGGGACTGGAAGAAGTGGATTGACCTATTGGAGCCACAGGGCGGGAGGAGGTTCTAAGAAGGTGAAGACAAACTGGGATGGTGGGAAATAATGAAGTGAGTGAGGGACCAGAAAACTGTACTAAAAGTACAAGGACCCCAGATGCATTTACTGTTAAAGATATAAGTAGGATGCGGGCTGTTAGTTGTATAGATATAGCAAATTTGCCAAGTGAAGATGGTCAACTGGACTCCATGTCAACGGAGATTTGTAGGGCCAATGAGGGTGAAGAGATCATCGTAAAATCCAGTAAACATGGCAATATATTAACATGGAATATCTCAGGGTTGTATACTAAAGTAAAAGACCCTCACTGGATAAAGTGCGGTCTGGGGATGGACAAGGTAGATACCCCCACACATTTCTCACATACATCTCTAGGGGAATTGCTGAATGACATAGCCTTTCAATTTGATCTTGGCTATGCAAACGAATTGTATTCACCTTCTATTCCCTTCAAACCAACTTTTAATGGAAGGGGATTTAACTCCATTATTGACTTTTCTAAGTATCTAGTAGGTACTCCCGTAACATCCTTTCTGCAAGACATTTGATAATCTAATGAGTGACCACTTTCCAATATGTCTGGTCCTTCTGCAAACAGGGTCAGAGGAAAAACTTGTTAGGAACTCACAATGTCCCCCTGATATTAGCCTCGCTAGTATTAATGGTTACACGTTTAAGTGGGAAAAAGTCGACCCTGAGGTATTCCTGGTAAACTTGATTGCCAATTCAATTAAGGAAATAGAGACATGTCTTTCACATGACAGGGAGGACCTTAATTTCCTTAAGATCTCATACGAGGCCAGAAAATTGTTGACAAGGGAAAATTGAAAGGGATGCCAACCTTGTATCGCATGGTTTGATAATGATTGTACAAAGGCCCACACTACCCTAAAGAAGGCATTCAATAAAGCACTGAGATCTAGGGACGAAATGAAGGCATGCAAGATCGCTGTACCGGTTGGCACTAAGAAAACGTAGGAGTAAAATGAAAAGGGAAGCATGGGAGGCCCTACACGTGGCATGCGTATCCAAAGAGAACACTGGCTTTTGGAGAGCTGTTAATGCCCCATTTTTGAATGACAGAGCGATAAATACCATTGATATGGCGATCAGCGGCGAAAAATTGATGAATTTCTTTGCTGGACTCAATATGGATGATAAGGATGTCCAAGGTTCTTTCCCCCTAGAGAATAATATCAAAATGGAGGAAGTCACCAGTGCAAATAATGACAGGCTCCAAGGAAAGCCCCTGGGCCAGATGGTATACCGGTGGATGTTTATAAAGCTAACACCGGTTGATGGGCTCCCCTCCTAACCAATGTTCTTAGGTGTTGCACTCGTTATGGATTAATTCCCAAGTGGGCAGACGCGATTGTGATCCCCATATATAAGAAAGGGGATAGTAGCAAATCCAGTTGTTACCGCCGGATATCATCACTAGATGCCTATATGAAAATAGCAGGCAGGGTCATTTTAAACAAGCTTGAGATATGGGCTGAGGAGACTGGAGTTCTATCAATATTTCAATATGGCTTTGGGGCAGGCGTAGGCACCATTGAACAGGGACTAAATTTGTCTCTGATCATTGATAAATACACCAAAGCTAAGAAGGGCAAACTTTCTCTTACTTTTGTAGATTTAAGTTCCTCTTTTATTGTGTAAAACACTTCATGTTGAGGGATAATCTTAAAGATTTAGATTTGGATCCATCCCTGATAACGTTTATGAAGGAATTATACAGGCGGGCAGGAGCAAGAGTACGGTATGGGAAACAGGGAGAATGCTCAGACAGATTTCCCATTAAAAAAGGGGTGAGGCAGGGGTGCATTCTTGCACTCCTGCTTTTCTTTCTCTATATCAACAGCCTGGGACAGTTTTTGCCTGAGAAACAGCATGATTATCCAATGATTAGGGATTCCCCGGTCCCGATTTTATTGTTCGCAAGACGATGCAGTTATAATGTCGCTGACTCAGTTGGGTCTGCAAAGGTCTGTGGCAAACTGTGCTGCTCAGAGCGGGGATTAAAGGTGAACATCACTAAGACTTTTACTACGAGCTGTGGTTTAAAAGCTAGAAAAACTTGTGAAATTTATATTGAAAATAAGAAAGTTGCTAGCACTGACAAACTTTCCCACCAAGGAATAACTTTTGATAGGAAGGGATCGTGGAAAGTGGCCTTGAATAGCAGAAGCCTGATCTTCTCGAGAGCTAGAGGTGCTGTAATTAACTTCTTGAAAAAATTAGGCGGGAGACCTGTTCCGGAGTTAATGGCAATTCATAAGGCAAAATGTATTTCCACAGGGTCATATGGTGCCGGCATTTGGGGCATAGAACCCACGGACCAAATTCAACTTCATGAAAATAGCTTTTTGCGCTACGTTCTGGCAGTCC
Organism: Lissotriton helveticus; assembly: GCF_964261635.1. Classification (NCBI taxonomy): domain Eukaryota; kingdom Metazoa; phylum Chordata; class Amphibia; order Caudata; family Salamandridae; genus Lissotriton; species Lissotriton helveticus. The sequence goes on along the minus strand of NC_136067.1, from coordinate 1,276,295,200 downwards.
CCTGTTCGACCTCAACTTACTGTTGCCATATGGAACTTGGTATAGCTTATATTTCTTGCATTATAAAGACCACTCCCTTGCTTTTATGGCATAAGATATGGGTGTCGTTAGAGACGGGATTTAACAGGGACGTAATTAAGGATTGCCTTAAACTGAATGGGGTGTCCAACCTGCCTTGGATTAAGTATATAAAAAAATCTGTCAAGTGAGATCGGTCACCCAGAATACGTTTACCATCCTAGCAGCCTGGAAAGTGTCCCTAGAAAATCCCTTAAGACACATTGTATGAATTACTTGGAAGACAAGCGGTGGCTAACCGAGAAAAAGAAAAAATCGGTTATGGCAAATGAGCTGATGTCCACTTGTCCAGGTTTACAACCCTATTTAATATGTGTAGAGAGTGGCTTTACACACATGCTTTTGTCTCGTTTTTGCTATGGCTCTTTTTACAGGATGGTTACATTTCCTGACATTAATGATTGGTCGACACCCCATCCAATATGTCCATGCGATGAAACTACTAGATTAACCACGATGCACTGCACTTTATTTTGTAAATATTATGTTGTTCCCAGGAAAAAGTTTTTGCTGCCCATACTAAAAAGCTGGAATTAAAGCAATGTAAAATAACTTTTTTTTTTTTTAAAAACCTTTATTAGCAAGAAAGGAATACAATTACAGGCCTACAACCGCCAGGGCCGGCCAGTCACACAAAATAACAGTAGCGCATTAGAACACAGCTCATCAGCCGACAACCGAAGGTCCGGCAGCGATATTGCATGACATCACTCAAAATGCTACGGATGAAAGGATGTTGAAAAGGTTTCACATTTTATACAAATAAACAAGAAAACGTAATCGAAAAAAGAGTCGAGGCTGTACCCTGCAATATAGTATCAGTTCCATATGGCGCGGGGAGAGGTGAACAAAGAACAGTGGTAAGAAACAGAAGAGATACCAGGAGAAGGGGGGGACACAGAGCAAGAAACAAATCGTAGAACACGGGAAATTAGGAAACCGAAACGTACAGTCAAGGAGAAAAAGGAGTGTCGGGATGTTCAGTAAGGGGGGATCACATAGCCACCCTCGATATGAGTTCCATTGGTCCCAAATCCTGCCCCACTTCTTGGGCCTGCCACGGGAGACATACACAATTTTTTCTCTAAACATGCACCAGTCCATGTGCTCTTCCCAGTTGCGAACTGATGGTGCCCTCTGAGATCCCCACAATTGAGCAATGTCTCTTTTCGCAACCATGTTCCCTAGCGTGACCCATTGAGTCTGAGCAGCAGTGCAGTCATTCGGCTCCCAGATGTTCAACAAACAGCGCCTGGCCTCAGGCAACAACTCAACGCCCGTCACCTCACCCATCACCGCATGCACTCTAGTCCAAAAAGACACCACTTCCGGACATTCCCATATGATGTGGAGGAAAGTAGCAAGCACACCACAGCCACGCCTACACAGCCCATCCGCAGAAAAAGCCATATGCATCAATCGTGGACCCGTGACATAGACTCGGTGCAGAATCTTCAGCTGTACGAGTCGCAGACGCGCCGGGATCGCGACCTCTTTAGGAGAGGATATCGCAGCCTGCCAGTCTTCATCATCCAATTGCAGCCCATCGTTAGTCCAAGCACTCCGAAGCTGAACAAGCAGGTCCGAACGTTAATTGATGAGTTTTTTATAGATAAGGGAGATAGTGCTGTCCGGAACATGCCCGTCCAGCACCCTGTCCTCCAGGGGAGAACACTCCGGGATAGTAGATCCAGCTGGAAAAACCAATTCAATGGCATGTCGAACCTGGAAGTAGCGAAAATACTCCGTGTCATTCAAATTATATTCCTGCTTCAATTCAGCAAAGGTCTTAACTCTATTTTTAGCCCAGAGATCGCCCACTTTACTAATGCCAATGAGGTCCCATCTATCAAAACCCTTCGACGTTCATAGCTCCCCCAGTCTCTCAGCGGCAAACAATGGGGTCGCTCTGGTCAGTTTATCCGCCCACCCCGTAGCCGTGGTCGCACTACCCCACACTCGCACTGCCACTCCAGTGGGACCCGTCAGGTTCCTCCTGGCGCCTCGAGAATAGAGCGCCCTATAATAATCACCCCCGGGCAACAGCCACCGATCCATCTCAAATGCAGGATTGGGAGCTGGACCGTACATGGCATGGTTCACAGCGCTCAGCTGAGATGCCCAGTAGTATCTTTTAATATCAGGCAATGCTATACCACCATTATACCAGGGCAACGTCAACTTCGCCAACGCAATGCGGGGCCGTCCAGCCCACACTAGTCTCCTCTGGAGGCCCTCGATTTCACGAAAGTAACTGGCTGGCACCAGATCAAGCGTGTTTTGGACGGCATACAGAAAACGGGGAAGAGACATCATCTTAAACAGGGCAGCTCTTCCCAAAGGGGACAAGGGTAAACTACACCATGCCGCAACGTCCGACCGAAGCCGGACAAGCGGAGGTAACAAATTCCGCTCGTAGCGCACCATGGGGTCCAGTGAAATATAGATCCCCAAATACTTAAAGCCACCTCTAGAAACTGGTATCGGGCAAGTGCGGGGCAGAGAGGGCGAGTCTCCAGTCAGTGGGAAAATACAAGACTTGGCCCAATTGATAACTAAACCGGAGTTTCGTCCGAAGGAATTCAAAACGTCGAAGAGGACTCCTAGTGACTTACGGGGGGAGGTTAGGTACAGTAATATGTCGTCGGCATATAGTGATATGCGATCTTCGAAGTCAGGGGACCCTCGAATACCCTTGAGTGAGGGCTCCCAGCGGAGCCACGCGGCAAGGGGCTCAAGCGCGAGCGCAAATAGAAGCGGCGACAGAGGACATCCCTGCCGCGTGCCTCGTCCGAGAACAAAGGGCTCCGAGGCTCTGCCGTTAACCACAGCCTGAGCCAACGGCTGCTCATACAGAAGCTTGACCCACGCGATGAACTTCGGGCCGAAACCAAATTTAGCAAGAGCAGCCCACAAATACGGCCACTCGACCGTGTCAAAGGCCATCGAGGCATCAAGGGAAACCAAGATGGCCGGTTCATTGAGAGACCCCGCCCTCGCAAGGACACCGTGAAGACGGCGGAGATTGAGCGCAGTATTCCGATGAGGAATAAAAACAGACTGGTCCGGGTGTATCAAATCGCTAATCACCGTGACCAATCGATTTGCCAAAAGCTTCGCCAATATCTTGGGTTCCGCATTCAAAAGTGATATCGGTCGATACGATGAGCAGCGCTCGCGGGGCTTGCCATCTTTATGGATAACCACAATGGACGCCAGCCTCTGGTCCCTAGGAAGGGACCCAAGGTCTCGCGATGCCGCAAACATCCGACTAAGATACGGCGCCATTTTGTCCGGGCATAGCTTGTATAATTCAACTGGTATACCGTTCGGACCCGAGGCCTTCCCCGAGCGAAGGGAACGTATAGCAAGTGCAACCTCATCAGTGGAAAAGTCCGCCTCCATAAGCACCCTGTCCGACTCCGAGAGACTAGGCAGCACGAGATCACGAAGCAACAAGTGCGAGTCCTCTTCTGGCATATTCGAGACCGGCGCGTATACAACCCGAAAGTGCCGTGCAAACACCTCGACTATCTCAATCGGGTCCACCACTCGCGTACCGTCAACTTTCTCAACCACAGGCACCACTCGATTCAGTCTGTCTCGTTTGTCCAGCCAAGCAATCAGCTTTCCCGCTTTATCACCCACTTCATACAAACGCCCCTGTTGCACACGGTTCATCGCCTCAGCCGCGTCAGTCACCAAAGCCCTGTATTCAGATTGCTTAAGAGCTAAAAAGTGCAATCGCTCAGGTGTAACCCCAGACTCCAACTGTTCCTCCAACCCAGCAATTTCAGTTTCCAAGCTCACCACCTCCTCATTTTTGCGCCTCCTCTCGCCAGCGATCAAAGACAGAGTCTGACCACGGATCACAGTTTTATAGGCCTCCCACAGGGAGACCAGGGAGGACACCGATCCCTCATTTTCAGCAAAGTAGAAGTCCATACACTTGACCACCTCCGATCTAATTTTGGGATCCTGAAAATGCCATGGATTGATCGGGGCAATCCGACCCCCAGCCCCCAGCTGTACATCCATTTGAAGCCAAAGCGGGGAGTGGTCGGAAATCCCCCTAGCCAAATGCTTGATTTCACGTACCGAGACCAACTGCACCACCGGCACGAGGATATAATCGAGTCTCGAGAGACTCCCATGAGCTCCCGAGTGGAAGGTGTACTGGAGCTGTCCAGGGTGCACTGTCTCCAACAATCCGCCAGCCCAAAAGCATCCAAAAATTTCCCAGCCATAACTGCGATGCGGGAAGAAGCCTGGGGGGGCTACGGTCACTCTCTCCATTAACCACAGAATTAAAATCGCCACCCAATACCAACAAACCATCAGGCAGCCCCAGAATGACCCCACCCAAATCGGTGAATGTAGTAGACTGCAGAGCAGGCGGAACATAGACAGACAATATGGAGATCAACTTTCCCTCCCACCGCCCCGTAATAGCCGCATAGCGGCCTTTGTCGTCCAACACCGTGCCTTGTATCTCCAGGGGGAGGGAGTTCCTAAACAGGATACCTGCCCCCCTCAATCCAGTGGTAAAGCCGGAATGGGCCACCAAACGGTAACCTCGCCTATTCAATGCCCGACACGTATTACCCACCAAGTGCGTCTCCTGGAGCAAAACCACATCTGGGGAGGATCGCTTCAAATACTGCAGTACTATCCCCCGCTTTATCCTGTCACCAAGACCGTTAACGTTCCAGCTCAACACCCTCAGCCCCCTACCCCCCATCCCAGTAGTAAACAGTCTGCCCCCCCACCATGAAACAAGCACATAGCAGCAAATATGGAACAAAGTGCAGCCTCGATACAAACAAGAAAGAAAGAACCCCCCCCACCACCCCCAGTGAACCCACAAAACACAAACCCCCCTCCCTGCACCCCTGCGGTAGACCAAAAAGCCACCCCAACTTGCAGTGTGCCTGTCGCCCCATTAAACTAACCTACAAAAAGAGAGAAAAAGTCCCCAGAGGAGGAAGATTCCCCATTCCCCCCCACCCCCGGGTATCCATATTATAAAAACCCAGTCTCTGAGCCACTGCCGTGAAGTCAGGTTCGCCGATGCAGACTCACTACTCCTGTTCCGCCAAACCGCCTTCAGCCCCCTCGAGCTCTCCGGGCCATCATGGCGCGTCGGCAAAGTGTCTAACCAGTCACTGGCCACCTCAGGGCGATCGAAGAAAAACGCACGATCCTCATGCTCGATCCTCAGGCGGGCCGGGAAAAGCATAGCATATTTCAGTCCCATATCTCTAAGGCGCCTTTTCACTCCCATGAAGCCCATTCGTTGTTTCTGCGCCGCCTGAGTAAAGTCCGGGTAAAAACTGATCGATACATTCTCAAATTTGGTGGGTTCATTCGTGCGAGAGGCTTGCAGGATAGCGTCTCTGTCCCGGAAATTAAAAATCCTGGCTATTATGGGCCGCGGAGCGGCTCCCAGCTTTGGCTTCCCACCAGGGACTCGATGAGCCCGCTCCGCAGCGAAAAGTTTACTGAGGCCCTTCGGTGCCAGGTGTTTCAACACGAGGTCCTCCACCAGGACGTCTATGGGCAGGTCCGCGGAGGTCTCCGGAACACCCACGATGCGAACGTTGTTGCGTCTGGCCCGGCCCTCGAAATCCTCCAGCCGACGGGCAAACAGATCATTAGTTGTCCGGAGATTGCGAACTGTGGTCTGAAGATCCGAGACATCTGTGGTCAGACTCGCGGTCTTGATATCAAGGGACTTGACCCGGTCATTAGTTTTCCCCAAGTCCGCCCTGATGAGGGTGACCTCGATCGCCACCGTGTCTATCTTAGCTGCCAAGGTTTCATATTGCTGGCCCATGGTGGTCCGGACACTGACAACGGCGCCCATAACGTCCTTCAAAGTTGGCTCCTCAATTTCAGGAGCACCGTCACCAGTTTCCTCGAGGGCCCCACTCGACCCGCCCGGGGATCCCTTAGGGCGAGTAAAGCGATCGATAGTCTGGGATTGGGCAACCCCTCCCCGGGACGGGCCTCTGGTGGTGCGCTTCTCAACAACCGCCCTGACCGCCATGATGGGCAACAAACTCCGACGGGACCTTTAGGATCTGGTCAAAGTGATTACCGTCGTGGCAAGTTCCTAAAGGCGAGAGGGCAGGGATCCAACGCTGACTGAAGGTTGGCCACAATAACAGAGCCGGTGCGCCGATCAGCTGCAAGTCGCTGACCACAACGACCGAAAACGAAACCGAAAGTAACCCAGGGGTAGAGGGCGTGGTGTATCAGCCGTTGTTGTTCGATTACCACCTGGGTACCTCGGGGACTCGAGCCCCCGGTTGGCATACGATGTGGGCCTCAAAGTTCAAAGTGCAGTAAGTCCGGTGTCCGGCGGCCAAATCGATTTTCGAAAAGAATTTGGGCATCAGCAGGGCATCAATAACAAGTACCCGTCGTCCAAATCAGGATTAATCACAGGATAGTTGCGGGAGGCGGAAAGGGTCTCGGGAGCCCTTAGCTCACACGTCCATCTTGGAAACGCGCGAAGCTCCTCCTCTAAAATAACCTTTTTAAAACTGCAAATGCTGGAACATGAACATACAATCCTGGCTGTGTCGGCTTTTTTAAAGCTCGTTATAAGGTTCCGTAACACCATGTGATATTATTATAAAGACTTGGTGTTTGCGTATTTTTATCAACGTATAATCTTTTAAAATAATGTATTACTGCCTGTTTACATGAATTGCTTCTCCTGTACTTTACACTACCACTGAAGCTGAAAAAATGATTTTATCATTGTGCGTGTATGATTTTATGACTTAAAATCGAATAAAGTTGATTTGATTTGCCTAGCATTGCACATACATTATTCATTATTGCTATCACAAATTACTACTGATTAATGCTTAAATCACACAGAAATACATATGGATGCGGACTATCAGTGATTATAATGCATCACTATAATTTTCAGAATATCACATCGCTCTATCAGCATTACAGAAGGGGCCACAGACTCTAGCATGGCCACTTCTGTGCAATATATTGTGCCAGCAGTAAATTAATGCCAGCGCATTCTAAAAGGGGCCTTAACTCTTATGCAAAGGCAAAGGAAGCCATAATTTGAGGGAATCATGGCCCCATGCAAATGAGGGAATCTTTTGTCCTTGCCCTTGGGCCAAATTACCAAACACAGAGGTGGTGCACTTTCAGTGAACGCCTGACTGCGCCCCTTGAAAGGGAGGAAAGGGGGGGCGAGGAACCTCACCCAGGCTTTCATGTCAAGGCAGGTGCAATAGCTCCCAGCACACAACTGCAGGGGAATCTCTCCCCTATCCCTCTCTTTAAAATCGGGCCAGATCTCCTGCTACACGTGAAAGGCAAAACCAGCAGCTTCAAGGAGCAAGTTCACCTTTCAATGACGTTCCTGTTCAAATTGCAGGTGAATTGTATTTATTATTGATCGTAATAAGGCACACAGTCATATTTAAAAGTGTGATGCAGCGCATAGTAGGACAGTGCACCCTACATGTAATACGGCCCATGGGAGAAACACACACAAAGTGGCCTACCTATTACCAAACACATTAAAAAAGCCGGACTTCCTATCTTTGCCATTATTTTTTGTTTACTATGAATGGTTAGCTTTATCTCCATTTGCACAGACCCTGACACTGACAGTGCTTTACAGCAGCCTGTCTGCAAAAACATGCTGTGCGTTGGATAATTGCCTAGGGCATGAGAGGACTCTTTACTCTCCTGGTGGCTTACAGAGGGAACAGATTACACAGATGTGACCATGGGACATGTCAATGATAACTTCACACAGAGAACTCACGGTGGGAGTTTTTTTTTATTCTGCATGAAGCAACTCCCCCCTGACAATGTAACCCAGTAAAAATCACCCCCTAACATTGTAGCACATCTTCTGGCAAATAGCTGCAATGTAAGTGGAATGGGATGGCCGCTCTTCAGAGATTCGCCTCACTGATTTCGGTGACAGACCATTTTGTCAAGTGCAAAGACGTTCATGGAACTATTTCCAAACAAATTTCACCTGACGCAACATATGTCACTATGGTTACCCGTTTCCTTGGGTAGCACCCAGAATCTATTCACTCAATCATCCATCCATCCTACCTGCTGCAAGTCAGTCAGCAATGGGTTCTCATTAGGACAGAAGATTCACATAGCTTCTGGTAATTCCCCTAAAATCCTCAGATTATAGGATTTACTTCTCACCGCAATGATTTACAGTCTTAAGGCTTGGACTGGCCGGTGGGGCAAAAGGCCCTTGTGGCGTGAGCTGCTCAGGGGTCCTTGTGTTGAGGAAACAATGTCACTCTGACCAGACCCTTTGTTGTGGGTCATTTCCACTTGGGTTAATGAATCATACTCCCTGAGTGAGTACTTATTTGTTCCACAATAGGGGGGGCACCTCTTTGTATCACCCTACCATATCAGACCCTGTCCTACCATTCCCATGCAGGATGCTGCCCATTCTGATGTCCCTACATTCTTAGAGTCGTGATAAGACCCTCATAACCAAAATGTGGGCTGAAAGCCATCAAGAGTAATAAGTAGCAAGCAAACAACTCAGCAGCTATGACCAGAAGACTGCCAAAAATACAAAAGTTGTTTGTTACACACACACACACAAACTTTTTTTTCAACATCTGTTTCTTTGTTATTATAGTTTTTTGTTGTCGTTTTCTTCACATGGGACAAATTGCACCTCATCGTAACCTTGTGACAAACATTGCTGCATTTTACATATAGATAAATATAATTTGTGTTAATGCACAAGTGTGACAGCCTTTATTGTTTGGTTGATATAGCATTGATTGCATAAGGGGCCTTCGCCTTTGATTGATAAAGTGTTTCAATGATATCAATGAGAACCATTGCTGTGCAGGAATCGTTTTTGAGTCCTGTCACGCCTCACGGGACAAAAAAAACACCCGTACCCTCACTGTTTCAATCTGGCCAGCCTGGCAATGTCAACGTGCCAGATTGCCCAAAAGGCTGATCCAGCACTGAGGACTCTATTGGGCTGTGCATGAAACCAGGAACCTGGGACCTCTCCCATGGTAGCCGTGAGAAAGATCCTGAGTAGGGCTTTAAAGCAAGAACTACACTGAAAGTATTTCTGAGTTAACCCCTTCGGTGCTGATGAAGGTCTCCCGGTCGTCATGCGTCACGGTGGGCGTATGCTGATGACGGCCGGGAGCCGTCATGACCACGCCCGCGATCGGAATGTCAAGCACCAGCGCGGAATTCTGGCCGCACCCAAGGTGTTAAGGTATCATCAATAAATATTACATGACAGCAAGTCCTGTGCTCCCTGCTTCCCTTGCTCCATATCATTCATGTGAGCTTAATCAGGTCCAAGTTTTCCAGCCAAAACAGTTTTCATGGTGGGACTTGTAGTTTCTTTTTGACCTTATAAACAGGGGCTTCCAAAGCCCAGCTAGCTGGAAAAGCAGGACTGGCTGAAGATCACCCTCTTGAGGAAAGGAGCGCTAAGAAACCTTCTGTGGTTGTTGTCTATGCAAATATAAATCAGCATAACGTAACATAAGATACCATAAAACAGAGATGCCAGCAGGCCTCTACAGACAAGAGCCATAATTCAAGGCTTACTCCTTCACGGAAAGCCTGCCAGGAGCTGGTGCCTGCAGAGGATAACACCTTGTTCCTCAGGTGGCTGCCGATGTTCAAGCCAAAACAACAGTTAATGAACAGAATGCAGAGCAATGTCATACATTCACCCCAGTACAGAGATCTGGACCTAAATCCATCGTTTTTTTGCTCACCATGCCGTTCTAGTTTGAACCCAGCCATATGCAAATCAATCTTGACCCTGTGCCCGATGGGAACAGTCCAGCCCGAACTGCGAAGCCAGGTCCTCGCTGGACTGGAAACAAGCAACCTAGGACTGGTTCAGGCTTTCAGCCTACATCAGCCAGTATAGCTTGATTCCAGTGGCATGGAGAGCAGGGGGCTCACGTCTGAGCATACCTGTCCCACTAGGGGTGAGAAATGCAAAAACAACAGGTCCCAGGATGCTTGTTTCCGGTCCATGGAAGACATGGCTTGGCAGTTCAGGCTGGACTGTTCCCATGAGGCACAGGGTCAGACTGATTTGCATATGGCCATGTCTGAACTGGGGTGGTGGAGTGAGCTAAAGAATGATGATGGATTAAACACAGAACAGTTGACTGGGGGTGAGTGCTTGCAAATGTTCAACACTCCGTCCATCATCATTGGTTTTGCTGTTGATGCCAGACGCACACTAGGAATCTTGAAGAGCTCTCACAGTTCACTTGTTTTCTTATAACTTTTTTTCGTGTTGTGTGGCCTGCTGTGGATGAGCAGAGAATGAACCTGACATAAATCTGTTTTTACACACTCTTATGTAATAAAATAAAAACAATTAATTGTCATCTGTCAGCTCTCTTCCCTGAGCCAGCTTACTAAGCCCAAATGAATCTGTGTTTCTATTGTCACTGCATCTTTGTTAGTTGGCAGGCTTCCCTTTATAGTCCTATAGAACCTGACGTAATATGTTTCTAGGCGCTTTCTAAGAGGTGGGAGCCACATCCCCTGCCTCTGGGTCCTTTCGTATATGTCTTACCTTTGGAATCATGCTCTACTCCCCTCTTCCTGTAGTTTTTTCCAGCTCCTGTTTCATTGCTCTTACATCAACAGAGAAGAATCCCCTTCCAGTGAATCTACTGGATGCCAAAAATATCATTTATGTTGTGTTGTGGCAGTTTTATTGGATCTGCCTATTAGATCTTTCATATGTGAATGCTTTTGTCGAGTTGCTCTTAACCTGGTGTCTTGGCCGCCTACTCATGGCTTCCACGACTATTTTTGAAAATTGAATAATATTAGCAGATTACCAAAATATTTTTTTAAATAAGAAAGTAAAATTGATATTTTAAAGTGCTCTGTAAATGTGAAGGGATTTTACATTGGAGGCTAAAAATTAAGTTGCTATCCTAAGCTTGGGAACAGTGCAAGCAGTGGAAACAGAATCTTGTATCAATGACTGGTGGCCTCAGCTGAAGCATGGAATGTGTTAACAATAACAGAGCATGCATTAGGTGCAAAAATTACAAACTGATATACTACAGTCTAGCATATTACTTCGTGTTGTAGAAATAAAACCACATTTTGAAAAGCTACAACCTTTTTTTTTAACTTCGATTTCTTTTTTTGTGTGAATTAAAGATAACATTCATAATTTGTAAATTTGTTTGCTGTATACTTGTTTCTGTCATCTACAAAAATGTCAAAGCCCAACCCAACGACCTCCATGCTCCCACAGAGACAAACCCCGACAACCTACTCACCACCTGGGACCAGCTCTCCACAGAAACCACCCTGGCCATCATGAATTCCATCCCCCGGGGGGCACCCACAGACCACTGTCTCCACCACCTTTTCAACCTCGGAGCAAGACGATCAGCACCAAGCTTACCTCCTTTCTCAACTAATCCATCACCACAGCCACCTTCCACGAAGAATGGAAACATGCAGAGGTCAATACCCTTCTCAAGAAACCATCCTCCAATCCCAATGAACTCAATAACCTCCGTCCCATCTCTACGCTCCATTTTCCGGCCAAAGTCCTTGAGAAAGCCATCAACCGCCAACTCACCAAATACCTGGAGAATAACAACCTGCTGGATACCTTCCAATTCGGATTCTGCACCAACCACAGCACCAAAACCTTCCTGATCGCTGCCACAGATGGCATCAGAACCCTCCTTGACCGGGGAGAAACAGCAGCCCTGATCGTCCTCGACCTCTCAGTGGCGTTCAACACAGCATACTGCCACACCCTTATTGAGAGTCTTCATCACATCAGAATATGAGATGATGCCCTCAAATGAATCTCCTCCTTCCTCGCAGGAGGAACCCAGGGGATCCACGTACCACCATTCACCTCCTGACCCAAGAGCATCACCTGCAGTGACCCTAAGCCCCACACTATTCAACACCTACATAACCCTACTGGCCGACATCGTCAGAAACCATGGACTGAGCATCATTTCCTATGCAGACGACACCCAACTCATCCTTTTGTTATCAGAAGACCCCACCACCACAAGTGCTAACTACCAGAAATGCATGACGGGCGTCACTGACTGGATGAAAAGCAATTGCCTGAAACTCAACATTGACAAAACAGAGGCGCTCATCTTTGGGAACAACAGCTCCCGATGGAATGACTCCTGGTGGCCCCCCAAACTAGCAGCTTCACCCATACTTACAGACCATGCCCACAACCTTGAAATCATCTTGGACAGCAGGCTAAGCACGAAAAGGCAGATCAATGCAGTTTTTTTCACTCTTCGCATGCTCTGGAAGACTTCAAATGGCTTCCTGTCAACCCCAGATGAACCATCACTCAAGATCTACTTAACCGCATGCGTGCGGTAGGATTTCCGCCCGTACGCTGGGTTTTTCGTAATCGCATGTTACGTGACGAGCTGGGCTCGTCATGAGCGTGCGAGGAGGCTACCTCATGACGAGCCCAGCTCGTCATCAGCGTCGAAGGGGTTAACAGCCGGCTGGACTACAGCAACATACTGTACGTAGGAATCACCAATCACCTCCTGAAAAGACTGCAGACCACACAGAACGCAACAGCTAGACTCATCTTCTATCTCCCCAAACTGTCCCATATCACCCGCCACCTCAAGAAGCTCCACTGGCTACCCATCCAGAAGAGATGCCAATTTAAGATTCTGAACCAAGCCTACAAAGCACTCAACGATCAAGCACTGGCATACAACCACCACAAGAACTTCCACCAACCCTCCAGACATCTGAAATCCACCTCCCTCTTCCTCACTCACATCCGCCGATCTGCTTAAGCAACAGTGGAGGATGCTCCTTCTCCTACCTCACGGCCAAGTCCTGTAACGGCCTTTCCCTTCACCTTCGGACCTCACCTTCTCTTCTAGAGTTCAGGAAGGGACTCAAGATCTAGCTGTCCAGCTGATCCACCTGAAGCAGAAGCCCTTAGCGCCTGTATACCCTTACGGGTGACAAGCAGCGCTATACAAATCCTGAATGATTGATTGTATTTTACGTATTGCTTGGAGTGTCAAATCAAAGAAAAAGTGCTTTGACCGGGGACCCTGGCTTCCAGTAGTCATTCAGTGGGGATCCACAGAAATCAAAAGTTAAAAACTGCTGTCTTACTGCTAGACCCCTATGGGAATAGACGAGTCAAATAGGAACTGGATCATGGCATGTGACATTATCTCCATCACTGGAAAATAAATTGAATGTCTTGAACTATCACTTTTTTGCAGCCTTTTGCTCACTCATATTTATGCGAAATGGTCTGCCTTTCAGCAATGTACTCTCTACAGGGTAAACGTTGTTTACAACGCAGTGTTTACACCGCATGACCTTTACCACGCTGCCATTACAACGCAAGTCGTTACTACGACTTGCGCTGGATGGCGCTGTTGGTTAAGGAATGTTGTAATTTTATATTCCAACACCTTCCCTACTGTTACGTGGGCTGGTGTTGGAATAGAAAATTATAATAATCCTCAATCCGCGCCCTCCAACGCAAGTCGTTGTAACGACTTGCGTTGTAAAATCCGCGATGTAAAGTACCACGATCAAAATGATCGCGTTGTACTATCATACATCCCTATACAGCAACTCCCCTGAATACCTATCTGAAATACTGTGTTTAGAGGCCACCCACACCTGCACACTGCCAAAGGAATGTTAATGGAAATATCTGGTTTCAAGAAACAGCAAATGTTGGCCTAATCCTAAAATTTGGAAATCACACCCCCAGGGATTTCACCTGCCTGTCTCTAATGTGGTTTTCGAAAGAAACCTAAAATTACTTCAGCTAAACTGTTCTTCTTGATTACTTTTCCTAAAAACCCTTCTTGACTTGATACGGCTCCATTGATGATTCATTTTACCACACCGATCTCTTCAACAGCGCCACCTAGTTCTCTCCTTATCCTCCTACCTCGTCTCTATTTCCCTGTATATCTTGTCAACGGTGTTCTACTAATCTGACAACATAAGACAACTTAATTCTCTCCTGTTGTAGACAATGAGGGCTTTTGCCTCTTTGATATCTCTTCTTTAAATTAAGTTCTGCATAGATTTGGTGATCTAATGTAAGCTTCCCTGTGTACATAGAGACTCCTCCTTCATATTTACTTAAACCCAATCATTTTATCTTCATTTCACTACTTGTTCCACCATGCTGTGTGCTTTTTTTATTTCAGGACCTACTCTTATGTTAATGGACATGGTTGCTTGAAGGGTCCCTAAGTGCGCATGGACGTTCAGGTGTTTTATGTACTGTCAGCAGTGCTTGAAAAGGAAAAATAGAAGTGCAGGTACTCTGTAGCCGAGTACCTGCCTGTTTCTGCGAAGTGCTGGTACTCTCCAATTAAAAGTATTACGTTTTTCTTAAGAAATGCAGGTACTCTCCCTTTCAAAATAAAGAAGTGCTGGTACTGTCTGTCAGGATTTTCCCATGGGCAGAAGAAATCAACTGACTCTACCAGCAGCTTGAGGACAACAATCCCCTGCAGATGGGAGAATTGGCTGCTAAACCTATTTTCCTATTTGCAAAAGGAGAATTGATTTACTTATGGCAGGCAGTCCCTCCATTTAGACCTTCAGGCTAGTGAATTAAGCCTACTCAGCTATCTCATAAGATTTGCAGATTAGATATCCGTATCCTTGGCAGTCTGATGGATTGAACACCAGTAAACTTAATTTAGCAGCATATATTATTTAAGTAAACACTGTATTTAATTAGTCCATGAAAGCAAGCGCTGGAATATAAAGCATATATTGAAATACATTTAAAAAATACAGAATTGTGTACTTAAATAGAAGAATCCATACAAAGAATCAGACCCTGATTAAGCTTATCCAAATTATCCTAGTAGTTTCCACCGTCCAACGCGAAGATCCTAAAGTTCTCAGATAGCTAAATTGGTTCCTGAGGAGCATTAAAATGTCATTATCAGAACTTACTGTTAGAGAATGGAGAGAAGGCTGCGGAGATCAAGAAGATCAAGAAGCATTTCTTTCTGTCTGCCTTGCAGACAGATTATACAAAACCTGACTTCTTACAAATATCTAATAAATACTGGTTTCTGGAATTTTCAACAGGAAATTAAATTTTATTCTACTATAGCATTTCTGTAACACTCTCCCACCTCTTGTATTTGCCCCAAAGCACTTTTCCTGACCGTCAAGGTGAGGAGTTACAACTTCTGTACTAAATAAAACCAAAAACCATGGGTTGCTTTGAGATTAAAAAGGCTCAAAGTAACCTTAAACGGCCCCTCGCCAGTGGCCCTGTTGTTTGCTTATATGTGCTGAGTTGGCTATCCTATTAACTGGAGTCATTAACAGTAGACCTCCAAGCAAACAGTTCCTAATTTACAGTGGGCACTCTGAAATTCAGTTTGATCTTTTGTAGCATTGTGGCTTTATTATTATGAATATTAGTCGGATCCCCAATACAATTTAGGAACTATTGTTCCTGATGTACTACTGTTAACAACTTCTGTGGTGCATGGATGGGGAATGGGTGTTAGTTGAAATGGCATCTATTATTGATGACTTTTGGTGTTGTGTGTTATGCTGCAGTGTGTATGGGTGTCTGATGTATGTGAGTGTAAAACAGAATGTAAGAAAAGGATCATCTATAGACACAGAGTGGTCATGCCCTCTAGTACATAACTAATAGAAAGCGGTGTTGTCCCAAATCAAGGGGATGACTCTGGGCCTGGGGATGTATGCAGGGGGGCACATGGTGTGCCCCTCTGTGTGCATGCACCCCCTTTTCTTGCACGCATGGACTGTACAGAACATGCCATGCAAGAACGGGCATTGGCGCTCCAATTGCAGTGCCTTTCTAATAGGCACTATCGTGGGACCACCAAAGGTCCGCCCGCCAGACCACGAGGAAACTCGTAATATGGTATGTGGCCAGTGGTCGAGTTTTGCGTTGCTGCACTGCCAAACTTTTAATCGGGCCCTTAGTCGTTCTTTCATATTTGGCTCTTGCTAGCATCTTCCTTTCAGTGTTGACAGTATGCCGCCTCGCTCTAAGTGAGGCTATGATCATTGGAACAAGATGTGCTGATCTCACAGTGACTCCATATAAACATTTTAAAAGATTAAAGAAAGGAGTCCAGCTTCTCTTCGCAGACATCCACTGAACCTGTTTGATGGAAACAATACCTTCAAAGCCCATCTCCACTATAAAGCATGTAAAGAGTCTCTTCTTGCCCTGCTAAAAGTGTTTCAATGCAAGACCAAGACAGACTCGCACAATCCAACCCTACTTGAAAGGTTGCGAGTAAACGTCGAAGGTGTGGGGAAAGGCCCCAGGCTCAAGGCAATGAATCCCCTATCTCTGCCTATCTCTGCCCATTCTTGTTGTGTGATGTTTGCTTTACCCAGCTCTCTACAACAACAGTAGTTGCTCTTTTTAGTTGACCAATAAGTAGTCCAGTGACAGTGATTCCAGCCATATGGCTCTGGCAAGCTTACCACACACGTGTTCATATACTATTTACACCAGGCAGTCATGGCTCTTTCTCTACTTGCCATCCCTATAACAAGTAGGTTTCTTGTTTTTCAGTTCAGACTTAAAAATGTGAGATTCAATGGACTCTCATAGTTAAGACAAGAGAGTTCAACCCCTGAAATTCAGAGTTTGCTGATTCCACGGCATCTTCCCATTTCCCCACCCTCTCTGGCCAGCATGTGTAGCTTCTTCATTAACACTATAGATTGCCCCTCCTTAAGATTCATGTGGCCTAACCGCCCACAGTCCATACTAGACTCCAGAGTTCCCAATTACAATGGGTGGAAGAAGTACATTTCACCTCCATTTCTCCATCTCAACCTCACTTCCTCTTCTCTGCCTACCTCCACATCTGACTCGGTCTTCTTAGTGTCATCTTAAGAATAGGAATAATTGAGCACCGCAAAGACATATTTCAATTGTTTTTGCATGACCCTGTTTCCGAGACTTTCATTATAATTCAGTATTTTAACCATTATGGGCTTGAATTAGTAGAAATTGGGTAAAAACATTCAAGGTTGTTCCAAACATGGCCCATATAAATGCATCTTGGCCTGAGCCCCCAAAATCCTTAAGATGACTCTGCTGCAATTTATTGCAGTCAAAGAACCTGCCCATTTCGGATGGGTTCAGGGGTGGGACATTCCTTATAAACATAAACACGCTATATAAGGCACAGTGGGCCAGATGTATGACCAGCAAAATTGTGCCACGCAAATTGCAACTCTTTTGGGAGGCACAATTTCCCATGTACAACAGTGTGTTTAACACTGTTTGCAATTCCCAATGGGGTTGCAAATTGCGAGGCTCATTAATATTAATGAGCCTCTCGCAATTTGCGAACCCATTGGGAATGGCAGGCCCTCCCAGGTATGGTGGCCTGCTGGGCTCACCAGACCACCATGTCTGGGACTGCTTTTAAATAAAGCAGTTTTTTTTTAAAAAATGCACCCTGTTTTCCTTAAAGGAAAACGGGATGCATTTAAAAAAAAAAGTTTCCCTGGATCCACTTCATGCCCTTATTTTTTGAGACATTCACAAAGTGGAAGGGATCCCCTTCCATATTGCGACTGCATTTCCACCCTCTTGAAGAGGGTGGTAATTTGCGAGTGTTTTGCGACCGCAATTGCAGTCGCAAAACAATCATACATGGGTTAGAGAGTCGCGATTTGGAAGGGAACGTCCCTTCCAAATGGCGAGTCTCTAAACCCTTTTTTTAGAGTCGCAATTCATTTGCGACTTGTAGAATAGTGTTGGTACATGGCCATGCCAATTTTAGCATGCGCAAACAGGTTGCTAACCTGTTTGAGCAAGCTAAAATTGGTCGTACATCTGGAGCAGTGTACCGTGAGTGACGCCATAGAGTGGAATTTATGAAATCTCCCATAATGCCTTGAGGCATCCTCTGGGTTTATTTAGTGCATTCTGTTTGTGAATAGCGTGCAGTGTACACACACACTCACACACACACACTCAAAATCTTTCATTTCCTTTCCTATCCTTCAAACGTAAACTGACTTCACACAAACCCTGAGAACTTCCAGGAAGCGCCTGTCTCGTGTTCTTTGTTTACCTGAGTACAAGCACCTGGGAGCATATCACGGCCACACTGAGGTACGTGACGGCTCTAAAAGAAATGTATCTACTTCTCTGCCTCTAGAACAAACCCTACTACAATAGTTGTTGAAAAGGTCTGATGAAAGTTAATACACTGTACCCGGGTTAATTGACAACGCAGACAGCTACAATGTGACTGTAAATGTGATTATCAAAGCAACATAAGCCTGAGTCGTTCGGTATTGTTCTCTATTTCACATTTCATCGAGTTATCGTTGTTTGGAGTTATTTGAAGAAGTTTAAAAGAGTTTCAGCCTGATTCATCAATCTCCCGTTTTGCGAGCCCCTAATAGCGATTCATAAGGAATCGCTATTAAGGACTTGCAAAACGGGATTCATGTAGGAATTGCAAAAAATATTGCGATTCCTACATGTTCCTTATTTGCGATTAGCAAATTGCTAATCGCAAATAAGGAATAACTCCCCATGCAGTCCTATGGGCCTACGGGCCCATAGGAATGAATGGGGAGTTACAGCCTGATTCATCATTCTCCCGTTTTGCGAGCCCCTAATAGCGATTTATAAGGAATCGCTATTAAGGACTTGCAAAACGGGATTCATGTAGAAATTGCATAAAGAAATGCGATTCCTACACATTCTTTATTTGCGATTAGCAAATTGCTAATCGCAAATAAGGAATAACTCCCCATTTTAAAGGCTCATAGGAATGAATGGGGAGCTATTCCTTATTTGCGAATAGCAATTTGCTAATCGCAAATAAGATAGCGATTTCAAGGGTGCCAGGGGTGTCCAAAGGACAACCTGTAGCACCCCTGAAATGTAATCTACATTGGTGTTGCGCACACACATGTCCAAAGGACATGTGTGTGTGTAACATGCAACTTAGAAAAATGCATTTAAATGCATTTTTCTAAGTTTTCGCTATTTACCACGAGGTTTGACCTCGCGGTAAATTGCGGCCCAAAATAGCGATTTCGGTATTTTAAAATGGTTCATGGATTGCATTTAAGGAATCTCAAATAGAGATTCCTTAAATGCAATTCCTCGCAAATATGCAAATTCTTTAATAGCGATTTTTGCATTTGGGATGATGAATCCCAAATGCAAAAATTGCACTGGCAAAAGGCAAGATTCTGAGAATCTTGCCCTTTGCAAGTGCAATTTAGCTTGATGAATCAGGCTGTTTGTTCCTTAATTTCCTGGCTTCCCCTCCCACCTGCCTCTGAAATGTCAAGCACAATGAGCATACTGCTGTCTCTTCCCACTATTAGAACTGAGCTCCAGAGCTGGCCACAATGTCGCCTCCACTTTTAGGCAGGGTTCTCACCTGGCTGTGTTTTTCAACGGCCTGGCTGAGTTTTTATTTCCCTACCGCTATAACAAGCATTTGCAGTACAATAGGTCTCGCATGTGCGAGTTGGAGCTATTGGTGGTGTAAATGACAGGAGACCACATGAATCAACAGTTTTGCATTCGCAAATAGTGCGAATCGGTAATTTTGCCCGTTTGTGAATGCAAAATAGACTTTGAAGATTTATGAAAGGCTTTGTAGTTGCAATTTTAGATAATCGCAAAAATGGTGATTATCTAAAATTGGGACAACAAAACGGGAGTCCCAATTTGCGATTCCCTTAGCACATGTATCAAGCATTTTCTAAATGCAAACTGTGCATTTAGCAAATGCTATTACCAAGTTGATGGTAACCATGTGCAAATTTTGAAAAATGCAAAATAAATGCATTTTTCAAAGTGCCTTGTAGCGCACACATGCCCCTAGGGCATGTGTGAACTTTACATGTGCACATTTATTTTTGGGGTGCTTCAGGGGGCCTTAGGCCCCCGGTCACCCTTGGTATTGCATTACCTAATTGTGATTACCAATAAAGTAATCGCAAATTAGGTAATGCAAAACCACTCACACCTTCCAGGCCTACCGGCCCATTGGCCCACATGTATGAAACAAGTTTGCATTCACAAATGGTGTGAATTGCAAAATTTGGCCGTTTGCAAATACAAAATAACCTTTCATGATGTATGAAAGGCTTTGCAGTAGCAATTTTAGGTCATCGCAAAAATTGTGATTACCTAAAATTACTGCTACAAATAGGCAATCACAAATTGTGATTCCCTTAGCACATGTACCAAGCATTTTCTAAATGCAAACTGTGCATTTAAGAAAATGCTGTTACCATCGAACCATGTGGAAATTTTGAAAAATGCACAAAAATGCATTTTTTTCAAAGTGCCTTGTAGCACACACATGCCCGTAGATCGTGTGTGCGCTTTACATGTGCACATTTTTTGGGAAGGGAGCTTCAGGGGTCCATAGGCCCCCAGGCGCCTTTGGCTCTGCATTACCTAATTTTGGATTACCATTTAGGTAAACGCAAATTAACCAATGCAAAACCATTTTCACCATAGACCTTTAGACCTATTCAAACAAATGAAATAGTATTACCTAATAGCGTTTACCTATTTACCGAATTACAATTTGGTAGTTTTAAGGAATCGCTAAATCTTTGGTGATTCCTTACATACATAGCATTTTGCAATTACCAAATAGCGATTCTGTAAATATCGCTATTTGGTCATCGCAAAATGATTTTTTGATACATGTGGCCCATAGGAATGAATGGAGTAGTATAACCTAATAGCAATTAATTCATTGTGATTGTGAATCTTTAGTAATTGCTATTAGGTAATCACTATTTTCTTACATACCATTTTGCATTCCAAGAGCGATTACCTAAAATTCGCTCTTTAAGGAATTCAAACTGGATTTCTGATACATGTGGTGATGGAGCAAGGATTCGCAAGTAATGCGACTTGCTTGTATTCAGACTTCTCAACATAACGTTAATGTACTAATTAACATGTTTCGTGTACTAAAAATTGCATTACATGACACAACTAGTATCCAAGGGAAGCTTTTCAATGTGCT
Source organism: Lissotriton helveticus (assembly GCF_964261635.1). Lineage (NCBI taxonomy): Eukaryota > Metazoa > Chordata > Amphibia > Caudata > Salamandridae > Lissotriton > Lissotriton helveticus. The sequence continues at coordinate 1,276,274,015 of NC_136067.1, read as the reverse complement.
TTTACTAACTATAATCCGCTTGCACTAAAATGGCTGCTGCTACGCAGGATTTTCTACTGCGCATGCTTCTGTCATACTCACGTGACATGATGTATATCTTTCGCTTGGAAGGGAAACTTTTGCTTCTGCGCACAAGAACTAAGATGGCTGCTCTGTGTTACAGCATACTTGAAGCTTGCACTGCTGCTTTTGCTAAGCTGTTCGTTCTGCTTAACTCTAACGCAATAGTTAAATATAAAAATAATGGGAATAGAGTAGAGATAAGTGGTATACAGTGCATTCATTTAGTCTTGTTCTAAAACTGTTTCTTTTCTATTCTTTCATGTAATCACGCTTCTGAGCCTGAAATGTACCCGATCCTCCATTTTGAAACCCACTGCACTTCATATTGAAACCTTTGAGCCTGCGCACCAGAGTCTGAAAACCATCAAGTCATGGCATTGAATGAGTGCCAGGGACAGTCTTGACCAAGATGCGCCTGGAAACTTCACCTCCTGAACTCTACAGAGGAAGCGAAATTGGTAAATGGACTACTTTGTAACCGACATTGATACATTCACTGCTGGGTGGAATAAAACATGCATGGGAAAATAAAAATTGATGGGCAGGAACGTAAAATTAAAATTTCTAGGGAAAAGTTTAATTTTAGTATGGTATGATGACATCTCCCTGTCTTTTGGCCAATCAAATTTGGGGATCCTTACACCTGCAACATTGAGGGGTGGTACACTACCCTGGAAAATAGTATAACTAGAGTAGGCTTAGTTAGCTAATTTGTCTGACTTGTCCGAATATCTGACCTGTCACTGACCCAACGCACTCAATACGTGATCGGGAGCAGAGGTGCTGGCGGAGCCCTCTGTCAGAAGGTTCGAAACCCAGATCGGGGTTTGAGAGCTGAAGTGTTGGCGAAGCACTTTGTCGGAGAGATCGATAACTCTTACCGGGTTCAGGCTGTTAGCTGCAGAGGGGTAGTAACGCAGGCGTTGCAACTTTAACTGCGGGTGCTGGTCTTAGCCTTTGGTAGTCCTGTCCTAATCCAATTTGGTTGTACCTGTCCTGATCCTGATCTGCACCTGTTTGCTTTGCTGACACCTGCCTTTCCGGGGTTTCTGTCTTTTAATCAGCCCGTGGCCAGGGTTGATCTTCACACACACCGTTCTAGGTAAATATTGAATGTGGGTTTGTTATTGTATTGTTTCTTTTCTCTTTACCTTCCCTATCATTTAATGCTTAAACAGCCTTATAAAATCTCTGCAAAATTGTATTCTAATCATTATCTTGCTAATCGAAAGATTTCTCATTGCAAATGCTTGGATCATGACATTTATGAAATTTCAATAGATAAAGAGTTAAACGTTTTTTCCGAGTCTGTGGTCAATTTATGCAGGAAATGTTAATTGCTACCTATTTTCTTGCTAACTCCTTGATCCAATTGGTCTCTAGGTACCGGTGACAAGAATTGGTAAGTCAATGGTATAGGACCTTGTAGCTAAACACACAACTTGGTAGAGTGCGTGAAAGGTTAACCTGTTCAACAAAGGTGTTAAATGAGTTTATGGGCCCAGGTGAGTATGGTAAACTGGTCAGGTTAACCCATGCGTTCCATCAGTTTATTTGGTAGCAGCATGATGGTTAGGGTTTAGTTAAGTTAGGTAGTTAGCTGTAGTTAGTTGGTTTATTGAAATTCTTTGCGTATTTGAAATTGTATTATTGATTGTATTGATTTATGTGTTAAACAAAATTGTTCGTACCTGTTATATGTTTTGTCTGGAATCCCCGGGGGCAGAATAGCGGGTGGTAAATGGAAGCCACACTGCAGTGAGGTCACTTGCCTGTAGGAAGTAAGTGCATGGTTAGGTAGAACCTGAAGCACTATTTTAGGGAATGTTCTGTATAAATGTGTGAATAATTGATAGCAAAGAGTTTGCTAGCAAAACTTTTTGTGTGATATCACCTAGAAAGGGTCACACTGAAGGAGTAGCATGTTCTTCTGAGCTTGATTGATAGCAAAGGGGTTCGCTGGTGAAACATTGGCCTTAAAATATCCTAGAGAGGATAAATCCGAAGAAGTAGCAGGTTCTCTAATGCTTGCGTGAAGGGTAGACTGAAGGGATCTACTTGTAGTATGTGAAGAGTAAGCGGAAGGGATTTGCTCGCAGTGAGTGAAATTATTTTTTCTTTTGAATTAGTCACTCGGGCACAGTGGCGAATGTTTTTACGTTGTTGAATAATAAAATCTGCATTAAAAGTGAAAGAAATTCCTGGTGGACGGCGGGGCTGGACGTCCCAGGTTCTTGAGACATTCCTGTGTGCCTCGCAGATCCTGAGTGAAGCCCGGACCGGGGTTCCTGGTGGCCCTAACTTGGGGGAGAGACTATCCTACTGAACGCTCCCGCTGGGACTGGCTGCCCGAAGCTGGGCTGCGGAGTCTGTCATTTAGGGGTGCCCACTGGGGACGGCGTGCAGGCCCCGACGGAGTCTCCTTGGCCCCCCCGAGTGGACGCTGCTATTGAATTGCTGTAGACGGGGGCCCACAGCAAGAGCGGAGAGGCCCACTTCCTTGCCACTGAACATGACGAGAGGTGGGGGCGGCACTGGGTCCACCAAGCAGGGGCCGATTGATAAATTCACAGGGCCCGGCGGAGGATCTGGGCCTCCGGAGGTGGCCAGAACACAGGCCCTGATAATGCGGCCCTGATGGCCGCCATTACGCAGTCCAGGGACATGCTTGATGCCAAAATTGGGGCGGTTGGCGCTGATGTCATGCTGCTGCGTCAAGATCTCCGCAATACTGTGGTCCGCATCACGGAAGCCGAAACTCGGATTACAGGGGTGGAGGATGATGTGGTGGCTCTGAAAAAGAAAGTGGAGGACATGGCCAGGATCCAAAAGGGGCTAGCGCTCCGTGTCGAGGATGCGGAGGGGAGGGCGCGAAGAAATAATCTGCGCTTTGTGGGCTTTCCGGAGGATTGTGAGAAGGGGTCCATGGATGTGTTCTTGACGCACTGGTTGGAGAGTTGGCTTCCCCCGGACGTCTTGTCACGCTGCTTTGTGGTGGAGCGCGCCCATAGGGCCCTGGCGCAGAAACCGCCGGCGGGAGAGCGACCACGTCCAGTCATCGCCAAGATCCTCAATTTTTATGACCGGGACGTTATTCTTAGGGAAGCAAGAGCGAAGGAGGACTTGTCGTTCGAGGGTCACAGGATTATGATTTTCCCGGACTATACCAGGCTGGTGCAGCGCCGATCCTTCCAAGATGCGAAAGCCAAGTTACGTGGACTGAAAATTCAGTATTCACTGTTGTACCCTGCCCGTCTGCGTGTTGTGTTTTATTCCAAGACCCACTTCTTTGACACCCCGGAGGCGGTGTTTAACTGGACGGATGAGACTGTCAGGATCCGACCGAATGCCCAGCCGGGCCTGAACTCCGGAGCATCGCGTGGGTCATCGCCGGAGAGGGGCGAATCCTCCAACGGGAGCAGGAGACCCAGGAAGTCTAGGTCGCGGCGACGCTCCCCATCCGGGGGTGTCCTGCTGGATGGTGCACAGTCGGACACTGCTCAGTCTGGGACTGGGACCTGAGGGTCGTAGGGCCCCCTCTTGTCTCCTGAGCGTCATTCGTCTCTAGCCTTGGCTGGTGGCCATAGGGGTGACACTACTGCTTGATGGGCTAGCGCATGGTATGGAGTGGTCTGGGCCGTGGCTGGACACACAGGGGGGGGCGTGATGTTTGTAGTAGTTCTGTCCCGCTGCGCTTAAGCGGTGGGCCACATGTGAGTGACGGGGTTCGGGGTGCTGACCCATGGGCGGCCTATTCCTCCCATGTTCGAGGGGGGGCCCTAAGGGGAGGTACTGTTAGTTGGGGAGTGTGAGGGGACCCATTGGCCTGGGGGGCTTTGGGCGCTCTGTTTTGGGCCCGGGGCTCTTTATGCCGTGACAGGTACTTCACTGTTTCATGAGGTATAGGGGTGGGGGAGGGGGGATAGGCGGGGGTTTGGTAGTTGGGGATGTTGTGCTGGTGTACGGGGTGGGGGGGTGCGGGGTAGTTGGGTAGGGATGCACGTGATTTTTGCTGCTGTGATTTTTGTACTGCAAGGTGCTTGGGCTAGGTCCGAGGGTTTCCAGATGCTCTCCCACCGAGACTATGGGTGATTCCCCGGAGACGGCGCCTGTTAGTGGCTCCATGAGGATTCTTAGTTGGTATGTCAGGGGAATGCTGGACAAAATTAAAAGGGGAGCAGTACTGCGCTGGGGTAAGAGAGACTCGGCGGATGTCATGTTGTTGCAGGAAACACATATGTTAGGGACGAAGGTATTGAGTCTACAACGTTTTGGTTATACCCAGGTGTTCCATGCAGGCTTTACCAGGGGGTCGAGAGGGGTAGCTGTCCTCATTCATCGACGCTTATCTTATACTCACGAGCGCCATTGGCTTGATCCCCAGGGTCGGTTTGTATTTGTCAAGGGCCTGATTGGTGTGGAACCTGTGGTGTTCGGCAGTGTGTATGCTCCCCCTCCCCTGCAGTGGTCTCTGGCGGAGCGCCTGTTTCAATTGTGGGCCGATATCCCGGACTGCCTGGCTGTAATAGGGGGTGACTGGAATGATGTGATGGATGTGAGTTTGGACAGGCAGAGGATGCAGGTGGCCGCGGGGGCGCCTACCCCTACACGTCTGAGAGCGATGAGTGATGGGCTAGGTTGGGTGGATGCATGGCGACATCTACATGCCAGGACGCGTGAATACACGTTTGTGTCGGCAGTGCATGGCTCCTTTTCCCGGTTGGACTGTGTATTTGTACCCGGGGCCTTCCTCGATAGGGTGAAGCAGGCCGTGATCCAACCTCGAGGATTGTCAGACCATTCCCCGGTCGCAGTGCGGATTGCACTTTGTAAACCCCATCAGCCGTTCCGTTGGCGGATGTCTTCGTGGCATCTCCAACGGACAGAATATACGACCCACATGCGCGGTGCAATAGCCCAATATTGGCGGGAGAATTTGACCGAGGGCATGGACAGCGTGACGGTCTGGGAGGCCATGAAACCCACGCTGCGAGGCGTGGACATCGCCTGGTGTGCTGCCGCCCGTCGGAAGCGTCAGGAGGCCACTGTAGCGGCTGCGGCTGCGGTGAGAGCTTTGGAGGGGCAGTGTAGTGGAGATGCGGGCGATGTGGCGCTCAGGCTACTTCTCCAGGCACAGCGATCCTATGCTTCGATCCTACTGGACGAGGCTCGACAAGCCTGGCTGGCCACGCGGAGTAGGGTGTACCAGTGGGGCGACAAATCATGCACTATGCTCCACCGACTGTGTCAGCAAACTCTACAGCCGATCTCTCTGCCGGGCCTTACAGACGGGGAGGGGATTGCCATGACGGACCCTGCTGCGCTTGCGGCGAGTTTTGCCGACTATTATAGGGTACAATACGCTTCGCGTGATTGTCTCCCACCGGAGGCAATTGACAAGTTCATAACTGACCTCCCCCCCCGGGTGATTTCGGATGAGGCCAGGACAGCTCTAGACCTTCCCCTGTCGGCGGAGGAACTGGGCGACGCGCTAGGACAACTTAACACGGGCAAGGCGCCTGGACCGAGTGGTTTTCCAAGTGAATTCTACAAGAAATTTCATTTGCAGCTGGGACCACACTATCGGCAGGCGTTGGAGGCGGCGCGGGAGGGTGGTTGCTTGCCGGTTGACTGGCGTCAGGCTGAAATAGTGGTGTTCCTGAAACCGGGCAGGCCCCCTGACAGACACGAGTCGTATCGCCCGATTTCTCTTATTAATTTTGAGGCCAAATTGTTGGCTAAGGCGTTGGCGAATCGTCTTCTCCCGTATGTTGCAGATCTGGTCCACCCGGATCAGGCGGGATCTATGCCGGGCAGAGCGACAAGGCACAACATCAGACGGGCACAGGTAGCGGTGGGTGCGATGGGGGTGACTGGGGAGCGGGCGGCGCTCCTACTGGCAGACATCGACAGAGCGTTTGATTCTGTCAGCTGGACATACCTCTTTGCTCTGTTACCGCGCCTCAACTTGGGTCCAGTTTTTGTCTCGTATGTCAAACTGTTGTACACCGACATCACAGCCTCGGTACGTGTCTCGGGCGCCATTTCGGAGAAATTCCCGATTGCTAGGGGGACCCGGCAAGGGTGCCCCCTGTCCCCGTATCTCTTTGCGCTAGTCATGGAGCCGCTGGCAGCCTGGGTGCGCATTGACGCGCAGCTTCGTTGCTTTGTATGGAGTGCGAGCCTCACGGACAGAATCGCACTGTATGCGGATGATGTTCTTTTTTTTTTGACAGACCTTGATCGTTCAGGCCCGCGTATTTTGGAGATAATGCGCGTTTTCGGGGACGTCTCGGGCCTCTACCTTAACCCACGCAAATCGACTCTCTGGATGCTAGGGGGCCGGCGCGAAGTGTCTCCTTGGGCAGTGGATCTGCAGGTGGCGATTGGAGGCCTGAAGTATCTCGGAGTCTTCCTGTAGGAGTCTGCCGCTATTGCGTGGGAGCGTAACATACAACCGGTGTGGGACAGGGTTCAGTCCGACGTCAAAACGTGGTCGCGCATGCCTCTGAATATCTATGGCAGATCTGCTATTTTTAAGATGGTGGCCCTCCCTAGACTACTATACCAGCTACAAAACCATCCGTACAGAGTGGACCCGCAGTGGTTCCGGCGTGTAAACTCCTCATTGGGCCGGTTTCTATGGGCTGGGGGTGCTTCTAGGGTGGCTCTGCGGACCTGCTTTTTGTCCACATACTGTGGAGGTCTCGCGACGTCAGACATATTGTCCTACTATCAAGCCTCTCATTTGCTGGTCTTAAATGAGTGGTGGTACGGTGGCCGTGACGATCCGGCGTATGCCCTAGAACATTTTCTGATGGGAGATGCCACGCTCCATACCCTCTTGTACTCGGCAGGGCGGCGGAAGTCGCTGCTGCATGCGACTCAAGTGGTCTTCCTGATTTGGAGACAGGCACTGCGTCGAATGGGCTGGTGGGGAAGGCTGACAGCCGAAACTCCGCTGTGGAACAATGGGCGGCTCCCTGCACTGGCCTCCTTGCAAGGGTTTGGTGGCTGGGATTCCATAGGGATCTCGTCACTTGGTCATATACTTACCGGGACTACCCTTAAATCCTTTGACGCGCTCAGCGCTGAGTTTGCGATGCCTAAGACCCAGTTTTTTAAGTATCTACAGCTTCGTCATGCTCTGGCGCCGAGTGGTGCCAGCTTCCAGACTTTAGCCCCGTGGAGGCTAAGCTTTTCATGGGAGACCTAGGGGATAAAAAAGTCTCAAAAATCTACCAAACACTGGTCACTCACTGCTCCTCTTCCCTGGTGTCGCTGAAGGCCTCTTGGGAGGTGGATGTTGGTCCGCTGGATGAGGATGACTGGAGAGAGGCGTTGGAATCCCCCCGGGGCACAGCTATAGCAGTGCGGTTGCGATTCATACAATATAAATACTTACATCGGGCCTATTACACCAGAGAGAGACTGTGGAGGGCGGGCCTTATTGCTTCCCCAGACTGCCTGCGCTGTGGGGCCGAGAGAGGCACATTGGTGCATACTGTGTGGTCGTGTGTGGGCCTGGTCCGGTTCTGGGGTGGAGTGTGGGACTGCCTGTCGGAGGTGCTGGGATGGGAGCTACCCCGTACATCTAGGTTAGGTCTTCTTCATGTCCTAGATCAAGTGGGTGGTAACATTTATAAGCGCCATCTCCTTCTGTTAGGCCTTGTTGTGGCCAAGAGGGATCTGGCGAGGGCCTGGAAGAGTGACCGCGCCCCCCCGCTTAGCGCCTGGAAGGCGGGCTTAGACTTCCTCATGGGGCTGGAAAAGCCAGTATTTGAAGCCAGGGGCTGCCCTCGGAAACATTACAAGATCTGGAAGCGGTGGGCGGACTACAGAGACCTGACATTGGATCTTCCCGCTGAAACGGAAGATGGTCTGTCCGATGATTGAGGCCTCGGGGCCTGGATAGTTCCAAGTCACTTAGTGTGTTTCCTCTTGTATACTGCAGCTGATTGTGATCACGTGCATCGGGTTAGGGTGGGATAAGGGGTGGGTAGTTGGAACTGTTGCAGTTGTGGGGGGGATAATAGGGCGGGTAGGGGTTAGTCAAAAGTTTGAGCCATACGTATATTCTACTGTACTTTGCATATTGTCGTGTTCTCCTGCTTTTGGAGAGCTGTACACTTGATCTGCTTGAACTTCTAATAAATATGGTTTTGAAAAAAGTGAAAGAAATTAAGTTTTGTATTACCTTGCAAAGGAGGGAGTCAGTCGCAGAGCTGCGCTTACGTTACTCAGAGCCGCGCTGGTATTGGATGAGACAGCGGGTGTGTAACTGAGATAGTAATTGCAAAGGAGGGCTGAGTACAGGAGCGTGAGAAATAGTCTCACGAGAAAAGCAGTGCAACTATTGGTTGGATTTATTTTGAATCCAAAATTTTGGTTGGTCACTGAAAAATAAAAGACGAGCTGGTATTGGAAGTAATTTTTTAAACAAATTGAGAGTTATCCTAAAGATTTGTGGTTAAAATATATGTGGCATATAGGTCCGATTGTAGGAGGTAGACCCGATAGGAAATATTTAGGGTTTGCACAAGAACAGTATATAAGAGGAAGACCTTATATCATGTACGGAGAGAAAAGAAAAATGTCATTCATTAAAAGAATTAAGAATTTTTTCAAAAAAGATAAAGCAATTAAAACAAGAGAAGGGATTATTATTCCACCACCAAATACGCCTACATCACACATGATGGTTGAAAGGGGCTATCACACTTGTGTGTGGTTAGAAAATTGGATGGAGTACACAAAAGATGATGGTGTTTTAGCATTTACAGAAAATGGTACGTTTAATGGCAGAGTACTGTATAATTTGAGAACTCGTATGAATGAATTAGATCCCAGACCTAGATTAACACAATATGAGGCATTAGAGGAATGGGAAACTGAGGCTTTTGAGCGAGATAGACCCAGAAGTAACAGCAATTGGAGTAAGTTTTATCCCCGATTTCCAAAAGAGACAAGAAACAAACAACTGAAACAACGGAGACAGTCCATGTTAGTGGAAGGATTATATCCTGTATTTACTTTAGAAGATCCTACAGGAATTAAAAGGACTGAGAAAATGAAACATTTAATGACTAGTGGTGAATCGGATGATGATTATTTGAAGGATTCATTAATGAAAAATCCACCATCTTATAATGAGGAGCCAAGCACAGTTAATCCAAGTGCTCCGTTCCTGAAACCACCACTGATTCCGCAAGTGGTACATGAGACTTCAATAGAAAAGGTACTTCAGGAAAGGGAACAAGAAGCATTAAATAAACAAAGAAGTGAGTTAATTCAGAAAATTTCTCAATCGAATACGAGGCCTGAAGCCCTGACAATTCCGGTAACCATTGGCCAAGTTGTTCCTCTGTATGGAGATAAACTACCTAGTCCTACAAATACCGTACTAACTACACCTGTAGTACATCCTAGAAAGAACCCTTAAAAATTGATGATCAAGCAAGTGAATGTGAGTCAGTGATTTCCCTGATGGATTTACCAATAAGAAAACCAGTGAGTGACTCGGTCAGGAAAACCACTCCTATAAGTTCTAGAGAAGTACAGATGGAGATATCCTCAGGTACAAGAAGTGCCACAGTAGTAACCCCAGAGGAAATAGAGAGATGGTCACGAGAAATAGAGAAACCAAAGTCACAGCCAAAGGTATTGGGCATAATCAAATTAAGAGTCGAATTAGAGGAAATGATGGCTGGAAATGTGGGATTAGACAGGTTAAATACATTCAGTGAGGACGAGTTGTTGTTCATATGCAAAAGCATTACTAGAAATACAAGAGTATTTCATGAAAAATTAATGGATATGGCAGCTAATATGGGAATTGACATTGGCAAATCTAAAGTGTTACAGAAACCATATCGAGCTTAATTTTCTGACAAAGACTTGGAAAATATGAATGTGTCATTATTGCAGAAATGGGGTGACCTAGAAAAATGGAAAACTAGATGGGCAAAGAAAAAAGAATAGGCTCGATCAAAACAAACTACATCTGAATATGTATTAAAAGAAGCAGAAAAAGTGGAAATGTTGTGTCCCATGAGAGAGGTGCCAGGTGGAGGTTATGTACATGTCCCATGGTCCCGTCAGGATATTTTTTCATTCACAAATGAGATCCCAAAACTTTGAGAGAAGCCTGTAGAATGGTACAGACAAGTCGAGAGATTTGTGAAGGTTTCAAAATGTCTTTTAAAAGATTTGGATGGGTTATTTGACATTTTGGTTCCTGTAGATTTGTGGACAGAACGTAAAGGTGCTGTTGATTAGCCAAGTGATAAGTACCCTAGAGATCCAAAAACAGGAGCCCCCTCAGAAGATGTAATGAAGAAATATAATCAAGTAATATTGTATCTCAAAGAGAAAGTACCGGCAAAAGAAACTGATTGGACTAGAATAGATAGAACCACCCAGAATAAAGATGAATCTGTACATGCATATTATGAACGCTTGTTACAAGTATTTAAACAATATAGTGGCCTAGATAATATTGATATGAAAGACATGACGCATTTCATCTATCGGTTTGTGTCAGAATTAAGACCAGAAATTTCACAATGGATTAAAGATCATAAGATTTGTTGGCAGGCCAAGCCGATTGATGAAATTCTTAAATATGCAAAATATTATGAAGATGAACTTGACAATAAACGAAAAGAATTGAAGGAAAAGGTAATGTGGGCACAAGTAAAATTAGCAGAGCAACATGAACTCCAGTTAAGTCAAATAAAAAATACCTAGACTCAAAGTGATGGTAATGGGGGTAAGCCAAGGGGAAAATTCAATAGAGAGGAAGCCAAAAAGAAGTTCCCTTGTCACGGGTGCGGCAAATTGGGGAACTGGAAAAATGAGTGTAAAGCTGTGCAAAATAACTTTGTTCAAACTAATGATTTGAATCCACAGACGCAGAATGAGGTGCCACGGAAGCAAAAGCAGCAGGTAATACAAAACCAGATACTCCTTGCACCTATGCCAAATTTTAGGAACAAAGCACACCAAAGTGTGGATACCACACATTGGGAGGGAAGTGGTAATAGAGACGCAGTGACATCACAGTTTCTGTTGAGTGACACATTTTTCAAGAAGGAGACATACTGACGGTGTCTGAGAGGGGAGGACGAGGAGTGCGTACTTGGCGCCTCCTTGCCGGTAGATCAGTCAGATCCATACATTGAAGGAAATGTTGAAGGAAATGATGTCACCTTTCTATTGGACACTGGTGCTACCTGTTCTACTGTGAGAACAGCAGACGTTCCAAATCTACCCCTCTCGGGAGAAGCGATCCAAGTAATGGGCATTTCTAATAAACAAATTAGTACCCCAGTCACAGAACCAATGGAAGTTAGAATAGGTAATTTTTAAAGAATGCACAAATTTGTCGTTTGCGATTCTAGCCCAGTAAACCTGTTAGGCAGAGACTTGTTGTGCAAAATGAATTGCACCATCTTTTGTACCCCGAATGGTGTTAAAATTCAAACCCCAGATGAAGACGGAATTTATCAATTAATGGTAGCAAAACAAGAAACGGAGAATAAAAAGTTAACTGTAGAAGACTTACCAGAAGAATGGCAGCACACTGTAAATCCTAATGTGTGGGATTTTACTGGAAAAGATGTAGGATTAATGGCAAATGTCGATCCAATAAAAGTAACAGTAAAAGAAGGTGCAGTTTACCCAAATATGCGACAGTACAAAATGAGTCCAGAAATAAAAGCAGGTTTTGCAGCAGAAATAAAGCGTTTGGTTGAAACAGGCATTTTACAGGAAATAATGAGCAGTCCATGTAATTCACCCATAATTGGCATAAAGAAAGCAAGCAGAATGTACAGGGTCGTACAGGACCTCCGCAAAATTAATAAAATTGTTGTCCCATGTTGTCCACTTGTGCCAAATCCTGCAGTGATTCTGTATCAGATACCGTGGGAAGCTGGATAGTTCACAGTAATAGATTTATGTCATGCATTTTTCTCAATTCCAATACACCCGGATAGCAAATTTCTTTCTTTTTTTTTATTTGACAGTCATGTGTACATTTGGAACCACGTTCCTCAGGGGTACACAGAGAGTCCATCAATCTTTAATCAGATATTGAAAAAGTGCCTTGAATCTCTGGTACTGCCCGGACAGTCAGTCCTGGTTCAGTATATAGACGACCTATTAGTGGCGTCTAAAACTCAAAATGACTCTGTTGTTGATACCATTGCTTTACTGAATCATTTAGGTGAAGGAGGACATAAAGTGTCACCTGAAAAGTTGCAATTCTGCACCACATCAGAAAGAGATGTTAGAAGGGTTACCTCAGTAAGAATCAGAATAATCAAAAACTTGAATCTACCTCAAACTCAGAAAGAGATCAGAATGTTTATTGGAGTTGTGAGTTACTGCAGGCAATGGATTGTGGGATTTGCAGTCATAGCCAAACCATTGATACAAATGACAAAGAAAAGAGCAAAAGACCCGATAGAATGGGATGACGAAAGCATGACTGCTTTCTTGAAATTACGAGAATGTCTGTGTACGGCTCCAGCATTAGGGATGCCTGACTATTCAAAAGATTTCGCACTATTCTGTGATACGCAAGATAATTGTGCACTTTCAGTTCTGACCCACACTCACGGTCTAATGAGACGTCCTGTGGCATATTTTTCTTTTACCTTGGATCCAGTGGCATCTGCATTGCCAGGATGCCTGAAAGCAGTAGCTGCAATCTGCATGAGCCTTGAGCAAAGTGAGTCCTTTATTATGGGACATCCAGTGACAGTGTATGTTTCACACGCAGTTGTGATTTTGTTAACAAGGACCTAGACTCAGTACCTAACTCCTAGTCGGCTGACTAAGTATGAGCGAATCATTGTAGGTGCAAGAAATGTAACCATTGGAGGGGGGAAGATGGCGGCCGGACGCTAACCCGGTCGGGAGCTCCTTGCCTCATACCACGAGTGATGCAGAGTTAAGCCGCTACGCTTTTTGAAAAAGTTAGTGAAATTATGTAAATGATGTAGAACTCTTGGTAGCCTCATCAAGTTATGAATTATACAATTTTACAATTGGGATCTCCGTTTCACCCCTTCTCAACCTCCGGAGCCCGTGAAGCCTGTGGAGCCTGCAGCGTTGGTTCGGAGACGGAGACGGAGACGAGCACGGAAGGCACGGAAAAGATAAACTTTAAACTTTTAAAAAACCCGATCCGAACTTACTTGCTGCTAAGGGATTGCCTCCCGGTGCCGGGCGAGAGCAGAGCCGACATACACTCGCAGTCGCACACTCGACGGTGAGCGCAGGGCAGGAGATCCGAGCTTCGCAGGATCTCGGCGGCAGCAGCGGCAGCTCTGGGCGCAACTCGCAGGTCTCGCAGGTCTTTCGGTGGGAGGTGGCTTGTGTAGCCCAACGCAGCTGTAGAAGGGCAGTAAGGCAGATCTCGATCTTTTTCCGGGGGAAGGCTAAGGAAGCTAGGGAAGCTACACGGAGCACTTCTGCCCCTTCTGCCCCTAACAAACAGAAATTCACAAGTGAAGGTAGACGCGAAGGTAGACGTGAAGGCTCAGAGATACTCGAGGTACTCAGGGGTGCTGGAGGTTTGGTGGAGAGCTTTGCTATAGAGAGCTTTACTGTAGTTCATGGTTCAGAATCACATTTGGAGCCCTCACCGGATAAAAAGCTTGCCCCAATACTCCCTACACAATTAGAGTTGTCAATAGCTCAGACACCTCTGTCTTGCTTCATCCAAAGCAAGAATCCCATAGAGAGGTTACTTCCAGCACAGGTGGAGGGGCAGAGTCAGACTCTTGTGAAGGCGTTAGACCAACCCTCAGCCTGTATAGACGACGCAGGTCCTAAAGGGGAGGAGGGTGAAAAACAAAGGAGGGAGCCACAGTTAGGGCTAAACCCCCCTGGTGAGTTACCCGGAGAGCCCCAGGGTCCTAATAAAGAGTTTCTACAAGCCACTACCGGTGAATTACCACAACTACCACCTTTGGTTAGTCCTGATAATAAAAGTAGGTCCTCCTACTGTCTTAGGAATAGACAGTTTTTGAAAGCGAATTTCCCACCCATTACGAAACAGCCAGTTGTCCCCAGGATTACCAGAAGAGTTACCCGCAAAGCCCTAAAACTTCAAACGATTAAAGGCAGTAATAAGAAAAAACAAACAGGGGACAGTCTAGAGGTTAGGGAGGAAAGCAAGACCTCCAAAATAAAAGTTACCCCATCATTAAGGTCGTATTTTAAAATACTGAGTCAAGGTTATAATAAGGAGAAAAATAAGGAACAGAGAGAAACAACATTGTCTAGAAGTGAAATGGACGATAGCCTGACTCCCGGCACAATTGATGAAGTTAGTGGAGCAGCGGAGGGGGGGACAAATGAAATGGATGTCGATCTTACGCAGTTACCTACTTTCTCTCAAAGTCAAAGTTCTAGTCCGACTCGAAGCTTACCACCCAGTTCAGACAAAAATCCGCTTCATAGCTTAGCACAGAGTCTCCCTGGAAACACATCCACCGACTTGTCAATAACTGTGTCTAAAAATCAATTTCTGTCTCGAGACCCCGTACCCTGCTGGAAAAGATGATGGAAGAAATCAGATCAAGGTTTGAGATCTCGGAAAACAACCAAAATAAGATACAAGAAAGATTTGAGCTGCTGGATGTTAAGATGAATGCGCTGGGAGAGAGAGTCAAAGCAGTGGAAGAGGTGGTGGAAGAGCTAAATAAAAATGCTGAAGCAACCCAGAAGGAGATAAGAGCTCTGAAAGTCAAAGATAAAAATATTGAAGAAAAACTGGAAGTGCTAGAAAATCAATCTCGAAGGTGCAACCTCAGACTGCTCAATGTTCCTGAAGGACGAGAGGGTCCAGACATATAAAACTTTGTGGTCTATCTGCTGGAGGAGTGTTTCCCTTGGAGTAAAACCCAGGGTCTGTTAGAAGATATACAAAGGGTACACAGAGATCCCTTCGGCAAATCAAAGGAAAGAAAAAACCCTAGGAAAATCTTAATAAATTTTAAGATTTACACACTCAAAGAAAAAATACTGAGTGAGGCACTGAAAGTAGGAGATCTCAGCAAGGATAATTGGACTTTTAGAATTAGATAGGACATCCCAAAAGTGACTCAGGATAGGCAATGGGAACTAGGTCAGTTGATGCCGGAATTAAAAACATTAGGCGCCACTGTCCAAATGAAATTCCCAGCCTCCCTCAGAATAATGTGGAAGAACAAAATGCACAATATTAGATATCCCAAAGAAGTCGAATCCTTAATCGGACAAATACGAGACCAGATAAAAATTCAATCACTGACCCAAATATAATCATACAAACTTAGCTGTTTGAAAAAAAAATGAGGAAAAAAGTGGTAGCGACTTATAAGAAAAATTAAATAGAGGCAGGGAGCTCAAAGGGGGCCAAGAATAGAGCCCAAAGGAGAATCAGGGAGGTTCCCCCATGGAGGGTGGGTGTATCTTCTCACTTTGGTTTTGTTTCTTTTCATTACTTTCATTTTAGTTTTAACTTATAATCTCAAAAAAAAGGAAAGAAGGAAAAAAAAAGCGGTGAAAATGCACAGGGGGAAGGGAGCAAGATAGGGAAAAACCTCAAAAAATTGTCCTCTTCAACTCAAGAGATATAGAAGGAAGGAGAAATTCAGGGTATGAGACAAATAAAGATAACTACCTGGAATGTGAATGGGCTACGCACCAAGAGTAGGCGGAGGAAGATCTTTGAATATTTAAAATCATTTGATAGTGAGATCTTAATCCTGCAAGAAACTCATTTATTAAAGAAAGAATGGGAGGAAATAGTGAAAAGTATAAGCTGGTTGGACTCATATATATGTACGGACCAAGAATGTGTTATCAAGGGGGTAGCTATATTAATTAAGAAATCTCTGAGAGCAAGGATAGAGTCTACAGAAGTAGATCATAAAGGAAGGTGGGCAATAGCTAATGTTAGATTACTTAACCAAACCCTCTCTGTGGTGGGCTATTACGGTCCAAATTTGGACGATCCTTCTCCCCTTCAAACACTATATTCACATCTGATCACAATACCAGGCCCCATCATTATAGGTGGAGATTTTAATATTATACCAGACCCTAAAGTTGACAGGTACCCAAAGGGGAAACAAACCAATCTCCCGAAAATGAGAGAATGGCTGAGAATTTATAAAAAGGATTTGAACTTAATAGACATTTGGAAAAAGAAGGGTGATGATCAAGAGAAGTTCTCTTTTAAGAACAAGAAGCTAGGGATACAGTCTAGAATTTACTTCTTCTTAATAGATCAGGGCCTACTGAAAAAAAAACTAAAAGTTGCCCATCTCCCTGCTCATCTTTCAGATCACTCGGCAGTACAAATGATAATCGCATTAGAGGATATAGCGAAACCTTCAAGGTGGACTATGGATCGTTCAATTCTTTTAAATTCCGAGACTGTCAACCAACTCAGGGAGGAGACAGAACATTTTTTGAGACCAATAATGAAGGGGCTCCAACACATATAGTTTGGGATACATATAAAGCGGTGATTAGGGGTATTTTGTTAAGCCTAGCCTCCCATAAATCGAGAGAGCTTAAAAGGAAGATACAAAATATAGAAGAAAACATTTCATCATTAGATCAGCAAATAATCACAGATCCAAAAGAGCCAACTTTGGAAGCAGAGAGACTTAATCTAAAAAATAGGCTTTCAGAAATTCTAGAAGATAAGTTGAAAGAAAGGTGGGAATGTAGCAAGCTGGCACATTACGAATATGGGGAGGGCTGTGGAAAATTATTGGCTTGGAAAATAAGAACAGATAGGTCTAGAAACAAAATTCCATTTATAGACCCAAGCAACCCAACACATAACGCAGCAGAAGAAGATACTATAAAGCAAGAATTCTTAGCCTTCTTTGGTGATCTCTACTCCGATGACTGTAATCCATCTATGGAAGAGATTGGCACATTTCTAGAAGCTCAAAATAACCCAAAGCTAACTCAAGAAGAGAAAGACAAATTAAATTCAGAAATCACTACTCTAGAAGTTGAGCAAGTTATTAGAAACTTAAAAAGAGTTAAGGCTGCAGGTCCGGACGCCCTCCAAAATGAGATTTATATTAATCTAAAAGACACTTTTGTTATCCCCCTTACTACTCTCTTTAGCAAAGTCTTTCTTGAAAACTGCAGTCTTCCTGACTCTTGGAATGATGCAACTATTTCTATCCTCTTAAAACCGGGTAAAAATTCTAAGAGATGTTATGTTATGTTATTAATTTTTATAACGCGCACAGCTGCCCCAGCGAAGGGGCGTCCTGGTGTGTGAACAGGTACTAAACATAACAGAACAAAAGGAAGAATCCTAGTGGGGAGCAGGGAACAGAAAGGTTTTAATCATACGTCTGAAGACAGTAAGATTGTTCAGCGCACGAATATGGGCCGGTAGAGAATTCTACAGACCAGCAGCGAGTACTCGGTAAGAACGACCACCCATCCTACTGAGCTTGAAACGGGGGCAAAGCGCCAGATGAAGAGCCTCCGATCTTAGAGACCTCAGTGGTACATACGGGGTTAGCAGATTCGCTAATGCCGGCGGCGAAGAAAGCTTCAGAATTTTAAAAGCCAGGCATAGTGACTTAAACTGAATTCTTTACCTGACCGGCAGCCAATGAAGAGCGGAAATCGTACTGGACACAGAGCAGTATTTAGGGAGGCCAACTATAGCCCTTGCTGTGGCATTCTGCACCCTTTGGAGTCTAGATGCTTCGGCCTGATTGACCCCTAGCAGCAGGACACTGCCGTAGTCCAGCTGAGATAAAACCGTGGCTTGAACCACGATTTGCCGAGTAGAAGAGTCAAAAAACCTGAGGATAGGTCTGAGGCCGCGCAAAATACCATAACAGGTGGCCGCGACCTTCTTCGTGTGACTCGAGAAGGATAGGGCTGAGTCCATCCAGGCTCCTAGGTTCTTTACCTCGGAGACAGGGACGGGAGTGACGCCCAATTCCGGCGGCCACCACTGATCACCCCAGAGCTCTGCATGTTTCCCCAACACCATAACTTCCGTTTTTTTGGCGTTCAGTTGTAGGCAATTAGATCTTAACCAGTTTGCCACCGCCAAAAGTCCTGCTCGGAATCTGGGGGCGTCCATCTCAGGGTCACTGCTCAAAGTCACCGCAAGCTGCGTATCGTCAGCATATGAGGTCATAGTCAAACCCCATTGTTTGACGATCACAGCTAGCGGTTGCACATATAAGTTGAACAATGTTGGGCTCAACGAGGAACCCTGAGGGACTCCCAGATCCAACGAGTGAAAGGTGGACTGGCCAGGTGGTATAGCCACTTTAAAGGACCGACCGGAGAGGAAAGAGCAGAACCACCGAAGGGCAATCCCCGCGATACCAGCCTCCTCCAGACGCGAGACCAGAATGCGGTGAGACACAGTGTCGAACGCGGCGCTCAGGTCTAATAAAAGGAGCGCCGCCGTTCGCCCAGCATCGAGTACTCCACGTAAATGCTCGGTCATGTAGAGCAGCGCGGTCTCGGTACTGTGTCCCGACCGAAAACCATTCTGACTCGGGTCTAAGATGTTATTTCGAGCAAGGTGGTCGGTCAGGATGGAGTTTACATGTGCCTCAGTGATTTTGGCTATCCAGGGGAGAAGGGATATGGGGCGATAGTTCTCAGGTAGAGCTGGATCCAAGGTGGCCTTCTTTAAGACAGGAGTGACTACCGCCTGCTTCCACAAGGAAGGGACCGTTCCCGAGGCTAATGACAAATTAATCAGGGACAGCATCGAGGCCCGACACGAAAGGGGAAGTATCCTGATATGATCAGGCTCCAGCGGATCTAACGGAGACCCAGATTTGATCCTCAGACCCAGTGTGTCAAAGGCCTCCATGGACAATGCCGGCAGACAGGACAGGGTCTCCACCTCTATCGAGTTAAGGCTCACCAACTCTGAATCATTCAGGGAGCAGTTAAATCCTCGGTAAATAGTCTGCACTTTTTCTAAAAAGAAGGATGCCAAACCTTCACAATGAGCGTCAGTGCAGATAGCAGTCGAGGTGGCCCTTTTATTCAGAAGATCCTTGATGACCTTAAAGATTAGTTTAGAGGGATTGGTACTGGTTTGGAATTCCTGGGTTTTGATGATGCGAGTCCTACCGTCCTATATCCATCTTCAATTGCGACTACAACATTTTTACCCAAATAATGGCGAAAAGACTTGGTTGTGTGATCGGTTCCCTAATTGACTCTAATCAAAAAGGCTTTGTGGCAGGTAGAAATTTGCAAGATTTAACCCACGAGCTTATTGGAGCTATAGATATTGCCATCTGCGAGAAGCTGCCCCTTTCTATAATCACTATAGATAGAGCAAAAGCATTTGATAGAGTCAACTGGCTCTATCTGAGTGAAGTACTAAAAAAATTTGACTTAGGAACTAACATCTTGAATATGGTAAAAAACATCTACAATGCTCATAAGGCCAGAATATTAATCAATGGGGAGCTAACTGATCAACTTTTAATACAGAGAGGTACACGCCAGGGATGCCCCCTATCCCCGCTATTATTCAATTTATATATGGAACCAGCAGCAGAATGTCTCAGGAACCATCTAGCCATTGCCCCTTTCTCTCACCAAGGTTGGCATAAAAAAGTAGCACTATATGCAGATGACCTAATGATATTTACATCACATCTTAAAGAAGCCCTTTAAGCAACGGAAGAGACTCTAATGAGCTTTGGGAAAATCTCGGGTTATCAAATTAACAAATCTAAAACAGAGACTATGACTTGGAACGAGGTCTTCTTGAGCCCATATACCAAAGAAAAAATCAGATACCTGGGTATTGACTTGGTTAAAGATCTAGATAAGGTTCCACAGATTAATTTCCATAGAGTCCAGGTTGAAGTTAAAAGATTGCTGAAAGTATGGAGTAGCTTGCCGTTGTCTATACTGGGTAAATCAAACATTCTTAAAATGTCAGTCCTACCGAAGTTTACGTTCATCTTCGGAGCCATTCCGCTCGAGTTCAATAGGGTGTCTATTAAGAAAATCCAGGGAGAGTTATCAAGTTTCATTTGGTCATCAAAAAAACCCAGAATTGCTTGGACTAAAATAAGGAGAAGAAAAAACCAGGGTGGGTTAGCCACCCCAGACATTTTAGAATACTGTAGAGCATTCCAATTTAAAAATAATAGAATCTTGTTAGGCCCACATGAAAATTGCCCATTATATATGCAGATAATGACAAATAACACCAGTCACTTCCTTTTTAAATTCGGTCACCCGAAATTTTTCAAAAAAGTTACGTTGA
This sequence comes from Lissotriton helveticus, assembly GCF_964261635.1. Classification (NCBI taxonomy): domain Eukaryota; kingdom Metazoa; phylum Chordata; class Amphibia; order Caudata; family Salamandridae; genus Lissotriton; species Lissotriton helveticus. Next base: position 1,276,253,647 of record NC_136067.1, on the reverse strand, counting down.
AGACTCTAAGAGCAGCTGCAAAATCATGGTATTGCATCAGGTCGACTGTGAATATCCCCCTTTACAGCGATAAAGCTCCTATTTGGGACTCACCTAGTACCCCGGAATGTCTTAAAGACTCCTTGTCGCTCCCCCTAAAATCAGCAGGAATTGTAGTATGGGGGCAATTACTATATCAAAATAAAATCCTAGACTGGGAAATATTAAATGAAACCACAAACTCTTCTCTAGCTAAGTTTAAATATTATCAACTCTTAAGTTGGGCAAAATCAGTTAAGGAAACCAAAACAGGCAATACAACCCTAGAAAGCAAAATGTTGGAGACGCCTTTCAAAAAAGAGGTATCAGTCTGGTATTGGGCCCTCATAACATCAGGGGAGGAAGAATTTCGGATACCGGAGAAAATTTGGGGGAAAGATCTGCCAACGCTGGATACAAACCTCTTATGGCAAGTATCTATGAGCAAATGCTGGTGAATAGTAACATCTGCGGCATTAAAAAGAAATCACTTATATACAACCCACAGGGCTTATTGGACGCCGGAAAAACTATCAAAATTTAGTGGATCTGTGGTGAAGTCCTGCCCGAAATGCGGTTTACCGAAGGCCAATGACCTTCATATGTTCTGGCAGTGCCCCCATCTCGAGGATTTCTGGAAGGCGGTGGGTAATACCATAGAAGAGGTTTTGGGAAAACAGCTAACAGTGAGTATGGATTTGGTTTTTTTCGGGGTGTCCGGGTCTCTATCAGCAGACAGACCAACAAAACGGGAAGAAAATCTGGTGTTTCTTTTAATCTTTTTAGCCAGAAGAGAGATATGTGTAAAATGGATCACACCAATAGCTCCACTACAGGAGGAGTGGCTCTCTTCAGTGCTTAGAATATATAATTTAGATGAAAAAAAGAAACCATTTTCAAAAAAATTTTGCTTTTGGGAACTGTGGGAAAATCATTTTCATGGTATATAAGTTTCGAATGTCAGATCTTTTATTGTGTTCTTCCTCCTGGTTTTGTCTTCTTTATAAGTACGTCCTATGATTAAGTGCAAGCAACACTTAATAGGATTAAAGGTCTATTAGAGTAGCCATTATGGCTAGCTCAACCCACCCCGAATTTACAACCTTCTACAATAGTAACTGGAAGTAAAGGGTCCCCTAATTTTTCCCATATGGTTCAAACACGGTGATAGGTACAGGACACGTTTCGAAGGGAAAAGGGCGCAACCCTGATAACTCCTTACTATTAGTGATGCACAATGAGGACAAAAAAAAAAGAACAAAAAAAAAAGAAATGTAACCATTGCTAGGTGTAATATTCTGAACCCAGCAACACTGCTACCTGATTCACACTTTGCAGAAGTGAAGGGAGAAGTCGAACATGACTGTATCGACCTGACTGAATACAGTACAAAACCACGTCCAGACATAAGCGAAGAGGCATTAATAAATTCTGAATATGAACTATTTGTAGATGGCTCATGTATGAGGAAGGAGGTTTGAGTGTTGCCTATGTAGTGTGCACATTGGGGGGTCCAGTTGAAGCATCCTATTTACCTGGAGTCAAGTCTGCACAAGTAGCTGAATTGGTTGCATTAACAAAAGCCTGCAAATTTGTGAAAAATTAGAAAGTAACCATTTACACTGATAGTCAGTATGGATACGGGCTTGTGCATGACTTTGGCCAACTCTGGATGCAAAGGGAGTTTCTGACTTCTTCAGGTACTCCTATTAAAAATGGTCATTATGTAAAGGATTTGCTGGAAGCAATTCAATTACCAAAAGAAGTGGCTGTGGTCAAGTGTGCTGCTCACCAATCCGGGAATGACAAAGTGACAGCTGGCAACAGATATTCTGACCAATTGGCCCAATATTGTGCCTAAATATAAAATTGATGCATGTGGAAACAGCTGCCAACTTATGTTGCTTGAATGTGTGAGAATGTGGGAGGAAGTGAGAGATTTGCAAAATGAAGCAGAACCAAAGGAAAGGGAAGAGTGGAGAAAAATAGGTTGTCAGGAAAGGGTTGAAGATGATGTCATTGTTTACCTTGATGGTAGGCCTGTGTTACCAGACTGTATGCTTGCTCCTATGGCTAGGATGTTCCATGGAGATTCCCATCTAGGGCGAGATGCCATGATCAGGTTGTTTGGACAGAGTTGGTTCAATGTGAGATTCAGCAATGTAGCAGAGAGCCTTTGCCAGAGGTGTCTAGTTTGCCAGCAAATGAATCCTGGAAGGAAAACTGTAGTGTTGCCAGGAAAGATTGGAAAGGCAGAAGGCCCATTTATAAGACTACAGATTGATTTCATCCAGTTATCCCCTTGTCGAGGACTAATATATATACTTGACATTTTCTGTTTGTTGTCAAAATGGGTGGAAGCTTACCCCACACATAGGAATGATAGCATCACTGTAGCCAAACTGCTACTCAGAGAACTCATACCTAGGTTTGGTTTTCCAGTAACAATTGAATCAGACCGAGGCTGTCATTTTAATAATGAAATAATTGGCCTAATCTGTGAAGCATTCAACGTTAAGCAAAAGCTGCACTGTGCATACCACCCAGAGACTTCTGGAGTGGTAGAACAACTGAATGGCACAATCAAGTCAAGATTGGGAAAGATGTATGAATCTACCCGATTAGAGTGGCCAGATGCTTTACCTCTTTTTCTGATGGGACTCAGAAGTATTCCAGACCGGAACACAGGCTTGAGTCCTCATGAAATACTAATGGGAAGAGCAATGAGGCAAGCATGGGTGCCAGGACACAAGCTGATAAATATATCTGATGATTTAGTACTGGAGTACTGCAAAGAACTGACTGACCAAGTGCGTTCTATCTCTCACCAGGTTGGGGAAGACTGTCGCCAGACAAGCAACTCCAGCACATGACCTGAACCCAGGTGATTGGGTAGGGTTAACCCCTCCCATGCTCATGACGAGCTGAGCTCGTCATGAGCCACGGTTCCAGTGTGCTCATGACGAGCTGAGCTCGTCACGGCCGTTAGAACGCTCGCACGCGGGGATAATTCGCCTGCTGTGCTGAACGTTCTATGAAAAAGGGTGTGGCTCATGACGAGCTCAGCTCGTCATGAGCACCGGGGCGCTGTGCGCCCCCCCCCCCCCAGCACAGCAGGGGAATGTGCCCCGCAGTGAAGGGGTTAAAGAAACACACTCGAAAATCTTGCCTTGCACCAAGGTGGGGAAAACCACGTCAAGTAATTTTAGTTACCACCACAGCTGTAAAGTGCGAAGGAGTTCCACACTGGATCCATGCCAGTCACACAAAAAAAGTGACTGAACCTGATGAAACTGAAGCTGAAGGTTGTGCAGCTATGGGGTCTCAAGATATCGATCCTGAAGTAACTGAAGGGGAACAACCAAGCACCAGTCAAGATGATTGGATTCCAGTAGTTGATATACCTGCAGAATACGTGAGAACCAGAAGTCAGACTTATCTAGACAGTGAGAGTGATAGAGAGGATGAGATAGGTCTGGAAGAGCGTACTCAGATTACAGAAATTCAAGCTAACTGTAATTCTGAGGAGGACCAGATAGGGAAAGATAAAGATACCTGTAGGAGAGTAGGGTCTGCTATCCTATGGTCACCCCAAATTTTTGCTTTTTGCTTCACTGGTTTTAGACTACTGAGGCTATGGGCCTGCTAATCAGACCCCCAGCCTGCTGTTCTCTCTCTAAATTAGTAATACATGTGCTATAGGTACATAACACAATTGGAAATGGACTCCTTGTCAGCCCCTGTACCAGGCACTATAGGTGCTCAGGGCATAGGTGCCACCAAGGCCTACCAGGGGCTGCAGCATATCTTTTGCCACCCCTGGATGGTTCTTAAATTGACACAACTGGCTGATCACTCAGCTGGGGCAAGGTGGTGTAATCACCCCTTGCTTAGATATAGTATACCTATATCTAAACCTATATCTGGACACATATAAACCTGTGAGCCACTCCTATGGAAGGCCTTATCAATCCTGGAGGCAGAGTGCATGTGAGATGGAGCTCTAGCATGAGCTGAGCCTGTCTGCAGCCGTCGGGAACAAATCCCTAAGCTGTTTCAGGATAATGCCATACCATATACTATTAAGTGCATTATAATCCTCGCGGTTATATAGCAACTCTGGTTTGGCTTTATCAAAACATGTCGTGTAAGGTGTCATACAATTTGGAATACTATCCCCTCGCCAGTTCTGGCGACGGGGATAGCATTCCACCCCTCTAGAGGGGTAAGACATGTTACTTTACTTAAATGCGGTTAATTTCTAAAAGGGCCTCAGATCCACAAAATGGATGCTTCTGCCACAGACACAAGTCTGACCCCCTGAAGCTGACTGAAACTCAGCCCAAGGGGCCTGGACAAAGGGTTTCCTGTCGCAGGGCGGTGTTACAACCCCCCAGACAGGAGATAGTGGATTGTAGCAGGGAGGTTTGCAAGAAACCAGACACTGCCTGGGGAGCACAAGGCTGCACCTTGCATAATCCGGCCAAACCGGTTCTGGGGCACTCCAGCCCTCGTGCCAGCGCGGCCTGGATCAAAGGAAGGGGGTGTATCCACCCACTTCCTAGGTCCCACCCATAGGAGGGGACCTAGCAGGTAATCCAGCCCCCCAGATTCGAATAAGAGTGGGAGCAGTGCCAATGCACTTCAAATTATCCTGATGAAACATAAGAAATGAAACTGTGGACCCTTTGACATCCTACTCGACGTAGAAGACTGAAGAATCTCCCTTGTGGTCAAGGAGTGACCACCCTGTGCAAACAGGCACCATCCAGCCCTCGACATCTACTTTGTTGCAGTTCCCGCCGGAACTCGAGCGACAGAGATCAACAAGATCAAGCTTGCCTGCCTTCTAACAGCCCGATCCACAGTCCCTGCAGAGTTGAGACCCGTGGAGGTGACCAGAAGCGTGGGGCACGCCATCTTGAAAAGACCACGAGATGCTGACCGTGCAGCCCCCGAGTGACCCTCGAAGCTGTACAACGGGGTTTGAGAAGCCCCAACCCTGAGCCACTCTTGCACCGAAGTTCAGCCCTCCACACTCGACGAGTGCTGCGTGGGGCCCTTCTGCTTCTTTTGACTCAATGAGTTGGCCTGTCCCTTGCCAGCTGGCTTGTGGCCCCTGTGCCGACGAAACTTGAAATTCGACTTGTGATTCTGGTTGCTCCAGATTTGCACCAGCTCCCCTGAAAAGGAGCCCCCACTTTGACCCTCCTGGTCCGAGTGAGAAGCAATCTTCCGGTTCCGCGTGGATTGCTTTTGCCAAGTGTTGTTTGCTCCAATCTTGAAGCCGATAGCGCCGACGGCGAGAGCCTGCGCGGGACAGATTGTGACCTGCTCCTGGACTTCGTAGAGGCCCCAGAGCCCACGTGACAGCGGAGAGAAGCTCCTCAACAACCACCTGATTGTGCCCGACATTGCCTGGTTCCGTCCTGGTTCCACCCTGGTCACTGCTGAGTGACCCAGACTCTGTCCCCTCTGCTTTCAGGTACTTTTTGACTTGAGTCCACCCTTGGACTCCACCGGACACTTCTCCTTCACCTCGCCTGCAGCCCTTTCAGCTCCAAGCACCAAGAGCCTGCGTGACGAAACCCGACTCAACTTCGACCCTGTGCACCCACTTCCTGTGGGTGAGGTAACATTGCAGCGCCGGTGTTCCCACACTGGTACACACCTCTAGGGTCTGTGTCTTAAGTTTTGTTCCTCTAGGTTCAGCGGAAGTGTCCTTAAACTTTAACTTTGTAACTTTTACGCACCATTGGTTAACATTGATGCATGCGTGCACTTTCTGCACTGCACCCGAATCCTGCGGGCTTTTCCCGACTTCAGCATTGCTTGTCCCGACTGCTCCCAGCGATTCCCTAGGCCCTAGGCCTAACCACTGATCGAATGGTCTCTCTTATACCATTTTTTTTGTATATGGTTTGAGTGGCCCCTTGGCCTCATCCAAAATTGTGCAACTTTGTAGGTTATACTGTGCTTTCGATTTAACGCTTGTGCCCCTTTATTCATAAAGAATACTGGGGATTGTTTTAGTAATAAATACATATATTTTTACAATATATACTTGTGTGGTGTCCTTTCATTTGATATTACAGGATTGTATGTGGTAAAACAGCTCGCTTAACACGACCTCTTAAGTTAAGCCTTTAAGGCTGCTTAGTCCATGCTACCCCTAGGATAGCTTGTCTAATAAGGTTGACTTACAACCAGACACCATAAGGGTTGTTTGGACTGATACAAGGTGGTTCCAGAATTGGAAACATCATATATCAGGCCAACTTCTCACATTGGTGAGCAGCGGTGCGGATTTGAGCTTGCTGTTTGTTTTACCATTGCAATCTTTTTATCAAATTGAAAGAGCACATCAAGTACCTCTAGGTACATATAAATCAAAAGCTTAGCATATTTAAGTTCTACTGAACTTAGTAGTTGTAGATTAAAGGGATTAGCACACCCTGACTACAACTCACTAGCAAGGTACAGTAGGGAAACACTTAGTGTAGGTAGGTGCATCACTTACACCACACTAGAGTCATGTCTGACACAGGAAAAGCCTCAGGGTCTGTTCCTGTGACAGTTGACCTTACCCAGGCAACTTCCAGCTATGACAAACTAACCCACAAAGACTTGGTTGCCTTGTGCATCTCAAGAGGGTTAAAAAGGGGCAGAAGTCCCACCAGTCCTTCCCTGATAGCCATTCTAGAACAGGATGACTTGGAAAAGGCAAATGCAGTTCCCTTAGAATCAGGAGATGGAGTGGACCCCACAGCCACTGAGACCACCCCAGAGGAGGAAGAAGAGGAGGTAGAAGAGGAGGAGGACTCAGAGGTAGATGACCCTGAAGATCAGGATCAAGGGGTTAACCAGGTTGTAGTTGCCAGGCTTAACCAGGCCAACTTAAACCTACTGGGAAATGGAGAGGGCCAGCACCTCCCCAGGTCCCACCAGAGCATTCTCCCAGGCAACAGAAGAGTGAGATCTCCATCAGGGGACTCTCATATTTCTAGTGCCTCAAGAGAATCTCAGAGAGGTATGACTGCCTCACAAAAGATAGAGCATAAGGCCAGGATGAGAGCTGTCAAACTCCAAATAGAGAGGGAGGAGGTAGCCCTGGCTCAAGCTAGACTTGCCTTGGCAAGAGAGCAGAAATTGTGTGGCTTAGATGTCACTGGTGGCAGCAATATTCCTAGAGAAAAAGTCAGGAGCTATGATAATAGAAACCTGACAAAAATTGTGGCCCCCTACAAGGAAGGGGATGACATCCACAAATGGATGACTGCTCTTGAGAGAGCCTGCATGGTACAGCAGGTTCCTCAGGATCAGTGGGCTGCAATTTTATGGTACTCCTTTTCAGAGAAAGGGAGGGACAGGCTCCTCACAGTTAGACCTGAGGATGCCAAAAACTACTCTGTCTTGAAGAGTGCTCTTATTGGAGGGTTTGGCCTAACCACTGAGCAATACAGGTTGTTGTTCAGAGACACCCAAAAAGCACAGACTCAAGACTGGACTGATTTTGTAGATTGTGCCACTAAGGCTCTGGAGGGTTGGTTGCAGGGAAGTAAAGTTTCAGACTATACAGGATTGTACAATCTTATCATGAGAGAGCAGATCCTTAATAACTGTACAAACCAGCTGTTGCATCAATACCTTATTGACTCTGATCTGACCTCTCCCCAAGAATTGGGAAAGAAGGCAGACAAATGGGTCAGAACAAGGATTAAGCAGAAACCCCAGAACCAAGGTGGTGACCAGAAGAAAACAGACCAGAAGGGTGGAAATCAGAAAGATAAAGAAAAGGACCAGAAGTCTTCAGGCCCCCAAAATAGTAATAAGGAGGGTGGTTCCCAAAATGGAAACAAGAAAAAGAAGAATAATGGCCCAAAGAAACCTTGGTGTAATACCTGCAAATCAGTTTCACACTGGGGCAGTGAATGCACCAAGACAAATCCAGTCCCCACCACTGCAGCTCCTAAAGCACCTGCACCCCCTAGTTCAGTAAGCAGTGGTGGAACACAGCCAAAGGGTGTAGTAGGGTTAACCCTGGGTACTGAAGTAGGATCTGGCCTAGTCAGAATCCCTACTCAGGCAGTTCTCCTATATGATGTGGACTTAGCTTTGTCCACTACAGTGAGTCCCAGTAACCTGGGCAAATATAGGCAGACGCCTTTAATCAATGAGAAACTGGCTCAGGCCTACAGGGACACATGTGCCAGTGTCACAATGGTGACACCTGACTTTGTGGACCCTGGACAGATTGTACTAGGTGAAAGTTACCTAGTGACCAATGCAAGCAACTCCACTACTTCCCATAGTGTGGCAGTTGTGAACTTCTCCTGGGGAGGGGTAGATGGCCTAAAGAAAGTTGTTGTGAGTGCAGACCTCCCAGTAGACTGTCTGTTAGGCAATGATCTTGAAAGCTCAGTTTGGTCAGAAGTGGAGTACAGGACTCATGCAGAAATGCTAGGGATTTCAGCTCATGTCCTTGCAGTGACAAGGTCTCAGGCTAAGAAGTGCCTTCCTGAACCAGTGGTGGATCTTGAAACAATAGACCAACCACAACCCAAGAGAAGGAGCAAGAGAGGAAAGGCTGAGCCTTCCACCTTGCCCCAGGTTGAGGATCAGGTTTCACAGGAAACTGATTCTGCAGTCCAAGAGGAGACTGTCTCTGGGGAACTTGAACCTGACCAGGTTGAGTTTCTGGGGACAGGGGGACCCTCAAGGGCAGACCTGGAGCAGGCTAAATTAGATTGCCCTTCACTTGAACCCCTCAGACAGCAGGCTGCTGCTGAGGCTGCTGGGGATGCCCAAGGTACCCATACTGTGTATTGGGATGATGGACTCCTTTACTCAGAGGCTAGAGACCCCAAGCCTGGTACAACCAGGAGGTTGGTCATACCTCTGAAGTTTGGGGGTTTCCTTCTTACCTTGGCCCATGATATTCCCCTTGCAGGACACTTAGGCCAGAACAAAACGTGGGACAGGCTTGTTTCACACTTTCACTGGCCTCACATGTCAGAAAATGTCAAGGAGTTTTGTCGCTCCTGTGTCACTTGCCAAGCCAGTGGTAAGTCAGGTGGCACAACAAAGGCCCCCCTCATACCACTACCTGTGATGGGGGTACCCTTTGAAAGAGTTGGAATAGATATTGTGGGTCCCATGGATCCTCAAACAGCATCTGGGAACAGATTTATACTGGTGGTAGTGGATCATGCCACCAGGTATCCAGAAGCTATTCCCCTGAGGACCACCACAGCACCTGTGGTGGCAAAAGCCCTAATTGCAGTTTTCTCAAGAGTGGGCTTCCCAAAGGAGGTATTATCAGACAGAGGTACTAACTTCATGTCTAGTTATTTGAAAGCAATGTGGAAGGAATGTGGAGTAAACTACAAGTTTACCACACCCTATCACCCACAGTGCAATGGGCTTGTGGAGAGATTCAACAAGACCCTCAAGGGAATGATAAAAGGTTTACCAGAGAAGCTTAGGCGGAGATGGGACATCCTTTTACCCTGCTTGCTCTTTGCTTACAGAGAGGTCCCACAGAAGGGGGTTGGCTACAGCCCTTTTGAACTTTTGTTTGGCCACCCTGTGAGGGGTCCACTATGTTTGGTGAAGGAAGGATGGGAGTTACCTCTCAAAAAGCCTAAGCTAGATGTAGGGGACTATGTACTTGGTCTCCGCTCCAGGATGGCTGAGTATATGGAAAGAGCATCCAAAAACCTGGAGGCCAGTCAAGAATTACAGAAAGCTTGGCATGACCAAAAGGCTGTTCTGGTTGAGTTCCAGCCAGGGCAGAAGGTGTGGGTGTTGGAGCCAGTGGCCCCAGCAGCACTCCAGGACAAATGGACTGGACCCTACCCTATCATTGAGAAAAAGGGAGAAGTCACCTACCTGGTTGACTTTGGAACCCCCAGGAGCCCCCACAGGGTGCTCCATGTGAATCGTTTGAAAGCATTTGTGGACAGGGAGGACATGAGCTTGCTCATGGCCACAGATGGGGAACAGGAGGAAGAGAGTGACCCTATCCCAGACCTGCTTTCTCATAACCCTGATGATGGTTCAGTTGATGGAGTAGCCTTGGCAGGCAGCCTCACTGACCAGCAACAGATGGACTGCAGACAAGTTTTGCAAGCCCACAGACACTTGTTTTCACTCACACCCAGCCAGACTAACTGGTGCACCCATGAGGTGGACACTGGTGACAGTCTGCCTGTCAAGAATAAGATCTACAGGCAACCTGACCATGTCAGGGATTGTATCAAGGCTGAGGTGCAAAAGATGTTGGAGCTTGGAGTGATTGAGCCATCAGAGAGCCCATGGGCCAGCCCAGTAGTCCTTGTGCCAAAACCTCATACCCAAGATGGAAAGAGAGAAATGAGGTTTTGTGTGGACTACAGAGGTCTCAATGCTGTCACTAGGACAGATGCACATCCCATTCCAAGAGCAGATGAGCTCATTGACAGATTGGCCTCTGCCAAGTTTCTGAGCACATTTGATTTGACAGCTGGCTACTGGCAAATCAGACTAGCTGAGGAGTCAAAAGCCAAGACAGCATTCTCTACCCCCAGTGGACATTATCAGTTTGTGGTGATGCCCTTTGGTTTGAAGAATGCACCTGCCACCTTCCAAAGGTTGGTGAATCAAGTCCTTGCTGGGTTGGATGACTTTTGTGCAGCATATCTAGATGATATTGCTGTCTTTAGCTCCACCTGGGAGGATCACCTGATCCACCTGAAGAAGGTTCTCGAGGCCCTGCAAAAGGCAGGCCTGACTATCAAGGCTACCAAGTGCCAGATAGGGCAGAGTAAGGTTGTGTACCTGGGCCACCTAGTAGGTGGAGGTCAGGTTCAACCACTGGAGAGCAAAATCCAGACCATACAGGACTGGGCTCCTCCAGTTACCCAGACACAAGTCAGAGCCTTCTTGGGCCTGACTGGGTATTACAGAAAGTTTGTGAAAAACTATGGGTCCATTGTGACACCATTAAATGACTTGACATCCAAGAAGATGCCAAAAAAGGTTCAGTGGACAGTTAGCTGTCAGAAGGCATTTGATGACCTGAAGAAGGCCATGTGCTCTGCACCTATCCTGAAGAGTCCTGACTACTCCAAACAGTTCATTGTACAGACAGATGCTTCTGAGTTGGGGGTGGGAGCTGTGCTTTCACAACTTAATCAAGATGGTCAAGACCAGCCCATTGCTTTTATTAGCAGAAGGCTGACCCCCAGGGAGAAATGTTGGTCAGCCATTGAGAGGGAGGCCTTTGCTGTGGTTTGGGCCCTGAAGAAGTTGAGGTCCTACTTGTTTGGAACTCACTTCCTAGTTCAGACAGACCATAAGCCCCTCTTGTGGCTCAATCAGATGAAGGGTGAAAATCCCAAACTGCTCAGGTGGTCCATTTCCCTACAGGGGATGGACTTTACAGTGGAGCACCGCCCAGGGACTGACCATGGTAATGCAGATGGTCTCTCCAGGTACTTCCACTTAGAACATGAAGACTTATCTGGTCAAGGTTAGTTTAATGTCCCTGCATTTGGGGGGGGGTTGTGTAGGAGAGTAGGGTCTGCTATCCTATGGTCACCCCAAATTTTTGCTTTTTGCTTCACTGGTTTTAGACTACTGAGGCTGTGGGCCTGCTAATCAGACCCCCAGCCTGCTGTTCTCTCTCTAAATTAGTAATACATTTGCTATAGGTACATACCACAATTGGAAATGGACTCCTTGTCAGCCCCTGTACCAGGCACTATAGGTGCTCAGGGCATAGGTGCCACCAAGGCCTACCAGGGGCTGCAGCATATCTTTTGCCACCCCTGGCTGGTTCTTAAATTGACACAACTGGCTGATCACTCAGCTGGGGCAAGGTGGTGTAATCACCCCTTGCTTAGATATAGTATACCTATATCTAAACCTATATCTGGACACATATAAACCTGTGAGCCACTCCTATGGAAGGCCTTATCAATCCTGGAGGCAGAGTGCTTGGTTTAATGTGAGATGGAGCTCTAGCATGAGCTGAGCCTGTCTGCAGCCGTCAGGAACAAATCCCTAAGCTGTTTCAGGATAATGCCGTACCATATACTATTAAGTGCATTATAATCCTCGCGGTTATATAGCAACTCTGGTTTGGCTTTATCAAAACATGTCGTGTAAGGTGTCATACGATTTGGAATACTATCCCCTCGCCAGTTCTGGCGACGGGGATAGCATTCCACCCCTCTAGAGGGGTAAGACACGTTACTTTACTTAAATGCGGTTAATTTCTAAAAGGGCCTCAGATCCACAAAATGGATGCTTCTGCCACAGACACAAGTCTGACCCCCTGAAGCTGACTGAAACTCAGCCCAAGGGGCCTGGACAAAGGGTTTCCTGTCGCAGGGCGGTGTTACAACCCCCCAGACAGGAGATAGTGGATTGTAGCAGGGAGGTTTGCAAGAAACCAGACACTGCCTGGGGAGCACAAGGCTGCACCTTGCATAATCCGGCCAAACCGGTTCTGGGGCACTCCAGCCCTCGTGCCAGCGCGGCCTGGATCAAAGGAAGGGGGTGTATCCACCCACTTCCTGGGTCCCACTCATAGGAGGGGACCTAGCAGGTAATCCAGCCCCCCAGATTCGAATAAGAGTGGGAGCAGTGCCAATGCACTTCAGATTATCCTAATGAAACATAAGAAATGAAACTCTGGACCCTTTGACATCCTACTCGACGTAGAAGACTGAAGAATCTCCCTTGTGGTCAAGGAGTGACCACCCTGTGCAAACAGGCACCATCCAGCCCTCGATGTCTACTTTGTTGCAGTTCCCGCCGGAACTCAAGCGACAGAGATCGACGAGATTAAGCTTGCCTGCCTTCTAACAGCCCGATCCACAGTCCCTGCAGAGCTGAGACCAGTGGAGGTGACCAGATGTGTGGGGCACGCCATCTTGAAAAGACCACGAGACGCTGACCGTGCAGCCCCCGAGTGACCCTCGAAGCTGTACAACGGGGTTTGAGAAGCCTTAACCCTGAGCCACTCTTGCACCGAAGTTCAGCCCTCCACACTCGACGAGTGCTGCGTGGGGCCCTTCTGCTTCTTTTGGCTCAACGCGTTGGCCAGTCCCTTGCCAGCTGGCTTGAAGGACTGGACTTTTTAATAGTACCAGCGGTGCCAGGGAACAACACCTATAACCTTCATGGGATACCTGTTTCGGCGCACAAACTACAGAGACACGGGACACTTCCTTCGGCGTCAAAGATTCAAGGTTTATTACTGCAGGGAACACAGAAGTCACGGCAAGTACAACACGTGCAACTTGGGGAGACTGCTTCAAATTGGTTCTGTGGATCGCTCCTTTTATACAGATTTTACCCATAGGACATTATGATACACAAAGTTTACAACCCGGTTCCCATAATTATCCCTCAGAGGGGTCGCTTTGGTCACTTTGATGCACATAAGGTCCGGAACATAAGTGCGGAAACATTTGGCGGTTCTCAACTGTAAAAACCCATCTTCCCAACATTAGTGAATTCCAATCGGCAGTAAAACAGATTGAAATAGGAACAAGGACAGGTGCAGAGGAAGATGGAGACAGTGAGGGAATCGGAAAGGGTGTAAAAGGGGAGGTATCGGGAAACACGAAATACAGGCATCAAAGGGACGTGCCTAATGAGATGCACGGCTGAGACAATAAACCGGCACGGCAAGATGGGCCTCGAGCGGGGCCATCTGCCTTACAGTATCATCCCCCTCATCATAAAGACATTTACAAAGAACATGTGTCTTCTACAAATATCTTGGAAGTCTCAGGGTCGTGAAGCGGACATCGTCCGTTCGCTGGCTACTTGAGGGCAAGAGACAAAATGGATGCCGTATCTAAGATGGAACCCGTGGGTACTAATAAAAACCCACATAACAAACGAACGGTTTGAGTTAGCTCAGCGAAACTGCGCATATTTACTGAACTTGTCATTTGCGGTTCATAGATACCAGACTCGACCATATTCGTGCGAGTCGAAAACATCACTAAAAATCGTCACGGAACCTCAGACGCTCCTTTTGCCCTCATGTAGGCAAGCACTAATCAGAATCATATTCGATATTCATCAGACCCTCGAGATGTTGCTGTAGCATAGCTCTATCCAGACGAGTCCCTTTGGTAACAGGTGGCTGTCTCATACACGTTGTAGCACAGAGGCCACATAAGGCAGGACCACACTGTACACAAAGGCAACACGTGAACAGGAACGCTACAACGACCCCAATGATCATCAGAATTTTCCAACCCCAAGTCGACATCAGGCCCCAAAACCATCCAAGTAGCGTCCAATCCCCTACACCCACGTGTATGGATTCAGAGATTTTATGCAACTTTGAGATGGCTTGATAAACAGACGGAGCGTTATCAGGAATGAAAATACAGCAAGATGAATGGATCACCTTACAAACCCCACCTCGATCTGCCAAGATCACATCTAAAACCATTCGGTTTTGTAACGTCATAAGTCTATCCGCCTGAAGTTCTGTGGTGATATTACCAAGGGCACTGGCAGTAATATTAGCTGTCGATTCTACCACTCGAGTCAACTGTCTCAGGTTCCTACTATTAACCATAGGTCCCCAAAACGGGAGGAAACCCTTGAAAAAGTCTCCTGCCTCTTGACCGGCAGTATCCTCTTCGCTAATTACACCTCTCACAACTCTAGTCTTGTGATAATCTGCATCTACAGTGAACGTCGGAGGCAACAAGTTGGCAATAAAACATGAGCCCATAAAGTCAGAGGGCAACCATGCATATGCACGATCATGACAAATAAAGTAGGTACCCTTGGCAGCCAGGAACACAGGGGAGGAAACCATTGGCAGAGTGTAATTTTCAGTGCAAGCACTCTCTCCAAGTCGGGCTTTCGATCTTCGGCCACGACCTATTAGGCAAAAATTACCAATGTGGGGTACAACCCATATCGGAGGTAAACTTTTAAGCTGTTTTTCATTAGTGAACACACTATATTCGCCTCTACTTAGGACCCTATAGGCTTGTACTTCTTCTTCAGGGATAAGCGAAGGATCATAGATATCGCTATCTAAATCCTCTATTGCTATCGACAAAGATTTTTGGTACGAAGTAGGACCAGAGTAGGGGGAACGTGGTTCTCGAATGGGGTGGAAACCCAGTGCGCTTCGAAACATTGTTTGAAATGCTCGAGCAGACCCTTGAGAGCTATATGGTAACACCAGATATGGAATTCCCTTATCCGTAGTATGCGGCATCAACCCACACACCCAACAATTAGTAGTGTTAACCACTAACTGATGCTGATGAAGGAGCTGAATAAAGGAATTATTGCGGAATTCTGCACGTCTAGCCTGCTCGTGTTCGGGTAGGATGTGAAAAGAATGAGAAGAAACAGTGGAGATGAATTTAAGGTCAGGGGTAGGAGTAGGTATGATAGAAGACAAGAAGTAAAACATTGTGTAATACACTGCACCTACCAAAAATGCAGAAATAGTCATAAACAGTACGAATATTTGGAATATGAAACATTTGGTACGACTGAGTTGCTGCAGCTTGAATCTTCTTGCTTGAGCTCTTTCCAAGTCCATCAGCTTCGAGAATGCCATTCCCTATGACCGTCCGCAACGTTTCTTGACGCACTTCGTTCTGTATAGCAATAGTCAATTCCTAGGAGTTCCCAGGAATCGACGGTCTTTAACCTAGCGTCAAGACCTACTAACCAGGAGGAAGTACACGCGCGGCCCTACGGCCTTTATTTCACAAATATATATATATATATATATGTATAAAAACAAATGTCTCTCAGCTGTGGAAACAAAAAGTGTAAGGAACGAAGCTCAATGAATATATACAAAATAATTACAATGGTATGAGTGTTCAAACTAATCATGGAAAACGGGATAATGCACTTGTCAAGGGACAGAACGGGGTTTTTTATTAGTCTTTAGTGCTGGATCTTAAAAAATACCGGGTTTTCCCAGGACGTGTTTGTTCGTTAAACAAAAGATCTGTAGAAGGGACAACGCCCTGTTGATCAGCTGAATGTTCTGCTCTTGAGTTTTCTGTTGACAAGTGTTCAATAATGCCTTTTTGCTGCACTGAGGATTCTCCGACAGGTTGTGCGTCGCTGAAAGGTACCAACGCCGGCAATCCTCCGGTTTCAGTTGATGCAATGCCTTTCCTCACCCACGAGTCTGCTGGCGATGAAATGGGGACTTTTTTGGTATGGGTGGCATGCACCCAATTTTTCCGCCCCTCAAGACGAACTGCAGTTCTCGTGGCAAGGAGGACTTGATAGGGTCCAGTGAACCTGGGATCCAAATTGTTCTTGCGCGAGAAGTTGCGCGTCACCACCCAATCTCCGGGCTGGAGTTGGTGGCCTGGACCCTCCGTCTGTGTTGGCAATGCTTCGTGAACCTGTTGGTGAATTAACCTCAGTTTAGCAGTCAAGTCATGAAGATAATCGATTAACATTGGATATTCAAGTTCACAAAAGGCACCCGGTCTAGGGACCCCCCAAACATTGGCAGGACGACCGAACACTATTTCATAGGGACTGAGCCCTACTCGGGAGTGTACAGTTGCCCTTGTTGACAGTAATGCTAAAGGTAAAGCGTCAGGCCACGAAAGACCTGTCGTAGCCTGAATCTTTGCTAGTTTTAGTTTAAGGGTGCCATTGTACCCTTCAACCAAACCGGCTGACTGAGGATGGTTGGCACTATGAAATTTTTGAACAATCCCTAATCCGCGACACACGCTCTTCATCACGCTCCCAACAAACTCACTTCCGTTGTCTGACCACACAATTCTAGGCATTCCGTAACGGGAAAAATATTCTTTGAGTAAAATTTTCGCCGTGGACAAAGCCGTATTATCCTTAAGAGGGTAGGCCTCAATCCACCTAGAAAATGCACACACCACAACCAGCACATACTTCAGATTATTACATCTCTCCATGTGGATAAAGTCTAACTGGATAACTTCGAAAGGGTACGCAGGAGGGGCAAAATGGCCAGGTGGAGTGGGAGTGCCCTTACCAGGATTGTGCATCAAACACACCATACAATTCTTAACCAAACGTTCAGCACATTTCGTAATACCATCATTCTTCCACACAGGAAACAGTAATTTACAGATGCCTTTCGCGCTAATATGTGCTAACCCGTGTGCCATAGTCACAACAGCCAGCACATACGCATCAGGCAACATCCATCTTTGCTGTTCCGACAAGTCAATCCAACAACCATTCGCATCCAACTTCCCCGTACTTTCTCTCCACTTGGTCTTTTCAGTCTCGGTGGCCTCATTCTGAATTGCTTTCACACTCTCGATAGTGTTTTCACACATACTTGATTCTGCAGGCCACCTAACCGAACTCGTCACATACATTCGAGTGCTAAGGTTCCGAGCAGTCTCTTTAGCAGTTTCATCCGCAAATGCATTACCACGACCAACATCATCCGTCACCTTACGATGCGCACTACATTTAACAATTGCCACTTGCTTAGGCAACGTAAGTGCATCCAAAAGATCATTCACAAGCTGGCCATGCTGAATCTTCGTACCATGCGATGTCAGAAAACCTCTCTCTCTCCATAACCGTCCAAAACTATGTGCAACGCCAAACGCATATTGGCTATCTGTAAACACATTCACCCGTTTATCTCTAGACAACACACATGCTCTCGTCAAGGCAATGAGCTCAGCAGCCTGAGCTGAATTCTGACTCAACCTTGCGCTCTCCACAATCGTTCTCAATGTAACTATAGCATACGCAGTTGTTACATCACCATTTGGTAATTTAAAACAGGAACCATCCACATACAAAGTACCGTCGGGATCTGTCAATGGAGTATCTTTTAGGTCAATACGACCCTTGGTTTCCTCCTCAGTTCTGAGGTAGCAGTCATGTACTGCTTCACTGCTTGATTCTGTGTCGATCGGCAGCAATGTTGCTGGATTCAACACATTACATCGTTTTATCCGTATATGACTGGCCAGCAACGTCAACTCATACCCAGACAATCTTGCGCTCGTCAGATGTTGAGTTTTCGTTCGGTTCAATAGAGTGTCAACTGCATGCGGAACCATTACCGTAAGCATATTATCCATGACTAAACCTGCGGACTGTCGAATGGACGCCGCAGCTGCCGCTGTTGCCCTTAAGCAACTTGGCAAGGATCTTGCTACTGGGTCTAAAGTTGAAGAAAAGTAGGCACATGGGCGTTGCTTACCACCAAAAGGTTGTGTTAGAACACTCAACGCGCAACCATCCCTCTCGTGAACGTATAGTGTAAACGGTTTACTGTAGTCAGGAGTGCCCAACACAGGAGCCGAACACAACGCATCACGCAATTCAGAAAAACTTTTCTGACATTCTTCAGACCAAGGTACTGGGGATGAAACGTCTTTGCGTGTAAGGGCTATCAATGGTTTCGCCAACAATGAAAAATTTGGAATCCATTGTCTGCAGTAGGACGTAATACCTAAAAAGGCGCGAACATCTCTTTGGGATTTTGGCACAGTCATTCGGGAAATCGCTCCAATTCTCTCTGGGGTCAACCTTCTCCCTTCTCTTGACAATAAGTGACCTAAATAGGTAACTTCTTGACAACAATACTGTAGCTTTGAAGGGGATACCTTGTGGTGTAATTCATGTAGATAGTGTAACAATGATACTGTGGCCGTTTTGCAAATAGCTTCTGTATCAGCTGCCACTAAAAGGTCGTCCACATATTGAATCAAAGCTGCACCTTTAGGTAATACATAGGCATCAAGTTGACCTTTAAGTGCTTGGCTGTAGATTGACGGACTCTCACAGTAGCCCTGTGGAGCGCGTTTCAGTCTAAAACTGCGACCTCCTAATGAGAATCCGAATAGGTCTCTGCTTTCCTCCGCAATTGGGATGCTAAAGAAAGCATTTTTTAAATCGATCACTGTGAACCAAGAGGCAGATGCTGGAATCATTGTTAGTAAAGCTGTAATATCGGGGACCACAGGAAATTGCGGAACCACTATTTTGTTTACCTCTCTCAAATCTATAACAAAACGATACACAGGAGGTTTAGTTGGGTCAGTTCGTTTCAGAATTGGCAATACAGGGCTATTGCACACGTTTCCACGAGTTTCTTCAACAACACCTTTTCCAATGAGATCATGAACGATTTCTAACAGCGCTCGTTCGCCCTCAAGAGAAATACGATATTGAGGTAAACGCGGTAATCGCGCATTTGGTTTCAATTGAATCACATAGGGTGGAATGTCTAACAGGCCCACATCATTGGGACCTGTGGCCCATAAGGACGCAGGGAGGGAATTCAATTCCGGTGGGAATTTATCAACCGATAAATACATGGGAGAGATCACTCTCCTTCCCAATGTAAGCTCCACTCCTTCAGGGGAACAATACAATGTTGCATATAATCGTTTCAACAAATCCAGGCCCAAAAGATTTTCACCACAACCTGTAGATAGAATCAGTGGAGCCGTTAGCTTACGTGGTCCAATCATAAGAGGCAAAGGGTTAGAGACTGGGTTACTAACAGGGGCGCCAGAGAATCCAACGGAAACATTCGTTAAGCCAGACAAAGGTGCGCCAGGGAGTTTTGAATGCATGATGGAACTTTTCGTCGCACCAGTGTCTAACAGAAAAGGCTCAACTACACCCGATGTAGCTACTGCAACGTAAGGCCCACTCTGATCGACCGGAACTGACACTACTCCCTCTCTTTGTCTTAGGCTGTCCTAGTAATGGTCGTTTGCAACAGTGTCATGCTCTACATAATAATCATCCACATTATACTGTGCAGACCGGACTGATCCCGTATTTCGCTGGTCAAAGCAATTATTCACATCTGATTGATTTTGATAACGGTCATTCTGATTGGGGAATGTACCACGACCTCTACCACGTGGAACCTGTTGCGGACCAACACCACGATTTCCTCGAGCTGACACACCATTTAAACGGTCTTTTAAAGCAAGACACTCATATTTTAGGTGTCCTTCTTTCCTACAATACGCACACTGATTATATCCTAGTGTAGATCTATAATCAAAGTTGTCAGAACGCTGCTGCATCCTATCAGTCTGTGCTCGCGGTCGATACTGTTGTTGTGAATCATTTTGATTCGATCGTGGAGGATATGCTTGCTGCAACAAAACCTTCGTTTTGAGCTCCTTAGTTTTCTTTTCTACACGATCACTTTCTTCCTTTTCCCTATTTTCGTAATACTGGGCCGTTGCTAATATTTGCGCAGGGGTTGAGACCGCCCACGCACTCTCTGAATTCTTTAATTTATTGCATAGCTCAGGCAACAAATTCGACACGAATTTATCAACGAATAAACGCTGACCTCCCTCAGCGCCCATGTCCTGACCGCTGTGGTCGATAAACGCTTCCTCAAACCTTGTAAAGAAATCTGAGACACTTTCGTCCCTCTTTTGCTTACAAGCTGATAACTTATCCCAATTCACCTTCATCGCGGGCATGAGTGTTTTCATGAGCGTAATAATTTTCTGCGGCAAGTCCAAGATTAATTGGTCAGGCTTAGCCCCACCAACTTGTAATGCATCAGCTGCTAGCAGTGCAGCCCAATCACCCCCTAATTCAACCGCATGGTTGGCTTGACGAATTTTGGCCCAAACTGGTTGTGGTACAACATTGCCAAACAACATATCGATGTCGGCAAGGTTCATAATCGAAGCTTCTACCAGCTGTGATAACTCTTTATAATAACCAGCCGGATTTTTACGCGGATCGGGCAAGGATTGCTTTACTTGTAAAACTTCCGATCGTTTCCATGGAAGATGTATCCACACTCTTCGAAAATGCGGCAGAACCGGAGGGTTTGCACCGGGGTCACCAGGTATCCATAGCGGCGGAACCTCTCTCATAGGATACTGACCAGGAACCGCTTTCCAGTTCTCAGTGGTATCACCTAATGACATTCGAGAACGTGCTGTGGGTCTGAATGCTAATAAGCGTTCCACGGCACGTCGTACATCGTCTCCTACAATCATACCGTTTGAAAAGTGACTTTGAAGTTCAATCACGTTGGACGGTACATCATCTACATCATCATTGTACCATTCTTCTCTCAAAAAGTTACACATCTCCTCAAATACGAATCTCTGCGTAGGCTCATTAAACTGAGAAAACGTTTCAAAGACTATACGTGGAGTGTAATTGGCAGGATGTCTTATCCACCTACGTGCCATGGTTATCAATGACTCTTTCTCCCTACCACTAGGGATCTGACTCCGTCTCTGAGGAGTATCAGATGAATCCGACGGAAATAACGGACCAGAAAGAGGTGAATAAAGGGTAGCAACAGAATTAGGAACACGCTTACGAACAGATGGGGAAAGAAAAACAGGAGCAACAACACTAGAGGTAAAAGAAGGCATAGTAGGAACAGACAAGGTAGTCGGAGTAGCAGAAACAACAGTCTGAGAAGGTGCAGGTACAGGAGCAGTAGGAACGATAACAGATGGAGGAACAAACGTAGGGTTAACAGCGGGCTGGCCCGCAGCCGCTGGAGCAACAAGGGGTACAACAGGAGGTACTACAGGAGCAACTACAGGAGCAGTAGCACCCTGTACATAAGGAGGTGGTGATTTCATCAAATATGATAACAAGGAATCCTCCTTTACATCTTCTTCTTTCTTTTCTAGATTATTCGGTAAGACTGGGTAACATTTATCTATTTTCATGTGATGCAATCTAGTAGCGATTTCCATATCTTTTTCTTCTTTGTCTTGCCTACATTCTTTTATAGCTTGCATTATCGGAACAAATTCTTGCTTTTTATCCTTTTTAAGTTGTTTGATTTCTTTCTGCTTGGCCTCTTTACGCCATATCCGAAAGGAATCAAACATAGCTGGCCTAGCTTTCTTTAAAAATAATTTAGCCTCAAGATTATCTAAAATCGAAAGTTCAAAAGTTCCGTGTGGTGGCCATCTAAGGTCACCGTCTTTCTTTGTATAGTGGATCCAGTAATCATTATAGATTATAGGACCCACACCGTGTCGACTATAAAGATCATGAATAGGAGTTCCAACTGGAGGTATCGGACATGAGTCCTCCAACCGGGAATCCATTGCGCAACATTTGAAAATACGAAACAAACCACTATGGCTAGGCATCGTGCACACTAACCTAGTATCAAACTTCAAGGATTACCGAAGCAATAAAACCTCGTGTAAGTCAAAACCCTCGGTTTTTGGCAATTGCAACTGTCAAATAATACTAAGAACCAATACTAAGAACCACAAATGCAATGGAACCATGCAATACAACAAAGCCGTAAGGCTATTACAAAGCTCGGAGAGCTAATCACAAAGCCTAAGGAGGCTATTACAAAGCTCAGTGAGCTATTACAACAAAAACCTTAAAGGTTAACACCAAAGCTTTCAAAAAGCTAAAACAATCACTAAGGACTGGGAGCGACCCACAAATACTTAACTCAGGACTTCAATGGCGTCACCAGGAAGGCCCGTCTATCGTCTCGCTTGTACATAAGGTCTACGCCGGGCGTCGAAAACAGGTCGACAGTCAGGGCATCGGTCCGTCGCAGCCGTCAGGAGGCGGGAATCTTCGCAGGGAAAAACTTCGGGCCACTTATTTCGACAACAGGATCGATGAAGCGGGGTGCACCTTCCCTCAGAGATTTCACACGAAGTTCCTCACGATCATCAGGCTTTGGACCGGACCGGTACCACTGAAGTCGCCCCACGTTGGGCGCCAACTGAAGGACTGGACTTTTTAATAGTACCAGCGGTGCCAGGGAACAACACCTATAACCTTCATGGGATACCTGTTTCGGCGCACAAACTACAGAGACACGGGACACTTCCTTCGGCGTCAAAGATTCAAGGTTTATTACTGCAGGGAACACAGAAGTCACGGCAAGTACAACACGTGCAACTTGGGGAGACTGCTTCAAATTGGTTCTGTGGATCGCTCCTTTTATACAGATTTTACCCATAGGACATTATGATACACAAAGTTTACAACCCGGTTCCCATAATTATCCCTCAGAGGGGTCGCTTTGGTCACTTTGATGCACATAAGGTCCGGAACATAAGTGCGGAAACATTTGGCGGTTCTCAACTGTAAAAACCCATCTTCCCAACATTAGTGAATTCCAATCGGCAGTAAAACAGATTGAAATAGGAACAAGGACAGGTGCAGAGGAAGATGGAGACAGTGAGGGAATCGGAAAGGGTGTAAAAGGGGAGGTATCGGGAAACACGAAATACAGGCATCAAAGGGACGTGCCTAATGAGATGCACGGCTGAGACAATAAACCGGCACGGCAAGATGGGCCTCGAGCGGGGCCATCTGCCTTACAGTATCATCCCCCTCATCATAAAGACATTTACAAAGAACATGTGTCTTCTACAAATATCTTGGAAGTCTCAGGGTCGTGAAGCGGACATCGTCCGTTCGCTGGCTACTTGAGGGCAAGAGACAAAATGGATGCCGTATCTAAGATGGAACCCGTGGGTACTAATAAAAACCCACATAACAAACGAACGGTTTGAGTTAGCTCAGCGAAACTGCACATATTTACTGAACTTGTCATTTGCGGTTCATAGATACCAGACTCGACCATATTCGTGCGAGTCGAAAACATCACTAAAAATCGTCACGGAACCTCAGGCTTGTGGCCCCTGTGCCGACGAAACTTGAAATTCGACTTGTGATTCTGGTTGCTCCAGATTTGCAGAGAATAAACGTAGGGAGGGTCACAATAGGGCTATATTTAATGACCAAAACCACTCATGCCCTAAGGGAAACTGTCAATAAACAAAAAGTGGCCTGGTCAGAAACCTGTAAGTGTGCCGCAACTGGAACTAGTGCCCCAAAACCATTAGTAGCACTAAAAGTGATGACCCGGGTCTGTTAGGAAAAAATTCCCATCAGCCCACCCATATGGTGGAATGTCGTCATGTGGGAGATGTCACCAATCCAATTCTCAAACATTGCACCTAGTCATGGTGCGGAGATGGATTAACATGGTGTGAATACAGACCACTGGGCTTCACTGGTGATGCTAATGGGGTGCAGTGCAAGAAATTAAAGTGAAAAACGTGACAGTAAAATTGATTCCAAGGACCAGAATTAATTTTAATCAGTATGGCACTCGGATCAAGATTAAAATATGCCAAAATAGTTTAAAATAATAACTATATGTAGGCAAAGTGAGTGAAGGTCGACATGTTTCAGCTGTATTGACTATTGGTCTTAGCTTTCTTCAGGACCATTTGGGAAACTGCGACTGCAAATCAAAAAATTTTTGGGGTGAAACACGCTAGTGTATAATTGGATAAATCCTACCAGTTCCTCTGAGCCCAGATGAATACTGTAGGAAGTCCAAAATAATATGTATCTCCTAAGGAAGAAACATAAGCGTGGATCAAAAACCATGTAGTGCACAACAGATTCTAGGAAAACAAGCACAAGATGCTAAGGCACACAAACAGGGCGATGGAGACAATCTCTCCCCGCTGATTATACTGCTACGTTTCAATCAGTGTATAAAATCACAAATATAGTAATGAATATAGTGACTTACCCAGCATTATGTGGGAGTACGCCTCACCTCACCCGGAACCCACTCGGGAAAAAGGGGAGGCCCCGCTCTAGTTAAGGAAGGAAATGGACAAGGAAGTACCTTTGAAAAATAGCAAAGGGACTAACAACAATACTAGCTACCATCTCCAAAAGTATTCTTAACACAACCTAGCTTTAAACAGAAAAAAGGGACTCAACCAAGTACAAGGAAAATGACTGTAGAACTAAGCAGGAATAAATTAACCACAAATGGAGGGCAGGGCCACTCCTTGGAGAACTATTACTAGCGATAAAATGGCTAAGAAGAGACATTGGCACTACAAGTAACCATTTTTTGAGCAAGAATGGCTGAAGACTTAAGGTACGCAGCAACACTCATAAAGGGACTCTTGCTAGTGCTAAGCTGACTCGCCCTGTTAAAGATTGCCAATGATGGTGTGGGGCCCTACCTGTCCGTCGGTACCTCGATGCCGGCGTCCGAGAGGGAACGGAGGTACCGACGCATAGGGCGCATGTCTATTTATACCCTGGTTGATTGGGTAACAGGCTACAGCTGTTTCTATTATCATTCGCGTCCACGTCGTGAGAGGGATGCCCGCGCCTGTAGTGCGCATGCGCTAGGCATCCCGTGGTACGGCGCGTGAGCAGTGTTCTACAACGCGCATGCGCACGGCTATCAGGCCGCAATACGCATGCGCGGTCTCTGAGCCATGTGCATCAGTCCGCGCATGCGCCAGAGTGTACTGCGCGAGCGCCGGTATTGGAACACGGCCAAGCGCGATCCCATTACCGGTGTATTCATATGTAGATTGGGCCAAAGTAGAAGCAGCCATGTATATACTTCTCTTGACTACAAATAGTGACAATTAAATTGTGTATGCTGCAAATAAGCAATTACAAGTGTAGAATGGTGTATTCAGTGCAAAATGACTCAATGTGGTCTTAAGATGTAGTGTCTTAAATGACCTCAAAGATGATGACAGAATGAGTCAATATTGAAAACAGATGACAAAAACTACGGACTAGTGGGATTACAGCGATGTCCACGGTATGTCATCATTCAAACCTTTCATGTGACTTTCCAAAAGAAAAATCCATTTCTGCTCCTTCCTGAACAAAAATTTGGCCACATCACTGATATGAGACGGAATAAATGGCCGTTCTAAGATGACCCATTTCATTTCATCAGCAGTGTGTCCTTGCTCCAGAAAGTGGTTTGTCAGTTTGGTAGCCTGTTTACGACACCTGATGGTGCTTTTGTGCTCCCCTATTCTTATTTTAATCTTGCGGGTGGTGTAGCCAACATATCTTAGGGAACAGGGACACGTTATCATATAGATGGCGTTATCGGTGTTACAATTAGTATGCTTCTTGAGCAACCATGTCCTCCCTGTCCCTATGTCGACTGTAGTGGTTTTCTCAGTCTGAGGACAGACACTACATGTCCCACAGGGGTAGTGACCAGAAACTGGAGGAAGGTTCCATAGGGTTGTTGAGCCGTCAGTCTTGGTAATCCTAGGTCTTGTATGGACAAGAGTGTCTCGAAGACTAGGTGCCCTTTTGAATGAAAACAGTGGTAATGGAAGGTTTGCCCCAGTACTGTTCAAAATCGTCCAGTTCTTGCGAACCATTTTCTGGACAGAGTTAGACATTGTACTGAACGTACTGACAAATGTCAGGCGCTCCATTGGTGGTTTAACTGGGCGTTTTTCAATCAGTGCCTCGCGGTTGTTGTTCGAGGCACGTTTCCATGCTTTGCTCACAAGATGCTTGGGGTAATAGCGTTCTTCCAGATGAGTGGCTAATCTGGTTGCATGTTTGTTAAAAAGCTCACTGGATGAACAATTCCTCCTGACCCGGAGGAACTGGCCCACCGGAAGGTTCTCCCTCAGGGAGCGTGGATGATGGCTATAAAATGACAAGAGTGAGTTTCTTGCCATTGGTTTGGTGAACAACTCACTACGAAGACTTCCATCCTCAGGGAAGATAGATAGGTCAAGGAAGGGGAGTCTTACATGACTGTACTCAAGCGTAAACTTAAGATGAGGATTACAACCATTGAGCCAAGTATGGAAAGCCTGTACTTCAGAGATAGAACCTCGCCACACTACCAGGACATCGTCGATATACCTCTTCCATAGCACCAGGTGTTTAGAGAATGGGTTGCTATGGTTGAGGATCTGAGTCTGTTCCATTTGATGGACATAAAGATTAGCCAGACTCGGGGCAAAAACACTCCCCATGGAGGTCCCCGAGATCTGTAAAAACAGCTGTTCTTCAAATTTAAAATAATTTTGCTTCATTGCTAGTTCAGCGAGGGATAGAATAAAGTCAACTGGGGTTATGCTGTCCAGATCTTCCATTGCCAAAAGCCCTCTGACTGTATCCAACGTATCTTGTTGTGGAATACAGGTGTAGAGTGATTCTACGTCAAAACTGACCATGAGGTCAGTTTCCACGTCATACTCAATAGTTGGTAGTAACCTGAGGACGTCGGCTGTATCCTCCAGATATGTGGGCATTTTCTTAACTAAAGGTCTGAGAAAATGATCCACGAAAGTGGAGAGTGGTTCCAAAATGGAACCTATCCCTGAAATGATGGGACGGCCTGGTGGTGGTCTCGTGGTCTTGTGGATCTTGGGGAGACAATAGAAACCTGGAATGGTGGGTTTCTCTGTTACAAGGAACCTAGCTTCCTGAGGTGTGATCCACCCCTCCATATTCCCTTCGTCCACCAAAGTTTTAATTTCAGTAAGTAAACTTTGGGTGGGGTCTGAAGTAAGACGACGATAAAATTTCTCGTTATCCAGCTGTCTCAGGCATTCCTGACGGTACTGTTCCAGATCCATAACAACAGTGGCTCCCCCTTTGTCCGCCGGTTTTATGATGATAGACGGATCTAATGAGAGATTTTTTACCGCCTGCTGTTCAAGTTTCGAAAAATTATGGAACGTACTCCGTTCGGTATTTTGCAGCTGCGAAATATCGTGTCTGACCGCTTGTTCAAAAGTAGTAACAAGGGAAGGAACTTGATGGCTCAAAGGAGTAAAAGTGGAAGGAGGACGTAATCCTGTGTTCTTGGTAATATCATCCCCTGATTGAGAATCATCAGTTCTATTCTTAAAGAAAAAGTGAAGGCGCACTTTACGGAAAAATTTCTCAAGTTCCGTTCTTAGAAGAAATGGGTCACCTACATTAGTTGGCACAAAGCCCAGACCTCTCTCCAAAACTGACTGCTCAACTGGATTAAGAGTACGAGAGCTGAGATTTACAACTAGACTCCTGTCGTCTCCGAGCTGTTGTTCTCTTGAGCTGCTCGCCTGCTCCGAGTGTTGGGGAACGTCTGTTCGGCTGCCCAGTGGACAGTTTGAGGTCCTTTTCTTCTTCCCCTGTTCTGGCCCCGGCCACGCCCTAAAAAGGCTGGTTAGGAAAAAACTGGGGAAAAGGAGTATATGGGTTCATGGGTGGCGGATGTGGCTGAAAACCCCATGGGCCTGGTGGCCACCAAGGACCAGGATGTTGGTAATTGCCTGGGTGTTGATTATACACAGCACCTCTCTGTTGACCCCTCTTGAATGGTCGTTGTTGAGACCCCGCCCCTCTCTGGGGAGCTCCAGACGTGCTGGGTGCATCTGAATCACTAGAGTAAGTGTCAGACCCAGAAGATGAGTAATTGGACCCATACTGTTTGCCTCTGCTGTTAAAGCTGGGGGCTACATAGTTGTCACTAGTGTATGGATACGTTTTCTCCATAGAAAAACGATCTAAATCTTTCTTGAACTTGTCCATCTTACTCATCAGGATGTTATCCTTATAGTCTTTATTTGTCTTATTTGTTTCATCTAACCGTTTCTTAAACAGTGTAGTACATGCAGCTTTGATCTGACCTTCAAGGACCTGGATTTCTATAAGAATTCCATCCGCTATTCTCTTAGCTGTACTGATTATTAATATCAGCCAGTCCCGCGTGCAGCGCCACGCAATAAGGGACCAGTCGCGTAGAAAGGCTTTGTCAGTCAAAAAAAGACGTGGTGTATTCGTGACAATAAGGCCTGTAGGGGCACACTTGCCTCTCAGGTATTGTGCCATAATAGTTCCATGGATAGAGGTGCGTGTATGTGATTTTTTCAAATTTAACAGTGTAAGCCATTCATCCTTTACTACACTGGAAGTCTCAGGTAATGAGTCTAGAAGGGAGGGGTTGTCATCCAAGATAGTTTGTAACATCTCGTCATCAAACGCTAGTCCTGCAAAGTCAGCCATTTCCTTAACAAGGTAGTCTCTTAAACAAGTATAAGCTAGATGAGCATAATCAAGGAATATATCCTTAGAAATAAAAATATTTCAGAAAAGGACCCGCAACAAAAGTTGCACTAAGTACAGAGAATAAACGTAGGGAGGGTCACAATAGGGCTATATTTAATGACCAAAACCACTCATGCCCTAAGGGAAACTGTCAATAAACAAAAAGTGGCCTGGTCAGAAACCTGTAAGTGTGCCGCAACTGGAACTAGTGCCCCAAAACCATTAGTAGCACTAAAAGTGATGACCCGGGTCTGTTAGGAAAAAATTCCCATCAGCCCACCCATATGGTGGAATGTCGTCATGTGGGAGATGTCACCAATCCAATTCTCAAACATTGCACCTAGTCATGGTGCGGAGATGGATTAACATGGTGTGAATACAGACCACTGGGCTTCACTGGTGATGCTAATGGGGTGCAGTGCAAGAAATTAAAGTGAAAAACGTGACAGTAAAATTGATTCCAAGGACCAGAATTAATTTTAATCAGTATGGCACTCGGATCAAGATTAAAATATGCCAAAATAGTTTAAAATAATAACTATATGTAGGCAAAGTGAGTGAAGGTCGACATGTTTCAGCTGTATTGACTATTGGTCTTAGCTTTCTTCAGGACCATTTGGGAAACTGCGACTGCAAATCAAAATTTTTTTTGGGTGAAACACGCTAGTGTATAATTGGATAAATCCTACCAGTTCCTCTGAGCCCAGATGAATACTGTAGGAAGTCCAAAATAATATGTATCTCCTAAGGAAGAAACATAAGCGTGGATCAAAAACCATGTAGTGCACAACAGATTCTAGGAAAACAAGCACAAGATGCTAAGGCACACAAACAGGGCGATGGAGACAATCTCTCCCCGCTGATTATACTGCTACGTTTCAATCAGTGTATAAAATCACAAATATAGTAATGAATATAGTGACTTACCCAGCATTATGTGGGAGTACGCCTCACCTCACCCGGAACCCACTCGGGAAAAAGGGGAGGCCCCGCTCTAGTTAAGGAAGGAAATGGACAAGGAAGTACCTTTGAAAAATAGCAAAGGGACTAACAACAATACTAGCTACCATCTCCAAAAGTATTCTTAACACAACCTAGCTTTAAACAGAAAAAAGGGACTCAACCAAGTACAAGGAAAATGACTGTAGAACTAAGCAGGAATAAATTAACCACAAATGGAGGGCAGGGCCACTCCTTGGAGAACTATTACTAGCGATAAAATGGCTAAGAAGAGACATTGGCACTACAAGTAACCATTTTTTGAGCAAGAATGGCTGAAGACTTAAGGTACGCAGCAACACTCATAAAGGGACTCTTGCTAGTGCTAAGCTGACTCGCCCTGTTAAAGATTGCCAATGATGGTGTGGGGCCCTACCTGTCCGTCGGTACCTCGATGCCGGCGTCCGAGAGGGAACCATCATTGGCAATCTTTAACAGGGCGAGTCAGCTTAGCACTAGCAAGAGTCCCTTTATGAGTGTTGCTGCGTACCTTAAGTCTTCAGCCATTCTTGCTCAAAAAATGGTTACTTGTAGTGCCAATGTCTCTTCTTAGCCATTTTATCGCTAGTAATAGTTCTCCAAGGAGTGGCCCTGCCCTCCATTTGTGGCTAATTTATTCCTGCTTAGTTCTACAGTCATTTTCCTTGTACTTGGTTGAGTCCCTTTTTTCTGTTTAAAGCTAGGTTGTGTTAAGAATACTTTTGGAGATGGTAGCTAGTATTGTTGTTAGTCCCTTTGCTATTTTTCAAAGGTACTTCCTTGTCCATTTCCTTCCTTAACTAGAGCGGGGCCTCCCCTTTTTCCCGAGTGGGTTCCGGGTGAGGTGAGGCGTACTCCCACATAATGCTGGGTAAGTCACTATATTCATTACTATATTTGTGATTTTATACACTGATTGAAACGTAGCAGTATAATCAGCGGGGAGAGATTGTCTCCATCGCCCTGTTTGTGTGCCTTAGCATCTTGTGCTTGTTTTCCTAGAATCTGTTGTGCACTACATGGTTTTTGATCCACGATTATGTTTCTTCCTTAGGAGATACATATTATTTTGGACTTCCTACAGTATTCATCTGGGCTCAGAGGAACTGGTAGGATTTATCCAATTATACACTAGCGTGTTTCACCCCAAAAATTTTTTGATTTGCAGTCGCAGTTTCCCAAATGGTCCTGAAGAAAGCTAAGACCAATAGTCAATACAGCTGAAACATGTCGACCTTCACTCACTTTGCCTACATATAGTTATTATTTTAAACTATTTTGGCATATTTTAATCTTGATCCGAGTGCCATACTGATTAAAATTAATTCTGGTCCTTGGAATCAATTTTACTGTCACGTTTTTCACTTTAATTTCTTGCACTGCACCCCATTAGCATCACCAGTGAAGCCCAGTGGTCTGTATTCACACCATGTTAATCCATCTCCGCACCATGACTAGGTGCAATGTTTGAGAATTGGATTGGTGACATCTCCCACATGACGACATTCCACCATATGGGTGGGCTGATGGGAATTTTTTCCTAACAGACCCGGGTCATCACTTTTAGTGCTACTAATGGTTTTGGGGCACTAGTTCCAGTTGCGGCACACTTACAGGTTTCTGACCAGGCCACTTTTTGTTTATTGACTGCTCCAGATTTGCACCAGCTCCCCTGAAAAGGAGCCCCCACTCTGACCCTCCTGGTCCGAGTGAGAAGCAATCTTCCGGTTCCGAGTGGATTGCTTTTGCCAAGTGTTGTTTGCTCCAATCTTGAAGCCGACAGCGCCGACGGCGAGAGCCTGCGTGGGACAGATCGTGACCTGCTCCTGGACTTCATAGAGGCCCCAGAGCCCACGTGACAGCGGAGAGAAGCTCCTCGACAACCACCTGATTGCGCCCGACATTGCCTGGTTCCGTCCTGGTTCCACCCTGGTCACTGCTGAGTGACCCAGACTCTGTCCCCTCTGCTTTCAGGTACTTTTCAAATTGAGTCCACCCTTGGACTCCACCGGACACTTCTCCTTCACCTCGCCTGCAGCCCTTTCAGCTCTAAGCACCAAGAGCCTGCGTGACGAAACCCGACTCAACTTCGATCCTGTGGGTGAGGTAACATTGCAGCGCCAGTGTTCCCACACTGGTACACACCTCTAGGGTCTGTGTCTTAAGTTTTGTTCCTCTAGGTTCAGCGGAAGTGTCCTTAAACTTTAACTTTGTAACTTTTACGCACCATTGGTTAACATTGATGCATGCGTGCACTTTCTGCACTGCACCCGAATCCCGCGGGCTTTTCCCGACTTCAGCATTGCTTGTCCTGACTGCTCCCAGCGATTCCCTAGGCCCTAGGCCTAACCACTGATCGAATGGTCTCTCTTATACCATTTTTTTAGTATATGGTTTAAGAGGCCCCTTGGCCTCATCCAAAATTGTGCAACTTTGTATGTTCTACTGTGCTTTTGATTTAACGCTTGTGCCCCTTTATTCATAAAGAATACTTGGGATTGTTTTAGTAATAAATACATATATTTTTACAATATATACTTGTGTGGTGTCCTTTCATTTGATATTACAGGATTGTATGTGGTAAAACAGCTCGCTTAACACGACCTCTTAAGTTAAGCCTTTAAGGCTGCTTAGTCCATGCTACCCCTAGGATAGCTTGTCTAATAAGGTTGACTTAAAACCAGACACCATAAGGGTTGTTTGGACTGATACAAGGTGGTTCCAGAATTGGAAACATCATATATCAGGCCAACTTCTCACAATACCCAGAAATCTACACTTCACCAAGAACTCCAGAGTCTGGAGAGGGACAGATAGGTATTAGGGCAGAAGCTCAGGCAGAAGAAAATCAAGGGTTCGAAGAGCTTGAGCAGGGCCAGATAGAAATAGAAACATTTGTTCAGGAAGAAGAAGGTGAATCAAATCAAAATAAAATTCAGCAAACACCTGAACAAGGACAGACTAGTGACCAGGCAGACAGAGAGGGATACAGAGGATAACATTGAAATAGATTTGCCACAACTGAATGAAAATAAAAGAGCAGTGGAAGAAGGCCAGAGCACAGTGCCAGCTAAAAGGCTCAGAAAAGGAGACAAGTGGCCTAGGTTTTTCAAAAGACTGAGATTTAGTCTAAAGACAATAAATGAAAAACCTGAACAAGTAAATGAAATAACAAGTCAAACTGAACAATCTACAGTGCAACCAAGAAGGAGAAGTCCACGACTAAAAAGACTGAATAACAAATTCAGAGGCCCTGAATGGACTTACGTCATCCTTAAAGATTTCGAAAACTTAGAACTAAGTGACGAAAGTGGTGACGAATTAATTGCTGATCAGACTGACGAAGGAGTGAGACCAACTTGAAAGGAAATTACACAGGTTAAAAGACTGTAAAAAAGTTACAAAGAGGGGTGAAGTCTTCTAATCAGCCATGGCTGAACATACTATTAATGGAAGACCGAAAAGAAACTGTTTGAAAACATCCTGTAGAATATGCACATGTAGTATAGTGATAGTACTCGTTGTATGGTTAGGACTGACAATAGCCATTCCTTACATAATGAGTAGAGACATGAAGAATAACACTAGTGAGCCTGAAACTATAGATACACCTAGAAAAATAGGTACACAAGAAAAAGCACTTAGCATTAAACAACAGAAGGTAGATTTAGAAGAATCAGATGAGGAAGGATTACATTATACTAGAATTAAGAATAGAACTCATTTAAATGTATTTGCTAATCTATTAGTACACTATGCAGAAGCTATGGAAATAGAAGATTGCTATATATGTATAAAATTACCTACATCAGTAGCTGAGGGAGTTACATATCATCATTTACCCTTAACGTATGGTATTTCATGTAGTATTTTAGCTAGTTTATTCTATAAAAAAGGACCTTTGCAGTATTAGTATTCTAATTCAGATGTGATATTTTCTGAACTTCCTATACGTAGTAACCTGAATCCCGTACATACTAAGAGTGATGTAACACGTTATATGGGTGAATACTTTCTAACTATAGGTACAATAGATATAGCTGAAGCACACAAGAATAATTGAACATGCTTATTACGTGAAAATTAGAAAATATTTTTGAATAGCAAAAGAGGGCGGAGTCTGTAGAATGTTGAAAGCGCAACATTGTTGCACTTACATACCTGACAAAAGTGTTGAACTTAAGAGGTATGTAAGAAATATTACTAATTTGGAAAAAAGCTTAAACCACTGGAGGTTGATAGTGCATAGAAGAGACTTACCGATGGTCTCTCCTCTATAGGTAGTTGGCTTTCTAATGTAGGGAAAAGTTTTGTAGGTAGAATACTGATGCCACTGGTGGGAATAGGCCTACTGATTTTAGGGATAATAATTTGTTGCAAATGTCATAAGCACAAAAAGACATATACAGGACATAAGAGAGGGGAAAAGAGAAATATTGATGAACTTGAATTAGAAGAGTTGAATGGAAATATATACAAGAAAGTGAAAAACTTTCACACAAACAATAAAAAGAAACAAAATAGAAAGTTTGAAGAGATTGACTTGGGAGAAATGTGAAAAGTTGGCATCTGTTTCATTAATTGGTGATGACATAAAATATCATCAAAGAGGGGATTGATGGAGCAAGGATTCGCAAGTAATGCGACTTGTTTGTATTCAGTCCTCTCGACATAACGGTAATGTACTAATTAACATGTTTCATGTACTAAAAATTGCATTACATGACACAACTAGTATCCAAGGGAAGCTTTTCAATGTGCTTTTACTAACTATAATCTGCTTGCACTAAAATGGCTGCTGCTACGCGGGATTTTCTACTGCGCATGCGTCTGTCATACTCACCTGACATGATGTATCTTTCGCTTGGAGGGAAACTTTTGCTTCTGCGCACTAGAACTAAGATGGCTGCTCTGTGTTACAGCATGCTTGAAGCTTGCACTGCTGCTTTTGCTAAGCTGTTCGTTCTGTTTAACTCTAACGCAATAGTTAAATATAAAATAATGGGGGTAGAGATAAGTGGTATACAGTGCATTCATTTAGTCTTGTTCTAAAACTGTTTCTTTTCTATTCTTTCATGTATTCACGCTTCTGAGCCTGAAATGTACCTGATACTTCATTTTGAAACCCACTGCACTTCATATTGAAACCTTTGACCTGCGCACCAGAGTCTGAAAACCATCAAGCCATGGCATTGAATGAGTGCCAGGGACAGTCTTGACCAAGATGCGCCTGGGAACTTCACCTCCTGAACTCTACAGAGGAAGCAAAATTGTTAAATGGACTATTTTGTAACCGACATTGATACATTCACTGCTGGGTGGAATAAAACATGCATGGGAAAATAAAAATTGATGGGCGGGAACGTAAAATTGAAATTTCTAGGGAAAAGTTTCATTTTAGTATGGTGTGATGACATCTCCCCGTCTTTTGGCCAATCAAATTTGGGGATCCTTACACTTGCAACATTGGGGGGTGGTACACTGCCCTAGAAAATAGTATAACTAGAGTAGGCTAGTTAGCTAATTTGTCTGACTTGTCCGAATAGCTGACCTGTCACTGACCCAACGCACTCAATAGGTGATCGGGAGCAGAGGTGCTGGCGGAGCCCTCTGTCAGAAAGTTCGAAACCCAGATCGGGGTTTGAGAGCTGAAGTGCTGGCGAAGCACTTTGTCGGAGAGATCGATAACTCTTACCGGGTTCAGGCTGTTAGCTGCAGAGAGGGAGCAACACAGGCGTTGCAACTTTAACTGCGGGTGCTGGTCTTAGCTTTAGGTGGTCCTGTTCTAATCCAATTTGGTTGTACCTGTCCTGATTCTGATCTGCACCTGTTTGCTTTGCTGACACCTGCCTTTCCGGGGTTTCTGTCCTCTAATCAGCCCGTGGCCAGGGTTGGTCTTCACACACACCGTTCTAGGTAAATATTGAATGTGGGTTTGTTATTGTATTGTTTCCTTTCTCTTTACCTTCCCTATCGTTTAATGCTTAAACAGCCTTATAAAATCTCTGCAAAATGTTATTCGAATCATTATCTTGCTAATTGAAAGATTTCTCATTGCAAATGCTTGGATTATGACATTTATGAAATTTCAATAGATAAAGAGTTTAAAGTTTTTTCCGAGTCTGTAGTCAATTTATGCAGGAAATGTTAATTGCTACCTATTTTCTTGCTAACTCCCTGATCCAATAGGTCTCTAGGTACCGGTGACAAGAATTGTTAAGTCAATGGTATTGGACCTTGTAGGTAAACACACAACTTGGTAGAGTGCGTGAAAGGTTAACCTGTTCAACAAAGGTGTTAAATGTGTTTATGGGCCCAGGTGAGTATGGTAAACTGGTCAGGTTAACCCCTGCGCTCTATCAGTGGCCCAATGTATTTTACCTTTGTGCTGTTTTACAGTTCAGTGGCCTTTGGGACCGTATAAGTGTTTAGCAATGCAGTATATGTATTATCCTGGGTGCTGTGCCACCAGGGATTGAATAGCTAATCGATTACTATACACTGGGTTATGCAGTCTGATTCAGGAATATACGCTTGCCTATACGCTTGCCCCTGGAAGGACCCGTGATGTCTAACTGAACTGTGACTCATATGACTCTCTCCCGACTGTAGAGGCCATAAAATAATAAAATAATAATTAGCCTTTTCCTGTCCTGTCTGGCAAACACCATAAAAGAAGGCCATCTTCTGAAAGAGTTTCTGCTCACTTAGGCTCCAAATTGGGGGCTATAAATATCTTTACTTTTGTGGGAGGACAAAAAATAGCGCATTATTGCAAAATAATGAAGTGCGCCTAAAGCATTGTTATCTGAGAGTAAAGAAAGTAAGAGAAAATGATCTTTAATGAAATTGAAATATTTTGCATATATCAGGAAATAATGTGTTCTTGGGGGATTTTTTTTGTCCTCTTTCGCGATCAGATAACCCCAGAGCAATTTAGATTTCTCTGTGGTCCCCCTGTTGAATGGCACCAACCAAAGAGCTATGTATCTAGATGGATGCACTTTACACAGAGCCTCCCATTCCTATATTCGGTCTGTTCTGATCTTCTCACTAAACAGCCCCTAGAACAACCAGGAAGGGTGAAGTATCACAGTGTAGAGACATAATCATTGGACTATTTTAACCTCTATTTTTACAAAGTGCCCAACCATTCCTCGCATGGTAACCTGAAATCTTTATGCTTGCCCTTCTTTTTTAGTAAAGCCCGATCCAATGTCATTGTATACTTAATGGAAATTAACCAATCTGAGAAAGACGGAGATGTATTTTTAACCCAAAATTTGCAAATTTCTCTCCGTGCAAGTAATAAATAATAACTTGTTCTCCTCTGAAGACATTGACTCATACGATGAAGATATCCCCCCCCCAAAAAAAATTTGCTCACCTGAATGCCAGGCCCAACCATAGCTTCCATACCTCTAATTATAGACATCCAAAAATGGTATAACATTGGACAACTAAGAAACTTATGGACATCATCTGATTCGAACTGGAGGCTCTTCGGACATTTTGGAGTGGGACCCTTCACAAATTTAGCTAGCTTATATGGAGACCAGTACACCCTGTGGAGGCAGAAAATGTGATTTCTCCTTAGGTTTGAAGCTTGAACTGTGGAATATGGGATGTTAAAAGATACTTGCCACATAACTTCGATTTGAACGACAGGCAAGCACTCTTTCCACAGCTCTGTCAAAAGTATGAATTCGCCTTCTGCCAGGTCCACCAATAGCCAGTATAGGATTGCGACTTCTTTCTTTTTCGTGATTCTCTTATTCAGAGTCGTCTCCAGTTCGTTTGATAGTCCGACAGTAATGCCGACTGATTGATGCCAGCACTTAATTTGCATATACTTAAATCTGGGCAATTCCTCCTCCGTAAGTGTCCTCAACGTTTCCCAAGATAGTAAGGAGCCCTCTGGTGCAAGTTGCTCCCAGCATAATATTCCCGCTGTTTTCAAAGGAGTAACCAGGGAGTCTTTGGTCCATTCTGGCGAGCCCGGGGCATCCTAAAAGGTTGCCAATGTGCTATAATAACTAATTTTTAATATCTTCCTGATTTTGAACCATATAAAGGCTAGACCCTTTAAAACCTTTAAACTGACCTTTTTGAAAAATCTGGGGTCTCCAAACTTATATGTGTAGCCCCGGTCTCCTCCCTTTAGAACTAATAACATCTCCTTGAACATTATGCCAATATCTGAACTATCTGGTTCATTCATAAGCATTTTACCAGCCCTCAAAAGAAGTATCCACGCATAAAAGACTAAATCTGGCAGACATAGCCCACCCTTGTTCTTTGTCCTGTGTAGCTTCTTCCAAGATATCCAAATGCCTTTTGAGGCCCATATGAAACTGTTTATTTTTGCCTTTAATTTTTTAAGTCCCTCTTCTTTGAATGGCCAAGGGATATTTTGAAATACAAAAATAAGTTTAAGTAGCGTCATTTTCACTGAATTAACTCTACCTATTAATGTTAAAGGTAAATATGCCCAGCTCGTTAAGAAACTATATATTTCTTTACTGACTTTGTGGAAATTTGCATCTGTTATATCTTCAATGTTTTGTGTAATCATAATCCCCAAACACCTGATCTCTTTTTTGGTTGAGTGGGTGGTGGTGTCTAAATTCCAAGTCATGCACCCAGTCTTGGATGCATTAATTTCAAAACCTGAAACCTCCCCAAACTGTTGCGCCTCCTTATAGATTATTGGTATTGCAATATTTACATTTGCTGTATATCCCATCAATCGTCGGCGTATAAAGCCACCTTCCTTTCCCAAGTTTTGTATTTAAAAGGAGATGTTCCGAGGTGGCATCTAATTATTTCAGCAAAAGGCTCGATATATAAATTAAAAGGCAACGGAGACAACAGGCAGCCTCTCCTTGTGCCCCTTTGGATTTTAACTGGGGCAGAGAGATTCCCGTTCACTAAAATTCTATCTATGGGGGTTTGATAAATCAAGACAAATGTCCTCTGAAATTTTCCCCTAGATTACACAATCTTAGTATATATTTTAGGAAGCCCAGTTAACTCTATTGAATGCCTTAGTGGCATCTAACGTGATGACGGCCAGAGGTATCTTATAAAGAGTAGCTAAATCTATTGCCCCGATCAAATTAAAAGAGAGATCACGGAGGGGCATGACTTGGCAAGCCAACATGGCGGACGTGTGCTGAGCAAGCTCCGTCCAGCCCGCCGAATATCCGACAATTATCCTGACATCCTCGATACTGGAATGCTCATCTCGACGTCTCTGCAGCGCTGAATTGGTCACATATTCGCCTGGTGTGGTTTTGGGAGCCCGCGCTAGTTGGTGGTGGTGTGGTCGGACTGAGGCGGGGGTGAGGCCTGGCAGCCAGAGGTGGAGCCGGGGATTCGCGCACAGAGTCACCGGAGGTCGGCAGCTTGGAGAGTCCTGATGTCCTCGGAGAGCTGCACTTGCTGACAGGGGTGTTGAGCGCTGCTCTGCTGCTCTGCAGCATGGCCTGAGGCGTGATCTGAGGGGGAGACCCGGCGGCCGGATCGGGCCGAGACGGTGAGGCGAGGTGCTGTGGGGTGAGGGCTGCGGCCTGGGACTGGGTCCCCCGGCAGTGGGGGTGTCCGGTGGAGGCGGCAGTTGGCAATAGGGATGGCTGGCCTGCTCTTCATGGTGACCCCCAACCCGGCATTGTAGTGGGGATCGGCGGTACAATCAGGCCACGTGGGAGGTTGCTGAGGGACCCGCCATCTGTCCTTTCCCCCTCTCAGAAACATCCCGCGTCGGTCGGACCGCGAGGGACTGGTCTGCTCCTCGCGATGCTTCCTCCTCTACCAACATTGCAGAGGGGAATTGGTGGCATAATCGGGCTATGTTGGAAGCGCTTCAGGGACCCACAGTCTGCTCACGTCCTCCCCCCCTCCTCCTGGAAGCGTCTTGGGGCTGTTGGGGTGCCTATGCCGGCGGTCGGTTAGACCGTATACAGCTGGCCTATTCTATTTGGCGCTTTTCCCCCTTCTGACATCATAGTGGGGGACCGGCAGCACAACCAGGCCACGTGGGCGGGGCCAGCGAGGCCCACCACTTAACTCTCTGTACCTTACCCACCCCAGCGTCATACCAGGCCCACAGGGTTGCCCGCATCGGCGGTCGGTCGGAACTTGTGGTCATACATCGGGCCTCTGAGACTGGTGATTGCTGCTGCCCGTGGCGGGGACACACAACTGGAACACCTGCGGGCTTCTTCTGCTACCCTACGACACCATTGCTCCGGCGGTCAGTTGAACTGCGCCCGCGAGACTGGGAACCCCCGGCGGAGTGGGGCCCCGGGGGTGTCTTGTTGGCCATGGTGTTGAGACGACTGCTAGTCGTGCCTATTCAGCGGTCTGTCCGGGCCATGGGAGCTGGTGTTATACAGGCCTGTGCCCTGCCCGGCTCGTCCTGGGCCTGCGTGGGGAGCTCAGAAGGCAGTCATGACGAGGGGTAAAGGTGGCAGCAGCTCGACCAAGCAGGGTCCCATAGACAATTTCCCTAGCTCTGTAGTGGCGGCTGGAGCCTCCGGGGGCCAGTCGGGAGCCTTGCCGGACAATGCGGCCCTCATGGCTGCCATCACCCAGTCCAGGGACATGTTGGATGCAAAAATAGGGGCAGTTGGCTCGGACGTTATGTTGATGCGGCAAGATCTGCGCAATGCGGTGTCTCGTATCACTGAAGCAGGCTCGAGTCAAAGAACCTCTGCTCTACAATAATGTGCGCATTCTGATCTTTCCTGATTACACAAGGGAAGTCCAGCAACAGCGCCAATCGTTCACAGTAGCGAGAGCCCTTCTGAGAGACCTTAAGCTTCCATACGCCCTATTGTTTCCAGCTCGCCTACGGGTGGTATTTCACTCTCGCACACATTTCTTCGACACCCCGGAGGAAGTGTTCAAATGGACTGACGAAACAGTGCGGGTGAGACCACACGCGCCACCTGGAAGGGAGTCAGACTCCTCATCGAG
Source organism: Lissotriton helveticus (assembly GCF_964261635.1). Taxonomy (NCBI): domain Eukaryota; kingdom Metazoa; phylum Chordata; class Amphibia; order Caudata; family Salamandridae; genus Lissotriton; species Lissotriton helveticus. The sequence goes on along the minus strand of NC_136067.1, from coordinate 1,276,212,793 downwards.
CGAGGCGGCTCGAGGGGACCTCCGGGGTCAACGGCGGAGGAGTAATAGATGATCACGATCCCGGCGCGCTCCCAGTCATGATAAGCCTCCTCTCGGGGGGCCCTACACCAGGGCAACAGACATTGGAACCCTAATGTGTAATGTTGGTGAGGTGCTGCAGAGTCATATTGGGTGTTTCTCCGGGGAGTCCTGAAGTGGGCTGGTCTCTCCGCCAGGATTGTGCTGGTGGGAGGCATGCCCGGAAGACATGGGCTGTGAGTTGGGGATCCATTGGTTGGGGCAGTGTCCATCCCCCCATTGGAGATTGGTGACTACCCCTGCCGTGACAGATACTTCAGTGTTTTTGAGGTATGGGGTGGGGGGGTTGTTGGGGGGGTTGTTTATGTTTACAGATCGCACTTCCACTAAAGGCCTGTTACACTCTACACATGCATCGCCACAGCTCACTATCCGTTTTGCAAGAGGATGCGCCCACTCATGGCTAGTGTACCCGACAGAGGAGAGGTGACCCCAGGCAGCCTCCGCATTATTAGCTGGAATGTACGTGGGGCCCTGGATAAAATCAAACATGGAGCCATACTCCACCAGGCAAAGGGGGCTAGGGCCGATGTTCTCCTGCTGCAAGAAACACACCTTATGGGTACCAAGGACCTTTGCTTGCAAGGCTATGGGTTCTAACAGGTCTTCCACGCCGGATTTACGAGGGGGTCATGGGAAGTAGCGATCCTGGTGCACCGTAGATTTCCATACACACATATACAACAATGGACCGGCACATAGGGGGGCTATCTGTTTATTCGGGGCAAGATTGAGGAGGTCCCCCTGGTGCAGGGCAGTGTATATGCTCCCCCCTGCAATGGAATCGGATAGAGAACCTGCAATCTCTGTGGGCCGATATGCCGGATGTACTATCAGCGGTGGGTGGTAGCTGGAATGACGTTATGGACCTGGTCAAGGATAGGGCTGGGCTTGGGAGTAGCCCCAGGAGTGGTCGTCCCACGAAACTACATTCGTTGGTAACAGGGCTGGACTGGATTGATACATGGCGGCGTTCTCACGGTGATTCCCGGGGATACACCTACCTATCGGCGGTCCACAAATCACTTTCCAGAATTTACTATCTCTTTGTTCCCCGGGCGGTGGTCAGTAGGGTGGCGTCAGCGGAGATTTTGCCCCGCGGCATTTCGGATCACTCCCCGGTATCCATTGAGCTTTATAAAGGCAGGGGGAAACAGCCATTTTGGTGGCGCCTCTCAGTGTGGCACTTACAGTACGAAGATTATGGGACGCATATGAGCGAAGCAATTGCCCAGTACCTGACGACTAATGAGGGGCCTGTTTCTAGCGCCGCCACTCTGTGGGAGGCGCTGAAGCCCACTCTGCGTGGGGCAGACATATCCTGGTGTGCGGGGGCTCGCAGGAAGCGTTGTTTGGAACTGACCCGTGCAGAGGCTGACATAGAGGCACTTGAGCGTCAGACTCGGGCGGTAAGGGGGAGCATCCTATTGATGGATGAAGCACACCAGGTCTGGCTGGAGACGCGCAGCAGGATATACCAATGGGGGGACAAGTTCAGCAAGATGCTGCATCGACTCTGTCAAGGCACCTTCCACTCCCAGGCCCTCCCGGGAATCATGGATTCGGCAGGAACGCCGATTACAGATCCTCCTGTCATAGCGGAGAGTTTCGCTGCATACTATGCGGATCTTTATGCCCCCCAGGATTGTCTGTCAGCATCTACCATTGACAAGTTCATAACAGACCTACTGCCCAAGGCGGTGTCGGATGAGGTACGGGATCAGTTGGAGGTCCCCATGACAGACGAGGAGCTAGGAGCGGCCTTGGGAGAGCTTAACCCCGGGAAAGCACCTGTACCCAATGGGTTTCAAAGTGAATTCCTCTGACGCTATAATGTACAGCTGGCCCAGCATTATCGGGCGGTAGTGGAAGATGCCTGGAAAATAGGCTTACTCCCCCCAGATTGGAGGCATGTGGAGGTGGTGGGGTCCATAAGCCCGGCCGTCCTCCAGAGCAACACACCTCATACCGCCCCAGTTCTCTCTTAACCCTTTAAGTGCTGCCGTCGGCCAACGGTCGTCACGGGCACTACCTCCCCAGTGCTGCGTGCGACCGTTGGACGTCCATTCAGCACTGGATAATGGACAGCGCAGCACTGGGGAGGTATATTTACGAAGCTCCTAAGGTGTTAAGCGCGGAGGCTAAAATTGTAGCAAAGGCACTGGCCAATCACCTCTTGCCCCACATCACTGTGCTGGTACACCATGATCAGGTGGGGTTTATGCCTCAGAGGGTGATCAGACACAACATTAGGAGGGCACATGTGGGGTTAGCAGCTATTTGGCAGACCGGGGAACCGGCGGCACTTCTTTTGACTGATATGGATAGGGCGTTTGACTCCCTGAGTTGGGTTTACTTATTCGCATTGTTACGCAGACTCTATCTGGGCCCACGCTTCCTTTCTTATATAATGCTCCTATACACAGATCTGACGGCGTCGGTACGGGTAGCGGGCACAACCTCCTCCACCTTTTCCATTAAACGGGGCACACTGCAAGGATGCCCTCTGTCTCCATATTTATTCGCCCTAGCCATGGAGCCCTAGGTGGCGTGTGAGCACATTGATGCACAGGTACGGGACTTCGAGTGGGCCCCATGGGATCGTCCTATATGCGGACGATATCCTCTTCTTTCTTACAGCAGTTGACAGGACGGGCCCCGGCTTCTGTGTATCATGCAGATCTTTGGGGAGACGCCAGGTTTGCATATGAATCCCCGCAAATCCACATTGTGGGCTCTGGGGGATCGGACGAGAGTGGGCACATGGGCGTCCTCGGTTCAGTTGGCAGTAGGGGGCTTGAAATACCTGGGGGTGTTTCTCTCGGACGTACCAGCAATCGCCTGGGAGCGAAACCTGCTTCCGGTGTGGGAGTGGGTTTGTGCAGACCTCAAGTCCTGGTCCCGTATGCCCCTGAAGTTGTTCAGCAGATCGGCAATATTGAAGATGGTGGCGCTTCCCCGGGTCCTCTATCAGCTACAGAATTACCCGTACCCGATCCCGCCTAGATGGTTCCAGCTGGTAAATTCTGTGCTTGGGCAATTTTTGTGGGAAGGGGGAAAGGTGCGCATAGCACTGTGTACATGATTCCTGTCCACCTATTGTGCTAGTCTCGCATCCTCGGATATTCTCTCATACTACCAGGCCTCACACCTGTTGGTCCTTAATGAGTGGTGGTACAGTGACAGGGGAGACCCGGCGTATGCACTGGAGCGACAACTCACAGGCCGTCACTCCTTACACACACTTTTGTACTCTGCGCCGCTGCGGGGTGCGTTGCCATCAGCCACCCAGGCGGTGTTCGTGATCTGGAGACAGGTGCTGCGGCATATGGGCTGGTGGAACACCCTGACTCGGGAGACCCCTCTGTGGAATAATGGGCGCCTGCCCCAATTGGCGACCCTGCAGGTTTTTCGGGGATGGGACGACATTGGTACTTCAACCCTGGGAGACATCCAGAGGGGCACGACACTCAAGGAAGGAATTCCTTATGCCACACTCACAATTTTATCGATACCTCCAGCTTCGTCATGCCCTGTTCCCCAGTCTGCAGGGCCTGGAGTCCCTCCCTGAATTTAGTCCACTGGAAGCGAAAGTCTTTATGGGGGACCTACTGGAAAAGAAAATTTCTCGTATCTATCAATCCCTGGTCACTCACTGCTCCCCCACACTTCAGAGGCTCCGAGGGGACTGGAAGGGGGATATGGGCAGTCTGGAGGAGGTGCACCCATAGCGATGCGACTGGTCAAGTTCACAGGGTCTACTTTACTAGGGCACGGTTGTGGCGGGCAGGGCTGATCGCTTCCCTAGAGTGTCTTCGCCCTGGTTGGGAGGAGGGCACATTCATACACATGGTCTGGCGGTGTACATCCCTAGATCGCTTTTGGAGGGGAGTCTTTGCATGCCTCTCCGAGGTCCTGGGACGGGAGCTCCCTTGTACACCACAGTTGGCCCTGCTCCATGTCATGGAAGGGATAGGAGGCAATGTTTACAAATGACATCTCATGCTATTAGGCTTCACACTCGCCAAACAAGACATTGCTAAAGCTTGGAAGGTGACGCCGGCCCCCTCGTGTCTGCATGGAAGAATGGGGCGGATTTTTGCATGGGGTTGGAGCACCCTAGTTTTGTAGCCAAGGGATGCCCACGCAAGCACTATAAAATATGGAAACGATGGGCGGACTATCGGTGACTATGGTTGGAGCCTTCCAGCGGTAGCAGAGACTGACTAATCGGGCTAGTTTCTTGTTCTGTAAAGACGGAGGGGAGGGGGGGTACCGGCGGGGTGCATGTTACCATGCTAGGATTCTTCGATTTTACGTCTAGCCCGCTGACAAGACTTTGCAGACTTAGGGGGGTGGGGCGAGGGAGGGAGGGAGTTGGGGGGTTCTACATCATTCAATGTGTCCTTGTTCTGTATTTTGATTTTGCCAACAAAAGTCGATTGCTTTCATAATTACATATGGTATGATTCGGCAGATGTCTCTGGTGTTCAGAGCCTTGCATTGTATATGCAAATTGACAAATAAAATATGTTTTAAAAAAAGAAAAGAGAGCACACAAATTCCTCTCCCCCGAACAAAGCCTTTTTGATCCCTGTGCAATAACCCCCCTATCACTCCGTTCAACCTTTCCGCTAATATTTTAGCAAAGATTATATAGTCTGCGTTAAGCAGAGAGATGGGTTTGTATGAATCACAAGACCAAGTGGACTTGGCAGGTTTAAGGATTAAAGTTAATATAGCCTCATTCCAGGATTGTGGCATTGACCCACTCTTTTCAAAACTATGCAAAACTAGCTTCTCCATAACAGGAATCAAAACCTCCATAAGGACCCTATATACTTCAACAGGCTGGCCTTCTGGTCCTGCAGCTTTACCTGATTTTCCTGCTACTACTGCCTTCTTAACCTCACTATTTATTAATGAGCTATTCAGATAATATGACTTGTTCTCCACAATTGTATTAGGTAGATCTTGGCCCAGCCGGCCCGTAATAGCTTCATCCTGCTACATCCTCTCGGTATACCCTTTCAAAATGTTTTTGAAAAGCCTCCTCAATATCTGCCGGGCTCCTAAGTAGAGTTCCTGACACCTCACAATTCACTTCTTTAATGATTCCACTGGCAATATCATGTTTAGTATTCCAAGCCAGCAGTTTGCCGCAACCTTCACCATATTCAAAATGCGCAAATCTACTGGCATGCCACCTCTTTTTTAACCTTACATCAATCACTCAGGCCAAATCAGACTTAAGAGATTGTAATTTTGCTGAAGTAGCTTCCTCTGACAAATCACTCCACAAATGAATGAGGTTTGATTCTAGCTTCCGAATTTTACACTCTATCTCTTCCACCTCAGCTCTATACTTTTTCTGTCTACCAATTTGTAAAGACATTAAACGACCCCTCAAAAAAGCTCTATATGAGTACCATACAACTTCTATTGAGACAGATTCCAAATTGAATAAAAAGAAAGCTTTGGACTTCACAATTAAATCCTCAATTACCTCTTCCTCCAAAAGGAGAGCACGATCTAAAGTCCATCTCCTAAGAGACGGCTTAACTGGAACTTTGAGAGCTAAAGATACTGCCGAATGGTTTTGGTTTTTATTTTCCTCCTTTCCTTCTTCTTTAACTTTCCCCTCCCTCTGTAGCTCATGAGATAAAATGCAGAAAATGTTCAGCATCTTCTACCGCCTAAATGAGTGCATTTTATTTCCATTTGCAAGATGGCTGCGGAGGCAGGATCGGGAAAACGGGCTCTCGGGTCTGGGATCACTAATTAGTGTAAATCCCACCTGACCCGTTCACCCCGTTCGCCTCGCCATCATCCGTCATTCTCCCTGGCAGGACTTACCGTGCCGGGTGCCCGACGACCCAGGAAGGACGCCTGCTGCCCTCCGACTTCTCAGCCTCGCTCGCTGACATCAGCTTCCCGGGACCTGGAGCCCTCGCTGGTGTCCCTCGGAGCGGGAGGCACAGCGAGGGGGAACACTGCTTGGTTTGTCCTGCGGGAGACTGGAGTTGCCCCGCGGGAGGATCAAAGATCCAAGTGCCGCCCCCCCCCCCACAAAGGCTAAAACCGGGATGCGGCGCTGACGTGACGCCGACGCGACTCAGCGGTGCCCGCGAAGCGTGAGGAATGTGAGGCTTGGCTTGACACCATCACGGAGCACACCGGGGCCGGGGCGTGACCCCCCCCCCAGGACATCACGGAAACAAAGATCGAGGTAAATGATGACGCCTGGACTTAAGATGGCCGCCGCCTGGGATAGATGAAGATCCCGTGAGGCGTGGGGACTGTGAGGCCTGGTTCTGCCGACACCATCACGGAGCACACCGGGGCCGGGGCACGACCCCCTCTCCCTCTCTCCAAGACCATCACGGAAGCGAGGAAGCGAAGACCGAGGTAAATGACGACGCCTGGCCTTAAGATGGCCACCGCCTGAGACAGTTGAAGACCCCAGTAGGCTGCTCCTCACTAAGGCCCGGTTCTGCCCCCACACCACGAAGCACGCTAAGGGCTGGGGCGGAAAGATCCACTTCACCATCCCTCCCCCACCACCATCCACGCTGCAAGGGTTGAGGGGAACTGGGAACTGGCGATGCCTGGCTTCAAGATGGCCACCGCCTAGGACTAGAATGACGAAGGAAGAGCTCCTGAGACTATTCCTTCCGAAGCGAAACATGCCTTCCTCGCCCTGTCCTGCACAGTGAGTCCCTTGCTTTACCCCAACAGAGCCGTGGCTAAAGAAAGGGAATCAACCGAAGAACCGACTCAAACTGGTGATGCCTGGCCCTAAGATGTGGACCGGACCTGAATGATCTATTGAAGATCACTGTAAGTAACCTCTTCTGAAGCCGAACGCGCTTCCACCTACCCCGACCGGACCTGAATGATCTATTGAAGATCACTGTAGGTAACCCCATCTGAAGCCGAACGCGCTTCCACTTACCCCGCCCGCAATCAACCCGCTGTTCAAGACAGCCCCTGGATCGCCTAACTAACTGTTCACGCTTCCTAAGATCATTCCAATGACTCCTAATCAAGCGTAACCCGCCCCCTCATCTCCTACCCGTTGACAATTAAGGGCAGCCCTCAGAAGATTTCTGGACCCTCTGACGATGATCAACAGGAACCATCATGGATCACCCTCCGTTCTCCTTCAGGGACGCCAGCGACTTCCAGCCTACTGTAAGGTACCTGACCAGCTCCTAGCCCCCTACTGCAATTAACCTTTACCTCCGTCCTCTCCTTACCCCCCTCCTCCTGCCACCAGCCCCCTCAGCAACCACCCCTTTAACATAGTTCTCTGTGCCCCCCCCTACTTGCTCCACGTTGCTTCCCCCCTCAGTCACCCTCTCATTATCATAGTCCACGCTTTGCCCCTGTATCCACTCCTCCCATTAGCAGGGCAGAACCACTAGTGCCCTCCTATCACTCATCGTGGCCAGACACCCCTAGAAGATACTCCCAGTCCTATGGAGTACTGCCACCTTTTTTAGCTCATCCCTTCCCGCGTACACTTTACGCCAAAATGTCTCCAGGCTCACCTGCCGAACAGCCCATGTTGATCCACACAAAACCACATGGCGCTAATACCCTCGCGATCATCTTCCCCCCTAACCTCTCATCAAAAGCGAGAAGAAATCTCAAACATAATCTTATCAGACAACAGCCAGAAACGCTATTTGCAGACATATACCACTGCTCCTCCAAAGGGCAGGTAAAGATGGATTTCATCTTCCATACCGATAAACCTGAGAGCTGGAACTCCACTCTAAGAATGCAACTACACATATCTAAAACGACGACCACCTCACATAGTTGTAAACTGACGACCTCTCTCCCTAACCAGGCAACTAGAAAAGGTAATACCTCAGTGACCATTTACGCAAATGGCACAGTTCTGATACAGGCTAACAATGAAAACTTGGAGGCCTTTGACAACCTCTTCCCCACGCTTTGCGCCTCCCATCTTCACACTCTGGGTTCCGCATCAACACAGCCCCCCTCCCTGACCAACCGGCCCCCTCAGGAGACCCATTTCTCTACCTCCACTCCCTCATTAAGACCCCCCCATACTCCCCTCTAGAATCTACTCCTCCCACTCCTCTGTCCCTTCGAATCGAGACAAGGACGATCAATCCCCACAGCCCCCTCAACCCGATCCTCCTCTACTTTACCCCACCATCCCTTGGGTCCGGTCCATTGACCCCCTACCTTCACTCGATGAAGAGCATCCTCCTTTGCCCCCTCAATCGCACCCTCCTCAACAGTTCAGTAGCAACTCTCGGACTCGGTCTACCGACCGCCCCTGCACTCCTCGAGAAGCATTGGGGAAGAGCCCTCGACCAATCCCCCTACCAAGGGCCACGAACAGGGATAGCCTAGTGGTCCCTTCCATCATTAGACCTCAGGAGACGACCCTTTCCCCCACCCCACGAATTGTCCCAACTCAAAACTGCACCCCACCTGCCTCTAAAGACATGACTCACCGGCTGGATCTGCTAGAAAACCAATTAGAAATTATATTTAGAGGCCTCGAGGAAATCCTCTCCAACCTAAACAAGACGAGAAAGCCCCAGCAATCCCACTCAATCCCTTCCTTTCCGGTGGTGCCTACCCCACTAAAACGCCAACTCGCGACTACTCCCGCACGCGGAAACAGACTTCTGAGGCCCACAAAAACTGACACTATGACCCCCCCACAAACTCTCACTGGAACCACAGCACCGTCGACCGGAGCTCAGAGCCACACTAACAAGGTCATGGAGACACAAAAACAAAGACAACCCAGAGCGATAGCAGCAATGTCTGAAAAAGAAGCCTTGGACCTAGCCTTTACTTATGACTCCTCTCTCCTATTGCCCTCCAACTCCAAAATTCAAGTGATCACGGGCTTCGGAAGAGACCTCCCTCCCACGAAAATTGTAAGACCTCCACCCTCCCTCACCTCCATTCCGAGGGCTCCATTAGGAAAACATATGAACAAAATCAATCCAGCAATCCAGCAACTAACTGCATGCTCATTAACTGTAGATCCGCCCCCAAACATACAACGGAATTAGCTGAAATCATCCTTTCTCAGAACCTTGATATTGTGTTCATCACAGAGACATGGCTAAAGGAGACCTCCCCACCCTGTCTAGACATGCTGGTTCCCCCTGGTTTCACCATCATCAACAAAGACAGAAAAGACCAACGTGGGGGTGGGGTAGCCATCATCCATAAAGATGACAACGACCTCACGGTAACAGACTCATGCAAATACAGCTCCTTTGAATGTCTATCTGTCTCCATCAAGACTAAGGAAAACCGCCCTTTGATAGTTCACCTTCTCTATCACCCTCCTGGCAATTCCCCCACTCTTTCAGCCCATTCTTAAAGAAGAGATAGTCAAACTTATCGCCACCTCCAAACCATCTTCTCACACCCTTGACCCCCTCCCTGCTCAACTCACTAAAAAACTGAAACTCTCCCTTGCCCCACTGTGGTGCAGGATTATAAACAGCTCCCTAAAAGTGGAGAAGTCCCAGACTGTTTGAAAGTGGGACAAGTCACCCCAATACTAAAAAAACCAGGCCTGGACAAAAATGACTTAAACAACTTTAGACCCGTCTCTAACCTTCCTCTCCTCTCCAAAATCCTAGAAAAATGCGTATTCAACCAACTAACTCGGCACTTGGACAATACCAGTCTCCTAGACTCTCATCAATCGGGATTCAGGAAAGGGTGCAGCACCGAAACTGCAATCCTCAAAGTAATTGATGACCTACTCAATTCTCTGGACTCAGACCATTGTTCCCTCCTCATTCTCCTAGACCTATCGGCGGCATTTGACATGGTCGATCACATTCTTCTCCTCAAAGCTCTGGAAGAAAGGGCCGGGCTCGACGACGTGGTCCTTAATTGGTTCTCCTCATTCCTAAACAATCGCTCACAAAGAATAAAAATCAGAAGCTATGAATCTGACCTACACCCAGTCACAAGGGGAGTTCCCCAAGGCTCAGTGCTCTCCCCCCAACTCTTTAACATCTACATGGAACCCCTCACCACCCTACTCAGGAAAGCCAACATGCCCTTCCACCTCTACGCTGACGATACACAACTCTACCTAGAAATTTCCTCTTCTAAAGATATCCATAGACTTAATGAAACACTAAAGGAAGTCCAACGGCGGCTGTCAGGTAACCACTTAAAACTCAACCCGGACAAAACTGAGTTACTTCTTATCTCGAACAAAGAAGAGAACCCACAAATGAACGAATGGCTGAAAGAAATTGATACGCTCAATGGAAACCTCTCCTTGGCTGACTCCGTTAAATCATTAGGCATCACTCTAGACTCTAAACTTGATTTGACCAAACACATCAAGATTTCGGCCAAGAGTGCCTTCCTCAACCTGAAACTTCTAAACAAAATTAAACCTTTCATTCCATCCAAAGATCTCAAACAAGCCAACCAAGCATTGGTTTTGTCACGACTGGACTATGGAAATGCAATCCTCTCGGGAATACCCAAAACTCACCTTGCTCCTCTGAAAACAACCCTAAACGCGGCTGCCAGAATGGTGACTGGAATAAAGAAATTTGATCACATTTCTCCGGCACTAAAAGACCTTAAGTGGCTACCTATAGAAATGCGGGCGAACTTTAGAACAGCCTGCCTCACCCATAAAGCCCTTCACACAGGCAAACCAGAATATCTGGCAGCCAAACTCAAAAAAGCAGGTCAGAACAGGACTCTCAGAAGCTCTAACACCCTACTTCTTATCCCGCTCAAAGCACGAAAACAAAAAACATTGGCCAGATCCTTTGCCGGAAATGCTCCTAAAATATGGAACTCTATCCCCCCCACATCAGAACTATTCCTTACTTCCCGAAATTCAAAAGTCAACTCAAAATCCTTTTCCTCGACCGCTCCCTATCGAACAGATAGGAACCGCTAGGAGTGTTCAAAGTACCTTTACTCTCTTCTCGATGCAGATGGCCATCTATACTCTGATTTATATCCTGAACGCCTCACTGATTGTACTGTATTTGCTGTCTTTTGCACTGCTCTATACTTGTTGTAAAGCGCTCTGATACCTTCCGGTCTGGCTAGCGCTATATAAAACTTCTTAAATACATTTTTTTTTTAAAAATAAAAATTTATTATTGTGCATTATTTTTAGCATGGCTGGGAATTTAAGCTGTGCTGTTGCCCCCTGCTTTCTAAACGGTTCTAATAATTTCCCCAGCTCCCACTGCCTGGTTGCTGTTTTCGATGAAACATTACATCTTATTTGAAAGGTTATTCTGTCTACGTTTAATGCATTCATCTTAAGGGTTTTATTTAAGATCTCATCTTTCAAGCTGTATTTTAGAAAATAAACTGGAATTTTTCTGGGTCTGGTCTTATTTGGGTTCAACCTAAACGGGTCCCTATGTACCCGCTGTGTATCAACCATCAGAGTGTGCTCTAAAATATCAATTTGCGTAGCTTGTTTAATTAATCTTTCTACAAACTCCTTAAGATTACTTCCCTCAGCCCCCTCAGGAAATTTCAGGAGGCTAATGTTGTTCCTCCTTTGGGAGTTTTCGAGAGATTCCAACTTATCCTGGAGACGTATTATCCCTCTCTTTCACCAAACATATGTCCTTTGCGTTTTATTTGGACTGCACAGGTAATTCCGCTACATTGAGTTCTAAAGCTGTGGTCCTAGCAGCTAATGAGTCCAGCTTGTCTTCTATTTTCTCACAAGATAATTTAATATCTACTTGATTCTTTTCTGAAACTAAACATTTGTCTCTAATTTCTTTAGTGAGTGTATGCGATAGATCTGAAACAGAACGCAGGAGAATCTGTTCTTCAGCATCTCCTTTTTGAGCTACCCCTAACCCGGAGGCAAAACTCCCCAAAAGACCAGGGTGGTCCTCACTTAAGAGCAGCTCTGCCTGATTTATCTGAGTGGGCATATCTGAAATATTATCTGCTTTATCTGTCATCACTGGTTCCTTTGTGATCACTCTTTCTAGTGATTCTGGATCCGTCACAAGTGGTTGAAACCTACTTGGGCTCAATATGCCTTCTGGGAATTCAAATACGGTTGTAGAGATGTTCCAGGTGGGGGCACTATCTACTGGTGTTAATATTAGCGTATTAGGTGCGACCTTAAAGTAACTTCTCAATGAGGGGGTGAGTTTGGGATTGTGTTTTTCTGGGGAGGATTTTTTACTTTTTTTGTCTTTCTGTTTTTTGGGGTAATCCAATCCCCAGTTATAGCTTTCGTTTGAGAGGGCAACACATTACTGTGTTTACCTCGTTTATTATCAACAACAGTCCCCTGCTTTGAAATACTGTCCTCTGTTTGAGAGACCACATTAGGAGGGTTTAAACTTCTTGCGCTTCTGAATGTATATCTACTTTGTCCTCCCGCTTCAAAACTGTGGGTCTACCCCTTGTTCCACTATCTACTCCACTCAACAGCTGCCCCCCCCTGTTGAATAAACAGTATCCAATGTACCCTCTTCAAGAGCCCCCACTTACTTTGTTGCCTTTTCCCACCTCGAACCAGACAAAATTTCCTTCACCTCTGCCTCCACTTGCTTCTGGGGGGGTTCTTGTAATTCCTGCACCGCACGAGAAGCATTTATGCTGCCCCTGCCTCTACCACCCTGGATAGGGAGCCTTGCAGTGACTTTTCTCCTGCGCCCAAGTTCACGGGCTGCATAGAACCACACTGAGTCTTGCGCCTACAAAGACCCCAGAGGCTGCCACTCCGAGGCTGCCACCCTCGATATCTCAATCGGTTCTGCCACCACAGCTGCCAAATCACAGCAAATGCACACAAAAAAAAACACGAACCGGACCACACACTGGCGTCGGGGCTCCGAACTCCAAACTCTACACGCAGAAACGCCAAGACACCAATATCAGGCAGACCGACCGCTAACAATGACCGGTAAGAGCCCCTCGCTGTCTCAGCATATTAATACCATTAATTGTCTCAGCATACTAATAGCATTAATTGTACTCAATCTCAGTAGAAGCAGGCACATTACCACCACACTTTCCAAAAATCATTTTTGCTGCATTCCCCGCCACTAAATCTCCTTCTCTGCTCCTGACTCATGGGAGCCTCCATGGCCGACTACACGCTGGCCGCCATGTTCTCCCACAAAGAAGCAGTTTTAATTTTAAACAGGATCCCTTAATTTTGTGTGTATTACCATTCTGAAGAAAGAGATGCTGAAATATGCATGAGGGTGGCATGGTTTTCTGCCCTTTGAAGTGGATCCTCCCAGTTATTGGGTGTGTGCCACACACAGCCACCATATAGCCCCCAGCTTATTCATGGGCTATGATTAACTGCTAATGGGCATATGTATTTAACATGTTGGCTCCCCACCAATGCCAGAGCACAAGTGAACCAACAGGAATATCTGCCTTTGAACCTGGTGTGGCACAATGCTTCCACAACTGAGCATAAGTGAGTCAGTACAAAACATTTAGAACTGGTCAAGTTTTCAGTTAGATCAGAACTCGAATGGTTTACCTTAATTAGTCACAAAGATGTCCCCTCATTTTCTTTGGTACTGCATTCATAATGAACAATTTAAAACTCCAAGCAGCAGCAGCCTCTCCATTAGAGCGGAGAAGCGCCACCCACCCCCTCCCCCTGCCGCCACCAGCAAATACAACGGGTTTTAAACCTGTTTTATTATCGTTTTATTTTAATCCCCTGGACCTGCTCCCATGAATCTGACGCGTCTTAGGGGTGGGTCCAGGGGATAACACTGCTGGTGAGGGAGTGGTGGGCACTCCCTTCACTGCGCATGAGTGTTTAGCCGCCCGTCCAAACCCTCATGTGCAGTGAAGCTCTCTCCAGCCCCAGCTGCATTGCTGGAGCTGGAGAGAACAGGCACCGGCTCCCAGTCTGCGTGGGAGCGCAAGCTGCAGACGCTCAGGCCAATCCTGACGCTGCTTTCATGCAGCATCATGATGGGCCACAGTGCAGTCTGGGAGCCTGTGCCCAGAAGAAGAAGAAGCATGGAGGAACGCAATGCGGCAGGCAGCAGCGTTCAGGTAAGTTTTTGTTTAATTTTTGGTTTTTGTCCCCGATCCCTCCAACCCTCCCCACCACCCTCCTCCAGCCAGGCACACCCACTACTTTGGCAGGGGACGGGAAGCTACTGACTGCAAGCTCCATCATGCCACAGAAAACAATGATTAAGTTACTGAATGCGCACATGGTGCAACAAGGATTACAGCGAACGCTCTTGCATTTCAAGCTAACATTTATACAACAAAAACAATTAAATGGAAACAGGAAAGGCCATACCTACATGCCGAAAAGAGGCTTGAAACTTGTATACGTCATAGCTGTCAAGTGTCCTGTCCTAGGTTTGTAACCACCAACATGGTGAGTGCAGCACTAGCAAGGATAAACAAAACTATAAGTTTCAGAGGGTTAGTTAACTTGATGACGGAGGGCATTTAAGAGCTTTGAGGTAACAGCAAGTTTTAAATCCTATTTTACAGAGAATAGTTTAAACAGTGATGTCCATCCATCATTGACTTAAAAAACACTACCAAATACTTCATGTTTTGAAGTTGTGATCGGATTGTACCGCCTAACTTACAAAATTACATCAGTAGAATTTTGGGACAAACTCCTCATCACTTATGTCTTTTTAGGCTGAATGCATAAAGCAATAACATTTCAAGTTCGTCTCCTCACTCAACGCAGTCATGGTTACTGTTTAGCTCCAGACAAGCCACAAAACAATTGGAAAAAAACACTAAAGAAACGAGGGGACTGACCTTCAGGAACCTCTGTGCTTAGGTGAAGGCCAGCTAGCACTTTTCCGTGGGGCTGTCTTTCCACACAATGGCTGACAGGGATGGTGGCGGCATGATTAGGGATGGTCAGAAGGTGCGCCGAGACTTTTTGCTAATGTGGAGCTGAGCTTGAGTTCCCACTGCCTCAACAGTCAGTCCTGCAGCCTCAATGAATTGAACGAGGATGCGACGGGTCACACGCCCCTTCCCTGCTGGTACCGCTGTTTGGGACCAAATAGCATTGAACAGAACCTCGGAGCATGAGGAAGGCTGGGTCAGTCCACAGTCCATGAGGACTGGGTGCAATCACACACCAAATAGCATTGAACAGAACATCGGAGCATGAGGAAGGCTGGGTCACACCACAGTCCATGAGGACTGGGTGCAATCACACACCATACAGAGGACTGGATACCGCAAAAAAAACATACAGCTAGATTCATCAAGCCGAAAACGGCTCGCAAAGGGCCAGATTCTGAGAATCTGGCCCTTTGCGAGTGCAATTTTTGGATTTGGGATTCATCATCCCAAATGCAAAAATCGCTAATTGCGAAATCGCATATTTGCGAGGAATTGCATTTAAGGAATCTCTATTTGGGATTCCTTAAATGCAATTCATTAACCATTTTCTATTAGCGAATTCGCTATTCCTGGCCGCTATTTACCACGAAGTCAGACTTCGTGGTAAATAGCGAAAACTCAGAAAAATGCACTTTAGTGCATTTTTCTGAGTGGTATGTTACACACACACATGTCCTTTGGACATGTGTGTGTGCAACATCTGGCTACATTTGCTTTTCAGGGGTGCTACAGGGTGTTCTTTGGACACCCCTGGCACCCTTGAAATCGCATCCTTATTTGCGATTAGCAAATTGCTAATCGCAAATAAGGAATAACTCCCGATTCATTCCTATGGGCCTTTAGGCCCATAAAAGGCCCATAGGAATGAATGGGGAGTTATTCCTTATTTGCGATTAGCAATTTGCAAATCGCAAATAAGGAAGATGTAGGAATCGCAATATTTTTTGCGATTCCTACATGAATACCGTTTTGCAAGTCCTTAATAGCGATTCCTTATGAATCGCTATTACAGACTCGCAAAACGGGACTTTGATGAATCTAGCTGATTATGGTCAATTGGTCTGAAGTTATGTGTTCCAAGTGTGGGAAGCGGTGTTACTCATGGTCATTCTGTCAGTGGCAGGAAAGCTGTGATGCCAGATGGAGTAGGAAACACAAGGGGTGGGTGATTGAACATTTGGATGTTTTGTTAAAGAGCAGTTCAGCTTGAGAGCAAAGTGTGAGCTTGATGTTCCCCTCATGTGACAACCCCCCCTGCCCGCCCGGACCGAAGGGAAACACTGTGTTTGTGCTCGGAGGGTGAGGGTGGTGGGAGGGCTCATATTACATAGCGGGAGGGGTGAATAAAAAATAACAAGCATGGATGGTGTGGAGCGGTGCCGCAAAGCAAACAAACAAATCGTGCAGAGTGGATGCACACTCTGCAACATAAAAAAAGTGTGCAAACAGAAGGGGAAAGCACTAATGAATGAGGATACAAGTAATAGGCCAATACTCCAGAGGAGGAGAAAGACCCAAGAAGTTGGGACATATCACCCTAAGCAACCAATCAGCAGAGAGGGCGTGGCCAAAGCCCGTAGAAGTGAATACAGCATGCCTCGCAGAGCAGCGCATGGGCGCTGCTAGGCTCAACCTAAACATTGGGAAAAGCAATTAAATCTGGATTTTTTTTCCTTTTAAAATCTAAACCTAAAAACAGTAAGCACATGAGAGCTTTCTGCGTAATATCTACATGATTATTAAAACAAACAGAGAGATATGTGCCATTCTACAAAAGAATACTGAGAATTCTACACAATTTTTCTCACAAACCAGCACTTAGTCCTTCCAGTATAGCAAACGTAAAACAAGTAACTGGTACTTTTTCTGAGAAAAGTGGCAACCCTATGTTAGGGTGGAGGGGCTGACTTCCAGTAATTGAATGCACTATTAGTGCAGTGCCCGCAGAAAGTCTTGTCCTGCAGAGGTCCATCTTCTGAGTGTGCCAAGATTCACCAAATGGCTAGCCTGCCCCTATCTGGCAAAAAGATCCACCTTAAGTTCTAGCTCTGGGGTCTCCAATCTTTTCTGCAATTAGAGCTACTTATGTTCAATGAAAATCATGCTGAGATACAGATATTATTGGTGTGGTAATGGGGACCATACCAGACAAGGTTACGGTAAAGGCCATCCATGCAAGATCACCAGCAGTGGTTACCTCAGTGCACCAGACAAGGCTGTCAGCAGTAAAATGAACATGACTTTATAATTTTGGAAGCCCTGCACCAGGTTAATACATGACAGCCATAGCTGCAATGCCCCTAGCACTATGGTTATCATTTTAGTAATAAGTCTCCCCAGCGCTTCTTAATCTATCCCACAAATATCAGCTTTATATATATTTTAAAAATTCATTCATTTGTCTACAAACATCAGCTAAACTCATGATTTCTGAAATTACCTACATATCTGTCTCAAGTACATGCTGTTCAATTTTGAGATACATATATTAATTCAACCAAGCAAAATCTTCTTTAGTAAGCTGGGGTGCACACAGGCAAGCTACTTACAGATAACTGGAGAGCTACCAGTGGCTCACAAGCTACTCGTTGTAGAAAACTGTTCTAGCAGGAGTAAAGGATAGAAAGGATGCAGAGGTTGCCACCACCCATGGGAAGGAAGTGAAAAGCCGTCACAAGAAAACAATGCTCCGAGTCCTCAAGTGTGCTCTCATCATTTGACATTCACTGTACTCAGAAGTGTTACACTAGTGTGGCTATGTTGTGCTTAAAGAAATCAAAAAGAGCATTATTTCTTGTTCCTTATAGCAGTGTGGATGGTCATCTTCAAAGTTCCAATGGCCTGCAATCGTACCAGCTGCACAGAGACAGAATGGTGCACAGAAAGAATATTGAGTTTCAAATATCGATATACAAAAATATCGAATTTGAAATATCATCATACAGGAATATTGGGGTCCACAATATCGACATTAAGGTAAGAAATATCGTTTTTGAAATTATCAAAGTTAGTAATATCATTTGTTAAAATATTGTTGTTTAAAATATCAATCTTTAGATTAGAGTTATGTATTTTAGTATGTATTTTAAAAGTATATGATGTAATTGTTTCCTGCCGCTAACAGTATGCCGAGCCCAGACCGAGACATTAGCACACCTTTTGTTTGTATGCCCAGCCTACAAGTCACCTAGGAACAAATGGCTCAAACGTATTTGTATGAATCTGGGCACAAGAATAGCTATGGAGGCTCTAAGGGTTTTAACGACTAATACTCAAGAATCCATTGTAATTGCCGCTGCAAAATTCCTGAGCTGGATGTGGGTGATCCGAGCCAACAAGACGAGGGTATAATAATTCTGCCAGTCTTTTTGCATGAGGTTTTAGATATTATGGTCTTGTTTAGGTTTTGGTAATTGTTATCCAGAAAATGACCCCCCGTTGCCCCTTGCCAAAACATCGGACGAGTATTAAGGGCGAAACATAGGAAGAACCTGTTTGTTACATATTTAGCGCTTTTTAAGTATTTTTTACATTTTTATCAAATTATTTTAATTATGCTTTAACACCACGTGTTTATAATATTGTGAATCTATCGTAACCATGTTTTTAACATGATATGTACATATAAGAGTGGTTTTTATATAAGTCTAGATGATCATGGATCCATTAGAAAACTTTTGTATTATGAATTTTCCAAGTCACTTTTAATTGTAGATGTATTTTGTCTTTTATGATTGTGACAATCGAAATAAAGACTATATTGATATTGATGGATTAATGTAATTGTTTGTATAAGTATTGATTTTGTTTTTTAATTTATGTGTTACATTTTTAGTAGTGATTCATTTTATGTTAATTAAATATTGCGTTTTTTAGTTCTGTAGCAGGTTGTGAGTTTATATGGGAATAGGGTGGGAAGTAATTTAATTATAACGAAGTAATTCATATTTCTTATTTATTTAAGTTAGATTTTATAGTGTTAATAGAGGGAATTAGTTTTTTGTTAATTATTAATTGTTTGTTAATTTGTATTAAATAATTAACGGATAAATATGTTAATTATGTAATTTATTTTAGGAGGGGGTTGTCTGTTTATAGGGCAATAGGGTGGGAAAGTAATTTAATTATAATACATGAATTCATATCTTTTATTATTAGTATTTATATCATTTTGATTTTATAGTGTTAATTGTGGAAATTAATGTATTATTAATTATTAATTGGCTGTTAATTATTATTAATTAATTGGTAATGATGTTAAGTGTGTTATTTTTGTAGGAGCAGGTTGTGGGTTTATAGTGGAATAGGGTGGGAAGTAATTTAATTTTAATAAATGTAATAGTTTTTATATATTAATATTTATTTAATTTTTACTTGTGTTTACTGTGGGAATTAATGTATTAATAATTAGTTATCAAGTGTTAGCTAATTAATATTACATAACTAAATATTTGTAATATAATTATATTAAATGTGTTATTTTTTAGTAATGGGTGGTGGGGTTTATAGGGGAATAGGGTGTGAAGTAATTCATTTAAAATTAATTGATAATTAATGGAAATTAATTTATTAAAATATATTATGGCAATTGTGTAATTAATTTGAGATGTGAGTTGTGCGGTTTATAGTTGTTAAGAGTGTGAAGTAAATATATTCTAATAATTAATAAAGTGTTAATTAAAACAAATTGAAAACATTTAAAATTAATCTTGAAGATTGTGTAAAGACTTGTATGTGTGCTTTGTGGTGTTTATTGGGGTAGAGGGTAGAAAGTATTTTATGTTTTATTAATTAATAATTATTTGCTCATTATTATTAATTCTTTAATTAATACATTTTTATGGTTATTGTTTACTTTTATTTTGTGTACGTATTTTGGTTTTACAGGGGTAACGTTTGGTCAGTAAATTAATTTATATATGTTTTAATTTGATTTTAATTAAATATATTTGTTTATTTGATAAATAATTATGTTAGTTATAGAGGTACCATTTTTTTTAGAAATGTAGGTGTGTGTTGTGAAATGTGTGGTGTTATAGGGCAGGAAATAAAGCATATTTATTTTATGTAACAATTAATGTTTTTGATTACAATTAATTTATAATACATAGATCTTTTTTGTATTTTTTTGGGTGTATTGGTACTTTTTTTTTTTTTACATTATAACATGTTTCTATTGTTTTTTGTTATTTTTAATATTTGTATATATTTTTTATTTTTGTGTTTTTAACAATTTTTGTATTGTAGAAGATCTTTTGTTTGTTTTTATTTTTTTATTAACTTTATTGAGAATATTAATTTAAACCCTCCGCTACCCAACACTTTCCCTACTGTTGCACTCACTGGAGTGGGAATAGTAATTTTTAACCCTACTCTATCCAACACTTTCCCTACTGTTGCACTCACTGGAGTGGGAATAGTAGTTTTTACCGATGAGCTATCCAACACTTTCCTTACTGTTGCACTCACTGGAGTGCGAATAGAAATTTTTACTTACCCCTACGTTTTCCAACACATTTCTTTTTTTTTTTTACTTTTTATTCATTTCATAGTCAGTCATTTACATAAAAAACCATCATAGCACCACACTTCAGTAGTAAACAGTTCAACAATTAGCACAAATGCACAGTTTTGACAGCTTTCAGCAATTAAAAACAATCCCTGTCCCGCCATCCACGGCATCTCACCCTTCATTCGTCTCCGAGTCATCATCCTCTCTATCTGACGGTGGATCACAAATACCCCCCTGATTTTAGTCCATTTTTTGGGGCATCCTGTATTACTCAACACCACCCTTTTGGTTATCATGGCCTCATCCATGTCCCTGCCCCATGCTGCAAGAGACGGCACCTCCAACCCACCCCATTTTTGTGCTATATTCCTCTTAGCTATCATAATTCCTAGCATAACCCAACTCTGCCCATAACGTGTGAGATCATTTGGCTCCCATATATTTATCAGGCATCTTCGTGGTTCCGGTATGAGGGACACCCCCTCTGATTGTGACATAGTACGCATCACTTGTGCCCAGTTTGCTGCTAATCTGGGACATTCCCATATAGTATGAAAAAAGGTTCCTTCTTCTCCGCAACCACGGAGACAGAAGGGGTGTTCTATTCTTCCCATCTTGTGCAGGACAATTCTGGTGTAGTATGATCGGTGCAAGATTCTGAGTTGCACAAGCCTAAGGCGTGAGGGTATGCCCGCCTCCCTTGGTGAAGCCAACACTTCTTGCCATTCTGAGTCATCCATATCCCCTATGTCCTGTGACCATTTAGCTCTCAGGGATCCCGTTGGGTCGGGCAAGTTGTTCACTAATTTACGGTAAGTAAAAGAGGTGGCTTTCTTCTGCATGTGATCAGTTAATAATCTATCCTCCATAGGGGATGCCTCTGGGACTCGGATCCGGGTGGCAGCGCCGTCATCAGGGCATGTCTAATTTGCGTGTGCCTAAATAATTCAGAGGGTGCCAATTCGTAGAGGTGTTGCAGATGCTCAAATGACACTATTTTACCTCCCTGCCACAAATCACCCACTGTTGATATTCCTATATCATCCCACTGATCGAAGCCTTTGCTGTTTCGGAGTCTGCCTAGTTTTTTCTTGTTTCATAGTGGAGTGAGCTGGGTCACCACCCCCGCCATCCTAATTTGGCCTGAGCGGTATGCCATAACATCAGAGTATGGCGCAGTGGGCCATTCATTGCCAAAGCCATTTTCTTGTCATAGAGGGGAGAAAGCATACCCTTTGTGCCAAGCTGCGTTCTGTCTGCCTTGAATGCCGGGTCCGACTGCGGGACGTGCAACCATTGGTTAATCACCTTCAGCTGCGCTGCCCAGTGATAGAGTTGAACATCAGGGAGCGCTATTCCCCCATCATACCATCCTCGCACCAATTTGGCCTGTGCGAAACGTGCTGGCCTATTACCCCATAAGAGGCTAGAAACCTGTGCCGAGATAGCCTTGAAATAAGTTGGCATTACTTGATATGGCGTGTTCTCCAATACATATAAGAAACGAGGCAAGGCCATCATTTCGAAAAGCACTGCTTTCCCTAGCAATGTTAGTGGCAATGTTCCCCAGTGACGCACGTCTCATGTAAGACGATCCAGCGATGGCTGTAGGTTTTTGTTAAGAAATTCTCCAGAGTCAGCGGTTACGGAGATACCCAAATATTTAAATGTACTTCCCGCTATCTTAAGCGGGCAACTATCAGGAAGACGTGGTGGAGGGCCACGCAGCACGTAGAGTATTGATTTGGACCAGTTAATGGTATAACCAGAAGCCGCACCGTAAACCGCACACACATTCAGGAGGGTCAGTATGGAACGCCTCGGCGTGGTCAGATTAACAGGATATCATCAGCGTAGAGGGACACTCGGTCCTCCCAACTCTCTGTCCACTTGAGGCCTCGTATCATTGGTTCCCATCTTATCCACGCCGCTAGAGGCTCCAATACCTGCGCAAAAAGTAGCAGCGACAGTGGGCAGCCCTGGCGCGTGCCTTTCGCTAGAGAAAAATCGTCTTATATATGACCATTGGCAGTGACATGTGCCATTGGCTTGGTGTATAAAAGCCGAACCCAAGAGCAACATTTTGGTCCGAACCCCATGTGCCTTAATACTGCAAAGAGAAAGGGCCATTTGACCATATCAAATGCCATTTGCGCGTCTAGTGAGACCACCACCGCCGGCTCCTCCAGATAGACTGCACGAACAAGTACCCCATGTAGTCTCCTCAAATTAAGGGC
Source organism: Lissotriton helveticus (assembly GCF_964261635.1). NCBI lineage: Eukaryota > Metazoa > Chordata > Amphibia > Caudata > Salamandridae > Lissotriton > Lissotriton helveticus. Next base: position 1,276,190,059 of record NC_136067.1, on the reverse strand, counting down.
CGTGTTCCTGCCAGGCATGAAGCCCGATTGGTCTGGGTGTATAAATGCTGATAAGTGCGGTGTGAGCCGACTGGCTAACAATTTTGCGAGGATTTTGGCTGCCGCATTTATCAGAGAGATAGGTCGGTACGAGGTACACCTATCCGCTGGCTTTCTGGGTTTAAAAATAGCTACTATTGTGGCCTTGCGTTGGTCCGGTGGGAGTTAACCCACCTCCAGACTATCAGTGAACATGTTTAACAGGTGAGGCGCAGTGGTTTCTACCGTTCTCTTATAAAACTCAACCGGAATGTCGTTTGGACCTACAGCCTTGCCCGACTGCAGCGCTTTTATGGCTGCTTGCAGCTCGTCAATCGTTAGGTCACCCTCCAATTCCTTTGCCGCTTCCGGAGTTAGTTTGGGCATGTTAAGGTCCTGCACATAAGTCAGCGCCTCCTCTATGGAAATCTCCGAGTCGGACGTATAAATGGCTTGAAAATGTCGCGCCAGTGTGTCCACTATTGTGTGCGGGTCGGTTGTGATCTCCCCCCCCCTCTGTGTAGAGCTGCGCAATCCACCTCTCACTTTTTTCTCTCCTGTCTAGCCACGCTAGTAGCTTCCCGGCTTTGTCGCCGATGTCGTATACTTTGTGTCGCGTTGCCTGTATCTGTTGTCTGGTCAATGCTGTGAGGTGTTCTTTGTATCGTTGTTGCTTAAGTCGGAGGGTGTGGGATGTTTCAGGGGTGGGTTCCCCAGCGTGCTGGGCTTCCGCAGTATGCATTTCGGTCTCTAGATTCTGCAGTTCGAGCTGCCCCTCCCTTTTATGTGCTGTAATGGAGGCGATGGCCAGACCCCTGATAACTGTCTTAAACCCCTCCCAGAGGGTGATCGGCGAGGCAACCGATCCCATATTGTCTTGGAAATATTGGTCTGTTCCTTTTTTAAGCGTCTTTCTCATTTTCGTAACTTGTAAGTAACCGGGGCGTATCGGGTAAATGCGATGCCTCTTCTGTTGGTAGTGAGTGTACCTAAGTAATATTGGGGAATGGTCAGAAATGCCCCAGGGTCTGGTTTCTATAGTCTCTACATTTTTTAAGGCTGCCCATGGAACCCAAGAAATAATCTATCCTTGTTAGGCAATATGGACTCCCGAATGATACGTAAATTGGCGTTCTATTGGGTGTTGTCTTCTACACATATCTATAAGGCCCATAGCATCCAGGAAACTCCCCAGGCGTGACCCTCCCGATGTACCAGCCCTGACGGGAAATCTATCTATGGTGTCATTCAGAGTTGCATTAAAATCCCCTCCAATTATAAGCTCCCCCTCCGGAAGTCCGAGCAGGAACTCACTGAGGTCTGGTAGTGCCACTGCGTGCAATGCTGGGGGAATATGAACAGACACTATGTTCAGGGGCTGTCCCTCCCACTGCGTAATTATGGCAGCAAACCTCCCCATGGTATCGGATTTAACATCCTGCACAATCAATGGAAATTGTTTCTTCAGCAGTATGCCCACCCCCCTGGACCCTGACGTGAATTCCGAGTGGACCACCATTTTGTATCCCCATCTGTCCAACGCCTTACTTGATGTGCCAGTAAGATGTGTCTCCTGCAGCCATACCACTGCCGCCCCCCCCCCTTTTAATGCACTGGAGAACTATGCCTTGTTTAATCTTATCACCAAGACCCCTTACATTCCATGTGAGTAGGGAGAGAGTAGGCATTGTGATACCAGGGCCTACAGGTGCCTCAGCTTGCGCTGTGCCTTTCGGTTTCATGCCGACATGTCCATTAAGACCATTAAGATTTTCCAGGATAAAGATAAAGCATTTCTTAGTGCGTGCTACGACTGGATAACTGACCGTGCATCCAACCATGTAGTAACCTTTTCATGAATAAACTTGAAACAATCCCTTTCCCCCAACCCCTTCCCTGCCTCGCTGCCATGTGGACCCAAAACTGCTCACCATCCCAACTCAGCAGAGTGCTTAAAACCCAATCCCTTAACCATTACTTGCACGTAAGGAAGCGGGAAGTCCAAGGAAGACCATTCCTTCCCCACGCCCCAGAGTCCTCATCCATCGATAGTCTCATCGTTGTCTTTTTGTCGAGGAGGGCCTGAGTCTACATCAGTCTGCACATTCTGCGTCTGACAGCAGGCAGTCGCCTAGGGTCTAATTCCCCGGATTCTCTATGCATTTGGTCATCCTCGCCCTCTCCTTGTTCAGTGTTCACAGGATCGTGCTCTCTCTCGTCCAGGCTTCCCCACCTGTCGCCAACCTTCTAGCCAGTCATGGGCCTTTTCTGGTGTTTCGAAGAACCATGTCTTGTCGTCTGCCACCACTAGTAACTTTGCCGGGAAGAGCATTGAATACGGCAGCTCGCAGGCCCTCAGCACCTTTTTGACCTTTAGAAAGCTCCTGCGACGTGCTGAGACCGCTGCCGTATAGTCCGGGAAGAAGGAAATCACAGAGTTTTGTACTCGGATGGGCGGTGCCACTCGGGCCGTTTGAAGAATGGCATCTCTGTCCCGGAAGATGAATATGTGGGCTAACACCGGTCTTCGGGGGGAACCGGGTTTCGGCCTGCCACCCGGCACCCTATGCGCGCGTTCTACTGAAAAGTAGTTAGAAAGACCCTTTGGCTGTAATCTTGTTTTTATCAAGTCCTCAATGTATAGATCCATGGCTGGGCCCCCTTCTTTCTCGTGAATCCCTGTAATTTAGACATTATTCCGGCGGGAGCGCCCTTCTTGATCGTCCAGTTTTGCTGCTATTTGCTTGTTTTCAGCCTCCAATTGCGCTACCTTCTTTGTCAAAATTGTAGTGTCTTTAGTGAGTGATGTTGTTAGCTGTTCCACCTCCGTGACGGACATTTTTTGGAAAGCCGCCCGTAGGATCTGTTGAGATGGAGCCCACCGTCGTTTGTACATTACTGAGAGCCGCATTCGCTTCTTCCCCTCCTTAAGCTGCCTGCCGTTTCGGTTCCGGCAGTGGTGGAAAGTCTTTATTGAAGGCAAACTTGTCTAACTTACCCTGCTGGGTCGTGCGGGCTCCTTTCCCACTCATCGTTTATTATGCCCCTCCCAACTTCACATCCGTTTAGAGTTTGTGGTAATATTTCGCCTGCTGGGCCACTGGCTGCCACTTACGCGGGGTCTCAACCCACGATACACCGCCGCTGCGTTGTGTGTCTTCTAGAGCCTGCTGCAAACCGGCACTGTCCTGGGGGTTATCTTGCTGTTGCTTCCGTCAATTTTCCTCCCCCATCGTCTCACCTCAGAATCCATGAGAAGTCACGCAGGCCTGTACACTGCTATTTTCACATGTATGGTGCTTTCCTGGCCGAGTTCATCAGGTTTATTACTGGGTGCAGGAGACTCTGCTTCCCACCGGGAAGTGCCGCACCATGCACCGGGGCGTATCGCCTTCTGGTATCTCCGCCCGTGTGCCACACCCAGACTACTCTCAGTGGGACCTCGGGCCTACCCGGGCCAGTTATGTCAGCGTCCTTTCAAGGCCTCATCAAGGGGCCGCCGCCCATGTCCCTGCACGGTTTCCAGCAGAGTCGCAAGGTGTTATACCGCAAGGCCCGCTTCTTCCAGGGCGCTAGCCTCACTATCTGCCACTCGACCGGCCTCCTCGCCCGACTCTGCCCACAGATCACAGCTCTTCACGGGGGCCACACTTCATCTCCGCTTCAGGCCGTTTGCGCCGTTGCCTTACACACTCATTCTTGCACTCCCAGCAATGAATCACCCCGCACTCCGCAGTCTCCAGTCACGCCGGCCAGTCCTTAAAATTGAGTCCCCGGCTCCCACCAGTGAGGCCCTGGGCCTACCCGGGTCAAGTGCTCCTGCGTCCTCTCATTCAAGCCCAGACAGTGGGCTGACACCCAGCGCAATCCCCCGTAGTGCTGTTCAGGATAGTACTGCCAGGCTCGCTACTTCCAAGCGCCGACTTCCGGATCTGTCACTCGACCGGTCTTCGCGCCCGATCCGGTCCGTAATGCGCGGGCCCCCGTGAGAGCTTCACCTCGCCTCTGCAACAGATACGGGCAGCAGCCTCTAGTATTGCCTCGTTTGTGGTCTCACTTGTTCTCGTTTTCTAGAGGTGCCGCCTCCTCTGCAGCCGTCACGCCAGTCCGCTCTCTCTTCGTGCAGCCACCAAAATTGAGCCCCCGGCTTCCACCACTGGACCAGGCCTCAGTCTTCCATCAGTGATATCTCGCTCAATCGACCACGCAGAATCCTCAGCGTCGGCTTGTTTTGTACCGCTCCTCCTCCGCCTTGCAATTTCAGACTCTGGGTATTATTTTGAAGACGGATAAGTAGACGGATTACTGGGGAGGCAGTCTCAGCCTCGGAGTCCCTTTAGTCTGCGGCCATCTTGCACGGCTACAGGCCACGCCCCCCATCCAACACATTTCTTACTGTTACACTCAATGTAAGTTATTTTTTTTTAAATATATTTTTTATTTTAATCTACAATATAAATTTTTATTAGATTTTGTGTTATAGGTATATGTATATTTATATATCTTTATTTGTTAATTTTTATATACTTAGAACATTTTAAATTAAAGTTATTAGTTTATTAATTGTTTTAAAGGAAACAAACATTTATATATTACATTTTATAAATGTACATTTTATTTTTTTAATTACATTTATTTAATATATTTGTTTAAATGTACATTACATCTAAAAAAAATAAAGTTACTTTTATTATTTAATGTATTAAACATTATTTTTCATATATAAAAATATCGATATTTTGTACATCAATATTTTTTACATCTATATTTTTTTCTTGATATTTCTGTATTTAACATTTGAAAGATAGCATGTCGATATTGTGGATGTCGATATTTGTGTGTTGATATTTGTGTATGGGGATATTTTGTAGTCGATACTATGACAGTGGTCCCACAAGATGATGGCATTCTGTTACTGTGATAAATGCATGTGTTTGCTGGTGCATCTGGGTGCATCCAGGATATAGCTAGTTTTTCAATGTTTATTTTCCTCTTTAATGATTGGTGCTAAAATGATTTGCCCACACCCATGTTTAGAAAAAAAACTGATATCCTCTGAAGACAGATGAGTGGAAGGGGAGTGCTATAGTTCCATAGGAATTTTAACACAAACTCACATTGAGGGTTTGTGTGTGAAATGCCTATCAGGGACTAAGGCCTTGAATAATTAAATATTAAGTGATAATTGAAAAAGCATTGCATTGCTAGTGTAAGGGCTAGAACCAGGCTAGGCATATTCATAAAGGCTATTTGATCTATATTTCCTCCCAGAAGTATGTACTGCACATGTTAAAGTGTAGTGTAGTTCCTATATTCCCAATAGGCTCTGCGCATTGGAATAATATATACTGTAGTTTAGACGTAGGACTGAAGTCGACTAGGTCGCTACCAAATATATTAAACTTAATAGTGAGTGCCAGCTAGCTCAGAAGTCACTAGAAACTTTCTCGAATTCACAAGAAGGGATTAGTTTCCGACAACCGCATAAACATGACAACTTTGTTTCCCAAGAATAAGAAATCAAATCTCTAGAGTCGCAGAAACAATAGATAGCTATTTTACTCAGTCAATCGTGCATGCTTCGTTTCACCCGAGATGCAGAGAAATAGAGAGACGGGCATTTTCAATAAAAGTATTTATTGAACAGTCTTCTTTCTCAAGCATTGGAAATGAACTGCTACAATCGTAATACTGGTTATAAAGTACACTGCATATAATACGAACAGTATCATAAAGTAGTACTGTAAAAGCATGATATAGTTTCTAAGCCATAAAGTGCATAAAATGTATAAAATACATACAGTAATAAATAATGACTAAAAGTACTCAACTGGTGCTTCTAAAATACGCCTACCCCGGTGTACCTAACCTAAGTCTAGTACTAGGGAAGAAGTAAGTAAGGAGTAGTCTAAGTTTAGTAGTTCTCTGCCAGGAATCTATTCCAAGAATTATCTAAGAGGTCTAATCAGCTCCGTACCTTGGTTTTAGAATGAAGGAGGTCTTGTATCTCTCTCTCAGAACACAATTTCCCAGATACCCGCAAGGGTAAGCCGGAAACACTGGAGCTGGATTTCTCGGCAAGAGAAAAGACAGCATCTCTCTCAGTGCGTCAGCTGGAGGGTCGGCTTCCTTCGGCACTTGCTGCTGCAGGGCGTCGGGCAAGTAGATAGTCAATCTGCTCCAAACCACCGTGTGTTTGACTGGGCAAACCTGAGCATATTTATACTTTGAAGGTGCCGAGTTTGACGCATGTTTGGACTTAATATCGTCACTCAAAGGCTAAATTCTTGGAAAACGCCAGGAGTTCTTGGAGAACTTAATATTCAAGCAGGGGGAGTTCCTAGCTGCTGAAGGCGGGTTTTTCCAAGAAATCGTTGTTAATTCTCGGAACCTAGTGGAAGTAGCCATGCCGAATTTGGGCTGTGTGGCTTAGACCAAATAGGGTAGTGATTTCTTTGCCTATATAAGGATATGATAAAGTATACCTATATCAGGGCATAGATTTGATTACAACACCCACTCCACGATCTTAAGTTCAATTAAGCTAACGTAATAAGCACTGAACATATCTAAAGCTAGTGTTTACAATCCCACCCCAAAATTAAAAAAAATGCACTTGAAATGGTTTGTGCATGATAAGAATATTTAGCATTTCTACAGTACGCATTTTAAGGAAGTGATGACATTCTAAGCATATAGTATTGTATCTAAACATGCAATCTGAATGTATCATGAATTTTTCATTTATGAAAATGGCTTTTAAATACAGAAAGAAAGGTCGAGACCATTTCATAACATAACATATCATGTCACTGGTTATTTGAGGACAAGGCTCAAATATACTTGTTATACCGCAAGGCCCGCTTCTTCCAGGGCGCTAGCCTCACTATCTGCCACTCGACCGGCCTCCTCGCCCGACTCTGCCCACAGATCACAGCTCTTCACGGGGGCCACACTTCATCTCCGCTTCAGGCCGTTTGCGCCGTTGCCTTACACACTCATTCTTGCACTCCCAGCAATGAATCACCCCGCACTCCGCAGTCTCCAGTCACGCCGGCCAGTCCTTAAAATTGAGTCCCCGGCTCCCACCAGTGAGGCCCTGGGCCTACCCGGGTCAAGTGCTCCTGCGTCCTCTCATTCAAGCCCAGACAGTGGGCTGACACCCAGCGCAATCCCCCGTAGTGCTGTTCAGGATAGTACTGCCAGGCTCGCTACTTCCAAGCGCCGACTTCCGGATCTGTCACTCGACCGGTCTTCGCGCCCGATCCGGTCCGTACTGCGTGGGCCCCCGTGAGAGCTTCACCTCGCCTCTGCATCAGATACGGGCAGCAGCCTCTAGTATTGCCTCGTTTGTGGTCTTACTTGTTCTCGTTTTCGAGAGGTTCCGCCTCCTCTGCAGCCGTCACGCCAGTCCGCTCTCTCTTCGTGCAGCCACCAAAATTGAGCCCCCGGCTTCCACCACTGGACCAGGCCTCAGTCTTCCATCAGTGATATCTCGCTCAATCGACCACGCAGAATCCTCAGCGTCGGCTTGTTTTGTACCGCTCCTCCTCCGCCTTGCAATTTCAGACTCTGGGTATTATTTTGAAGACGGATAAGTAGACGGATTACTGGGGAGGCAGTCTCAGCCTCGGAGTCCCTTTAGTCTGCGGCCATCTTGCACGGCTACAGGCCACGCCCCCCATCCAACACATTTCTTACTGTTACACTCAATGTAAGTTATTTTTTTTTGAATCTACAATCTAATGGTCAGGTACGTGAATCCGCATCTTCCTGGGATGACTCGGATTACAAGGTTGCGAACGTTTTCGTGTGTCTGTAACTGTTTTTTAACTAGCATGTCTGTTTGGACTGAACGCAGAATTCTGTGTGTGCTTGAGTCCAATTAGTTGGTTTGAAATCAGGTTTGATTAGTTCATAGAGAGGTTTAACCCTTTCTGCGTAATTTAGAACGTAAGTTCTTCCAAAGTTCAGGAAACCTAGAATGGACTGTAAGTTTTTCAGCGTTCTTGGAGTTTGGAGCGCCGCACATTTTTCTAGAAAGTTTGCTGCCAGGCTTTTGCCTTCACTCGATAACTCGTATCCTAAAAATAGGACATTGAAGATGGCAATTTGTGATTTCTTAAAATTTAATTTATACCCTTCAGAGGCGAACCCAAGTATTATGGTGTTCACTCTTTCCAAGTGCCTGTCCAAGTCGTCATCTGTAAGATAGATGTCATCGACATAAGATAATGCCTCACCATCGTACATTTCTAGTAACTCTGTTACCCTGGCTGAAAATAACCCTGGACTATTCTTGAATTCTTGGGGGAGACGGCAAAATTTTCATGTATCCCCATTATTGGGAAAGCGGTCAGATGCCTGCTTTCAGGTGCAATGTTTTGACAGAACAACCCATTTGAAATATCTAATGTGGCTTTATATTTTTTGCGCACAATGTTATTCATCAGTGCTACACTGTGTGCATTTTGTACTGCAAATGTTTTGCAACAAGAGTTTAAGTGTCTGTAATCCAATACTAGACGATATGAATTGTCTGGTTTGGAGACAGGAAACAAAGGATTGTTCATTGACGTGGTGCATGTTTCAATCACCCCTTGGTATTCAAGTTGATTTAAAATCTCCCTGACTTTTTTTTTAGCTTCTTGCTTAACTGGGTACTGCCGTTGTGCAGCAGGTTGATTTTTTAACTGGATTTTATGGTAAGGACATGATTTTTATATAATGCTGGAGCCTGAGCTACTGCCCATTTTCTGGCATAAGTATATTTTTTATGAATTGGAATATGATTTGAGAAGGCCGGCATAATTATCTCTTCGCCATGTGGGCACTCCCTGACAAATTCAAGTGGCCCGTCTTGTTCAGCTATAAGAATGTCATAGCCCTTAGAGAGCTTTTCCCAAAAGAGTGCTCTTATTTTTCGAGTTATGTCCCCCTCCATCCGGAGTGTTACTTCATGTAACTTGTGGGGTACACTAACCCTGGTGTCTGCAGTTTCAACCTGAATGTATTAATTCAAGTCCACTGTCTGCAGATGATCTTTCAGGACCCTGTGAACTATGGTGACTTCTGCTGCGCTGTCTAGCATTGTTTGAGCCCACTCCCCGTTCTTGAGTTGTGTCCTCAAGATCCTCCGCATGTCTGATCTTTATGCTTGCTACCTTCTTTTTAGGAAATTGAGCTTTTTTACTTTGGTGAACGGGTTCTTTGTCTTTCGACTTGACGCATTCCTCCTTGTGTTCTGACCGTCCTCTTCTTTCCGATTTCTGCGAGGAAGTCTGAAAAGATCGAGAGGGACGTGTATCATTATCTTGATATCTGTCAGGTTTTTTCAAATTATCCCTATTCCTAAGGTTATACCTTTTTTCAGAGGGCTCCGGTTGGGGAGACCTACCTCCCCTTTGGGGAGATCTTCCTCTGGACTGATAATTTTTCTCTCTAGGAAGTGTCTGTTTAGTATTTTCCCACTTATTTTTAGGAGTAGTGAGATTATTTTTAATAAACACCTTTTCAGGATTTTCTGTTAATTCAGGTTTTACTGGTTTACCACCCAAACTATCTCTTCCTAATTCTTCATAAGATTTTTCAATAATTCTAGCAAGCTCATACGGTTGATCTGTTATATCTGTTTCTTTGAACTTTTGGCGGATTGCCACGGATGCTGCTTCACCTTTAATGTTAGCTAATAATATAGCTGAGACCTGTTTGAAATCTTTCAGTAATTTCATACCTAGATTTAAGGCCGGTTCTGGACCGTACAGTGGTGTAACGAAACTTGAGGGGGCCCCCCTGCAAAGTACATGGAGGGGGCCCCCACGCTCTGGACACATTCAGGAGCTCTCAGGTCACTGCCAGCCACTCCTGCACAGTGATGGAGGGGGCCCTCTGGAGCTTGCCCCCCCGCACCGCTAGGTGTGCGGAGGCTATTTTTATGTCACTAGTGAGAGGATAGGTGGACGAGTGGGTCTGGTGGCTCATTGGACTAATGAGTCAACTGTAGGGGCTTGTGTTTGACCTCATAGTCACATATTCAAATCCCAGTGTTCCACTCAGCCTTTCATCCTTCTGGAGTCGATAAAATGAATACCATTGAGTTTGGTAACAATAAACATCTGTTATTCAACGCCAAGATACATGTGCTGTACAAATACAAATGCTATGGTATGTGAGAGGATAGATACATAGGTGGATGGATGGAGGGGTAAATGGAAATCTGAGGAAGGGTGAAAGGATTGTAGACAAAAAATTAAAATCCTAGAGCATGGGTACTCACAAACTTTCTCTCGGGGCCAAATTTACAGTGTGGTTTGTGTCAGAGGGCCGCACCAGTGGGGGCGGGGTCAGTGAGGGTGAGGGCGGGGCTAGAGCAACAAAAAAAACTGACCATGAGATTGATCACTGGTCCCTGCAGCGGACGCCTTCGTCTGCTGAGCCACCAGACCCGGCATACACACATCTCTCTCTCTCTCTCTCTCTCTCTCTCTCTCTCTCCCTCTCCTTCCCTCTCCCTCCCTCTGTCTCCCTCACTCTGTCTCCCTTTCACTCCCTCACTCTTTCTCCCTACCTGTCTCCCTTTCCCTGCCTCACTCTCCCTCCCTCTCCCTTTCCCTCCCTCCCTCTCCATCTGTCTCCCTTACCCTCCCTCAGTCTCCCTTTCCCTCCCTCACTCTCCCTCTGTCTCCCTTTCCCTCCCTCACTCTCCCTCTGTCTCCCTTTACCTCCCACACTCTGCCTCCCTTTCCCTCCCTCCCCCACTGTCTCCCTTTCCCTCCCTCTGCCTCCCTTTCCCTCCCTCCCTTCTCTCTCTCCCTCCCTTTCCCTCCCGCCCTCTCCCTCTGTCTCCCTTTCCCTCCCTCCCTCCTCTCTCTCCCTCTCTTTCCCTCCCTCCCTCTTCCTCTGCCTCCCTTTCCCTCCCTCCCTCCTCTCTCTCCCTCCCTTTCCCTCCCTCACTCTCCCTGTCTCCCTTTCCCCCTCCCTCCCTCTCCCTTTCCCTCCCTCTCCATCTGTCTCCCTTTCCCTCCCTCAGTCTCCCTTTCCCTCCCTCACTCTCCCTCTGTCTCCCTTTCCCTCCCTCACTCTCCCTCTGTTTCCCACACACTGCCTCCCTCTACCTCCCTCCCCCACTGTCTCCCTTTCCCTCCCTCTGCCTCCCTTTCCCTCCCTCCCTCCTCTCTCTCCCTCCCTTTCCCTCCCCCCTCTCTCCCTCCCTTTCCCTCCCTCCCTCCCTCTCCAGCTGTCTCCCTCCATTTCCCTCCCTCACTCTCCTGTATTATAATATTTCATCATCTCACTACTGTTTCGTAATTCATGAACATTTGCGTCGTCAACATATAAAATATAAAAAATAGCAGTGTACGGAGCTCTCATCTGAACCACCCCAAATTGACTCTATAAATGAAACAAAAAAAGGTAGTTATTATTAACGTGCTGCAGTTCGAGGAGCTGTCGCATGAGTGAGGTATGCGGCCACGCATTTTACTAAAAAATTACCAGTCTCCAGCTATACAAGTACAAGGCGTTTTATTTTCATCATCACAACTATGACAGATTGGGATTACAACATTACGAAAGGACTTGAACTGGAGTTTGGAGATGGAGTTTACTCACTGGTAAAATACCCCAGTCATGTGTAGGCACACAGTCACCCCCTCTCAGGGCCTTATCCACAGTTAGAGCACATATATGTAATTTGGGGGAAGGGGAAGGGCTTGCATGGCCGTCTTTTGACCTTCACCCTGTCAAGTTGCAGTACTCGGCTGTATACTGGCCTTTCATTTTACCTGGAGCTGCCTGGACACCCAGGCAGACACATACCTCATAAGATAGGCCCTGAAGTCCTTGCTCTTCATGCAGTCTAGTCAATAGCTTTGCGGGCCAGTACTCTCGGCAGCAGTTAGGTGTTCAAGGCCAACGCAATCAGCCGGAAGAGGGACTAGACACTGCACCCACCCCGCAGACTCAGCTCAACAAGTCAGCCCCCGCCTCAGCGTCACCACTTTATGGCACCCTTGAACAGGGCCCCTAGGGCTACGTCACCATTACTTGAAGCACGGCAAAACAGCATGACTGCGCAAACAACTGCGCGCCACACACATACCCAACTTTTAATTAAATGAAGAGCTCAGAGGCCCTGCTGGCCGAGGCTGCGAGGCCCTGGCCAGGCCTGCGCACCAATGACTAATTAAGAGGCCAGGGCCCGGGCGTGCACCCCTTAATCAATGAAGAAGATGCCGGTGCGTGCCGTGCGCACACACACCATTTAGGCTTGCTGGCTCCTCTGAGAGTGAGGGGGCCTCTGGAGCATGAGGGCCCCCCCGCAACGCGGGGGCTGCGGGGGCCTGTGTTACGCCCCTGGGACCGTATTCATTTTGAATCTGTCTCAGAATGTCTGGTATTACTGCCATGGACGGTACACCATGTGTTTTTGTGTAGATTGAAGCAAAGACTGTACCCCAAGTGTCACAGTCGTCTACATGTGGTGCTATCCCCATTGGTAAACAGATTGTCAGACTTCTGTGTTTCTCATGAGGTGTACTATCAGGGAATACTGCCTCTATCTGAGTAATTTTCTGAGCTAACCAAAACGGAATGGGTTCCCTCTTTGCGGGTAAGTTACCTATGGCTGATTGTGTAGTCTGTGGTGTAATTTTGTTTGTGTTACCCTGGTGAGGGGTGTGCTGTGGGATCCTTATAGCATGTTGGACTGTTAAAGTCCTTATGACATATTGAACCAATTGTCTGTGTATTTTAATTGACTGTTTCAGCTGAGCTAACAGTTATGGACCTGTCATTCCGTTAATGTCAGAATGTGGTGTATAGCTGGCTAGTACCGGCCACGTAGCTCCTGGTCTACCTAGTGGACCGAGCCTGGTAATGTGATTTTGATGTTGTAGGGCGCCATTAAACCAGAGCTGATGTTCTTGGTAAGTTAGTGGAATTTCGATGTCCTCGAAAGGAACGTATTCCGCTGGAGGTTCCTCTCCTTTGTAGTAGTGGAACTCCGTGTTACTGGATTTGCTTGTGGAAAAGTAATCCATGAATAGAATACCTCTGTCTGCCGATATTCATGAGCCTCTATCACAAATATAACTTTACCACCTCTCGATGATACCCCATTTTCTATAAGTTTTATAGTTATGGTTTTCCTTATATTTGCTGAGATGATTACAGCATCATCGTCGTTTTCATTAAACCCTTTAACGTCTGAACCCGGTTGGTCCGCATTTACTGCAGCTCCACCGGTTGCGTTGTTGTCGCCGTTAGTCGACATTGTTTAATGAAAGTTTGCAGAACAGGTTTCAAGGAAACAAAGATTAGGTGTACAATATTTTGGAACACTGTATCCTTCAACGTTGAACAAACCAAAAACTAATACATAGGATTTTTGTCCTACTCAGTTCTGGCGGATATTATCCTTTTACCCACTCCAGACGTCTATTGGAGTATTTACGGGAAAAAGGGGTCTGTGTGAAAAGCATTACTGAGTTACTCTAGTATCTAGCGTTAAATTATCGCCTCACCAAACGCTGGGCGCCATGTAATGTAGTTCCTATATTCCCAATAGGCTCTGCGCATTGGAATAATATATTCTGTAGTTTAGACATAGGACTGAAGTCGACTAGGTCTCTACCAAATATATTAAACTTAATAGTGAGTGTCAGCTAGATCAGAGGTCACTAGAAACTGTCTCGAATTCACAAGAAGGGATTAGTTTCTGACAACCGCATAAACATGACAACTTTGTTTCCCAAGAACAAGAAATCAAATCTCTAGAGTCGCGGAAACAATAGATAGCTATTTTACTCAGTCAATCGTGCATGCTTCGTTTCACCAGAGATGCAGAGAAATAGAGAGACGGGAGTTTTTAATAAAAGTATTTATTGATCAGTCTTCTTTCTCAAGCATTGGAAATGAACTGCTACAATCATAATACTGGTTATAAAGTACACTGCATATAATACGAACAGTATCATAAAGTAGTACTGTAAAAGCATGATATGGTTTCTAAGCCATAAAGTGCATAAAATGTATAAAATACATACAGTAATAAATAATGACTAAAAGTACTCAACTGGTGCTTCTAAAATACGCCTACCCCGGTGTACCTAACCTAAGTCTAGTACTAGGGAAGAAGTAAGTGAGGAGTAGTCTAAGTTTAGTAGTTCTCTGCCAGGAATCTATTCCAAGAATTCTCTAAGAGGTCTAATCAGCTCCGTACCTTGGTTTTAGAATGAAGGAGGTCTTGTATCTCTCTTTCAGAACTCGATTTCCCAGATACCCGCAAGGGTAAGCCGGAAACACTGGAGCTGGATTTCTCAGCAAGAGAAAAGACAGCGTCTCTCTCAGTGCGTCAGCTGGAGGGTCGGCTTCCTTCGGCACTTGCTGCTGCAGGGCGTCGGGCAAGTAGATAGTCAATCTACTCCAAACCACCGTGTGTTTGACTGGGCAAACCTGAGCATATTTATACTTTGAAGGTGCCGAGTTTGACGCATGTTTGGACTTAATATCGTCACTCAAAGGCTAAATTCTTGGAAAACGCCAGGAGTTCTTGGAGAACTTAATATTCAAGCAGGGGGAAGTTGTTAATTCTCGGAATCTAGTGGAAGTAACCATGCCGTATTTGGGCTGTGTGGCTTAGACCAAATAGGGTAGTGATTTCTATGCCTATATAAGGATATGATAAAGTATACCTATATAAGGGCATAAATCGGGAAAATTACACTAGGGGCCTAGATTTGATTACAACAAAAGGAAGGCTAGCAATGACCGCCTACAGTACAGGGTCACACTATTCAGTGTATTCAATGGAGGTAATATGGTGCCAAAGAGATTTCAACTCAATTATTAAAGCGTAAATATTTGTAAATAAGTGCAATGTATACAAATGTATGGTCCCATTAGGATGGCGGTGCTGGGACCGGCCGGCAGACGTGCGGTGCTCTCGCACCACTGATTAGGATGCGACCGCCACCCTCGTGGTTGCAATCCGCTATCTTCACATTGTAAGCAGCACCCACAGCAATGCCAAAATGGCATGTTGTGCATTGTCATGTGCAACGTGGCAGGCACCGTGCGGTGCCTGCCACCTTGTGCATGGCAATGTAGGGGGGTACCATAGGTACCCCCAAGTGCAATCCCCCACCCTGGGGGTCCACAACGGGCCCCCAAAGCAATTCCTGCCAGCCTTTCCATGGTGGCATTGCCACCTTGGAAAGGCCTTGACAACCCGGCATCATAATATGGATGGCGGTGCCTTCCAGGCATAGCCACCATATCATGCCCCAGCTCCGCCTGGCCGGCAACCGTAACGATTGCGGAACGGCAGAAAAGCGGCGGACTTAAAGTCTGTCCGCCACGGTACCCCCCGCCATATTATTATGGCGGGGTAAATCATGTTGTGATGGCTGGCGGATAGCCACCGTCGGCCGGACGGTGGCGATCCGCTCACCATCTTAATGACCCTCATAATTTTTAGCCAGTTTCCAAGGGAATAAACATATTACCCCTCAATCCTAACATATTATTCACCCTCACTCTGATGGCAAATTATATGCCCATATTGTTATATCTGAGCCAGATGTCACTCATGTAGATCCCACATAGGCGCACCCCAGAACTACGGTAGGGATTTTCCAGGTCCATACTGAAATAAAAGAGGCAGGTGAGGGTTTCCTTATCTGTCTTCTGGAGCTCTTCCTTGGCAGCCCAGATGGTGCACATTAATCCTGGGCCACTGACAATTGCTGCCCAGCAATGAAAGCAATCAAATTAAGCATTATCTCCCCCTGTGAGCTGGTGACTCATTGTCTGGGCTAATTCAGTCCTCCAGATAAAGAAATAAAAGCATTTTTGGGTAAACCCTGATGTGTTGGTCAAGCAGACTGAGCAGAGTAGGTGTGATCCCCCTTAGACTCTTTCCGCTAACACCACTGGTGAATAACCCACCCCACCTTTGCTGATAACCCGCTTGAGGTACTTCGTAATTGTCCAGACATGGAGCATTAGTAATCATTAAACTGTTCGACTCTCAAGAGGCACCTATGCTCAGCTCTACACTTAGGAAAAAAGATATGCCTTCATATTTTTGGTTGCTTTTTGAGAGACTAAGCTCAGATCTGGTCATATAAACTGTTACGATCAATGCCTATAGAACCACTACAGGTTGAGATGATGTAGATAAACTCCACGGTGATCAATACCTTAAAATCAGTATTTTTTATAAACTGCTTATCCTAGGTAATAGCTTAGACTTGTAGATTATTGGTCTTTAATGCCATAAACAGCGAGATTTAGTTTTATGTTACAACATTGTAAATTGCTACGCATGGGCTTAGTGTCAAGCATTATTATTGCAGGGGCTGAACAATTGTAGGCACCATGGTACACTTTCTTGGTCTTGTCCTTATGTACAATCTTTTAGGGTATATGTAGTATCTTGTCGCAGTTTGGTTACAAGTGCACCGTTGGATCTCAATTCTCTAACCTTGCTGTTTGGCAAGGACATGTTATGTTACATTAATTTGTAGAGTGCACTATCACCCCGGAGCGCATCCTGGTGCTGAGCAGGAGTGAGTCTTGCCATCCCTAGGGCCTAGTGGGACAACTCAATAATACAGGTCTTCTGCTTCTTGCAGAATCCAAGAAGCGAGAAGGAGGCTGTCCTGTGTAATGGCAATTCATTCCATGCTTTATGAGAGCTGTAAGAGAAGGCTCGACTGCTGAATCTGGTTTTCCATATGCATGGGATGTCTGCAAGCTGGAGTCTGGACGAGCAAAGGTGTCTTGAAGATTTGTGAAAGCATATGCGATTGTTGAGGTATACTGGGTCCACGTTATGTAGTTCCTTGAAAGGTGGGTGAGGAGTCTGAATTGTGCTCTTTTGTGAATGGGGAGCCAGTGGAGCTCCTTCAGGTGTGGTGTAATGCAGTGTGGGAGGTTGAGAGTGATCCTGGCTGCTGAGTTCTGGTCTTCAGCCTTCTAGTGAGCTTTTTGTTGATGCCTGCACAGTAGGTGTTCCTGTAGTAAATCTTGTTAGTGACAATGGCATGTGTAACAGTTTTCTGGGTGCTGATTGCGAGCCATGTGAAAATCTTCCTCAAGCATCTTCAGGGTATGAATGCATGAGGCGGCGACAGCATTGACTGCGGCCATCATGTCGATTTTGTGATAATTGCGATCTTGAGGCTCTTGGAGTGAGTGGTGGGGTGGGGTCTGTTCTAGCTCTGTTGGCCACCAAGTGGAGTCCCACAGTGAAGTGCTCTTCCTGAAGATCAAGATTTTGGTCTTATCGGTGTTCCGCATCAGACAACTTGTAAGCGATATCAGTCATGCAGGTATTGACCTTATTTCAAGTACTGGGTGTCTTGGTCGTGAGGGAGAGGACATTGATGTAATGAAAGTGGTTAATGCTGGCGAGAGGGATCATGATGAGAGTGAATTTCATGGAGGATCCTTATGGAACTTCACAGATGAGATCGCAGGAGTCCCAGGTGTACACTGCCAGGTTGACTAAATGGGTCCTTTTACTCAGAAAAGAGCTGATCCATCGCAGTGCATGTCCTTGAATTCTGATATCATGCAGTCACGGCTTTTGCTCAATGGCTTTTGGACAGTGCCCTGGCATCCATTAGCCCCCACAGTGCCCTTGCTTGCACTGAAAAGCATCTTTCTGGTCACTGCAGATTGCATGAAAATACAATCATGAATATATGATGCTTACCGTCAGGGTCCATAAACCTGGAGTCTTACAGATGAAGTCAGTAGAGGAGGAGGAGGAGGGAATGGGCAGGGCTGAGGGATTTGAAAAAATGATCCAGCTCCAGGTCACCATGTAAGAGCATGGCAATCTGGAGCTGGCTGGATGGACTGCGCATGTGAAGGTTTTAATTCAGCTTCGCTCTCACACACTGGTAAAATCCATATAATTTAGCACATGTGCTGCACATGCCTCCGACATCATAATATATATGCTAAAATGGGGATGTCAGAGCGTTCATCATTGGCTCCCTCTAACCAAGTGAAAGGCAGACCAAACTGCAGGAGGAGTCCTAAGCCTTCTTTCAGCTTTTGATATGGCTGGTACAACCAGCCTTATCAGAAGCTGGAACAGGACTTGAATTATTTTCTGATCACACCCATCCTGCTCAATCGGGATTCCTATTTACAAGCTACACTGTAACAGAAGAGGAGTCTTGACCTGCCAGATTTGTGGCTGCAGCCTGCCATGGAGAAAGAGTGGAGGTCTTCCTGAACTTAAGCGGAAGAGAAAGCAAGGTAAGTGGAATTAGTGTGTGTGGGTCTGTGTGTGTACATGTGAGAGTCAGTGGTGGCTGCCGCAGTACTAAAGGGGGGGGAGAACGCGGAATTAGGGGGGAAAATATATATTTTTAAATGTACCTGATGATGCAGTCGTATAAGTCCTCTTCTCGGGCTCTCCTCCCAGCATGCACTGGGACACAGGCCCGACACCCAATCCCGTCACTTCTCTCACGCTATACCTAGCATAAGAGCAGTGCTAGGACTGGTCTGGGTGGTATGGTTAGCCGCTCAGAGAGTGCCTAAGAGCCTGTGACATTTCTCCAACCTGCTGTGCAGCACAGTTGGGCTGGAGAAGCCTAAGTGCGCATGTCTGTTTGACCGGTCTAAGGCGGCCAGGCCACACAGACATGCACACAGTGCGCTTATCACTCCTCCCGACTATACCCTGCCACGCCCCTCAATACACTGCTGGCATCAGCTCAGTCAGTCTGCGGTCATTTTATTTTTGCGCTTGACGCTGACTGACTGACCAGTGGGGCTACACTCCTCCGCCATTATGGAGGAGCCACCCCTGAAGAGAGTGTGCTTGTGTGTGTGGCAGAGAAAGAGTGTTTGTGTCAGTCCGTGAGCATGTGTATGTATGTGAGAGTGTGAGCATGTAAGACCAGAACCTAGTGAAAGGGCTGCTCAGTCATTAATCCAAAAGGAAATAGCTGTTCAAGAAATAAAATCCATACGTTTATTTTCCACCTGGCCTAGTTTTTATTCATGAATCCTGGTGCAAGCCACAGTCATGACTCTCTCTTTCTTTCTTTCTTTCATACGCCAACGTATTTGGCATGTCCCAAATAGTGTGAAATAGTCAGAAGGAGCAGAATAACACATGCCCAAGGAGGGCTGCGGACATCGGAGATGTGGAAGAGTAACAAATAACATGCTTCTCTTGTGATGGCATTCAAGAGGTTACCTGCACAATTAAGGCACAGTGCGAGCCATCTGACTGATAACATTGTCAGTAAAGGTTCTAGCAGTTAAAATAGAGCCAACATTGTTGTGCAAAATATTTTTACATAGTGCTAAGTGTATTTCACATGGCAAACAAAATTCTAATCTTCTTTCGTGCAAACTATAATGTTCTCCAATTTCTTTTAGCCCCAGCTTGTATGAACCCAATAAATGTCAGTTCCACGTTGTTTGCCTTGTATTTTTTAACCCTTGACTACATCAGAAAAGTCCCAGTGTTCACAAATGTAGGAAACAAAGTCCTGATGGAATTATGTAATTTGCTCAGGATCACACAGTGCTGCCAAGTAAAACTCTTGGGATCAGAGCCCATGTCTTCTGGTTCCAAATTCTGATCTAAAGAGCAAGGTACTTAAGGGCATATTTACAAGACGTTAACGCCACCAGAATGTCACTTTTCAAACGTTTTTATGGCGTTAACTCCTTCGCCTTATTTATAAGGCAACGTTAAGCCACTTAATGTGGCTTAACTCTGCCTTGTAAATAATGGCACTATTTATGCATCACGTAGCGTGAAAAGGGCATGCAATGGGTGCTGCAGTGGGCATTCGGCCGCAACACCCATTGCTTTTTTACACTGCCCCACATTTACAAGGTATGGGGTAGTGCCAAAAATCATGCCTGGTTTTAAGCAGGTGATACGAGGAGAAGTGTTTTATTTCTCCTCTTGTTTTGCTCTTTCTACATGTGATGCATTCTTCAGCACACATAGAGCAAATCTCCACTAAAGATTGTTTATGTGCAGGATGGTGTCCCTGCCTGCGCATAAACAATAGCCCCTGCAGTGCAGGCACCCTAGCTAAATGGCGCTAAGGTGTCTGCGCTGGTGCTAGGCACCTTTTTTAGCGATAGAGGTAACACAGAGGTATGTTGCATTATTGTGAATATGGTGCCTCACTGCGTTTTGAAACTGTCAGAGAACGGCGTTATCAATTTTGGCATAACACTGAGCTCCAAATGTTTCTTGTAAATATACCCCTTAGTATGTGAGCTAACTCAGCTGCATTATTAGATGGAATTCTACAAAAACAGTACCCTAGCAAAAATTAATACAGGGTTCTCCTGGGAGCCACACAGGGACTAGTAGAGACTGAGCTAAATTGGCAGTGACAAGGCAGATTCAGTAAGGCCCTACACAAAGCTTGTGCAGTGGAGGGCTGTGAGGTGTCATGTGACACTGAGTAACAAGATGTTTTACCTGCCTGTAATTCATATAGCCCTTTATGTAACTTTTGGGGTCATTGTTTGGAAGACCCACTATTTTGCAATGATTCTTCTGAAGTTGTATTAGGAAGTCTGAGCTCAACACTTCTGAGTTGGATAAGACATATCTGGTAAACCCCAAAAATATATTTCCTTCAATACCTATTGATTTTTAGTCAATTTATGTAGTAATTTTGCTGTAAAATGCAGCATTTGGCGCTGGTTTTTTCAATCATTTCTCAGGAGAGAGAAACCTGTATCAGAAATCAGCCTCACTCGCTTTGCTATTTCAACAATTCCTGAGCCATGGAGGCTCCTACGCTTTACCAGTTTTAAAATTCACCAGCTGCCACTGATGTAATGTAGGTGTTGGATGAGGATGGGGTAGGTGGCTGTGTCAAAAGCTTCGGAGAGGTCCAGGAGGATGAGGGCCACAGTGTCTCCTCCATCCAGAATCAATCAGATGTGATCCACAGAGGTGACGAAAGCAGTTTCCATGCTGTGGTAGGGTTTGAAACCAGACTGAGTGGAGTTGAGAAATGGTCATTGAGGTAGTCTACGATGCATCTGTTGATGATTTTCTCTAAGACCTTGGCCAGAAATGGTAGCTGGTAGATCAATCTGTAGTTGTCAAGCATTGAAAGGTCTGAAATGGATGCATACGACTATGGGAGCACTGTTGCATGTTTTCAATCATATCTTGGCTCATTCCAGTTGAATATTCATCTATTCATCTCTCATCTCATGCTAATGGCTGTATCCTTCCACCTGCACTTGTTTTTACATTGAAATGCATAAACATTACTGTATAACTAAGCCCTGCTTGTCCACTCCTTCTAGACCTCCTCCACTCCCCTTCCAGAACCCCTCCACTCCTTCTAGACCTCCTTATATCAAGCTCTATAACAATAATGGTGTATGGTTTGCGCATAGAACCCAGAACTATTGGCTTTACCAATGCTTGTTATATTAACTGTTTTGTACGCAAAAGCCAAACAGCAAAACCCCTAAATCTCTAAAAAAAAATATATGAGGCCCTGACAACCCCATCCCACCCAGGCAATTATCAATTTGAGGGGAGAGGGGTGGGCAGACCCCCTTCTGAGCCATATTAGGGTCCCGGAGATCCCATCCTGTGAGGTTCCCATCCCCCAGGATCTGATCCAATTAGTGTCCTCTGGACTCCATCCCCAGACCAAATGCAGCTTCCTGCCCGAAAGAGTGTATGCATACCCAGCTTGCACTCCCCCGGGTAAGAAACACAAGTTTCCTCTGGCCAGGTGGGAGCAAAAAAAGAAGCTGCTCCTACCCGGGCAGAAGTAAAAGAGAATGGTGCAAGCTCCAGCTAGCATGACAGTGGGTGCTGGCTGGGGAGCTGAATGTGACAGTGGGTGCCTTGGCTCTCCACTTGCAGCCCCCAAGGTTTAGGTACATGTGAGTGCCTAAGGTGGCCACCAGGGCACCTTCTATGAAATTTCAAAAAATAGTGTCCGACTCCTGCCACAGTGGTGGATGGGGAGCCGCCCAGTGCTGTGGGCCACAGGCACTCCCTCTGCGGCCTCTGAGATTTAGGTACATGCGGGTGCCTCAGGTGGGCACCGGGGCACCTACTTTGAAGAATCAACAGTGGCTGGCTCCTGCCATGGTGGTGGCTGGGTAGCTGGTTGGGGAACCGATCAAGGCAAGGGCTCTTTGGGGCTGCCCCCATGGCTCCCAATATAAAGAAAGGTTTGGGTGCCACAGCACTCACCACAAGGGCTCCCTGTACTACAGCTGAAGAACATACAGCTCCAGCTCTGGGTTCTGCAAAAAATATGATAAGCTCCCTTGGGGTAATGGAGGTAATGACCCAGGAGACTTACTGTGTTTTTTTAATGTTGCTGGAGGCCTGTTGCACTCCCTGCAGCCCCCTACAATATAAATACAATGTTTGGTGATGTTCCTGCCCCTTATAGGGGCACCACAAGGCTCCAGAAAATATAATTTAAAAGCCCTCGTAGACCATTATGAGACGCTCCTTGCAAGGCTCCTGTCGCTCATTTATTACTCCTTTTATTTGTATTTTTTAATTTTTTTACATTTATTGGGTGCCTTGGTGTCCACCCGGGGCACCCACACTTTTTAAATGTCAGGATCTGATCTACGGCTGCACACCTCACTCACCTAACTATACAAACAGACCCTAGGGATGGGGGCCCAGTGATCTCACAGTGGCACAAGGAAGGGGCCTCATGTCCCCCCTCATCTTTTAAATCTGCACCAGTGCCTAGGTGATGAGGATCTCTGGGGCTGAGACTCAGCTTGGGGAGGATGCCTTCTCCCCTTCTAAAAGTGCACCAAGCCCTTGGGGGTGGAGTGCCTGGAGCTAAAATTGGCTTAGGTAGGGGACCATGCATGCCAAATTTGGTGTAATTCCATTCAGCAATTATTTCAGTATCGTTGTTCTAATTTCCTATAGAAAAATGAATAGTGACATTGCATTTGTTTTGGATCCCCCCTTTTTTCTCTGCTCCGCTTGACAGATCACCCTGAAACTTTCCAGGAAGGAGCTGAGGTGGATGTACTTTTTTGGACGGTTTCAAAAAGATTTGTCAAATAGCTCCAATGTAATTTGCAAAGTATTAGCAAACCAAAAAATTCTCTTCCTATGGTAACTACGTCCAAACTACAACTACAGAGTGTCAAATGCTACTCTGTAATATATACTTATATATGTATATGCAAAAAAGAAAGCAGGGAACCCAAGTTTTGGTGGAGAGCAGCTCCAATAGAGAGCATCCTACAACCAACAGTTGTACCAGCTGACATTGAACTCACAACAATACTTGCTCCCAAAATTCCCTGCATGCTCACAATTTTATAGGCCTCCAGTGTGCCTCTCAGGTGAGTTCCTTTTCCAATGCATGCCGGAACTTGTGGTTCATTTTCGAGCCGAAATGAAACACAAGTTCAATGTCAGCCTATGAATGAGGGGCTGGGGCCCTGAAACGCAACAGGCAGAGGAAATTATCAGAATGAAATGCTGTTTTTTAAATAAAAGGAATTGGTAAATAATCTGCTGAGTGGTGCATCCTCATTGAATGGTAAACATGGATATATATATATATATATATATATATATATATATATACATATATATATTCGAACACTTTTCCTCCACCAAGGAAAACACAGGCCGCACTCCCGAAGTGGGGTTTTGACACTTTTTTATTTTTACATAAATTTCATTTATGAAAGGGCTGATAGCGTATGTGATCTATATATATATATATATTACCTACTGGCGGTCGTCAGTAGGTGGTTATAGTTAGGACCTTGTTTCCATTCAAAAAGCATTTTTTCTTTTCCCAATAACTTTGGTGCAGGTTGACGAATCTTCGTGAAATTTTCAAAACTAGTGGGGCGCTCTGGCCCGCTCCTATCTTGAAAATTCCGGGGTGATTTGGCAAGCAGGGGCTGGGGAAAAAGGGGGGTCCCAAAAGTGTTTTCTCCATGTTAATTCCTTCAGGAAACCTTAGACACGGCTACAGCCCGAATTGCTGAACGAAATTACACCAAATTTGGCAAAAGGGTAGCCCTTGGTTCAGAAAGAACTCTTTTTGTTAAATGGTGTAAATCCGTTCAGTAGTTCCTGAGAATGTTTTTTAAAAAGGTAAAAAAATGCATTTCCCATAGCAAAGTTTAGACACGGCTACAGCTCGAACTGCTGAACGAAATTACACCAAATTTGGCATAAAGGTAGCCCTTGCCTCAGAATGAACTATTTTTCTTTAAATGGTGTAAATCCGTTCAGTAGTTGCTGAGAAAATCAAAAAATACAAGTTTCGATATATAGAGGCACGCTGGATCCGCACACCCTGCCGATCACGAGCTGTATTGGCTGTCAACACTTCAAACCAGGAAGTGTTGGCAGCCATCTTGTGCCTCGGTAGAACCGAGGCACGAGAAAAGAGAAAAAGAAAGGCGCAAAACAAGAAAAGGGGGCAAGGTTGAAACACCCTGACCCCCTAGGCCTGCTCAGGGGTCCCACGGGGACCGTCACCCCCGGGACTTAAAAAAAAAAAAATAACACGCGCAGGGACGCCACCTCCCTGGGGCACACTAATATGCTAATTTGGGGGTCCGTGGCGGACTCTCGGCCCCGGGGACCACCACCTCCCCAGGGCTCTGCGTGCAATGGGAGTTAATACCCCAACTTAAAACGCGCCACGGGGCGCGTTTGCACATGGTGAAGGGAGGGGGCCAGGCCTGAGGTGACATGTGTGCAAACACGCCCTGTGGCACGTTTTAAGTTGGGGAATTAATTCCCCTTCAATTCTGAGGGCCCCTGGGGGCCAACTAGCCCATCAGGTACCTCCAAAAAGCGCCAGAGGCCTGCGTTGCAGAGAGGTGGTCCAGGCAACGCCCCTTTTTAAACCTCTCTGCAACGCAGCTCTGTGGTGCTTACTGGAGGTACCCCGGTGGGCTCGTTGGACCCCAGGGACCCTCAGGATTCAAGGGGACTTAATACTCCAACTTAAAACGCGTCACGGGCGTGTTTGCACATGGTGAAGGGAGAGGGTGGGCCTGAGGTGACATGTGTGCAAACATGTCCAAGTACCTATGGTTTTTCAGTGAAATATATATATATGCAGTATAGGTGTGGTCTATTGCTAAAACGTGCAATGTAAATAATCTCTTGTACTCAAGATGATGTATTTATTCGTTTTTATTCATGAACTGCACTGTTATATCACCTGTACATTTTTGTAAATATATAAATTGAACTGGTTTCTTTTATGAAGAAAAAACGACAGACTATTGGAATATGTGCCGCTTTGCTATAGTCTTTTTTCTATATTTATCACTGTTGGTTTGCTGCTGGCCAGTCTATTTTTAAAGCTGGTTGGGCTTTTAACTCACTTTAAAAACGCTATGTTTGCTGGGGTGCGTTATGTGACCAAGCTCCTTCGTGGAGCCAAACGCGTCATGGAAAGACACTTGTCTCTTTATGTCTAATGAATTAGCTACACTGCTTGCACCTTGATCCTGTGTGGTGGTCCGTGATTCCAAGGAGTTTCAAAGAGGTCTGCACCTGTATTTCGCCCGCCCCATATTTGGCGGTCAGGAGTTTGTTGCAATTCAATTCAATGTATTTATTTTGTTTTGGAACTCCGAGGGAGGTCCACAAAAACACACTGACAATTTAAAAAGACAGACATTGTATACAGTAGAAAATTCCTTCCTTATACATTACTATAACATGATATCAAACATAGTGTGAAATGTGCAAATAATGCTATGATACGTAAAACAAGCACATAACCGGCTAATAAAATTTCTTATATACATACTAAGTAATGTGCAAATGATGCAATGAATACATGAAACTATTAAATAGCCAACCAGTAGATATTTAAACAAAACCAGGGTACTACTGTTAGACAAAATTCTAGCAAATAGGCAATCATGTTCTAAAAAATTGGTATATCTTAAAACAAACCATTTGTTGCATATATATATATATATATATATATATATATATATATATATATATATATATATATATATATATATATATATATAGGCTCGTGAACAAGAGGGAGTATCCTCGAAACGCGTAGAGTGGAGCCTGAATAAAAGCTCGTATTTATGCATAAGCTGGCCCGGACAATCCTTTCTTCAGATTTGATCCTTGGATAAGTTTGGTATATATATATATATATATATATATATATATCAAACACACGAAGAGAGTTGTCCCCTCAAGGAATCCTCACACAGGTAGGTAAACATTGCGTTTATTTGCACAGGCTGCAGCAAGGTTGCTTGGGCATATCACCATGAAATGAAAAAGCCGACGCGTTTCGTGCTTCTCCTGAGCACTTCTTCACAGGCTGTCTCTTGCAAACGCCCAACTTGAAAGCACCTGATATCCATTCTCGAGGCCTGCCCCAGTGGGCGTGGTAGGCGCACTGCCTGCTGGTCTCTGTAGTGCCAAAAAGTTAGTTCTCAAGTGAGTAGTTGGTGCGGTGCACAATAAGAGTGAGTTCAAAACCCATGTGGGTTGGCAAGTGTCCCGCATCTTCCTGGCTGCACATAATACCCTGCACTGCGCACCTCCTGACCTGCAGACCTCGGAGTGAGATCCGACACTTGCCAACCCTGTGTGAGGATTCCTTGAGGGGACAACTCTCTTCGTGTGTTTGATATATATATATATATATATATATATATATATATATATATATATATATATATATTTATATAGTAGCCACAATCCTGTGAGCGATCCTTTCTCGATCCAAAGCAGGTACGGACCACAACGTGGAGGTAAATATCCTTTTTTATTTTGCCGATTTAAACGTGCAAGTGCAAGTGCATAGTAGTTACAAGCAAGTGCCCAGCCTGACGCGTTTCGACTGCCCAACGTCAGTGAATTATATATATATATCTAATTGGCGAAGCGCACACTGGAAGCAATGAATCTCCTCAGGCCTCAACACACAGTGGGATGTAGCCGACGCATTTCGGATTGTATTCCTTCTTCACAGGCTGGTTTGCCAAGTACACAGCGTTTCTTGCTGCCCCGTAATACCATACACTGCCTTCTGATAGGCTGATAGGCTTGCTCCAATGAGCTTTCTCCAAGGTCTTATGGGGGTTGTAGTGCAGTTAATTCCACCCAAATGGGTGCTGTGTTCACAGGGTGCTGTGTTCACAGGGTCCCCAAATCAAACCCTCAAATGGGCCCCAATGTGTGCTGGGACTCTATTGCTGGGTATTGCTTTCAAGCCACTCGAACCGCTGTTATGGTGGGGTGGTGCGCATTCCACGGCTGGGCTGCCGTGTAAACATCATGCTCCGAGTTGCCCACATAGACTGGAGTTGGAATAGTAATTCACACTATTCCTAAATCCAGCACACTCCAGCACAAGTCGATGTGACAACTTGCGTTGTCAAGACCGCAATGTAACATACTGAGTTGTGATGGTGCGCGTTGTATCATTGTATCATCATACATTCATATAAATAAATATATGTATATATATATATATTACCTACTGGCGGTCGCCAGTAGGTATATATAGTTAGGATTTTTTCTCTATGGGTTTTTTGAAAATTCTATGTCTAATAACTTTGGCGTTTGTGGACGGAATTGGCTGAAATTTTCAGGAAAATGGCACATTTTGTTTCTGAGCAGCCCTTGAAAATTTGGGGGGGGTTCGTCCAGTGGGGGCCGAGAAAAAAGGGGGGTCCCAAAACGTGTTTTTAACATTGAGTTTTCCATAGGGCGGTTGGCCTCACTTTTAGCCCGAACGGCTGAATGGATTTGCACGAAACTTGGCAAAATTGTAGGGACTGGTAGCCCGATGTGCCTTTTGTAGGTCTCAATATATGTGCTCCAGTGGATTTTGAGAAATTAACGTTTAAAAAAAGATATATATCTGTAACAGCGGACCGGTTAGCGCTCTGGTTCGCGGACTTTTCGCGCAACGGAGCTTTGTGAAGCGAAGCTGATTGGTTCTCCGGCGTCTGTCAACATTCCAAACAGTCCGTAGCGGCCGCCATCTTGTCTCTCGGTAGGATCGAGAGACAAGAGGAGGCGAAAGCGAAGGGGCAAATGACCATAAGGGGGAATAGTAGATCCTCGCTGACCCCCTAGGTTTGATGTGGAGGTTTTAAAAGGGCCCCGCGGGGCAAAAAAAAATAATAATAATAATAATCGAACGGCTGAATGGATTTGCACGAAACTTGGTAAAATATTAGGGACTGGTAGCCCGATGTGCCTTTGCTAGGTCTCAATATATGTGCTCCAGTGGATTTTGAGAAATTAACGTTCAAAAAAAGATATATATCTGTAACAGCGCTCCGCTTCGCGTACTTTTCGCGTTACGGAGCTTTGCGAAGCTGATTGGTTCTCCGGCGTCTGTCAACATTCCAAACAGTCCGTAGCGGCCGCCATCTTGTCTCTCGGTAGGATTGAGAGACAAGAGGAGGCCAAAGTGAAGGGGGAAATGACCATAAGGGGGCATAGTAGATCCTTCCTGACCTCTTAGGTTTGATGTACCATTTTGCCAAGTTTGGTGTAATTCCGTTCAGCCATTCAGGCTGTAGACGTATGTAAATGTCCTATGGAAAATTGCATGGGGAAAACACATTTGAAAGTGTTGAAATTTAGAACCAATTAAAATGTTACTTTGGTTTTGTATTTGTGTGTGATGAAAGTTAATTGGTTATGTATATATGTCAAATGAGAGGAAACCACAGCCATTTTGCGATACTACTGTCTGAGGTACATTTGTGAGGAATTTTTGGTGGTGAATTTCTGGTGTTTGATTTACACAGTACTAACACTTCTGCTACTTTTAAAAAGGTGAGTTGTTAATTTGTAAGGGGAACTATGTTGTACACTTGAAGATAATTTGAAAAATGTTTTCTGTTATTTATTTGCAGTCCTTCTGTTATACTAAATACTTGATGAAGTTAGTTTTATATTATGTATTACTAAAAACGATAAATGAAAGTGATTATTTTTTTCTGCAATTTACAGCAAGCAATTTCAAAATAAAATGGCTCACAATGAAGAGACCGTGGCAATTTCTTTTGAATTGTCCACTACATTTATTGAAATTGAGAGCACCAATAATGAAATATTGTCACAAGGAGGACATGACTTGTATGATTCCATTAGATTGATTGAAATGGACAGCACCAAGAATGAAATATTGTCACAAGGAGATGACTTGAATGATTCCACTACATTGATTGAAATTGAGAGCACCAATAATGAAATATTGTCACAAGGAGGAGATGGCTTGTATGATTCCATTAGATTGATTGAAATGGACAGCACCAATAATGAAATATTGTCACAAGGAGGAGATGACTTGAATGATTCCACTACATTGATTGAAATTGAGAGCACCAATAATGAAATATTGTCACGAGGAGATGACTTGAATGATTCCACTACATTGATTGAAATGGACAGCACCAATAATGAAATATTGTCAGAAGGAGGAGATGACTTGAATGATTTTTTTGATCAATCTCTTGATGGCGAATTTATCGAGTGTTTGGAGACCATAGAGTTACAAGAATCATCATTGCAGACTTTTAATGAGGAGATTCCAGATGAGATGATTGAAGAGGAAATTACTGATGAGGACATGTTACTAGTTGTTTCAAATTTAGAAAATTCTGAAGAATAAATTTATATTTAGAAATCAAAAATTGTTTGAGACATTATTTATTTTTATTTTTAATTTATGAGGTTGTAGCGAAGTGATTGTAGTATAAAATGAGACTTATAGTATAGAGTGCAACATTTTTATGTTACATGGTAAGTTTACTCATATTTACTTCCCTTCTGCCACTATATTATCTCCAATGTGTATTTGACATGTCTTCTTCATCTCCGGCCTCCTTTCTCTCACTGTGTGTCTCCGATGCATCTTATCGCTGGTATTTTGTGTAATTACAGAAGAGAGTAAAATAAAATAGTTCGGAACGTGAAAAGGGGGCAAAGTAGAGTACTCCTCACCCCCTAGGCCTTTTTAGGCGGTCCCAAAAGGATCAGTTTCTGCTTTCCTGAGAGATTATGGTATGAGTTCCATATACCACAATAACTTGCATTACAACATGCAAGATATCTATCTCCTATTACCAACTTTTGGAGATATTCGCGCTAAGCGCGAATATCTCCAAAAAGTAACACCTGCCCTGAGCAGTTCTTAGCCATGTTATCCAATGGGAGGTGGATAACATGGCTAAGAGTATTAGCTCGGTAATGCATGAATATCGCTGAGTTTTTAGCGATATTCATGCATTGCGGCCGTTTATTATCGCATTTGCGATAAACCTTGATAATAGTAAGGTTTATCTTCGATAATTTCTGACGATGCTTAGTGGTAAAAAATTGGTTGGTAAGCATCGTTAGCGATAAATATCGCTTAACTTTGGTAATATGCCCCAACGTCTGTTAACGTTCGATTCGAAGGAAATGAGGAAGTGTTGAAAAACATTGTCTGCGCCATCTTGCCTTTTTTGAAATGCCACACTTTTGTCGTGCACGGCAGCCATTTTAGATGTCTTGACCAGACCCACTCTCTGCACGCTGTCGATTCGTAGCATGGCTCCTCACCCTCGCAAGCATCTTCCCCAGGCACTGGTCACCCCCGCTCTCTGTCTTATGCATGGGCAATAAACCTCCCCCCATCTGCGCTGCTCTTCCCTGAGAATCACACTGTGCCCGCCCGACACCTCCCTTTCGCCCTATTCACTACCGCACCCTGTGACACTCCTCTTCCTCTGTGTCCGATTGTCCAGGCTATCAGCTAGCCCTGCAGATGTAGTTTATGGCCCCAGCTGTAAAGAATCACCCCTCTTCAAAGGAGTTATAGTAGATCAAGGCCCACACCCGATGAGATCCGTCACACCACACGTGTTCCTACTATCTGAAAACTATCCTGTATTGTGATTGGGGAGGGGACCGAGCCTGAAGCGGAAGATTCCAGGAATGACTCTTTGTACATCAAAGTTTTTACAATTATGTGTCACATAAAAAATATATAGCACTCCAACAAAGTAGTAGGAATATAAAACTTTAATAACATATAAATATATACAACAAAACAAAAACAGTAATAGATTTATTGAAATTGACAGCACCAATAATGAAATATTCTTGTCAGTAGCGGTCTGTTGTGCGAATAGTTCCAAGGCAGCAGAACGCGCTGAAATCTGGATGTCACGAAGGTGATGTCTAGCAAGTTGCCGCCCAGCAAATAACGGCGTGGGGCGCCGCGGGGGTGAGTGAGTCCAGTAGGCACCACAGCTATTCTTACCGGCATTGCAGAATTACTGCTGGGGACAATGCCTGTGCTGGAGCAGGGTCACAGCAGAAACAAAAAGGATTCTGTTGAAGATGTTGTTGGTTTTCAATTTGAAAACAGTTCTGGTGTCAACTGCTATGCTAATGTAGTGGTTAATGTTTTGTTTTCTCTAGAAAATGTAAAAGAGGGGGAGGCAGTCCAAAGTTCCGTTAAAAGGGCAAAGGAAAGGATCGGTGGTTTGAACTATCAGTCAAAAAGGGGAGGGGGTGCAACAATTTTTCCTACCGGGTCACACTGTGCTTTCACCGGAAGTGAGGTCTGCAGGATTCTAGTAATTCAAAGTGAGGCTGGCGCCGACGTCCCGCGGATACAGTTTCGTCACTCCACGGGTGATCATGGCAGTCATTCCCCATCGGGGGTCGGAGACTCCCGCGGCTCCTCTAGAATCTTCAAGGTCGTGGAGGACTACGGTGGTGGAGTCAACCAGTGACCGGGCCATTTCTTTATGCTGGGCCCGCTCTTGCCAGGTCGACCGCCATTTTGAGAGTTCGGTAGCTACTGGCGATCGCGGGGTCAAATGAGCGGACGGGCTCCACCCTGCCGGGCGAGACGTTGCAGCATGGCCACAGTGGAAGAACTCTTTTCCGGGCGCCTGGACCGCTGAGGGTGCAGCTGGGAAGCCTCCACTGGGGAGGCGGGAGAGGCCTGTTCGCACCGTCTCTCCCTCCCAGTGCACCCCACGGCGTCTCGCTTGAGATTTGTTATGGCCGGACCAGGCGATGAGGACGAGGGGGGGGGTCGGAGGCATGTGCAAGACATCCCCCCCCAGGGTTGTTGCAGCAATTATACAAGAAAGAAGAAGTGTCCCGTCCGTCTTCGGGCCGGGCTTCCGGTAGATGTCGGCCGGACGCCCCTGGCTCTGGCCCCATGAACGGGTTTCTTGGTTTATCGGCTGCAGCCGGATTCCGTCGGTCTCGGCCCCCCGACCGTTGGTGGCCGGACCGGAAGAGCATGTGGCGGGACTACCTGCAACTCTCAAGGGCCACCGCGGCCGGACTGGGAGAGAGAGGGGAGGGTCGAGGAGACATTCCCCCCCCCTGCAACTGTTCAGCGTTGTAAAGGCAATTCCCTGGCCGGGTCCCGTTGGTCTCGGCCTCTCCTCCGGCTACACCCTACGTTAGGATCTCCGAGGCGTGGCAGCAGGACCTGCCTTATATGGGCTGCTCCCGGCTGGGCGTAGCCGGAACCCTGCCCCACCTTGGAAGTTTCCAGAGTGGGGGCGGATGTTCTACTGACTTGCATTTTCCCTAGTCTATCGATTTTTTTGGCGTGGCAGGCGGTGGGACAGCGAGGGGTGATTTGGTTTCTCTTACTGTTTTTCTGGTCTCTCACCACTGGCATATTTTAACGTTTTCTTGTTTCTAGGACATTAATAGGTTTTATCATTACGTTATGTTATCGTTTCTTTGTTCGTTGTTTAATAAAAGTTCATGTTCATCAGTGGCCTACTGATTTTCGTTTTCCTATTCTTTTCTTTCCAGGTTGTTTCATGCTAAAGTTTCTGTTAACAGGATACAGTGATCACTTTGTTATTATTGCATATGTCCTTTTCACTAGGGGTGCTCTCTGGTCGGGCCAGATGACGTATGTCTAGTAAATGGTCTGGGTGAAACAGGTGCATCAATCAGTGGGGAGTAGATAGGCATGACAGATTACAACGGGGGAGAAAGGTCCGCATTACGTACCCTTTCACTACTTGCAAAGATTTTCCTACGTTTATTTGCAAACAGGGAATACCTCCAAAAAGAACTAATTCCCAAACAGTCAATGTTCGGACAATCAATCAATCAATGAGGAATGAAATAGGTACGACGTGTTAAAGGCTTGCGTTACCTACCCTTCACTATCTGCAAAGGGAGAGAGAATATTCCTATTCTTCCTCGTTTGCAGGTAGAGAAGATCCTTAAGAGAATTAACATCGAACAATTCAATGCTCGATTGAAACAATCAAC
Source organism: Lissotriton helveticus (assembly GCF_964261635.1). NCBI lineage: Eukaryota > Metazoa > Chordata > Amphibia > Caudata > Salamandridae > Lissotriton > Lissotriton helveticus. The sequence goes on along the minus strand of NC_136067.1, from coordinate 1,276,156,725 downwards.
AAGGGGTACTGTGAACACAAATGAACGCCGCTTATGTACATACGCATTGCTATTTTCAACAGGTTGTTCCTAATGTTTCTATTTTAGCGAGGTCAAAAAGAGATCCCATTAGTGGCCTACTGATTTTGCTCGATTCCTTTTGTTTTTTTACACGATTTTTCGCTATCTGCAAAGACTAAACAGAGTATTGCGACTCTGTGCTTGTTTGTAAATAGAGAATGAACCAAAGAGAACAATCAATCAAATGGAGAGAGAAGCAGGCACGACGGATTACAAAGGGGGCAAAGGGCTGCGTTAACTACCCTTCACTATCTGCAAAGAGAGAGTACTCCTAATAGAAATGAGGGGTGGGGGGCAGCATTCAAAGCAGATCAGTGTGCATAAACACGAAAATGTTTTTACTTACCACGTACTTGACATTCGACAGCTTATGATATTTGCTATTAAAAAACCATTGAAATTCACTGAAAAAACCATAGGTTATAGACCATATATAGTTAGGAATTAGCATTTACAAAACCTTGAAAATTCACTGAAAAAACCATAGGTTATAGACCATATATAGTTAGGAATTAGCATTTAAAAAACCTTATTTTACTCACACAAAACCATTGAAATTCCATATATAGTTAGTTGCACTAACTATATATGGCGCACCCGCAATCCACTGCTGATCATGTCACATATTACATCATTCATGACATGGTCAGTGACATCACTGATGACATCACTGATGACATCTCAAATGACATCACTGATGACATCTCATTTGACATCATTCTTGTGCTAATACGATAAACCTCTTCAGACTCTAATATAACCTTAGATACACTCAGTGTATACAGACACTCACACACTGCCACTCATCCATGGAGTTACTCACACACCCAGTCAGTCATGCAAAGAAACAATCTCACCTCCATTTCTTCAACTATACAGTTAAACACACCTTACTTATTGAAACATATACTAACACATATTTACTCTCTTATACAATCCCTGATACAAGTTCACAATGATCGATACAACCACTCACTCATTCAGTGGCTCTCATGCACAGTTATTTATATATGCCAACTCTCACATGTACTGTGTTTTACATATGTACTTACTATGACATGTAGCATTGAGATATCCATTCACTCATCAATACACTCATGCACACAGTCAACTGCCCATGTAGCTGTTTCCACATGCACTCTTGAACTCATACACCTAGTGAATAAACTGCTCACACATCTATGCATAGAGTCTCACACCTTCCAGCCACCCCCACACAAACTCAATCTCCCATAGAAATACTTGGGCAACCAATTAATAACACATATAGCCTCTCGTATAGCTAATGATCAACACATGCAGCAGTTTACAGAACAACAGACATAATGATGCACAAATTAAGACAGTTTAGTCACTAACCCATGCATTCAGTGAGACACATTTAATCACTCACTCATACAGTCAGTCATGCACCTACTAAATCCTTCATCCAGACACTTATACATCCACTCAAGACATATTTTAACTTTACAGAAAAATACAGTCACTGGATGTTGTCATCAGTGATGTCATTTGAGATGTCATCAGTGATGTCATCAGTGATGTCACTGACCATGTCATGAATGATGTAATATGTGACATGATCAGCAGTGGATTGCGGGTGCGCCATATATAGTTAGTGCAACTAACTATATATGGAATTTCAATGGTTTTGTGTGAGTAAAATAAGGTTTTTTAAATGCTAATTCCTAACTATATATGGTCTATAACCTATGGTTTTTTCAGTGAATTTTCAAGGTTTTGTAAATGCTAATTCCTAACTATATATGGTCTATAACCTATGGTTTTTTCAGTGAATATATATATATATATAGATCCCAACAAAAACTCCTTAAAGAGAGGAAGCCAACAGCGGGGGAACATCAAGGAGGCCACTTTATTTCTCAATTAACAAAGGCAAATGCATTTCGGCCGTTAGGCCTTCTTCAGTGCCAGGTAAGTATTGCAGGAGGCGTGCTCAATCCCTGCTGAAATGTCTCTCGCGCTGGGCTGATTGGTTGCGCCCTGTCACGCTCACTCCAAATGGATTGGTGCGCCCAAACTACAGTCCATTGTGTAGCGATGGACAGCATGTCCCAGAATGCAGCGTTCCCATATGCTTGTCAACAGCTGCCGCAGCTCCAGAACAGCGTGCGCATCGCCGAGTGAGACCTCACAAGCTAGGTCCTTAACATCAAAAGCACACTCCTTAGCACATAAGGAAATGAAGACGCCGCGTCTTGACAGTTAGTCTCAGATTTTAATCAGCAGCCGTGTCGGACGCGTTTCGCCTGAACCAGCAGGCTTTTTCACCAACAATGTTTTGTCAACAATCCACCATTTTTAAGCAGTGCATGTGATTGATCACGTGTGAAAATTACAAATGCAGTGCATTAGACAACAGACTCGTAGTTTGCTAAACAAACTAACATTTCATGTAAATACATACAAAGCTGTTCTGAGCAATTTGTGCACAGGGCAAACAGTTAATAAAAATGAATATAACTGTTAATCTTATACCTGAATACAAGATAAGCATTATCCATCATATATGTGTTAACGCTTATAACGCTATGTCCCAAGATTCCGTCCCAGTGGGCATTCATAAATATGCTAAAACCTTACTAATTCTGCCCCAGTGGGCATATATTACGACCGTGTCTGTAACCTTTTAGCGCAGATATAGTTTTTCACAACAAAGTGCAATTAAACTATAAGTGAAAACACCAAAAAGAATATACCTAACAAAACAAAAAATATTAAGACATAAATTAAAACAGAGATTACGGGGAGCTTCATTCTTATCTATTATCCATAGCTGTACACCGCGGGGAGACCATAGCTAAATCCCTTATAAATGTGTGTAAAGGTCCTCTTCCATATTAAGACCTGTCGGGACTCTGCTATTGAGCTCTAGAATATATTGAGATTCTAGTTTCCTTAAACATTTCTCTCTATCGCCCCCTCTGACATTGGGCGCAATCGCACCAATTACAAAGTATGTGAGACCTGATATGTTACGTTCATGACATATAGAAAAGTGGCGAGCCACCGGATATGCCTTATCTACATGTTTGATGGCTCGAAGATGCTGTAGCACCCTTATATGCACTGGCAAAATTGTTCTGCACACATATTGTAAATTACAAGGGCAGCTCAATACGTAAACAGCAAAATCTGTTTTACAATTGAATTGCCCTTTGATATTTTTCTCAATTTTCAAGCAGCCTGTTACAAATTTTGACGTATTCTTACCATGTTGACATGCTTTGCACTTCATGCATTTTATTAAACCGTTTTTGTGTTGCAACCAAGATGTTTTAGGTCGTACTGATTTGGTTTTAGGTGCCATATTGCTTACTAACATTTGTTTAAAGGATTTTGCTCTGCGGAAGGTCATCAGAGGTCTAGCTGACACAATGTTACTCAACACAGGGTCATTTCGAATTAAGGGCCATATGTATGAAGCTAAATTTCTGTCGCAAACGCTTCGAATCGGTAAAAAGAGCGTTTGCGACAGAAAAATCGCAAATCCCAATGTATCAAGGCGAAAATGCATGCAAAACAAGGAATCGCTATTTAGCGAGTTCCAAACTATGCGAAAGTGTTAAACTGCGAATTCCATAGCGAATTCCAAAATTGCGCTGAAACCGATTAGCGAAAATCGCTAATCTGGAAATCGCAATTAAGAATTCGCAATGATATGTATCAACCATTCGCAAATAGCGATTTAATGAATATCGCTTTTTAAGGAATCACAATTACCATCAAGTGGGAGCAGGTGGTAACCAGGTGAAAGTATAAAATGAAGTCCAGAATGCAACACACTCTTTTCCACAATGTCTGGGCTCTACATGATAGTGAGGAGGCGAAGACTGAGAGCTGTGGCGCAGAGGAGGAGACGGCAGGAGAGGATATTCCATGCGCACACCACCATCTTCCAGCGCACTGAGGAGGACATCTACACCCATTACAGACTGGAGGAAGAGAGCATACTTGATTTAATAGAGGAACTCAGACCCCACCTAGAACACCCCACCCTCAGGACACAAGCCATACCCACACACATCCAGGTCCTGTGTTCACTACACCTGCTGGCCTCAGGTAGTTTTCAGGGGGTCATAGCCTCAGCAGGAGGGGTGTCACAAAGTGCCCTGTCTTCTTCCATGTGTTCCTCGACGCCATGACACATAGGATGCAACACCACATACACTTCCCCAGCACCCCACAGGAACTAGCACAGACCAAGCAGGACTTTTACAACATTGCCCAATTCCCCCACGTCATAGGATGTATAGATGGGACACATGTTGCCATTTCACCCCCCTCAAACGTAGAGTATGTATTCAGGAACAGGAAATGCTACCACTCACTTAACATACAGATGATGTGTGATGCCAAAAACATCAACACAGACATAGTGGCTAAGTATCCGGGAAGCACACATGACGCCTTTATCTTCCGTCACAGTGGGCTATACCGTAGACTCTCAAGAGGTGATTTTGGAGAGGGATACCTACTAGGTAAAAGCACACAAACATAGGCCACATTTCCACTGACTACCATGTGCATTACAGTGACTGACCGTTAACATTTCCACCCACAGGGGACAGTGCCTATGCAGTCCGGGATTTCATCCTGACACCCTACCTAAATCCTGCCACTGCTGGGATGCGGCGCTACAACCGGGCACACATTTCAACAAAAGGCACCATCGAGTGAACCTTTGGCATATTGAAGAACAGATTCAGATGCATCCATAAAAGTGGAGGAGCTCTCCAATACAGCCCTGAAACGTGCTGCAAAATTGTTGTAGCTTGTGCCATACTGCACAACATCGCAACCAGGAAAGGGACACCAATGGAGTTGAGTAACTCAGAATCCTCCGACGTGGAGGGACCTGGACCTGTACACATGGAAGCTGGCGTAGCTGTTGCTGCAGCTGGACGACAGAGGCGTGATGAGATCATGCGCAACTACTTCTAGGTGAGTAATAATAAGACAATGACAACATAAATCTTTGCTAATGTGTATTATTTGCTACAGCAACAATGTCACACATCCAAATATTCAAAATTAAACACTCCCAATGCAATGCACATGTTGAAATCACAGTGTAACTATCTGAGTGTAATGACAGCAAAGTCAACACTGTTGATGGCCCTATTTTGCCCCTGTAAGTAATTGTCATTTGGCAGCAGATCCTATTGGTGTGTGGCAGGCCTGTTGCTCCTGCCACTACGGCGCCTCTCAACAGTGGGTGGTGGGGTGTTGGAGCTCCGCACTAACTGGGAGTCCTCCTCACTGGGGGTCAGAACTCCTGGACCAGCGGTACGCAGGGCACGCAGTCCATCCAGGGCAGAAGTGGACTGCACTACAACAGTGGCGATATCCTGAATGCCGTGAGAGAACTCACGCTGGGTCTCTATGGTACACCTTGCCAGCATATTGGTAGATGAGGCCAGCCGGTTTATTGCGCGCGTGTAGTGGTCCATGCGGGCCATCTCTTTGCGCCTGGCTGCGCGTTCTGCACGCAACTCGGCAGTTAGCTCCTGCACAGCACCCCTGATTTCTTCACGCATTCCCCTGTACCCTGCCCTAATCTCACGCTGAATTGCCTTCATATGTTTTGCTTGTAGGCGGTGTACTTGGAGCATGTGCCTTTGCAGCCCAGCAAAAACAGATTCATCATGATGCTCAATGGAGCTGAAGCCCGTGCGGGGTCTACGCCTGCCTGTGACCTGTGGTCTTGACTCCTGCTGCTGGGAAACTGGTGCATCAGACTGCACTATCTCATTGTTGTCCTCATCCTCTTCCTCCATGATTCTTAATGGCCTCACGATCCTCCTTCTGTGTCCCTGTGGTGGAATGAAAGGACTGTCCTCCCCATCTGTGTCCTGGCCCTGGCTAGCTTCTCCAGAGGCTTGTGGTCCTGTGTCACTTGCACTGCCTGTGGCCTTTTTAGTTGCAGGTGCTGTGGATAGAACAGCACACATTAATTTTATTTGCTGTCATATGATGTGGAAATAAAATATTTCACAGTTTTCCCTTACTTTACTTCTGTCATTCACCTTTCCTGACCTGCACATGTGAAAATTGCATGAGATGGATGCTACTTCCAACATTACTGACTATTGTGACTACGTCTCCCACAATGCATTGCTGTGACTGCCTGTGTACTTGCTCTAGCGTGACATGTGGTTCCCCTTATCCCTAGGTCGCTGCAGGGGGTTGCTGGGGGTGGTTTAGGGTGGGAAGGCATGCTACTTACCTGGTCTTGCAGCTGGTTGGTCTGAGCTGTCTAGCACGGACACGCCCGCAACACTCTATGGAGGCAGTGTGCCCTCTACCAGTTCTTCAAGCGGTGTTGAATCAGAGACATTGGAGGTTCCCCCACCGGTGAGCTGGGACTGCTCCAGCCTGGCTGCCAATTTTTCTTTAGAGCGCTGGCGCAGGTCGTACCAGCGCTTGCGCAAAACTTTAACACTCCTGTGTGTTACTCCAAGGCCATTTACTTTTGCTTGTATGCCTTCCCAGATGCGTCTCTTTCTTGCTTCAGCCACCTTGTGTGAGCGCCTCCCAAATAAAATGTCATGGTTTGGCACCACCTCTGTGATGAGGGTTTCAAGTTCTGCCTCAGAGAACTTCAGCTTTCTCTTCCTAGCTGCTTTCCCTTCTTGCTGCTCCTGCTGGGTTGCAGGCACATCCTTATTCCCACTTTCAGCCATGGCTCCTGAATAGCAAACAACACTCTCACACTCTCTCACAATCAATGCTGTTGCCCCATGTGTAATCAGTCACTTCTTGGATGGTGATGTCATCAAAAAGCATCAGGATTGCGATTGGATGTTTCCAGAAAATCGCAATTTAGCGATTTTATCCCGATGAAAATTCGCAAAATTGCAATTTTCTCGATGCGAACTCGCTGTTTAGCGATTTTTTTTAGGTTAAGGAATCGCTATTGACTTTCACGCAAATATTTAGCGATTATGGACGAATCGCTAAATATTTGCGATTGTGTTGATACATGCCGATTTGCGATTCGGATTTTGCGATTCGGTAAAAATCGCAAATTCCGATTCGCAAATCTACTTCTTCATACATATGCCTCTAAATGCCAATGTTTTGACAGAATATTTCTTACTTGACCGTGTTGTTTGTTATAGGTCGTTATCATTCTACAAACATTTGAGCCATCTTTCATGTTTATAGATTCTTTGGTCTTTGCTTTTTTAAACAAGATGTCTTCCCTTGATTTACTCTTGACCTTATGGATGGCTGTTTGAATACACTCTTCCCCATAGCCTCTAGATTTGAAGCGGGAGTGCAAGGTCCTTAATTCTGCCTCCTTAACCACAGGCTCACTGCAATTACTGGATGCTTCTAATCAGGTTGTTAGGGTGAAAGCTTGTCGCGTGAAGCAGTGTATTTCCTGCCGTAGTTTTTTTTTTTTCATAACAGATTTTATTGACTGGTCACATGGGTAGCCACAGATCTCTGTACCCCAGAGGAATCTGCCAAGAATCAATACATTTGTACAATAACACTATCAGTCATTGCTTTTGTAGTCCAAACAATGGAAACAGTTAGAGTGAACAAGGCCCCCTCCTCAACCCCCTGAACCCCCCCCCCCAAAAACTGCTCCCTCCCCTCCCACCCTGTTCCCTCCCCCCCGCACGACAATCGACTGTTCAAGCCACTCGCGCACATTCATCCGGTCGGCAAGTTCACTCATATGTCCGGATCCGGATCCTGCTCTACTGGAGGCTCCAACCAAATACCTCTGTAGTCTGCCCACCTCTTCCATATCTTATAATGTTTGCTGGGGTAGCCACGAGCCAGGAATATGGGCTTCTCCATCCCCATACAGAAGTCTAGGCCCCTCTTCCAAGCGAGAAGTGACGGGGGCTGCGGGTCCTTCCAGGCCCTAGCTATGTCGCGCTTGGCTATCGTCAGTCCCAATAGTAGCAAATGCCTCTTGTACAAGTTGCCTCCCACTCCATCTAGCACATGCAGCAGTCCCAGGCGCGGCGTGCGCGGGAGCACCCAACCCAACGCCTCATCCAGGCCATTCCAGACACCGCACCAGAATCTGTCCAGGCGTCCACAACTCCACACTGTATGAAGGAAGGTACCCTCCTCGCTCCCACATCTAGTGCACTCTGGGGACGCAATGAGTCTCGCTCTCCATAGCCTCTGCCGCGTGTAGTACACCCTGTGAAAGTATTTAAATTGGATCAGCCGGAGGCGAATCAAGATGGCCGCGCCTCTAGAACTCGCTAGAGCCTCATTGCAATCTTCCTCCTCCAGCGGTCCGACATCTTCCTCCCATTTCTCCTTAAGGGAGCATAAATCAGAGGAGCAGTGTATGATCAAAGATTGATAAATGCAAGATATTTGTTTGGTATCTAATTCCCCCATAAAGACGCGGGCCTCCAGTGGGCTAAACTCAGGGAGGGACCTCAGACCCTCCAGATCCGGAGCCAGGGCATGGCGAAATTGTAAGTACCGAAAAAACTGTGTATGAGGCATGTCAAATTCGTCTCTCAACTCCTGGAACGACTAAAGCGTCGTCCCGGCCATAACATCTCCCAGTTTAGAGATGCCGATGGCATCCCAACCCGCAAATCCCGCTAGGGTAGCCAGCCCCTGGAGGCGACCGTTGTGCCAGAGGGGAGTCTCCTCTGTCAGGGTTTGCCACCACCCCATCCGCTTCAGTGCTCGCCGCCAGACATCAAAAACGACCTGCGTCGCCATCGGCAAGGCCCCTCGTTTCTTTGGTGCGTACAACAGCGTGTGTAGTGTGTGTGGCTCCATCAGCAGTCTCTCCAGCGCATAGGCCGGGTCACCCCTATCTCCATACCACCAATCATTTAGAACAAGAAGATGAGACGCCTGATAATAGGAAAGGACGTCTGAGGTCGCCAGTCCCCCTCCGTATGTAGAACGAAAGCACGTGCGCAGCGCCACCCTGATGGAGCCGCCCTCCCAGAGGAACTTACCCAAGACCGTGTTTACTCGCTTAAACGATGCGGGTTGGATCGGGTATTGATGGTTCTGTAATTGGTATAGCAGCCTGGGTAGGGCTACCATCTTAAATATCGCCGACCTGCCATATATGGTCAACGGCATACGAGACCACACCTTGAGATCCGCTTGTGTCCGTTCCCAAACCGGCACCACATTACGCTCCCAAGCGATGGCTGGGACTCTGGTAAGGAAAACCCCTAGGTATTTAAGTCCTCCTGTGGCCTGTTGGACCTCCGCCGCCCAATCTCCAACCTGTGGGCCCTTTCCCAGCACCCAGAGGGTGGACTTACGTGGATTCATGTATAAGCCCGACGTCTCCCCAAAAATCTGTAGGATGCGCATGAGGCGCGGCCCAGACTTATTGAGTTCAGTGAGGAAAAATAAGACGTCGTCCGCATAAAGTGCGATACGGTCAGACAGGTCATTGGTCCACTCAAAGCCTCTCATCTGCGCGTCAATGCGGACCCAGGCAGCCAGGGGCTCCATGGCTAAGGCAAACAAGTAGGGCGAGAGGGGACAACCCTGTCTGGTGCCCCTCTGGATAGGAAAGGTCGGCGACACTGCCCCCGCCACCCGAACCGAGGCTGTAAGGTCAGCATAGAGCAATTTCACATACGACAAAAATACCGGCCCTATGTTCAGCTGCGGCAGTAACGAGAAGAGATACGTCCAGCTGAGGGAATCAAATGCCCTATCCATGTCCGCCAGGAATAGTGCTGCATGCACCCCGGACGACTGAATCGCCGCTACCGCGACATTGGCCCGCCTGATATTGTGCTGTGTCGCCCGCTTGGGCATAAAGCCGGCCTGGTCCGGATGGATGAGGTCGGAAATGTATGGCAACAGTCTATTGGCCAGAGCCGTAGCTAGGACTTTGGCCTCTACATTCAATAAAGAGATCGGGGATACGACGCGTATTGCTCAGGGGGCCGACCGGGTTTGTGAAAGACCACGATCTCGGCATGTCTCCAATCTTGGGGCAGGTATCCTAGCGCCCGAGCCTCCTCTACCACCGCTCTGTAGTGGGTTCTCAGCTGAAGGTGGAATTTCTTAAAGAATTCACTAGGGAAGCCGTTTGGGCCAGGAGCCTTTCCTGTATTCAGTTCCCCAAGAGCGGTGCCCAGCTCATCCTCAGTTAAGGGTTTATCGAGGCTATCACAGGCCTCATCTGAGAGCGCCCGCGGCGGTAGGTCCGCTATGAACTTATCAATTAAATCCTCTCCAATGCGTTCATGTGGGGAGTAGAGGTCGGCATAATAGGTCGCAAAGCCTTCCGAAAGCAACACTGGATCAGTTATCAGGCCGCCGGACTCATCCAGTATTCCCGGAGGGGTCTGTGCACGAAGCTGGCCCTGGCACAGTCTATGTAGCATCGTCCCAGATTTGTCCCCCCCATTGGTACACCCTGCTGCGGGTCGCCAGCCACGCCTGTCGCGCCTCATCGAGGAGCAGTGAGGCGTAAGACTGTTGTGCCAGCAGTAGCTGCTCCAGCGCCCGATCCTCCTTCCCTGGACCACAACGCCGCTCTAAATCCCGTATGGTCGCCTCCGCTTGTACCAGAGTCTCCCTACGCCGCCTTTTGGCAGCCACACACCATGCTATGTCTATACCTCTCAATGTGGGCTTCATGGCCTCCCAGAGCGTCGCCTTATTCTCCACCGTCCCAGCATTCTCCGCCAAATAGTGCGCTATAGCTTTCCGCATGTGGGCCTGGTAATCTCCCAGCTGTAAGTGCCAGACCGACAGGCGCCAACGAAATTGCGGCCGCCTCCGATCTAGTCTCAAAGAGACCACCACCAGGGAATTGTCCGATAGTCCCCGCGGCAAAATATCTGCAGCCTCCACCCTACCCTGAGCTGCCAGGGGGACAAAGATGTAATCCAGCCTGGAGAACGAGTGATGGACCGCTGAGAGGAAGGTGTATTCTCGCTGTGTGCCATGCATGTGTCTCCATGTATCCACCCATCCCAAATTCCTGGACATGTCCTGCAATTTGGTGTGCCCGGATGCTACCCCCCGCCCCCCAGGTCTGTATCTGTCGCGCGCCTGATCCATGACATCATTCCAGTCACCCCCAATGACAGCCAATACATTCAGGATAGCCGCCCATACCGTGAAGATTTTTTCCACCAAGGACCACTGCAAGGGGGGGCGGGGCATACACACAGCCAAACACAACCTCCTCATCCCCAAGCGTTCCCTGGATAAATATGTATCGACCCTGCGGATCTAACGAGTGCGTGGAGTGTACATATGTGACTCTGCAATGTACTAGGATAGCGACGCCCCTGGAACCCCTGGCAAACCCGGCATGGAAAACCTGACTATAGGCAAAGCGCTGAAGGCATAATGTCTTAGTCCCTAGGAGATGTGCTTCTTGCAGCATAACGACATCCGCCCCCACTCTTTTGGCCTGTTTTAGGACCACTCCCTGCTTAATCCTGTGTATTACTCCTTTCACATTCCAGCTAAGGACCCGAAGCCTGGCCCCTGGCCCAGCAGCCCCCCTATCCTGGCTCGACATCATTGATCCTTTGCAACCAGCATCCACGGCACTCGCCACCTATGTGCGCTTCTAGCCTCCATCGCAATTGCTTCAAAGTCGTGCAGACCCCCCAACCCAACTCCCACTAACTCCTCAAAACTCCCCCTCCAACCCCTACCCCATACCTCAAGAAACGATGAAGTATCTGTCGCGGTGACGCGCGGTTTCGGCCCCCAACATGAGACCAACAACTTACCCCACCAATGGATCCCCATAACCGAAGTTAACTCACTCAACACCTGCTCCTCCCCACCCTCACCTGAGAGGAACCCCCCGCCCGCGTACTCCTCCCCATCTGCAGTCACCCCCAAACGCTCACTTGGTCTCGCACATGACACAGTCACCCCGCTCTCACTGCGAGCACTCTCCCCGGAAAGGAGAAAGTCAAGTTAAATTGTCCGCCATTTTGGCTCTAGGCGCCCTCACGAGCCCTTCTTCTGGTTCTCGGCCCCCCAGTCGCCGTCTCCAACGCTGTACTTGACCTGGATCGCTGTCGGGAGCGGGATCTCCAATTGCCCTTGCGACGGGAAGATCTCGCCTGCGCATCATCATGTGAGGAATCGGAGTCTCGCCCCGGAGGAGAGTGCACTTTCACTGGTCTAAGTTCATCCGTCCACAGAAACACATCCTCCGGGGAGTCAAAGAAGTGCGTACGAGATTGAAATATAACTCTCAGTCGGGCTGGATAAAGAAGCGCATATTGTATCTTCAGGTCGCGCAGACGCGCCTTTGCCGCCGTAAAGGATTGGCGCTGCTGTTGCACCAAGCGGGTATAGTCTGGAAAGATCAGGATCGTATGATTTTCAAATCGCAGGGGTTCTTTCGCTCTGGCTTGTTTAAGAATCACATCTCTGTCATGGTAATTGAGAAGCTTCGCAATCACCGGCCGCGGCCTCGCTCCCTCCGGTGGCCTCTGCATCAGGGTCCGGTGCGCTCTCTCTATAGCAAAGCAGCCGGACAGCGCTTCAGGAGGGATCCAGCTCCCAAGCCACCGCGTCAGGAAGCCCTCCATATCTCCCTTCTCACAAACTTCAGGCAGTCCTACAAAGCGGAGGTTGTTGCGCCTGGGGCGCCCTTCTGCGTCCTCCACCCGCAGCGCCAGGCCCTTTTGCGTGGACTCCAGGGCAGCCACCTTGCGCTTGAGAGTCACCACGTCATCTTCTACCCCGGATATCCGAGCCTCGGCCTCTGTGATGCGGGAGACCGCATTCCGCAGGTCTTGGCGAAGGAGTGTAACATCTGCTCCCACCGCCCCAATTTTGGCGTCCGGCGTGTCCCGGGGCTGGGTGATAGCTGCCATCAGCGCCGCATTATCCGGTCCAGCCGCCTGGGATCCTCCGGAGGCCCCCGTGCTTCCTCCCGGTCCTGTGAACTTAACTATGGGCCCTTGTTTGGGGCCTCCTCCGCCTCCTCCTGCCCCGCGAGTCATGATTAGTGTGTTGCACAAACGTCCGGGCCACCGAGAGGGCGCTGTCGGAGCGCCGTCCACTATGTCGATGTAGGGGGCCCCCCCCCTCGCGGTCCGAGCCGACCGCCGATGAGTCGGGCCAGGCACCGCCCCACAGCCTCAGTCAGCCCCATTTGTACCCCTCTAGGTCAGGTCCCGCAGTGATGTGTGCAACTGGGGCTCCTGCGCCCTTCAGCCAAGGCTCTCCCGCTGCCAACCCTCGTCCGGCCCTCACGCTGCCGTCTGGTGGGGTCCCCCCTTGTCCATAACCGCAATAGAGGGCTGCCAAATCTCCCGCAACTCGATCTCTCCGTTGAGGCTCCCCGATGGTATCCGGCCGGTGCTCTCCACTGCCAGGCCCCGGGCCTCTTTTGCTACGCACCGTTGGGCTGCGCGGGGGTCAAGGTCCCCGGCTACCACTGCTGCCTCAGGCCTCTATGTCCCGGTCGAATCGCCCGGGGCCTTCCCTCACTCTGGCACCCTGCCCCGTACCACCCTGGGGCCAAGGAGAAAGGGGGAGTACCTGCCGGGCTGGTCTGCTGCGGCAGCGCATCCCCCGCTCACTGGTCCGGCCGCTGTGCTCCGCCGTCTCCTGTAGGGCCACTGGTGCTAGGCCGGCACCCCTCGGTTCTGGGCCGAGCGTCCCCCAGATGTATTGGGCTAGGCACGTCTCTCCGCCTCCGCCGGGCCGCCGCCCCCAGCCGGATTTCGGCCGCCTCTGTGTACCAAGTCTCAGTGTCACGAAACTCGAGGTCCCCGGCCTCAGGGGGACGCCTGGGCCACGCCGCGTCTGCTGGCACACACTCGCCTTCAGTCGACTTGGTTTAGATCGTGCCCAGAGGAGCTCCGCAGCCCCTCACATCAAGCGTCGCTGGGGGCCGCCACCTTCCGGCTGGGTTCCGGCCGCCTCCGTGCGCCGCACCCCGGGTCACGAAACTCGAGGTCCCCGGCTTCAGGAGGCCGCCCAGGCCGCGTCCACCGGCCCTCAGTCGCTCACCGCTGCGCCGACCAGGTGCAAATTACATCCAACAGAGCTCCGCAGCCCCATGCATCCAGCGCTACTATCGGGGCCGCGGTCAGATGGGGAGAAACAGGATATTTTGGCGGATAATCGGCTGGCGGGGACGGAGCTCACCTAAGCTGCGTCCGCCATGCTTGCCGTCCAAGCCACGCCCCCCTGCCGTAGGTTTTTGATACATCTTAGTATGTAGTTTAGCATTTTTCACATAAACTGTCAAGTCCAGAAAGTTCACTTCTTTCTCACTAATAGTGGTATTGAACTTCAAATTTAGACTGTTGTATTGTAGTCTTTTCACAAATTGTCTAGCTGGAGGTACTAAGATGTATCAAAAACCTACGGCAGGAAATACGCTGCTTCACGCGACAAGCTTTCACCCTAACAACCTGATTAGAAGCATCCCGTACGCGGAATGCTTGCGAACTATGCGTAATTGCATATCTATATGTGAACAAGGCAGGTGTGCCGAAACACGTCATGCTGTTTCAATAAAAACCCTGAACTGGATGTCTCAATCTGCTCCTGTGTCGGTGTCCGATTTTTGAGACAAAAAATCGAGTGCGGTTGGAGAATATATATATATATATATATATATATATATATATATATATATATATATATATGTAGAGAGAGAGAGAGAAAGATAGATAGATAGAGATAGATATAGATTCAGATATAGATTTATATCTTCAAGGTTAGGAATAGTAGACCTATGCTTACCTGTATACCTATATGCACTTACTTACCGTGTCAATTTTTGGATCTCGATCTTGATATTTAGGCCTCAATATTTTCTCCCTATGTTATTTTTATTGCGCTATTTTGACACACAAACCAACTAACTCCTATTAACTTAATCTGCCACAAACAAAAACTAGAATGAACACATAGGATGATTCTCTTGAGCGCGCAATAACCAACAATAACCATTAACCTCAAACCTGTAATTCATGACTAGTGTGTTACTTGCTGTGAAGCACTTTAATGACCCATTAGGGGTAATAAGCGCTGTATAACTGAGTACCCAAATGATACAATATCACACAATATGCCTGGGGTGGTTCATAATGTGCTAGGACGCTGTAATATGTACTAGGCTGCTGCTGCAGGGTACTAGGCCACTAAATTCCCCCTCCTTCTTTTCTCCTGTTCTCAAACATCTGAGTCTCATCTGCAGAGCCTCCATTGACCAAATTTCCTTTTTAACCTCTACCTTATCATAAACATCTAAAGTCCTTCTTCACAACTCCGACAGTCGTGCTTCTGTAAAAAAAAAACTCTGCCACCTCTGTTTGCCCTTTGGGCCCACATTTCACCCACCATTTTTCTCCAGAGCTCGTCAATTCCTTGGCTTCATCCAGCTCATGGATTACCTCCCAGAGCACAACCTTCTCAATCCATTCCCTCAGCTCTGGATGTTATTACCATCTACCCTCGACCCTTCTCCCACTCCATCTCTCAGTTGAGTTCACTACTTTCAACCATTGAACAATATTAGAACTTCGAACCTTACTCAGTATCGTTGTTGCTGCATTCATCTGGTTCTCCGCCTGACAGGCGATTCCTTTTATCTTCTGTTGCTCCAACATCTATCCACCAACTCACTCCAATCTGAATTCATGATGTTACTACGACATACATTACCAAGCAGTAGGTTACAACGCGGATGTTACATCGCTCCCAAACCCACGCAGCCAGGAGCTATACGCCTGTTTGTGGACATACAATTGCCCAATAAGGCGATACAGAGAGAGGGACATATCACACTGACCATCAATGAAATTGTCACTGACATCAACGGGGCAAAATGGTTTTCAAAAGTAGACCTCAACTTCGGATACCATCAGCTGCTGTTGGATGAGGCCAGTCGATACATCACAACATTCTCAACACATGTAGGGTTGATAAGATCTCAAGCGGCTTAGTTTCGGAATATTCTCGGCAGCAGAGGTATCCCAGGATGCCATCCGAGAGGCCCTATCAGGACTAATAGGAGTTATAAATGTCAGCGACGACGTGTTGATTTTGTCTCAAAGGTTGGAGGAACACCATGAGCGCTTAAAGGTGACCCTGCAGAGACTGGTGGAACAAGGATTAACACTGCACCGAGACAAGTGTGCATTATACACAAATGAAGTGGATTAATTTGGGTACAACTTCTCCAAGGAGGGCCTACAGGTGGACCCTACGAAGGTCAAAGCCATCAGAGCAGCCACCATTCCCCAAACACAGACAGAGATGCAAAGCTTCCTAGGGATGAAGAATTATTGCAGAAGATTTATACCTCATCTCGCAATCATCTTGGAGACTCTGAGGGCTCTCCCGAAGAAGGACACCAAGTGGATGTGGTCGAGTGCAGCATCAAAAGAATTCCAGGAGGGGAAAGGGGTGGTTCAGAAGGGAACAACGGTGAACTATTTCAAGCCACGGAGCCTCATGGAGCTCGCAATGGATGCCAGTCCTGTTGGTCTTGGGCTGTGCTTCTTATGCAAGCAAAAGGAATGGGTGCCCATTGCGTACGCAAGCAAGGCATTAACAGCAGTCGAAACCAGGTATGTACAAATAGAAAGGGAAGCACCGGCAATCAGATGGGTGTGCCAACACTTTAACATATACCTCTGCTGGCACAAGTTCCGGGTGGTCACCGATCACAAGCCGCTGGTGCCTCTGTTTGGCGAGACAGCGAGAAAGGCCCCTCCACTAATTGAAAGATGGACAGTACAGCTCCAGCACTACGATTTTGAAGTGGTGTACCGCCCTGGAATCAACAACCCAGTGGACTACCTGTAGCACAATCGCATGGCAGTGGACCCCCAAAGTCAGCAAGAGGTCGATCGAGGGGCAGAAGGTTTTGTATTACTGGTCATGGAGTTGGCATGCCCGCGAGCATGTCCCTGGCCGAAATAGTGGAGGCCACCAAAGAAGATGATTTTCTGAATGCAGTTAAAGAAGCTCTGCATGAGCATCACTGGAAGAATTTCCTAAATGGTGTGGGGACGTTGACCGATGAGCAAAGGGAGGCCAGAACAAGCCTCTGGAAGTGCCGTGACATGATCAGTAAAAGCAGAGAAGGACTAGTCCTAAGGGGAACACAATGTGATACCCCAGAGTATCTGGAGGAGGACGGGAGAACTGACCAATCATGGTCACCAAGTGTTGTTTCCTGGTGTAAACCGGATGATTGGAGAACTGGTGAGAGGATAGCACTCCTGCCTAATCACTAGAGGTGAGCCGCCAGTCAAACCAATAATTACTGAAGCCCCTAGCACCCGACCTTGGTCATCCATAAGCATGGATTTTGGGAGTTTTCCCTACGGACGCCTGACGCTCGTTATGATTGACAGTTACTCGAAGCTTACCGCAGTGAAAGTTGTGCGATCAAGGGCATTTGAGGCCTCAAGCCCATGCTGGAGAAAAAATTCGCTCTGCTAGGACTGCCTGATGAGATCCAAACAGACAATGGCCCGCAGTTTCACTGTCAGGAATGTAGAGATTATCTGCACCATCATAACGTCATACACAGGAGAGTGACCTCTCAGTGACCTCAATCCAACGTGGAGGTTGAAAGGTTCATGCAAACCCTCAATAAAGCATTACAGATTGGCGTAGACCAACAGGTTGAATTGGAAGGATGCCTCCATCAATTCCTGAGAGCATATGGACTAACACCACATAGCACTACTGATTGTACGCCAAGTGAATTGATGATGAAGAGGGCGGTGAGGGACATAGTTCCAGTGAGTGAGCAGTGGACACCCGGAGTGTTAGACAGTGAAGCAGCACAGGCCAAGAGGAAAAGTAACAATGATAAAGCCAGCCAGAGCTGGAGAACTCGTGAGGTGGAAATTTGCACTGGAAACCGGGTAACAGTCAGAGACAGACACCCGGGGTCGAAGTTTCAAACGCCTTTTGAGAGAGAGCTCTGGGAAGTGGTAGGAGTAAAACGAACGATGATCACTGTCAAAAGAGGAGAGCAATTGCTATTGAGAAATGCGTCCTGGTTTTTAAAAAACACACCCCTGTTGGATGGGGAAGAGGAGCGCAGATGACACATTCGCCGGGACCTCATTGAGAGGAGGAAGAAGAGGAGGTACCCAGGCCAGCTGAGTAGGAGGTGAATATTGAGTCCAATGAATCAGCGGAGGCGAACGTTCCCTGCAGGCCACCAGTGGAACCGGCACTGGAAACAATATGGCAGCTCAGCGCGGACATCCTTATCAGCTGTGAGAAAATCCCAGGCCTAGCCAAAGGCTGAAAGACTTTGTTTGCTGAAGAAGATATTAATCCTATGAACCATATGTTGTGGTGTATAATTAATGGTGTTATTATTATTTTGTTCTGAAAGGGAATGAGGGATGTTGTGAGCCACCCGGCCACTGCAAAACATTGTAACTCATCGCAGCCTTACGGGCCAGCTTGGTCTGGGGGTTATAAATAAACGTAAAAGCGAGGACAGAGGACAACCCCAGGCATTAGTACTACTCGATCTTTCGGCGGCTTTCGACACGGTGGACCATAACATCTTAATCCACCGTGTCGAATCCGCCGGAATCTGTGGGGCCGCTCTATCCTGGGTCAAATCCTTCCTCGAGGAAAGGTCCCAGGCAGTTAGCTTGGGTCCTTTCTGCACCACCAGCGTTCCCTCTTCTTGCGGAGTCCCCCAAGGATCCTCTTTGTCTCCCCTTCTTTTTAATTTGTATCTCCAACCCCTCCTTCACTCCCTGGGCAAATGGGATATCACCGTGTTTAATTACGCGGACGATTTACAGATTATTTTTCCCCTCACTTCCCCTGATGCTGCCATCAATTTCCAGGCTGTTATGACACATATCCAGCTCTGGATGAATCAAAACCAACTCAAGCTCAACCCGAGCAAGACTGAGCTCCTCCTCCCGGGGAGAAGCGCCCTTTTCTGGGGCCCTCAGTACTGGCCGACCGAGCTTGGAACACCGCCTTCCCCTGCTGGATGTGTTAAGAGTCTCGGAGTCTTGATTGACTCCGGGCTCACTCTCAAGGCACAGGTGAGCGCAGTAACATCTTCCTGTATGTTCCAACTCTACAGGATTCGGAAAGTCGCTCACCTCCTTTCACCTGAAGCCCTGCTGCAAGTCCTAATAGCCCTGGTGATGTCCAGGTTGGACTTCTCAAATTCCATCTACTACGGTCTCCCCAAAACTTTATTGTCGAGGTTGCAGATCGTCCAAAATCAGGCCGCTCGGCTGATCTTTAAAATCCCCAAATGGCAGTCCGCTCAACCTCTTTTACGTCACCTTCATTGGTTACCAGTGAGCGAAAGAATCACTTTTAAGGTTCACTGTTTGGTGTTTAAGGCTCTCACTGGTTCCGCCCCCGCGTTCCTCAAGTCTCTCATCACTCCTTACTGTCCCCCTCGCACCTTGAGATCCACTCATCTTTCGCTCCTTGCCGTTCCCCGTTTCAAACTCTCTAGATCGGGTGGCCGCAGCTTCTCCTGCCTAGCCCCCAAGCTATGGAACTCTCTCCCTCTCGCACTTAAGTCATCTTGTTCCCTTCTTTCTTTCAGGAAATCCCTAAAAACTATACTTTTCCCCCACTAACTCCCCTCCCTCCCTGATCTTCCCCTCTTTTCCAGTCCAATCAGCGCCAGGAAACCTTTGGTGACAGCGCGCTCAAGAAATTTGTTATAACATAACATAACATAACATAAAACCAGCGCTCGTGGCTGATTGCACTTAAGTATCTGTGCCTCACGTCGTCTGTACCATCACACAATACTTAGGCCTCACCCCCCCCCCAGTGTTCCCCCCTTTCCCCATCCTACAGACTCTTCACATGCGTGGTGTTACCTTTGGGCTGGTTTATTGACAACACTCTCGTGGTCTGCAGTTAAGGACAGTCAGGTACAGCCATGTTAACCTGATTGTTTTGGATGATGGATTAAAAAATGTGTCCCACTGTCGAATCCTTGTTTCCAGCATGTTTTCCCAATCAAACAGCCTGCAATTCAGTCACAGGGTTTACAAGTTGCTGCTGGGATTTGAGGCTGCGCTTCAACCTGGATAGCCCACCAATATAAACAGCTGAAGGAGGCTCACAGGCAGTAAGTAGTTCTACCCAGATTGGGCAGGCCACCAGCATGCATCATAGGCTTATGGCCTGCAATCCCCATTAAGCAGCAGTGTGCCGGATCTACACAATGTGGGACCCGAGCTGATGCTCTCAAGTCTACTCTTGAAAAGTCCTGCTTTGTTGTTTCTCATTACCCTGAGCATGACCTTTGCCCTGTATTGCCCAGTAGCAGCACCTTGCCCCCATTCATGCTGCTGGAGCTGAGGGTTCACTAAGCCCCTTCTGCCGGGATTAAAATTATTATACAAGTGACCCACCAATAGGAAGTTCCATGTGTAGAAAACACCCAACTTTACAAAAATAAGAGAGAGAGGGGAATTTCAAATTGGATGGAGCAGCGTAATATTAGGCTCCACCTTCTATATATCATTTATATGCATTTACTTGTAATTCATTTATTCAACGTGTGCCTAGCGTCCATTAATCTGCATCTCATTCTAACAATAATTGTATTAAGTCACAATTTATTAACCTGTTGAGCAGTTATACTAAGTTGAGTGATAATCAAATTAATCATGATTATTGAATATACTCATTTAGTGATAATAATCATTTGGCTGGTAATGATTAATAATAGTGTAATGTGCTCCCATTTTGATCCTCTAATTAACTTAGCCTGACTTTGCGCCTTAGCTGTATATTCTCACATATTAAAGTTTGCCAGTGTGCCATATATTTTTTTTTTCCTTGCGGGTGTGTTATCTGGTTCTCAAAATCAAAGGGGGGAAGGAAGAGGAAAATGTTTTAACAAGGTCCTATACTCAAGCTCCTCCCTAGGAACAATTCAACGAATCTCAAGATAGAGTTAGTTCCTCCTATGCCAGAAGTGGTCACCAAGGGTTGACCCAAGTGGCTGGTAGTCTTGTCGCAGGAAGCCCTGAAGGTCAGATCTTGGTGCCCTCACACACCCGTTAGGGTATCAGGCTTCATCATTGGTCGCTCCTCTTCAGGTCGGTGCTGCAATGCCTGACGGGCCTGGGGGCTCTTTGTCGGAGATCTTTTTGATCAAAGGATGCCGTATAGATGAGTGCAAGTGAGGGGGCTAACTAACCGTGTAACTAGTGGAGTGAGTGAGTGGTGGCTAAAATAGGCTCTGGTATCCAATGGATACATTTTTATAGAGAACAGATACCAGGTCTAACTAAAAACAGTGGTGCTATCATGTGGTCTTCAAGTACCAGGATAGCTTCTAATGTGGAGTTGTCAACATGTTTCTATCTTCGGGGGCCCACAGATCGGGCGGCATTTCGTCAGGACCAAAGGTAGTGAAGTATGCCCCTGTCCCTGCCTGGGGCTTCAGGTCTCCCCTCTAATTGGGGATGACCTAGCGAAGTTAACTGGCTTACCCCTTAATGTATGCCGGCTTATTGTTCCACCTAGAAAAGAGGGAGACAAAAGGTGGAAAGATACATACAACTGGTGAATAAAAGCTAAATTCTCAGTCACCCTAGTGGTACTTTGGTGAATTCATCCAAGTATCTAGAATGGGTGACGTGCATCTGATCGGCCATACAGTGAGGTGACCAATGCTTGCTGACCGAAGCTTAGTAACAGAAGCCCAGCAAACATACAGTAAAAATATATCTGTGTAAAAACACATAGAAAAACTGTGTGGATGGTGGTATAATTACATATATCTAATCCGCGTACATGATCAGGTGGAAAAGGCTTGCACACGTATAGTGGTAGCATATACATTTGGACATGAAAGTGAGTTATCGAGAGAGAGAGAGAGAGAGAGAGAGAGAGAGAGAGAGAGAGAGAGAGAGGCAGAGTTATGCTCCTTAGGAAAGACAGAGGGTCCCGGTCAATATGAGGGACACCTTTATTGAGAAAGGGGTGAAGCATCAGGTGTCATGTGCTCAGATTAACATGTACTCTGTTAGTTAAGGGAACTGTAAAACAGGTTTTGGAGGACTGCGTGCAGTTATAGCAATAATAAAAAGGATGATACATATGTTGAAAACATCTCTAACTAAGCAGGTTCCAGTTAGAGTGAAAGCCATTATGCGCTATTGTTATAGCTGGAAAGGCAATACAAGCAGGGGAGTGGTGTATGAGTGACCGGTGTGGGAGTGCATTCTATAGAAGCGCATAGGTAAGGAGGCGCCGCCCTTGTTAAGTATTCGCCACATTAAGGGAGTGGATGTAGTAGAGAAAGCAATATATCCCATTTCTGATGTGGCAGGGAAATTCCCTTGGTGATTGGTAGAATTAATAGTATGACCAATAGGTCAAAAGATGTAAACTTCAAGGGGATATTTTTATTGCTGAAGGGCCCAAGGATGCCGAGTCATAATCGGTGGTGGGTAACCAGGCACAATTCCTAAGTGGATCTCTCCATGTTAATTGAGAACTTGCATTACATATGTGAGTGAGCCACAGTAGGCGCGGGGCAATGCTACGTAAGGAATTACCCTTTATAGGGCGGGTCCTAACCCGAAGCTACGTTAAAGGTGTAGGAAGGCCCCAAATCCCCACGCACTTACTTGTTGGTGGTGGGGACTCACTGGTCTCACCTACCCTCCTCCATCGTCCTGGAACACTGCGGCTGCAAGGCCGCTTCTCTCACAAAAAGGTGCCGGTCAAGTTGTGGCGTGTTTCTCTCTGCTAGCTATATCGCTTTCCATAGGTGGTGCGGCCAGTTGGGCAGCCATATTGGGATGGGAAAAGTGCATAGGTGTATTCTGTTTTCTGTTGTGTGGTTATGTGGGTACTCATACTTACTAACAGTAGAGTTAAAGATAAAATAAAATAAAAGTGTGGCATTTAGTCCTTGCTTAGAGTCCATAAATGAGCCTAGGATCTATGCGAAAATGTGGCATGGTGTAACATGGAAGGGGAGGCAGTAGCTTGATATGGTAGCCATCTTAGAAGTAACATCAAGTGTGGTGGTGTATGTAGGGAATGACCTGGGGAGGTTGTATCCAGGTCAAAAAGCCACTATTTATAAACGTACCGAAGGAACATCTTATCACGGGAACACAGGGGCATTTTGTGCATAGGGTAATTTTTTTATGTGTAAACATAGCACCCGTATAAAGTCAAAAGCGAGGGTCCCCAAACTCAAGTGGCAATATCAGAGTTGGTTGTGAGAACACGCCAGCTTGTGGGGCCCGAGGTTGGAAGGTGTATTCTACGTTCATTCACTATGTGTCCACCCCCTGCCGGCCCATTTTGAATGTGGCCCAAAGTGGTGAACTGGGTGTTCAACCAGGGAAAAACAGCCAGGTATGCAATAGCAGAGTGGTATGTCACAGAAAATTATCAAATATTGAGCTCCAGGCACAGTATTTCCCCGTACAAGCCTGTAGTGTGAGTGGACAGGCGGAAAATCCAGTGCTGCTCCATCTCAAAGAGTTTCTTCTTCTCCCAGGATATGTTGGGTTCAAGTACAGTCCAGTACAAGTCCTCTGCTGACTGGTGATGATCAATGAAGTGTGCACTCATTTTGGTTGTGTTCCTTTTGCAGCAGATGTTGCGCCGGTGTTCTATAATTCTGGGTTTTACTGTATTAGTAGTCATACCTATGTATCTCAGTGGGCATGGACATTCAATCAGGTAAATGCAATTTTTTGTATTGCAATTGGTATGCATGCATTGGGTCCGGAAATGGTTGTGGTTGAGGACCACCTCTTTCGAGTGTTTGGTCAAGTGGCACACACCACATTGACTGCAGGGGTAGTGTCCCTTGACTGGAGGTAAATTCCAAATTGTTCTTTGTGCCGTTTGTTCCATCCTTTGTGGGCGAGTGTGGACCAGTATGTCTCGCAGGTTGATAGTTTGCTTGAAGGCGAAGCATGGCATTGGGATGTCTAGGTTCCCAGTATCCTGTTGGAGTTAGGTGTGAAAGTGGTCACACAAGTAATGATGTCTTTCTCCTCTTTTTGCCTAGTTTCCAATAGTGCCTCTCTGTGGTGTTCTGAGCTCTCTTGCAGGATTTCTTTATCACGGATGTCGGGTATTTTCTGGCCTCCAAGTTCTTACTCAGTAGTGTGGCTTCATTGTGGAAATCCATAATAGAGCTGCAGTTTCTGCGCAGGCGTAGTATCTGACTGAAAGGAAGGTTGTCCTGGAGCACTTTGGGATGATGACTATGGTAGCGTAGTATGTTGTTATAATCCGTGGGTTTCTTGAAAGTGCTAGTAGCCAGTTGACCATTCCTTAGTGTGATAGATAGATCCAGGAAATGGATCTCTGTTGAGGGAACTGTGCGAGTAAACCTTAAAATAGGATTGAGTGCGTTAATCCACTCATAGAAGGAATTGCAGGTTGCTTCATCTCCCCTTCAGAAGATGATGATGTTGTCGATGTGACGCCGCCAGAGTAGGATGTAGGATGTTAGATGAGTAGGGATTGTTATTATGGATGTGTATCCTTTCAAATTCAGCCACGTACAAGCAGGCCAGGGTTGGGGCAAAGGTGCTGCACATCGATGTTCCCTGGATTTGGTGGTACATGTTGTTCTGGAACAAGAAGTTCTCACGCATCGCTATGGTGGCACAATGCATTATGAAACTTATCGGAGCTTGTGAGGTCCAGTTTTCTGCTGACAGACATGACTCCACAACAGTTAATGTGGCTTTCCTGGGGGATGTTGGATGTATAACGCCTCTACGTCAAGAGTCATCAACAAGTTGATCTCATTACTCAGCTTGATCCCAGTGATCATGTTAAGGGCCTCTATCTTGAAGATATGATGGAATCCTCTTCACGAGGGGTTGTAAGAAGTGATCGCAAAATTTGCTTAGGGGTTCCAAGAGGGACCCTATGTCTGAAACGATGGGGCGGAAGGATACCCTTGTGGGTTTTTGGTAAAATGTAGAAGTAGGGGGTTGTTGGTTCCTTGTTCCTCCTCAGCCAAATCTACCAGGGACTTGCTCCTTGTAGCTAAAGGACTTGAGGGATCTGTGGTGATGCGTCTGTAGTATCTTACTTCAGACAACTGACCTAGGCATTCTTTGTTGTAATCCATAGTCTCAAGTATGATGATTGCTCCTCCTTTGTCTGCAGGTTTTATTGTGATAGAGTCATCCTCCGTCAGTTGTTTAATGGCTCTCCTTTCTTGGGATGAAATATTGTTGAAATGTGTCTTAGAATCCATGAAGCTTATGTCCTTGATGGCAGCTTGTTCGTATATCAAGACCTCATGTGGTGTCACCCCTTCTTGTGGTGTGAACTTTGATGGGGCTCTCAGGCCTGTGTCCGACCTCAACCATGCAGGGTTTCTTGTCCTGGAAATATGCTCTCAGTCTCATTTTATTGAAGAACCCATGGAGTTCTCTGTTGAGTCGGAAACTGTATTTTTGGGGAGTTGGTACAAATCTCAGTCCTCCTTCCAGTACTTTTTGTTCAGTCTTGGTCAGCACTTTAGGTGGAAGATTCACGACTAGCTTCTTTGGTTGTTCTTGCTCCTGAATTCCATTCGCAAAGATAATTGTGGTTCTGGTTGGTCTTCCCACTGGACATGTTTGTGTCCTCCTCTTCTTCTGCCTCTACCCCTGCCCCGGCCTCTTTCTAAAAAAGGCTGCTGGTGGGGATTGTTTAGATACACAGGGTATGTGTGGTTGGGGCATCTG
Source organism: Lissotriton helveticus (assembly GCF_964261635.1). Classification (NCBI taxonomy): domain Eukaryota; kingdom Metazoa; phylum Chordata; class Amphibia; order Caudata; family Salamandridae; genus Lissotriton; species Lissotriton helveticus. Next base: position 1,276,130,959 of record NC_136067.1, on the reverse strand, counting down.
GAACATCGGATTTCATGTTGGTTGCTGGCCAAAGAAGGGACCTATTGGGTATCCAAACACTAGTTGTGGTGGGTGGTCCCTGTGGTTTTTGTAGTGGTTCCAGCTGTCATTGCTTGAAGTACTACTGAATGATCCTTGTCGTGTTAGAGGAGCCAAAATCTAAGAAGCTGTCGCCCCCTGAGGCTTGTAAGTCTTCTTTAATGTAGGGGTAGACCTTCTCCTTGTCAAACATTTCGATGACTTTCTGTAGCTTGTTAAACTTCTGACGCATAAGATGGTCTTTGTGTTCTTCCATCTCAGAATTGATTTCGGCTAGTCTGCACATGATAGTACCACTGTTTTTAGTTAGACCTGGTATCTGTTCTCTATAAAAATTCGTCCATTGGATACCAGAGCCTATTTTAGCCACCACTCACTTACTCCACTAATTACACAGTTAGTTAGCTCCCTCACTTGTACTCATCTTTATGGCATCCTCAGGTCAAAAAGATCTTCGACAAAGAGCCCCCAGGCTCCTCAGGCATTGCCATGCCGGCCTGACGAGGAGCACCCAATGATGAAGCATGACACCCTGATGGGTGTCTGAGGGCACAAAGCTCTGACCTTCAGGTCTTCCTGCGACAGGACTACCAGCCACTTGGGTCAACCCTTGGTGACCACTTTTGGCATAGGAGGAACTATATTTAGCACATCATGGCAACCCTCCCAAGAAGAGCTTGCTTGTCTCTCCCATCCAGGCATCTACCATGCATCTTTTCATCCTTCCATCCACCCTCCTGATATCCACCATTTCATCTTTACATTCTGTCATCCATCCAGTCTTTCATCCAACATTCAGTCTGTCACTATTCCATCCATCCATCCACCCATCTATATCCAAACCTCTCCATCTATCTTCAAACCTATCCATCAAGTCATCCTTCCTTTGAACTTATTCTTCCCATTTAATCCATTCATCCATCCATCCATATTTGCGCTCATCCATTCACCCTTTCACTCATCCATTAAGTGGAGAAGCGTGGCTCAGTGGTTAGAGGCGGCAGACCCGGAAGCTGAGATTGGCCGTGGACCAGGGTTCGATTCCCCACCTTGGCGGGTCTCGGGCTCAAAAATTCCACGGACTCGACAATTCTCGCTCAGGTGCCTACTCGACTCACGGGGTCACACTCTGCGACTCTGGGCAATAGCTTGCTTAATCTCCACTATGGCCCCTTGCGGCGGGATGCCTGGCTTTCACCTTGTGGATACCCTGCCGGGGTATCTCACAGGGGAATACCAGGACGGGTTCCCTAAGCAAGCGCCTTGATGCCTTCGGGTGATACGTGCGCTATATAAGTCGCAATACATTTACATCCATCCATCCATTTCATACATACATACATCCTATCTTTTACTCATCCATCCATCCTTTGATCTATCCATCCACTTATCCATCCATTTACCCTTTCAATCACTTATCCATCCATATATCTTTTCACTCATCCCTCCATCCATTTACCCTTTCACTCATCCATCCATCCATCCACCTTTCATCCATCTACCCTCCCTTTCACTCATCCATCCATTATTTCACTCATCCATCCTTACATTCATCCTTTCACTCATCCATCTGTTCACTCATTCCTTATCCCTTTCACTCAGTCTATCCATCCACTCATCGATCCATCCATTTACCCTTTCACTCATCGATCCATCTGTTCACTCACTCATCCATCCATTCATCTTTCTCTCATCATCCATCCTTTCACTCATCCATCAATTCACCCTTTCACTCATCCATCCATACATTCTTTTTCCCTTTCATTCAGCCATCCTTACCTCCATCCTTTCACTCACTCATCCATGCATGTATCCATCCGTTCCAGCTTTTCACTCACCCGTGATCCACCATTTCACTCACACACCTATCCATTCATCCATCTATTTACTCTTTCATTCATCCATCCATCCTTTCACTCATTCATCCTTCCATCCATTCACCCTTTCACTCATCTATCCACCCAACATTTCATAAGCTATCTGTCTATTCTCCCTTTCACTCATTCATTCATTCTTTCACCCATCTGTCCTTACACACATCCATTCACTCATCCATCCATCCACTCTTTCAACCCATCAATCCATCCAGCCCTTTCAATCCATCTACCCATCCACCCACTCATCCACCATCCATTTACTCTTTCACTCATCATCCATCCTTTCTCTTATTCATTCATCCATCCATCTGTTCTCTCACCATCCATCCATCCACCCTTTCACACATCCGTTCATCCATTGTTACATGTATCCTTTCACTCATTCATCCATGCATCTATCATCCGCCCCTTTACTCACCCCATCAACCATTTTAGGCACACATCCATCCACCCTTTCACTCACCTTCCCACCCTATCACACTTATTATGAGCTGTTGTCTGCTGAGTTGCAGACAGAAGAGGCCCATCAAAAGCCCCACCTCCCCTGTAGCGGCTAAAGTGATGGTTTGATGATACCCCTGATTAGACTGATAGTGAGATCTGAGAGGAGAAAGTTTGTAGTAGCCGTGAAGAGATGATGGTGAAAGGAGCCTTCTCTCCCCGGCCTGCTAGGAAGATGCAACTCTCAAGGATGAGCAGATGTGTACCTAATTGTGTGAGAGTGGGAAGTTGGGAAGTTTACTGCTTACCAGCAAATGCTACCACTGGACTGTGGGAGTAAGATATGGAAGTTCTGGAACCTTCGATTGTGCTTTTATTAAATACTTTTAGAAATTTGGCTGTTGGTTGATTGGGGTATAACCCCTAGTCAAGCAGCAACCACAATCCTAGTCTGGGTAAGAAACTGGCAAACTCTAAAGTAACCTGTGCTCAACCTCTGGTAGCTTGGCACAGAGCAGTTAGGCTTAACTTTAGAGGCAATGTGTAAAGTATCTGTGCAACACTTCAAACCGTAAAATAGTGATAACACCTCGCATAAAGATTCCACGCCGGTTAGAAAAGTAGATCTTAATTCAATAAATAAAACAAGACCAAACCAACAAATGCCCAATAAGTAGAACTTGAGATATTGAATTTCAAAGTTTTTAGGTAAAATAGTCCCAAGAAGCAAAAAGGGCTATTTGGGGTGTCTGGTCGCGCCAGTCAAAAGATCAGGTCGACCGCGATACAGCACGGGTTTGCTACAAGGATGTAGTTAGGCCCACTGAACCAAGTACCTTAATCCTGGTTGAGGAGCATTGTGTGGACTCGCGTCGAAGATGCGTTGCATAGCCGAGGCGATGCATCGATTCCGGGGTGCAGAGAGGCTTTGTTGCGAGGTCTTGATGTATCAAGGATTCTATCGATTGGCCTTGCCAAGCAAAGTCCGGTGTTGAGGATGCGAGGTGCAGCAGAGGAGATGTATCGTTTTCTAAAAGAAGTAAAGCTGTGATGCGGAGATTCTGCTTCATCGCCGAAGTTGCCATCGATGAGGGATGCGAGGAGCTTGTGCTGGGTAAAGGGTCGTAAAGTGGCAGTTTCCATCGGCGGTTCCGAAGGTGATGCGTTGGTCCCAGATGCAGGACGCTGTGGCGATGTGAGTCTTTTGCGATTGGTTCATTCCAAGCAATAGCAGCGATGCGTTGGTTCTGCCCAAAGATGCGCCGGTCAGCGAAAGAGATGCATCAGTTCTGCTGGAGATACACCTTAGGCCCACTACCAAGGGTCCAGGACTGGGATGGCACCCATTGGCCGGGCAGATTCACAGATGGCAAAGTCTAGGTGGAAAAGCTGATTGGTTGAAAGTCTTATATGTAGGCCATATTCCAGCAACTGCCGCATGGCGGATTTTTTTCTCATGAGCTGCTTACCAGCGGTAAATTGGCGAGCGAGAGTTGGCATTCCCTAATCACGATTTTTTAGTGCTAGGAGGACACCTGGCAAGATTTTCCCAAAACGGGTGGTCGCAGGCGGTCGCTACCGTTCAATGTGAGAAATCTCCTGCTCGAGTAAAAAAATCTACTCAAGAAGCAACAAAACCAAAGTAGGTGCAGCTCCCTTTCGCTAACCGTGTGGTGCCATTTGCACAGATTTTTCAGTGTGGAACAAGCTCCCAGGGCTAAAAATCTGCATGAGCACTGCAACGTGCTGATTTCCGCTTGCTTGCAGAACTCCACGGATTCTCGCAGAGTCTTCATGTAACTCCGTGGAATTCTGTGGAGTGAAACTCCGCCCACCCCTACATTTATGTCCCTGAAACCAGATCATGAGGCCAGCCAGCTAGCCTTTGGAGTCACTCTGGGTTTAGGTGATGCAGGTCAAGTCCCTCACCCAGGCAAGAGGGCAGCAGGCAGCAAGTCAGCACAGCAATGCAGGATTCCAGAAAAACAGCAGTCCCGCTGAGTGGAAGTCCTGTAAGCAGCACAAAAGTCTTTCTCCCTGGCAGAGTTATCACATGTCCAGAAGTGTACTGAAGTGGTGGTGTATGAAGTCCAGTACTTATACCCAACTCAAACACAGAGGGGCATCGACGCGTTTCGGTGGGCACAATGTTTGGGGGCCAACACCTTCTTCAGGATACAATAGTAGAATCCCACACACAATTAAAATATCCCATACATAAAAACCGGCCACTTCCTGTGAGTCCGTATGTCTATGTCGCAAAGGCGATTATCTTATTCTTATTCTCGGTTGTAGTCCTGATCTGATGTTTCATTAAAAGCCACTCAGAACTTTAGCCTAGTGAAAGTCTCCGAACTTCGTATATTCTTTTATCTAGTGTGAAACCTTTTGGGCGCTGTTAGGTCTGCTTCACATGATGTTGGGCTACTTTGTAGTCCCTCCGTCACAGCCGACACCGTTCTAGAGGTCTTAAGTACGGACACTCCAATAGAGCTCACGTTCCGAAATGTTGGCCCCCAAACATTGTGCCCACCGAAACGCGTCGATGCCCCTCTGTGTTTGAGTTTAAGTGCTCTAAGTGTCTAGTGACAACAACTCTGGCATGGACATAAAATTGTATACCAGAGTAGAACATGATATGTACTACTAGTGTACTTATCTCATGCTAATTGGATCCATCAATTCCTTTGGCGTTTTGTTTCCCACTTGTGTACTGTAATGATTTTTATTTGTGAAGATTTGTGTTTTCTATTTTATTATATCTGATACCAAGATAAGATCAGTATTTTTTAACATATTCTGTGATCTAATAAACTGTGTTTTTTTAAATAACTTTTCCACCTTTTTCCTGTATGAATGAAGCGAATGGTTAGAAAGGGTTGAAATATATAAGATTACACCCAAGAGGGAATTCTTATTTGACAAGTTAAAGTAAGAATATGCCAACTTTCTAAAAGTGCCATTTTCAGAATTGCAATTTAAAATCCAACTTCACCATAAGTTTGGATTTTAAATTGTGATTCTACAGACACCAAACTTGAATCTTCTCATTTGGAAATTACTCTCATAAAATGTAATAACGTGAGCCCAATGTTACCTTGTGGTAGATATAGGACTTGCAGTAGTGCAAAACAAATTTAAGAGTTTTTCACTACCAGGACATATAAAACTTAAAAGTACCTGTCCTGGTTTTTAAATACATTGCACCCTGCACTCTGGGCTTTCCTGGACCTACCCTAGGAGTGACTTAGGTATTAAAAAGGAAGGATGTGCCTGGCAAAATGTTTATTTTGCCAGGTCGAAATGGCAGTGTAACTGCACATAGAGGCTCAGCAATGGAAAGACTGAGATATAGTTAGAGGGCTACATAAGTCGGTGGCACACGCAGTGCTGCAGGCCCACCAGTAGCATTTAATTTACAGGCCCTGGGCACATGTAGTGCACTTTACTCAGGATTTATGAGTAAATTAAATATGCCAATGGGTCTTAGCCAATGTTACCATGTTTAAAGGAGAAAGCACATGCACTTCAGCACTTTTTAGCAATGGTAAAGTGCTCAGAGTCCTAAGGCAATCAAAAAAGAATTCAGCTAAAAGTGAAGGGTAAGGCAAAATGTTTTTGGGGGCCCTGCAGAAAGGGCCATTTTCCTTCAGTGTTCCATAGTTAGTTTCAGGCAGACTTCCCCTGATTCAGAAGAGGGTAGACCTTTCTGTTGGGTTTTTTCCTTGTGTGGAAAGTTTTATGCTAGACACACTTTCATTTCCTTTGAAATTCCGCTGAGGTTCACACAATGCTAACACCTTCACCCCTACCTCTTTCAAATCCTCAACTTCCTTTATTAAATACTGACACTAAGTGGGTTTCTTTATGGAACACAATGGACCTTATTCACAAAGGTAATCTGAAACGGAAGCCTAACTTTACTGCTTTTGGTATTCACAAAGGGCATTTATGAGTAGTAAAGTTAGACTTTTGCCTCAGTTTAACTTAAGTCTAGTCTTAGTTAGACTTAAGATCAGAATCAGAATCAGAAAGTACTTTATTCGGCTAAAATCATTAACCATGAAAGTAACAACATGAACAACATACTATATAAAGAAGCTAACTAAAAATACACATACTCATTATATTTCATTTACACTAATAGTTTTCCTTAATTTCAAAACATGTTTAAAATAATTTAAAAGAACCACAACAGTAAAAACAGTATCCATTCTCTGACATTCTAGGAAAGCTAAATAACATCTTTTTAAATTCATGTCTTTGAGAAAGGGGATTAAAAATTTTCGGCGAGGAATGGTATAGAATTTACAAAAGAATAAAATGTGAATGTCGGATTGGGACGAGGAATCATCACAGGGGCAGGTTGATAAAGTCTGCGACCATAAATTCATCTTTGGGAAGGACAGAAGTCTAAAAACAAGATTCAATCTAAAGCGGGTTAAAAGAAATCGATCGTGATTTGACATCAACAGGGTCAAATAGGGCTGTATTTTTACTCCAGTCAGTATCAGGTTATGCAAAGCAACTGTCTTTTTACTGGCTTCTGCTCTTCTTCTTTTATCCTTGAGGTATTCCAGGCTCAGTTTTTTCAAAGATCTTCTGGGTATAGTTCCCATAGATGATGGATCCTCATAATATTCGCAGTGTCCAATATCAAACATAAATTGCTTAATATATGCTAACCATTCGACATTGGCCGTATTTTCCATGTTCAAAATATCCTGTATCACAGCCCGGTTAACTACACATTCATTAGTAGTCCATACCCTGTGCCACAAGAGAATGGGCTGTATTCTAATTAAATCTGATAAGTAAGGTTGACCCAACTCCACAGGGCAAATGTAAGTTGATACACTCTGCGGTACAGATAAAACATCCCGTATAAATTTGTTTTCAACAATTTGTAGTGGTTCAATATTAGAGAAGCCCCAAAGTCCCGCACCATAGAGGGCTACGGATGTACATGTGGCATTATATATGGTCAAGATTTCTTTTATTGGTTTTTTCCCCAGCTTTTTCAAGAAAGTCTTAACGGCCATTATGGTTTTTTGGAACAAAAGAGTTCTGGCCTTTATGGCACTTAACCATCCCCCCCGTTCATGAAACAAAATACCCAAATAGGGAAAAAACAAAATATTTTCCAAGGGAACGTTATTTAAAAACATACTTTTCGACTTTTTACCAGATTTTGTGCCGCAGTTCATGGAGTATGTTTTACCACAGTTAATTTTCAAGTCTAAACTCAACATGAACTTTTCAAAGGATACTAACAGTTTCTGTAAGGCCAAGGGGGTTCGAGCCATTAGAACGGCATCGTCCGCATACATGAGCGCAGGGATCGACCTCTTCCCCACTCTAGGCATGTCCCTGCACTCTTGCAGGAGACGATGTTCAAGTCCATTAATATAAAGAAGAAATAGGAACGGGGCCAGAACGCAGCCCTGGCGTACTCCGCGACCCACTCCAAATCTTCTAGTACATTCTCCCCTGCGGCCATATCGAACTGATGTGGTGGCACCTGAGTATAAATCTCTCAGGAAACAAATTATGGCATCGTCGACGCCTAACCCTTGCAAAATATCCCACAATTTAGTATGCGATACACAATCAAATGCCGAAGACAAATCAACAAACGTAAAATATAACCGTTCCCCTTTAACCCTAGTATATTTTTGTTGGATAATCATTAAGTTTAGGCGTTGTTCCACGGTTCCCAAACCTTTCTGGAAGCCGTACTGTAGGTCACTCAAAATTTCCTTTTCCTCAGCCCAGTTCTGGAGTCTTGCCAAAATTATTCTACCGAGAATTTTTACAGATGAATCAAGAAGGGAGATTGGCCTATAACATGCACAATTTTGTCTCTCGCCCTTCTTGTAAATCGGCACGATTATTGAGGTAAACCAGGATGAATGCAGGCCATTGGCTAGAGCGGAAATTAAAAAGCTGTACCAACATGGGACCCCAAATCTCCATGTTTGCTTTATATAAATCTGCAGGGATCCCATCTGGGCCAGCAGCCTTTCCACCCTTAGTTGCATTTAATCCGATTAAAACTTCCTCCAGGGATATCACCAACTTTTCCTCACCCATTGCACTGTTCACATATTTAAAAACGTTAGTCGAGCAAAGAGCATCCTGCGAGCTATATAAAGTTGAAAAGTGTTCCACCCATTCCTCTTCGGTAATCACCGTCTCAATACGAGCCTTATGACTGTCAAAGAGGAAAGGGGCGTTAACTGCCCTCCAAAAAGCGGATGCATCTTTAGACTGTGCAGCCTCGCAGAGTTCTTCAAGGGCCTCCTTTTTTATAGCATTTTTCCTATTTTTCAGGGCCTTGTTATAAGTATTCCTTAACCCTCTTATTACTAAGTGATCCCGGGGTGATCTATGGATGGCATATTTCAAATCACTTAGTGCCCTGGTACAAGCGGTATCGAACCAGCTTTTAGTACGCCTAGTCTTATTTCTTAGCTCCACCCACAGACTTTTCTTAATTTCAAGGGCTATTTTATCAAAATGCTCTAAGATCTGAATGGAGCAGGCCGTCTCCCCTAGGCAAATAGAAAAACTATCTGAACAGGTATTTAACAGTTTTGCCAAAAACTTTTCTGGCGTGACCTTGCCCCATTTTAGTGTATACCCATTTTGCCTACCCAGAATCAAATCAGAGGCTATGTCTGGTGTGAGAATATGTTCAGAGTGGTCATAAAAAGGATTCTCGACCTCTAATGATAAGGGCAGATGATCACTTAGGGGTAACTCTAAGATCGTTACACTATTGATTCTATTACCACAACTATTTGATACAAGAATAAAATCAATAGTGGACATGGCTCCTCTGCCAACAAATGTCGGTTGAAAGGAAGTGGGGTTCTGAGCTATTTCATTCACAAAACCCAAGTCATACATAAATACTAGTTCATTAAGTAAATCCCCGATCAAGGAATGTTCAAAATGTGTTAGATTTATATCTTGTTCTAACATTAGGCCACAAATCCCCTTTTTTCCCCTTATACAGAGTGGACAGTTAAAATCTCCCCCCCATAAAATTACCATTTCCTTATTTGATTTTTCTGTTTCATGTTGTATGTTTTCCCTAAGTGTTCTTAAGGTATTCAGCATTTCATCTTTCGGGATATTATCGTAAAAATTAATCAAAATTACAATAAGTCCCTTTGTACATATGGTTATAAGTTGATAGTAATTTGAATTAGATTTAAAAGATACTTTCTCATATTTAAGCTTATTCGAGAGGAATGTTATTAAGCCTCCCTTCGCACGGCCATGTAGACCACCCTCAGCTGAAGTAAAGAAAGTTTTGTACCCGCTTAAATACACGGGTTCTGTGGTCCACGTTTCTTGGAGGACCACAACATCCCGCTCATTTAGGATTATCTCCAATGATGGATTATCTATCTTATTTTTTAAACCTGCTACATTCCAAGATAGGAATGTACAGGAATTCCCTTTTTTGTTACTTCCTTCCTCTTCCACCGTGGAGATATCACAAACTATCTCCTTACATCGGGGGCTTACTCTTCCACTGTTATCCCCGACCTCAACCTTCTGGGCTATAGCAGTACTAGAAGGAGGCTCCTCACCAGCACCAGAATTTATATTTATGGTCGGTTCTGAGAATAAGGTTATTCGGCATCCCTCCCCTAAGGAGGGCATTATAGGGTTACTTTTAGGTACATCAACCTCTTCTAGACTCCGAGTGTTTGTCCGATCGGCAACCTTTTCATGTCAATCGACATAATCAAGGCCCGAAAATACATCGAATCTGTTGTAGGTTGGAAGTTTATAGGCTGGGCACAAAAAATCTCTATTCTCCCGGAAAAGGTTGTTATTCCTATAATCCATTCCAGACGTGGTTGGGAAGAATTGCCTCCGATTAATACCAAACTGTGTCCCAGGTTGGGATAATGGATTCAAACCATATCCACATTGGTTTGAAGAAAACCAATCTACAGGATGTCTTACTCTATCCCTATCTCCAGGATTTTGTCCTGGACAATACGGATAGAAATAACTAAGATAGTGAGTAGAGATAGAGTCACTGCCTTTTGACTCATACCAATCTCCTATATGGCGAACTGCTCTGTGGTCTTTGAAATTTACAATAATAACATCCCCTTTCTTATCTTTGGGTCTAGAGCCCACCCAAACTGATCGCCTCACAGTCAGGATTTCTCCATTGATATGCGCTGGCAGGGGTCTGTTATTATATAACCAATGTGTTACTTTATTTCTTAATGCATGGTGATCTTCCCTGGCATCCATAGGTAACTCGGGGACGCCTGCCATAACTATAGTGTAGGGGCCAGCTTCAGGCGGTAGGTCAACCGTTCTCTTTTGGTACCGTTTTCTATTATAAGGATTTGCGGTGCCATTCTCCTTAATGGCCTTAGATTGGGGTATCTGTGGCCTTTCTTCTACCAACATTTTTCCCTCACCTTGGCCGCCTACTCTACTCACAGGTTTAATGTCAGGCTTCTTTTTTAACAGGGTTACAGGTGGAACACTTTTGGATATAGGGCCAGTCAATTTTATCCCTTCTTGAGCAGTTTTTGTGGGGGGGACTGGGCCAGGTGATGCTAATTTAGGAGCAGTCGCCGTTGACACAGGTAAACCACTAGATTTCATTAGATTCACCCCCTGTATCAGATCAGCTAGTAATTGTGTATTTCTCCCTACTTTTTCATCTAGCTGGTCAAATCTGAAATTACACAAAATCATTTTTTCCAACAGTGGCTGAATTAGGCCTTTTAACAAACTTTCTAATTTCACAAATAAACCAGACTCACCACAGGAACAAAAATCAGTTATCGATTGAGGTAAAATTGGGAGAGATGGTAAGGTCGCCGCATCAGTCACAACTGGGGTCGAACTCCTCTTCTGTACTTTAGCTTCCCTAGTAGGCATAGGACAACCCCCTCTTTTTTAGTAATATTAGTAGTGATTTTCAATGGTCACATCTGGGTTAAGTTAGTAAGTGGAGCAGGAGAAAATCTGGGGGAGTCAGAAAGCCCTTTGTCATCATAAGTACTACATGGACTCATGTGGTGAGGTTTCAAACTAACCGGAGTTGTTAATATGGAAAACTCAGTTGTGGAATAATCAGATACACCAATTTTATCCTCCCTTTTTCCTAAATTGGGAGACCTGGTTTCTTCCACACTGCTATGTACATACGATCCCGATGGGGCTGACCCTATATTGCCCACACAAGTACTTTTACTTATCATGTTAACCACTTGTGAGCTTTTACTAGGTGCTTGTACTTGTACTTTGTGCATTAGCTTCCCCCTTCTCTTTCGTGTTTTTGCCTTTTTAAATATTCTTACAGGTGGGGTATGATTTTGTTTTTCCACGATATCTGGATAGTCAGAAAGTTTTATAACATGGACCTGTGCGGGCGCAGTAACTACCTTACCACAGGGAATAGGAGGTTTTTTAGGCGAGGATATGTCAATTAAGAGCGCCTCCTCCTGCGTCACTGAAAAGTTCCCCTGTCCAAGAGAGGCACGTCTATTAGAATTAATCTGAGTAATTTTTGGGATTAAATAATTATCCATAGGCCCTTTATCTAATTTCTCCTTATACATTTTACTAGCTTAAAATTAAACAGATTCTGAAACGATTTTACAAGTAGTTAAAATAAATAATAATATTAAAAACAAAACAAAACAACACGGCTACAACACTCAGTGTCCTCGCCTTTGTCCTAAGTAAATATGACAGATGTTGTCGATAAGAGTACCTAGCTGTCAAGAGTCCCAAGTCCCAAGAGCACTGGCGTCTAGTGCCCAGTCCAGTCTCTGCAGGCCTCTGAGGGCCTCAGAGGGCCCGCCCTTTGCCCGGGCTTCGCTCCGCGCTTTGCTCCGCGCGCGTCCCGCTAGCGCGTCAAGGGCTATCTGTAAATAGCGGGAGGGGGCGGGAAGAGGACCAGCTGCGGCGAGTCAGGTAACGCAGCGCCCGTTGGTCCTCGCAGTCCCTGAAGGTGTTAACGTCCCTCGGCGGTCACCTCGTTGGTCAGGTAATCCGGCAGAGTAAATGCCTCGAGCGGCTCCCGCGAAGCGGGGGCCGCGAGGCGTGAGGCAGCAAAGAGCAAACAGTCCAAGTGGGGCTTCACAGAGTCTCCGTATGCAGGTACAGCAAAGCTTAGGTTAAATGAGGCAAAAGACTAACTTTACGACTCCTAAATGCCCTTTGTGAATACCGAAAGTCATAAAGTTAGTCTTTCATCTCAGTTTACCGTTGTGAATCGGGCCCAATATTTGGATGTTTTGCATTCGTTACATTTTGTCTATTACTATCCTGTACTTCATAATACTTACATTCAGAATACTTGAGCACCTGAATATTATGGCTGTAATGATATACTTTCTAAACCATTGCCAAATTTGTTGATTGACTAATAATTTGAGAAATAAACCTTTGTGGTTGAAATACCATTCTTTCTGTCATCATTGTGAAGTCCTTTGGTTTCACTGTATTTGAAATGCATTTCCGATGTTAGCGCCCTCTCAATACTTCAAGTAAACAACCAACTATCCATACAACCAGTGGGGGATACTGTTTGATGATTCTACCAAGAGATTGAAGTTCAAATATCCCCACTCCATCAGTGACTAAACTGTCCTCAGTAAGGGCATTTTAAATAAACAAAAGGTATAGAACACCCAAGAATGCAAACTGGGGCGGCTCTAGGCTCATGGCGGCCCTGGGCAGGGAGCGTAGGTAGGGACCCTGGAAGAGGGTGTCCGGGCGGGGCAGAGGCCAGTGAAAAGGGGGTGGTCAGGGTGTTTGGAAGTGGAACAGAGCTGGAGGCCGCCAAATCCCTGCCAGAGGCCGCCACGCAAATATATATCCATCCTCAGAGGATTATTATATTAAGGATATATATTGGCGTGGCGGCCCCCGGGGTTTGGCGGCACTATGCAGGCCCACAGCTTGCACATGCCTAAGGCCGCCCCTGATGCAAAGGGAGTGAATTTTTTCCCACCATAAATGAGGACACATGAATGTAGGACAAGGTCCAAATCTTAGAACAGGGACTCTCACCCACAGTGTGTTGCTAATTCCATCATCTAGTTCTATTCTCACCCACACACTAAATAGGCTAGGGTGAGCTTAACTCTTTATGGAAGCTTTGTGATCAATTATAACACCTAACTAAAGCCATAAAGTAAGCTCACACCAAAGTTTTAAGACAGTCAGATTTAAAGATTGCCAACCTCATTTTTTCATCCTTGGACAGTAGAGAATTCAGTGGTGGGGTACTTACTGGAGCGTGTTGGATTTTTCTGGCCTTGTAGGTGACTATCTTAGTGAACCCTAGAGTGAGAAGATGCTGTTGAGCCACCTATCCTTTGGTCCCCTTGCTAACAAAGCCCTATTAGAGTGATGGTATTAGGTACTTACAATTGCAAATCCAGGAAAAATGAGCCACTTATTAGTTATAGTACCGTATAGTTGGAGACTGGGTGCTTGTGTGTTTGAGACTTACCATACCACGTGATGGTAAAAAATATGATCACTATCAGTATATGCTTTTCAAACAATGCACACCAGACTTCCATACTGGAATATGCACAGTAAAACATGAGAAAGCACTAGTCCTAAAGTAAGCGCAAGTAGATACCCCGAAATGAGACTGAAATATTTTGAGTGCAACACTTTCAGGGAGAGTGAACATGCACCTGGTATTTTTAATCTTGCGATGCCAAAGAGAAAAACAAAATAAATGAAAATGTAACCCAATCCCCATACAATGTTGTAATTACTACAAATACCCTAGCAAGTGATAGGAGCGGTTTTGTGGGCGAACTAACTCAAAACACACAAGATGATGGACGGAATGTTGCACAATGGCAAAACATTCACCCCCAGTCACTAACTCAAACAAACCTTCACTCAAGAATGGCACTACCTCTAATGATTCCCAGCTTCAGAAAGCCCTGCACCACTTTTTTTTTATCTGAAAAAGGTGTTTATTCTTTAGCAGAAACTGCCATGGGACGACACGTTTCTGTGGTCATTACCACCTTGATCAAATATATATATTTTCAATGAAAAAACAGAGTTTAAAGCTTAGTTATAGTTAGGGAAAACGTATTTCCCCTATACAAATCATGTTTAAACTACATGAACTTTAAAAATTCAAAAGTTTTAGTTAAATCTTTCATTTGCACTTTTATTCACGACCTTCAAATTATTATAAGTAGTGGACCTCATTACACACTTTTTGCAGTTCGCTAACTAGACAACACTAACTATAACCCGCCACTTTGCCATTCACTGTGTTCCCACAAATAATGATTATCACTGTACAGCACTACACTGTACAGAACCCTCTGTACCACAATCCAATAATACTGCTAGGCATACAGCTAGGCATCAGTTATATGTTGGGCCACAGTATACCATAATAACTTTGTAGTATACCCTGATACATAGCGATGACAAGCCAGTATATAATTAGGAAATGACTGTTTTTAAAGAATGAAAAAGCAACTATATTATTTTACTGCACTTTGGCCGTGTTCAGTTTTTAGGACCTTAAATATAGGTAAGAAGGAGATCCCTACCTATTACCACTACATTAAAGTGGTAATAGGTAGGGAAATGTATTTATATTTTAAGTTTATGGCCATGTATCAAGGTAGTTTCACAAATGTTGTGTAATTCTGCGAAAGTACAGTGGTGATAGACATCACTAAGTTTAAATGCCTTAAAAACACTTACCCTACTTAACTACAGTACCCAAAAAGTATAATCTCTGCACTGTAATGTATAATACTGCTAAATTTCATGTAAATCCATTCAACCATTTTCGCGTTTGTGAAATACAATAGTCTATGCAAAATGCATTAATGGAAAAACACGTTTTAGGAGCTCCTTTTATCTTTGCACCCCTTTAACGATTCACCACATACGGTTACATCCTGTCAAAATGTAGAAACCGCTTTAGTGCTGGAAAGTTTTGTGGTATGATTCGTCAAATGGGTGGAAAGTCCTTAAAGAGCTAATATTCGAGGAATTCCTTTTTTTTTTTTATTGACAAGCAAAACAAGGGGATTGACACTTTCTATATACAAAAAGAAAAAGAAGTCAAATTCGAATTAATACAGGTACAGATCAGTATAACAAAAAGAAAAACTAAAGAAGGAATAAAAAACACACAGAAAGTTCCTAACCCAAATAAGTCAGTGATAACATCACCAACACAAAGCATCTGTAGTCTGTATTAGTACATGCTTTACAAAAAATTGCCCCAAATTTTAACAAACTTCGCAGTTGCTTTTGCTCCTCTGGTCCTGGCAAGTGCACCTTCCATAGTATAAATTTCATTAACAAGAGTCCAGCACTCAATCGTATGAGGAGGGTTCTGAGAAATCCAAGCCCTCGCTATCACCAGTCTGGCACAGGCCAAGAGAATATTTAACAGATCTTTATTAGTCGAACTAGTAGTGTATATAGCCAGTAGTACAGAAGCTGCTGAGAATGGAGAATTAATCAGTTGGTCTTCAAGTAAAATATTTTCTATTTCCGACCAGTACTTAGTTAGTGAAGAACACGAATAGATCATATGTATGAGGTCTGCTGCCACCAGACCGCATTTCGGGCATTTAGTACGATCGCTGCCTAGATTATGTTTTGACCATTTAGAAAATTTTAGTGGGGTGTAATAGAGATGACTAATCGTCCTGTAAGACTGAAGTTTCAGACTAGAAGAGTGAACAACTTTATTAATATTAGCTAAGGCCGCTGAGATATTCTGAGCTGTCACATTAATTCCTAGGCTAGTAGCCCATTTTGACGCAAGTCTAGGGCCTTCGTCCAACCTGTTTTGACTGAGACGCTTGTATCCCGAGCTAATTAATGACTTTCGGTTCGCAGAATAAAAACAAATCCATATATCTGAACTACTTATTTCTTTCAAATTCATTTTACGTATTAGATAGTCCCTAATTTGAATGTATTTATATCGCATCATTTCAGGTAAATTGTATAGAAGTTTCAATGTTGCGAACGATAGAAAGCCGTCTGTGCCATATAAGTTTCCTAGTATCTCAATACCATAATTAGCCCAGTCGCGCCCAATTTTATCGCTAAAAATAGCGGGAAGGCCTGGATTATCCCAAAGTGGCAACTCATTATGAAAGAATGAAGTTTCACAGTTAGTGAGCATCAAATTCCATATACGTACTACATCCCTCGCGGTCTTAAACTTTACACGTTTAAAGTAGTTTGGGTCTTGCACTTTTGCCAAGAATTGTTTTGAATTGCTACCGAGCATAAATTGGTGAAAAAAATATTGGTTGTTAACAGTGAACAAGCTTCGGAGCCGGCCTAAAAAAGAAGCAAAAAAAAAAGCTCTGAAGTCAGGAAAGTTCAAGCCCCCCTTCTCAAGTGGAAGTTTTAATACTGACATTGACCTTCGAGGCTTCTTGTAACCCCAGATAAAGCTGCTGAAAATGCCATCTAGTTTTTTAAAAAGTAAATTATTAACGCGAAGAGGAATAGAACGACAGAAATATAAACATTTCGGCAGGATATTCATCTTAATCAAGTTCATTCGGCCTAGTAGATTAAGCGGGATCTTATGCCATTTTTCAAAAGATTTGCTACTTCTTTTAATAAGGGATCATAATTTAAAGCATTTATTTCGATAATCTTAGAAGAGATTTTTACCCCTAAATATACTGCGGACTGGCAAAATCCTTGGACTGGGAGATTTGCCTGATAATTCATAATAACTTGCGTTTTATTTATGTTTAATTTATAGCCGGAAATGGCCCCAAAGTTGATGGCTTCTTCCGTTATCCCTACTAATGCGTTGACCACATTGGTGGTATAGATGGCTAAATCGTCCGCATATGCTGTAATTTTAAGAATTTTGTCTTCGTGCTGAATGGGTTCGATCTTGACCTGGGCTTGCAAGGCGTTAATAAATGGCTCCATGGAAAGAGAAAAAAGCAGGGGAGAAAGCAGGCATCCCTGCCGTGTCCCCCGTGAAATTAAAAAAGTTGATGAAAGTGCCCCAGCATAGCTGATTTTAGCATTAGGATCCTTATATAATGCCTGTATGCTTCTCAAAAAATGCCCTCGAAGGTCAAATTGTTTCTGGACTGCCCACAAATAATCCCACCCCACTCGGTCAAACGCCTTCTCTGCGTCTAAAAGTACCATACCGAGTGGGGTGCGATTAGTTGCAGCCACGTCGAAGGCAGTGATAGCAATGTTAACATGGGTAGCAGTATCCCTCCCGGCGACGAAGCCATGTTGTTGATCATTTACTAGTTGTGGCATAAGAGGGGCTATTCGCATTGCTAAAAGTTTAGAATAAGCTTTAGCGTCGGCATTTATCAAAGATATAGGTCTATAAGACCCACAATCCGTTGGTAATTTTTTTTTTTTTTAGAAAAAACATCATTTTGGCTGTCTTCCAAGAATCCAGAACCTTCCCTGTAATACCGATTGAATTGATTACAGAGCACAGAAGTGGTAAAATTTCCTCAGCGCAAATTTTCTATAGCTCTATAGGGAGTTTATCCTCACATGCCGCCTTATTGTATGGGAGAGAGGTGACAGCAAGACGCAGTTCTGTAATCGTGACCTCTTCCTCCAATTGATCAATACATTCCTGGTCTAAATATTCTCAATATGAGACAAATTGTCCCAATATTTGTGTTGGCTGAGTGAGTAAGATATCATTGGGGCCCTTGATGGATTTATTTAATGTTGTTGTGCGATCATCAGCAACTTTGTAAGCTAAGAGCTTCCCTACCCTATCCCCACATTCGTATTGGGAAAGTTTGTATTTAAGTATTTTGCGACTAATTTTCTCCTTAAGTGAGCTTTTAAAGGCTGAGCGCAAGGTAACTAGTTTAGTTTCTAATTGAACAATGTCTTGTGTGCTCAGCCCCCCGGCTCTAAGATTATCAGCCAATTGTGTTTCAAGTAGCAAAATATTAGCTGTAGCCACCTTAGTCTCCTTTTTACGCTCTACATTTTGTATAAATACATATTGCTGCGTAAGTCCCCTGATTGAGGCTTTACAAGCATCCCAGACTGATAAAAGAGTAGCAGTGTTGATGTTAAATTCAATAAATTCTTTTATGTGCTCCTTAAGCTTTGCTACAAATACTGGATCTGTTAATAAATATCTAGGGAATGTAAAGGGTCTAGATATTAGTGCCTTTTGGACTACCCTAAATATAAAAAGTATAGGATTGTGATCGGATGATACCCTTGGGAAGATCTCCATGTACCCTGAATCAATAATTTCGTCTGACACCCATGCCAGGTCTATTCGTGAGCACAATTTATGAGGTGGAGAATAGTAAGTGTATCCAGGTATGCCGGGGTATAAATTCCTCCATACATCTTTTATATTGTGTATCCTTGCTAGTTCCCAGATTGCGGCCCTGGTTTTACGCATACGTCTAAATGTGCCTCTCTTCGTGACATCCTGATCATAGTTTAACACACAGTTAAAATCCCCCATCAGAATGAGTTCACCCTCCCATGCAAGTAGCTCCATTTTGCACCAATCAAAAATGCGTGGGTCATCAATATTAGGCCCATAAATAGCACAGAAGACAAATTTGCGGTTTTCCACCTGCATTTGAGCAATTGCCCATCGGCCCCCATTATCCGCAGCAGATTTAATCACTTCTCCGCGTAATTGTCGCTTCTTCAAGATTGCGACACCCCGAATAGGAGCATTTAAAGTATTACATACCACCACCTCGTACCCAAGTTGGCCCAATAGCTTTTTGTCCTTAAAACAAATATGCGTTTCAGTTAACATAACCAGGTGTGGATCATACATTTTCAATTCCTCATACACCAAATTTCTTTTATTTTTGACTACCCTAAATATAAAAAGTATAGGATTGTGATCGGATGATACCCTTGGGAAGATCTCCATGTACCCTGAATCAATAATTTCGTCTGACACCCATGCCAGGTCTATTCGTGAGCACAATTTATGAGGTGGAGAATAGTAAGTGTATCCAGGTATGCCGGGGTATAAATTCCTCCATACATCTTTTATATTGTGTATCCTTGCTAGTTCCCAGATTGCGGCCCTGGTTTTACGCATACGTCTAAATGTGCCTCTCTTCGTGACATCCTGATCATAGTTTAACACACAGTTAAAATCCCCCATCAGAATGAGTTCACCCTCCCATGCAAGTAGCTCCATTTTGCACCAATCAAAAATGTGTGGGTCATCAATATTAGGCCCATAAATAGCACAGAAGACAAATTTGCGGTTTTCCACCTGCATTTGAGCAATTGCCCATCGGCCCCCATTATCCGCAGCAGATTTAATCACTTCTCCGCGTAATTGTCGCTTCTTCAAGATTGCGACACCCCGAATAGGAGCATTTAAAGTATTACATACCACCGCCTCGTACCCAAGTTGGCCCAATAGCTTTTTGTCCTTAAAACAAATATGCGTTTCAGTTAACATAACCAGGTTTGGATCATACATTTTCAATTCCTCATACACCAAATTTCTTTTATTTTTTTTAGGCCTGAAACGTTCCAGGCTAAGCATCTAAAATGCAACATAGTAAAAAATTACTGAATCAAAGCGATCTGCACCGTTCCTTACATTCACCCTCATTGCAAGTTTATTATCAACAAAGTCAATCACTTTTAAACTTGTCTTGTGCTTTTCTATTATTTCCCCGTAGCCCACCCCCCCAGTACCTTCCCGGAAGCCTACCTCTATCTTCTGCTGCCGCTAATGGGGCAGCCAATCAGAGAGGTCTCTCCAGAATCCCCATCCCTCCGTATTAGCCTCATACGCAAAAATCAAAAACCCAAGGAAGGCCCAAATGGATTACCCTAGAACATCAAAAGTTAATCTTAAAGAAAAAAAAATGTATTCAAGCACTTGAGTACTTACGTGCTCAAGTACTTGAATCCATCTTTGCCAGGAATTGCTCAGCCTCTATTACATCAGTGAAAAAATGAGTATGTCCGGATTTCATAACTTTGAGGCGAGCAGGTTCCTGGAGGTATACCGTTGCCCCCTGAGACTTAAAAGGATCAATCAATTTACGCAGCTCCCATCTTTTATCCATAGTAATCTTACTAAGGTCAGATTTTACAAAGAAAGTTACATTATCTAATGTCACAGGGGTATTTGGTCTAGCTTTAATTGAGACCGCTTGTCTTAGCAAATAGTTGCTGAAGTAAATCATAATAGGTCGTGGGTATTTACTCTCCTTATTTCTTAGGTTTATAGGCAATCTAAGTACCCGTTGGAGTTGGGAGTCCCAATCCCAGTCGGACAAATCCGGGAATGCCCTTTGGAATAATTTAACCATATAAGCCCTGGCATCCGAGCCTTCTGACCCCTCGGGTATTCCAAAAAGTCTCGGGTTCTGCCGTCTTTGCCTATTTTCCAATTCTTCCACTTTAATTTGCAAGGCCCTTATATCTTCATTATGTTGACCAGTTTGGGCTGTAGTAGTAACTAAAGTCTCCTCTACTTCGACAACCCTCTGCTGTAGATCTTCAATCTCCTTTGTACCCCCATTCAGAAAGCCCTGCACCTCAAATACTAATTCCTATTAAGACGCCACCATATCATCTTCACCTGACCACTGCCAGTGATCCAGGGATGTTCTGTAAAGAATAGTCTAGTAATGCACTGACTCCTTCTAAACTGGCATCAGCTTGGTCGACTGGCAAAGGTATGTGTAATAACGTATTAAAAGTCCAGGGTAGATTGTAGAAGATGGTTTATTATGATTTAGTTACAAGTCAATATGGTATGTTTCAGGTAAGTAAATAAGTATGTGGAAGATGGGAAGTGTAGTAGATTAGCCCCACCAGGAGCAGCCTCCCTGCTGCTCAGACTGCACACTCCAACTGACACTCAGCACATCCCCAAACACCCATGCATTCTATGACATCCCCAAACATTCAGCATTCCACTCATCACCAAGCACTCCAGCACTAACCCTGGCTGAGAAGTAGGGAAGGTGAGCTAAGGAAAAGATATGGCAACACTTAAGTCACAACAGTATGTACTAGTAAGAGCTATCTATCAATCCTACATTCTTTTGTGCCACTGCATACTTATCCTCAGTGAAAACACTGAGCTTCTACTTAGGTCACACTTTAAAATCATACTCTACCGACCATGCATATTAGGGAGACTTGATGAAAATCTAAGGAGACTGCACAGTGCTTCATGTCTACAGTAGTGATAGCAACATGTTATAGCAATGCTTAACGCAATACAAAGCTGTGGGTGCGGGGAACCCCTAACATTTTACACCCCAAAATATTACCTCAAGAGTACGCCCACACGTTGGTGCATCAGAGACAACGATAAACCTCAATGTCATGAGCCAATGTGCCCCTAAAATAAGGCACCCCACGACATCTCAACAATACAGTTAACCAAGTAAGGACAGATTCAAAAAATGAGTTCTAGGCCAGAAATACATTTTAAGGGTGTTATACAAAAATGCAAAAGGCACTGGAAAGAAATCTTAAATGCAAATTCATAAAGTCAATGCTATGAGGTCTCTCCTTAAATAGTATAGGCAGAATAAGAGCAAAATCAATCATTCTAAGTCCCAAATGAGCAACGAAATCGTCAGCATCCCTAGTAGAATCACAAGTCTCTCATGAAACGTCTGCCTCATCCCCAAAATCAGGGGTCTATGTACCCAACTTTGCACAGAAAATCAAAACATTATTCATGGTGTGAGCAAAAGAGTCACATCCTCACCAAATGAGGGCTCAACTTTATAAGACATCGTATTGCCTTAGCATCTAAGCACTATCCCATTACAGGAATATTGATTCTGCCCCCTTTATGCTAATATCATCTGGAGAGGAAAAGGAAAACTAGTTACAAGAACAACAGTTTGCTATTGTGAATGAATTAAATACAGAGAGCGAGCAGAAAGGCTTGTAAAGTGGTGACATTACTGCAGAAAGTTTTCTTTGAGAAGAGCAATAACAACATCAGTGGAAATAAACAAGCATGGCTCTGCTTGACTATAAGCTGCAGAAATAATGAATAGTGTCCATGCAGGAGAAGACATCCATTTTGAACAAAACAGCGACAGGGCCTAAATGTAACATAAGCCAGAAAACAAACTTTTGTGCATGATAGCAAATTTGTACCAAATACAGTAGCATCATGTCATTGAGTGAGTGTGAAATTTAGAGTAAATCCACATTGTGCACGTTGTTTAAATCATAATGCCCAAAAATATAAAATGCAGAAAACGTCGACAATACCAAGGTGATGCATCAGTGTGTAATAATCTGGTCTGAAGTGTGGATCATGAAACTATCCTTGAACCCATGTTGTGTGTAAGTATGGTGAGATCAGGATTGTTCCACTGACACAGAATGCCGTGCTTGAAAAGGTAGAGAACTAGAAACGATTGGGGCTAAGCACAATGTGTGACCATGTCTCCCGTGGGGCGTTATTGCTTCCTACTTGTATCTTCCACTTAAAGATGTTATCTCTTTATGCCAATAGGGTGCCTACAGTGAACTGCGCTTGTAACTTTTACAGGTGGTCACCATAGAATGCCTTCGACCTGTAAGACACCGGTGAAGGTGAGCTGCCTAGGTGAGACTACCAGAGAGCCAGGATGAAATTGAACCTATTGAGAGGACCAATGACCACACAAGTGAGTACGCTCAACCAGCTGCGGCCCCTGCAGGTAAGAGCGGTGGAGTGGTGGGGCCAGGCAGGGGTGGAATTCAACAGACGTCGACAAGGGAAAATTCATTATTTTTTTAATTTTCCCTCATGGTCGTCTGTCAAATCCCCCCACCACCACCCGGCCCCAGCGCTCTTACCTGCATGGGCCGCAGTTGAGTTCAACATGATGAGTAGATCAGTTAAAGGTTGAAGTAAATTTTCATACATTGGTTTGTATTCCATTCTCCTCTGTAATTTTAAATTGGCCAACATTTGCACAGTGTACGAGTTCAAGAAGTTTCATCTTTAACCCCTCTCATGCTCATGACGAGCTCAGCTCCTCATGAGGAACAGTGGAGCTGTGCTCATGACGAGCTGAGCTGAGCGCGGCTAATTCCCCGCCTGTTCGGGCGTTCTATTGGAGTGGGCGGAGTCATGTCGAGTCCAGCTCGTCATGAGCACAGCTCCATTGTGCAGCATGACGAGCTGGACTCGTCATGAGTACCGCGGTGCTGCGCTCGGCCCCTCCCCCCCCGCACCCCGGGGGAATTAGCCCCGCATGGAAGGGGTTAAACATAGATGAGTCGCAGGTTCAAATGTGAGGTACAGCACAACACCAGGAGCTGTGTTGTTCAATCCAATCTTCACTGAGTCTCCCAATAGACACCAGTGGAATTGTATTTCACACGTATTTTCATGAGATCATACACCATGGCATCACATACCATGACAACATACCGTAGCATCCAGCCACATTAAAGACAAGATACAACTAGAACTTTTCACATGGCCATCAAATTTCAAAAGATGTTGCCTGGGGATGGTGCATCTCCAAAACATCATTGATGATGGGCTTTGAGAACAGCAGGAACAGAGGGGAGGACATATTTAGTGCAGGGGTTAGCACAAGATCAAAGAGGTGAGCGCATGAGGGGAAGGAGACTAGGGCAGCATTCAAAGCAATTACAAATGGAGAACAGGAAGGTGGATTTTGTACTAAATTACCTAGAGTAAGGGAAGATTCTGAAGTGCCGCGTTCTTCATTGTGGCTTACCACGGGACATGCATTTTTTGGAATAAAATGCTCCATATTTTGACTGTGTGCATTGTTAAATTTGAGTCAATGGTTTCAGGTAGTGCGCAGCGGCATTCTTTTTTGGTAGATGGTACTTATTTTTCTCAACAAAGTTTGACCCAGAGTTAGAAAGAACGGCAGAAAGGAGAGAAAGAAGGAGGAAGAGAAAGTTAGAACAACAATGGCAAAGGAAGAACACAGGGTTGAGAAGGAAACTGAAATAAAGGGCTAAATGGCAAGAAATGTTGGGTGATACAAGAAAAAGGCAGAAGGTGGTATTGAGACTAGGCCACGTTTGGATTTGGAAAACCTTGCAGAACTTTTCCCAGAGTCTGTAAGGGAAAAGGGGAGACTCCCCTTAGTCTGAGGAGCAGGGGGCTGATTCTGATGACCAGAGACAGAGGACCATTGGCTGTACGGCCCGACCAGAACCCACGCAGATTTCTTGAACACACATATATGATGTACCCTCAGCCAAATCCTCTTGGAGATGTTGCTCCCTACCAGTGCTTAACTTGTAAAATAATAAGTGCCAGGACCCACAGCCCATTCTATTGAATGCTGCCATCAGGGCACAAGTCCTAAAAAAAGAAGTGGGGGGACGCTGACGTCACCACAGGAAGTGACGTCACGAAAGGTGACTTGCACCATCAGACTCATTGCCTCCCCTCACTCACCCCTTAGATGCGATTGCATCAGAGAAGCCAGCGCGTGAGCAGCGTTCTGAATAAGCTCCGATCTCGCCCCCGAGAGGCCAAAGAGTGAATGTGTGGCTGCATTTGCTCCAGTTATCGGGCTCCCAGGTAAATAAGTGGGGGGACGCCGTCCACCCGCGTGGTACTCCGACTCGAGCCCTGGCTGCCATGGCAAATACCAGGCCTGTATAGTCTTGATTCCACCCCATGCCTCTCTAGTCCACCACCTTACACTTGCCTCTTTATCTCACCCATGCAGGCTCCTACTTACTCATGTTTTTTTATGTCTATCTCTTCCTCCTTCTTTCCCCTTGTGTGTGTTTCTCTCTCTCTTGCTCTGGGTCGAAGTCTGATGAGGAAAACTAATTACTGATCCCCAAAAATGAGTGGCAGTTGGCCCCACCTGTGACCTCCGGCTCAAATTAAGCACGGCACAGGCAGTCACTCAAGAATATTAGGGGACTGGTGCTTTAAGCTGCCAGTCCACTATCAAATCCTTGCATCGGCAGCTCCAGCAGCAGCATCAGGCTTCTAAGAAAAACATTGACCCCAACACTTAGGCTTTTTTTAATTTTATTTTGACAAATTAAGCCCTGTTAGTATCTCGCCAATACAGGACCATGACATTGGTTGCATTTGGACAACCACATTTCGACACAAATTCATAGAATTACGGGGTACTGGTCTCATGCTGCTGGAATTTCCAAGAATGCACAGGTGACACTTTCAGCTGGGAAGAAGCTGACGTGCTGCTTTTGCTTGTGGAATGCAGTGCAACAGGTACGGGTCTAACTTTGCCTTTTTCAGGTGTTGTTGCATTTCTGTGTAAACGTCAAAGGTCTTAACTTTTGATGACAAGTTGAATTGAGTCACGGCACTACACATGAAACTTAAAATAAACCTTCATATGTAGTGACACCAAGGGCTTCCTTTGAAGGGGGGGGGGGGGTGTACAACCACTGCAGGGATCTTGCTGCATTTTGCTGACATGGTGAATTTCCCTGATAGATCGGAGTGTTATAGAACAGGGGGCAGTACCACGATGGGCAGGGCCGGACTGGTCTGTAGGGGGCAGTAGGCCTTTCTCCGGGAGGCTGGATGGATGGGGGCCAGTTTGGCAGCGGTGAGGGCTGGTTTTGTTAGCAGAGGCTTGTTTTGCAGCAGTGCTAAAATATCGGCTCCCAGTAAAAAATAAAGCAGCATTCAGTCTTACATCACCCCCTCCCTTCTGACAAAATTGCCTGGCTGCTTGGGGTTTCCAGTCGAATCCCGATGATGGGCTTTGCTGGCTTAGCTCAGTCTTGTTTTTATGCAATTGCACTGTCTAAAGCACATACATTAAACCATGGCCAAACTGGGGACTGAAACTAGCCCAGCAATCAGCTTGACCAGCCCCCAAGGGGGGTGTGAGTGGGAAGCACCCTCCACTCCTGCTGCCGCTTTTGTTAATGGCTGCCGATATTGCAGCACTGCTGAAACACCGGCCCCTAGAGGTCCAAAACCGGCCTCCACCCTTCCGGCCCTCCGGGGAAACGCCCGGTGCCTGCTACAGCCAGTCTGGCCCTGCATTTAACTCAGAATTTCTCTAACTTATTAAATGTGCGCCAGACAGTAGCGCTCAGAAACAAAGCGAGATCACTGCTCACTGTTTCTGGTGTCTGCTGTCTGGGGCGTTGCTGCTAGCTCGGAGAAATTCCAAGTTAATAGCATGTACTTTAGACAGTGCAATCACATGAAAACAGGTGCACAGCTGTGCCCCGGGCGAACAGCCCCAGGGACCCCCTGCTGTAATTAAACTAGCTTTCACAAATCCAAATATATTCAAAGAAGTCTCCTCATTCGATGATCTTTGTAAAACAAATGGATGCATTACTCAAGTTCACGACTGCAATTCTTTACATGTCCTTTCCTTGATTTATTTTACCTATGTCCATTTCTTTCTTTCAACAATTCCAAATATATTTCACACCATCCACAGTTCTTCAGGTCTATCATTTTTTGCCATTATGCTATTAACAGAGACAGTCATGACACATTGAGCGGCGTATTTTAACACATCGATAACCGGATTAAGTTGTCTTTCTGTCATTGTCCGCCTTTTGTATTATTTACAATGATTTGAGATTGAAGACAAACGTATTCAAATTTGTTAAAGTTTCCAAGACGAGGTGGATGAAACACGTGCCCCTCGAATTCTTGGTATGTTGGCTTAAAGCGGTTTAATTATACTCGTCTATAATGAAAAATGTATATATATATATATATATATTACCTACTGGCGGTCGCCAGTAGGTATATATAGTTAGGATTTTTTCTCTATGGGATTTTTGAAAATTCTACGTATAATAACTTTGGCGTTTGTGGACGGAATTGGCTGAAATTTTCAGGAAAATGGAACATTTTGTTTCTGAGCAGCCTCTGAAAATTTGGGGGGGTTTCGTCAAGGGGTGGCCGAGAAAAAAGGAGGGTCCCAAAACGTGTTTTTCCCATGTTAATTTCCATAGGGCGGTTGGCCTCACTTTTAGGCCGAACGGCTGAATGGATTTGCACGAAACTTGGCAAAATTGTAGGGACTGTTAGCCCGATGTGCCTTTGCTAGGTCTCAATATATGTGCTCCAGTGGATTTTGAGAAATTAACGTTCAAAAAATGATATATATCTGTAACAGCGGACCGGGCAGCGCTCCAGACGCGTACTTTTCGCGCAACGGAGCTTTGTGAAGCGAAGCTGATTGGTTCTCCGGCGTCTGTCAACATTCCAAACAGTCCGTAGCGGCCGCCATCTTGTCTCTCGGTAGGATCGAGAGACAAGAGGAGGCCAAAGCGAAGGGGCAAATGACCATAAGGG
The DNA here is from genome assembly GCF_964261635.1 of Lissotriton helveticus. Lineage (NCBI taxonomy): Eukaryota > Metazoa > Chordata > Amphibia > Caudata > Salamandridae > Lissotriton > Lissotriton helveticus. The sequence goes on along the minus strand of NC_136067.1, from coordinate 1,276,103,278 downwards.
GGAATAGTAGATCCTCGCTGACCCCCTAGGTTTGATGTGGAGGTTTTAAAAGGGTCCCGCGGGGCAAAAAAAAAAAATAATAATAATAATCGAACGGCTGAATGGATTTGCACGAAACTTGGCAAAATTGTAGGGACTGGTAGCCCGATGTGCCTTTGCTAGGTCTCAATATATGTGCTTCAGTGGATTTTGAGAAATTAACGTTCAAAAAAAGATATATATCTGTAACAGCGCTCCGCTTCGCGGAGATAAAATTATATCTGTATTACCTAGCTGTTGCTAACACCAGTTAGCGATGGCTAGTAGGAGATAGCGACCATCTTGGGCCCCACTTTGCATGTGAGTGATATTTATCACTAATGACATGCAAAGTGGGCATGCCAAGATGTTAGCGACTGGAAACAGTCGCTAACATCGCTATCTCCTATTATCAACTTTTGGAAATATTCGAGATAAGCGCGAATATCTCCAAAAAGTAACAGCTGCCCTGAGCAGTTCTTAGCCATGTTATCCAATGGGAGGTGGATAACATGGCTAAGAGCATTAGCTCGGTAATGCATGAATATCGCTGAGTTTTCAGCGATATTAATGCATTGCGGTCGTTTTTTATCGTATTTGCGATGAACCTTGATAATAGCAAGGTTTATCTGCGATAATTTCTGACGGTAAAAAAATCTTTGCAATGCATCGTTAGGGATAAATATCGCTTAACTTTGGTAATATGCCCCAACGTCTGTTAACGTTTGATTAGAAGGAAATCAGGAAGTGTTGAAAAACATTGTCTGCGCCATCTTGCCTTTTTTGAAATGCCACACTTTTGTCGTGCACGGCAGCCATTTTAGATGCCTTGACCAGACCCACTCTGTGCACGCTGTCGATCCTTAGCATGGCTCCCCACCCTCGCAAGCATCTCACCCAGGCAGTGGTCACCCCCGCTCTCTGTCTTATGCATGGGTAATAAACCTCCCCCATCTGCGCTGCTCTTCCCTGAGAATCACACCCTGTGCCCGCCCGACACCTCCCTTTCGCCCTATTCACTACCGCACCCTCTGACACTCCTTTTCCTCTGTGTCCGATTGTCCAGGCCGGTCCTAGGCTATCAGCTAGCCCTGCAGATGTAGTTTATGGCCACAGCTGTAAAGAATCACCCCTCTTCAAAGGAGTTATAGTAGATCAAGGCCCCCACCCGATGAGATCCGTCACAGCAGAAGCGTTGCTATTATCTGAAAACCATCCTGTATTGTGATTGGGGAGGGGACCGAGCGTGAAGCGGAAGATTCCAGGGATGACTCTTTGTACATCAAAGTTTTTACAATTATGTGTCACATTAAAAATATATAGCACTCCGACAAAGTAGTAAGATTATAAAACTTTATTAATTTATAAATATATACAAGAAAACAAAAATAGTAATAACATATAAACATTTTTAGGGAAAAACAACGAAGTAGCGGTCGGCTGTGCGAATAGTCCCAACGCAGCACAACGTCCAGATTTCCGGCGTGGGGCGTCGCGGGGGGTGGGTCATCAGTAGCAAACTGTTGTGCGAATAGTTCCAAGGCAGCAGAACGCGCCGAAATCTAGATGACACGAAAGTGATGTCTAGTAAGTTGCCACCCAGCAAATAACGGCGTGGGGCGTCGGGGGGGGTGGGTCATCAGTAGCAAACTGTTGTGCGAATAGTTCCAAGGCAGCAGAACGATGGCACCAAGGTGATGTCCAGTAAGTTGCCGCACTGGTTTTGGTATCCTACAATGCTGCTCCGAATAACGGCGTGGGGCGCCCCGGGGGAGGCGGCGTGAACGGGCCTCTCCAGGTGGAGTGTCATCTGTTGTAGTGGGGCGCCCCTTTACCGTTTCAGTTGCCATTGCGTCCGTTTTTGGTCCACTGTGTCAAAAGCCACAATTCAGCTGAGTTGCGCCCACTCTTGCGGTGCAGCGATAGGCGGCTGTCACAGGACTCTCAAAATGGCGGCAGGCTCTTTCCTTTTTGGGCCTGGTCCACTGAAATGGCACTGGGACACCTTGGAAATCGGACGCTTGTCTGCTAGGTCTTGGACCCCATTCTCGAAAGCGTCCCCTCCGCCTTGAGAATTCATCAAAAGTTTTGGTGGCCCCGACTCCTGCAGGCTTCTGGTAGGGAGCGGCTGCCATGATTGCTCGCGGAATGACCACGACGGAGCTACGAGATGGTGGTGCTCTCATGCTGACGCCAGTTTAGTCTGAAACATCCAGAAACAAGGTGGGGCTTTCATCGTTTGGGAAAAAAAAAAAGTTTTCATCCAATGAAAAGTGTTGTTTTTAGGTCATATGATCAAGCCTTCCATCATTAGGAAACCAAAAGTAAAATGAACCAATGAAAAGTTTTATAAACAAGTCACATGACCTGTTATGCGGCATAGGGTATAAAATGCGGAGAAAATACGTTGGCACGTGAGCCGGCGTCAGTAGCGGACCGATGTGCGAATAGGCCGAAGGCAATACAACGCTCCAAGATCCGGATGGCACCGAGGTGGTGTCCAGCAAGTTGCAGCACTGGTGTGGCCATCCTACAATGCTGAAAGTCGGCGTGGGGCGCCCCGTTGGCCTGTGAGTTTGCGTCAGTAGCGGACCGATGTGCGAATAGGCCGAAGGCAGCACAACGCGCCAAGATCCGGATGGCACCGAGGTTGTGTCTAGTAAGTTGCCGCACTGGTGTGGCCATCCAACAATGCTGAAAGTCGGCGTGGGGCGCCCCGTTGGCCTGTGAGATGGCGTCAGTAGCGGACCGATGTGCGAATAGGCCGAAGGCAGCACAACGCGCCAAGATCCGGATGGCACCGAGGTGGTGTCTAGTAAGTTGTCGCACTTCTGTGGCCATCCTACAATGTTGAAAGTCGGCGTGGGGCGCCCCGTTGGCCTGTGAGATGGCGTCAGTAGCGGACCGATGTGCGAATGGGGCCAAAGGCAGCGCAACAATATTTTCTGACTGACACCACAAGGCGCTGAGATGCCAAGATCCGGATGGCACCGAGGTGATGTCTAAGTTGCGGACTGATGTGCGAATGGGGCCAAAGGCAGCGTAACAATATTTTTTGTATGGAAGATACCACTAGGCGTTGAGATGCCAAGATTCGGATGGCACCGAGGTGATGTCTAGCAAGTTGCTGTACTGGTGTGGTCATCCTACAATGCTGAAACTCGGCGTGGGTCGCCCCATTAGCCTGTGAGATGGCGTCAGTAGCGGACCGATGTGCGAATAGGCCGAAGGCAGCACAACGCGCCAAGATCCGGATGTCACCGTGGTGGTTTCATAGTTGAGAGGCACTTCATCTGCAGTGGGGCGCCGAGATCCGGATGGCACCGAGGTGATGTCTAGCAAGTTGCTGTACTGGTGTGGTCATCCTACAATGCTGAAACTCGGCGTGGGTCGCCCCATTAGCCTGTGAGATGGCTGTTCTTTGGATTTGGGCCTGGTCCACTAAAATGGCCCTGGGACACCTTAGAACTCGGACGCTCGATTTTTTTTTCCTTTCCTGTACATGCAAAAAAAGGTAAATGCCCGGTACGTTACACGCTTCATCTGCCACGATGAACTCTCCAGAGGAACCGAAAAAAAATATAGTTGTGGTAACTATACCATGCATCGTCATATGGAGAGGTGGCACCAATTAATTATAGTGCTGCATAAAAGAGAGATTTGGAGGAGAACCCCTGACCTGCTAGTATATTCATCAAAGAAGTGGCACTGAGAGCTTCAGAGGCAAGGGAAGCGGTCCCAAATATTTAGAAGAACTTTGGAAAGATTAAAATGACATGTTTAGATTGTGGCAAATTAATTTCATGTGGACAGATGAGTGTTACTCTAATAAATACAGCATATGAACATCATCATAGTCGATGGTTGGTAGAGACATTTTGACTATATCCTGGACCTGCCCGTCCTCGCCCAAAATGGCGCCGGAATAAATGGGACTCGTAACTCCTTGTTGTGTACTGGTTGCAGAACCTTGAAATCACGAGATACGTATGCAGTTTTGAAGCACATGGCGGGCGGGGACGAGAATTGATTGAATATTTCGACATCCCTATTGATATTAAGTTCTGATGTGTTATTGATTACTGTACTGTTGAAAGTTCGAATTAACGTCACCCATGGTACTTGCTCGCAAATGTATATCTAGATAATTTTATTGTAACTGGCCCTGTCGTATTTTAATTATAAAATGTACGTCCACCGATTCCGTAACTGTTAGACACCTTAGTTCTTGCAACCTAATGGCCCGCCCGTTACGTTCCTCTACAGTGTAAATGTCTATTCATCATATACGATTACAGTTTGCTCTGTGGCAGGCCCACGTGGTTATAGGCTCGTATTTGTATAATGAAATTTTCACAATAAAGGTTTTTAAAAGAAAACATGGTAGTAGTATATACATTGGTAACGTTTTTAATAATAGTGACTGTTTTAGAATCATTAAAAGGCAAGTGAAATAAAGCAGACCAATTACATGAAGGGTAAAAGGTATAATACGAAGGAACGCAGTAAAGATAAATGGTCAAGGGCTGTTGTGTTTTCTATTCCTGCAACATAAAGTGATCGATAAGAATCTCATATTCAGGCGTATCGGCGACTAAGACAGCAGGTCGACCCTCTTTTGCTCAACGGCTCCGTCATGGGACGAAGAAACGCTCTTTTTCTCGAAAAAAGAATATATTTTACTTGCAGGACAGTTGTAAAATTTCCGGGAAAGTACATTAGCCTGGAACATTATAACATATATTTAAGAAAAAATAATGTTCGGAAGTAATGAAAAGCGTAATTTTTAGGTCATATGACCAAGCCTTTCATCATTACAATAAGAAAAGTAAAATGAACCAATGAAAAGTTTTATTAACAAGTCACATGATTTGTTATGCTTACGTTACGCGCTGCGCGCCCCGGATGACTTCCGGATGCGCTAACGCGGCGCGTCATATGACGCATTACGCGACAACGCAGGTACAGAATATAGTCAAAATGTCTCCACCAACCAGCGGTCGGAACACAACCCCTTTCAGCAGGCTAAATAGTTCTGTTAAATGACAACAGAAGGGACAGGCAACAAGAACCATCAGTCAAAGAGGGGAGGGCTAGTTCTTCTCTACCGGGTTACATTGGGGCGCTACCGGAACTGATCGAATTGGTAGTCTACAGTGTTTCTGGATGTTTCAGACTGAAGCTGGGGTTAGCATGAGAGCAGCACCATTTCGTAGCTCCGTCGTGGTCATTCCGCAACCAATCATGGCAGCCGTTCTTTATCGTTATTTTGGGCGGGGTGGGTGGCGGAGCCGAGCTGTTTTGCAGCCATCATTGTGTGGAGTTCAGTTCATCTCACTAGTTTTGTATTTGTCATGAGGGGTTGTTCCTAATGTTTCTATTTTAGCGAGGTCAAAAAGAGATCCCATTAGTGGCCTACTGATTTTGCTCGATTCCTTTTCTTTTTTTTTACACGATTTTTCGTTATCTGCAAAGACTAAACAGAGTATTGCGACTCTGTGTTTGTTTGTAAATAGAGAATGAACCAAAGAGAACTAATTCTAAAACAGTAAATACTTGGATAACAATCAATCAAATGGAGAGAGAAGCAGGCACGACGGATTACAACGGGGGCAAAGGCCTGCGTTAACTACCTTTCACTATCTGCAAAGAGAGAGTACTCCTAATAGAAATGAGGGGGGGGGGCACCATTCAAAGCAGATCAGTGTGCATAAACACGAAAATGTTTTCACTTACCACGTACTTGACATTCGACAGCTTATGATATTTGCTATTAAAAAACCATTGAAATTCACTGAAAAAACCATAGGTTTTAGACCATATATAGTTAGGAATTAGCATTTACAAAACCTTGAAAATTCACTGAAAAAACCATAGGTTATAGACCATATATAGTTAGGAATTAGCATTTAAAAAACCTTATTTTACTCACACAAAACCATTGAAATTCCATATATAGTTAGTTGCACTAACTATATATCGCGCACCCGCAATCCACTGCTGATCATGTCACATATTACATCATTCATGACATGGTCAGTGACATCACTGATGACATCACTGATGACATCTCAAATGACATCACTGATGACATCACTGATGACATCTCATTTGACATCATTCTTGTGCTAATACGATAAACCTCTTCAGACTCTAATATAACCTTAGATACACTCAGTGTATACAGACACTCACACACTGCCACTCATCCATGGAGTTACTCACACACCCAGTCAGTCATGCAAAGAAACAATCTCACCTCCATTTCTTCAACTATACAGTTAAACACACCTTACTTATTGAAACATATACTAACACATATTTACTCTCTTATACAATCCCTGATACAAGTTCACAATGATCGATACAACCACTCACTCATTCAGTGGCTCTCATGCACAGTTATTTATATATGCCAACTCTCACATGTACTGTGTTTTACATATGTACTTACTATGACATGTAGCATTGAGATATCCATTCACTCATCAATACACTCATGCACACAGTCAACTGCCCATGTAGTTGTTTCCACATGCACTCTTGAACTCATACACCTAGTGAATAAACTGCTCACACATCTATGCATAGAGTCACACACCTTCCAGCCACCCCCACACAAACTCAATCTCCCATAGAAATACTTGGGCAACCAATTAATAACACATATAGCCTCTCGTATAGCTAATGATCAACACATGCAGCAGTTTACAGAACAACAGACATAATGATGCACAAATTAAGACAGTTTAGTCACTAACCCATGCATTCAGTGAGACACATTTAATCACTCACTCATACAGTCAGTCACGCACCTACTAAATCCTTCATCCAGACACTTATACATCCACTCATTCTTCAATATGTAAGACATATTTTAACTTTACAGAAACATACAGTCACTGGATGTTGTCATCAGTGATGTCATCAGTGATGTCATTTGAGATGTCATCAGTGATGTCATCAGTGATGTCACTGACCATGTCATGAATGATGTAATATGTGACATGATCAGCAGTGGATTGCGGGTGCGCGATATATAGTTAGTGCAACTAACTATATATGGAATTTCAATGGTTTTGTGTGAGTAAAATAAGGTTTTTTAAATGCTAATTCCTAACTATATATGGTCTATAACCTATGGTTTTTTCAGTGAATTTTCAAGGTTTTGTAAATGCTAATTCCTAACTATATATGGTCTATAACCTATGGTTTTTTCAGTGAATATATATATATATATATATATATAGTTATATATATATATATGTATATATATATATATATATATATATATATATATATATATATATATATATATATATATATATATATTATATAGGGAGACCTGCACAAAAACAATCATTAATGGCATTGTTCTCTTTCTATGCGGTCTGCAGAATGCAGCACGCACAGAAAAAGGAAAAAACAAGGAGAAATAATAGTATTTCTCCTTGTTGTGCCATTCCTATGCTCCCCCTGGAGAGGTGTGGGATTCTGACACATTCCCTGTTTTGCAAATGTTGTAAATCTGGGAATGTCCACAACAACAAAATGCTACAGCACCCCACACAATGTAATTTGCACAATGACATTAAATACAGTGTTATAAAGAAATACTGCAGTAGGACTTGAGATTCTTTTCTTGCTTTTATTTGTGTTCTTCCAGTTTAAAAAGCGGAGAAGAAACGTAGCCAACGCGTTTCGTCCGTAGGACTTCTTCAGGGCAAAAGAGTATATATCATTTCCTATGTACCACGGTGGTCGAGGGTGACGGCATACTTGGACGGCAGACGCGGCTCGTGCTTAAAACCTGATGGTTTGTGGACAATGAATATATGTGTCCTCCGTGACCTCATAATCAGGAAACAAGAAAGGATTTGATTGCTATCCTTCCAAACAAGGCAATACTTGCCCTTTATATATTTTTGGTTATTCGGAATATTAAGGAACTACAATCAAACGTGATTCTATGCCACAGCTACAAATAATAAGGCCATACATGATATTCACAGTCGCATCTGAAAACTTTGAACTTAACAGAATCTGAAAGAAAATTCCGGAAATAAATACATAGGAAATTATATATACTCTTTTGCCCTTAAGAAGTCCTACGGACGAAACGCGTTGGCTACGTTTCTTCTCTGCTTTTTAAACTGGAAGAACACAAATAAAAGCAACAAAAGAATCTCAAGTCCTACTGCAGTATTTCTTTATAACACTGTATTTAATGTCATTGTGCAAATTACATTGTGTGGGGTGCTGTAGCATTTTGTTGTTGTGAATTTGTCAGGAAGTCTAGGGGTATTTGACTTCAGGCTAAATAGCACCCACAATTAATACCACTAACCAAATTACATAGGATAAAGTGAAGATTCCTTGGTCCGATACCCCTTTCTAGTGTTTTACAAAATCTGGGAATGTGTCATGTTCCAGGGATGTTGCTTCGGAACAACCACAGCAACGCCCATGGGACGCCCCTTTCATGCAGAGTAATGCATGAAAGGGTCCCATATTTACAAGGCCATGAAAAGTCATGCAAGGTGACTTTACGTGGCCTTCACAGCCTTGTAAATATGGGCAGGCGCACTGCGCCGCCGCTGCATCAAAAAAAGTGATGCACTGGGGGCGCAGTGGCCTTGTAAATAAGCCATATAACATTTGGGGATACATTGACGACCACAAAAGAAAAGAAAATAAATAAATAATTTTCCCTTGTCGTATTCAGTTGATATCCCCCCACCCGGCCCCACGGCTCTTACCTGCACACTGCACAGGCCGCGGCTGGGAATTTCGTTTGCAAACTCCCAAATGGTGGTATGGGGATCTACAGGGAACCACAGAACTCCATCACTCATTCACATTCACTTAATGCAATTTGATTTTTTTCATTTAGGTTCTTCATGTAGTAATTCATGATTCTGCAGTCAGGGTGGAAAAATTGTATCTGAAGTCTGCGCATGAGCCCCTTCTACAAATAATAGGAAAACATAGCACGCATCACACTGCTGTGAAAGTTATATTCAATTATACTTCAAATATATGGATAAGTTGCAAACACATTTTTTTTTTAACTAAAGGGTCCCTCCATAAAACACTTATTGCGCCAGATCTCTAACCAATCTTGTACTTTTTATCTCACAAATCAGTGGCAACTCCAGAACAAGGGACTTATCAATCTGTTTTTATGAGCATCTCATTCTCATTTGAAATTAACATAGTTAACAATGCGATAAAACCATGCATCTAACACATGGTGATCCTCAATAAAATTCTAGCTTTGATCTCAGACAAAGACAGGATAGAGACATTGAAAGACATGGGCAAAGTGGGCATTACCTAGGGCCCCACCTTCCAAGGCCCCCCCTGGGAAAATGAACTTTCTCTCGATTTAACCTATTTTTCTATTGTATTTCTCTATCTAAACCTTTCTCCACCTCTCTACGTACCTCTACTTCTGTCATCTTAAGGATTTTTGGGGTCCCTGGCAAGATATGTTACACCTTTTTTGTGTGATCCTGTTTAAGTTTTAACGTATGGTTTTGTATTTTTTAGCATCATGTGAGTTTGAATTAGCAAGAAATGGGTATTGTAATTTAAAGTTCCGTTCCTGGGCCACCAAAAAGTGTCTTGGCGGGGTCCCCAAAATCCTTGAGGTGACACGGTGACAGGACTTTGTTAGCTGTGCATTAATAAACTGCAAACTGTGGTCTCAATTCATGCACACCCAATGCCTTTGCCCCTGAGCTGCTGTCACAGGAGATGAGCTTGCTTGTCCAGCCCTCTGCTTCAAGCTAGAATAATTCCTTTCGTGCCTGCAACCTCTGTCCATGCCTCCAAATCACATTTGCCCAGCCTCACCTTGTAAAACTACCTGCCTCAGCTGATCCACAACTAGCCATCTTTGACTGGTGCATACCGTTGACGATCCTCCTGGGACATGCCTGCCTCGTCCCTCATCCCTTTTGTGCCTCTGGGTTCGATATTCTAGCATAGTTATATTTTGAACATTGAAGCTTTACCTCTACATATAGTCTATTATATACCTGCTAACACTCAGGTTCTCTCTCTTGTCCCTGTCCCCATTCATCGGGTCTAATGCGAATTTTCATGATTGTCATGTGGGATTTGCAGTGAGTTTGGTGTAGTGTGGAGACCACCATTGCTTTATTTAGACCTGGATCTCCAAGTCAGTGTGTGTTTATTCAGAGAGAAAACAGAGCACTCAAATGTCGCTAAATAAAAAAATAAAAAAAATTGTCAACAAGAAAGTAATACAAAATCTCCATACTCGTCTCAGATTTTCGAAACAACATGTTTATGTAATGAACTTCAGACAATCCTTTCAGAATCGCAAACCCAGAATGTAACTCTAACAAGATTCCTCATTTTCAAGCCTTTTCTGATGCCCTTGCAGATTATCATGTCAATATGTGTATGTCCCAGAAACCGGTCCCAGGATGCTTGTTTCCGGTCCAGGGAAGACATGGCTTGGCAGGTCGGGCTGGACTGTTCCCATGAGGCACAGGGTCAGACTGATTTGTCTGAACTGGGGTGGTGGAGTGAGCTAAAGAATGATGATGGTTAAACCCAGATCAGTTGACTGGGGGTGAGTGCTTGCAATGTTTAACACTCCGTCCATCATCCCCTTTGGTATCTCTATATGTGTAAGTATGCGCCATTTCTATAATGCAAATCCAGCCAAAAGGTAGCACGGTGCAGTATATGGTCAAAGTCAAACATAAAGTCAAAGAGTGTTAGGAGAGGTAGCAAGTTTGTGTACTGTTAATGTATTGTGATGTAGTGTTCATTGAAGAGGTGAGTCTTCTACTCTTTCCTAAATTGGAGCTGAGTAGTGGCAGTTCTGATGGATCTGGGGATGTTGGTCTAGATGCTGGGTGCATAGATGGAAAAGATCTTCTGCTTTCCCTTTTTTACACTTCTTAGTCTGTAGTCTGAAGGAATTCCGGCTGCTGGTGTGTCACAAACCACCAGATCTAGTAAGCTTGTCTACTAGATAGGCGGGCCGCTAGGTGTCATGGCTTTGCAAATGATGTAACTGGTTTTGAAGATGGTGAGGTCTGGCAAGGAGTGCTGAAAGATTTTCAACAGGATGGGGAAGATTGACTATATTTCTTCAGGCTCTCTATCAAATGTGGTTCGGCATTTAGATTGTCCTTAATGGGGTCGGTGTGGAATGTGAGCGGCCATAGAGCAGGGCATTACCTCCAACCAGATGAGAGAATACGAGAGTATAAACGGCAGTTCTGAAGTTGCTTTCTGGAAATGTTGCTTTTACTTTATGTAGAAGAGAGAGCTGGTCCATGCTACATTTATGTTTTGGCATTGTATTTGATAGAGCGCTATTGTGCTCTCCAATTTTAGGAGTGCATTATAATCACAAGCAGTTTGCACCTGCATATATAATTTTATTGTGTTAACATTTGGGGCCAGATATAGGTAATTCTATTTTACCGATTCGGTAAATACCGATTTTTGCAAGGGTGCAGGGGGTGTCACTTTGACACCCTCTAGCACCCCGAATACAGGCATGTGTGCCATGTGGCACACAGACATGCCCTAAGGGCATGTCTGTCTGTCACATGGCATAGGTGTGCATGCACACATGTGCATGCACACCTGGATTCGGTATTTTACCACCCAATTGAATTGGGTGGTAAAATACCGAATCGGTAAGGCCTTTGGGACTCAGAAGAGTCCCACCTACATTTGGATTTACCGAATCGGTAAAATTACCGATTCGGTATTTTACAGAATCGGTAAATTTACCGATTCGGTAAATTTACCGAGTCTGTAAAATAAATGCACCTACATGCCAATTCTTAAATACCGGTCGGTAACGGCCGAAATCGGCCGTTACCGACCGGTATTTAGGCTCCTACATCTGGCCCTTGGTTACTAGAATGTGAATTGTAATAACGTATAAAGTGATATGATAGAGGGATTTTGTACAACGTGGAGAAATTAACATTGTAATTGTGTTCTAAATGCTCGTTTTACTAATGACTAATGAGGATCTGGTCTACTGATATGTAATGCACTGATTTAAATGTGCCTAATAATAATTTTCATGAATATGCGTGTCTAATGACGTTTAATAGTGGTTCTTATGTTAGCCGATGTGCATTAAGAGTCTTTTTCTTTCTCACATTTCTGTTGCAGGTTGAGAAATTCATCGTTGTTAGAATAACACTTTTGATTTAGGAGTTAAGCTTAGGAAGGAGAAGATATATTTGAATGAATAGTGCTGATAATGTGAGGCGGTGTTCTTTCTCATTGGAGAACATCTGGGAATCAAGGTCATCGAGCCAGAGGTTGGGAGGATCGAAGCCTTTCGGAAAGTTACTCTCGAGGAGGTGTCTAGCTGGATGGGGCCATTGTGTGATGCAAGAGTGGATGTGTCCTGAGATTTTGGTGTTGGAATTAGGTACAGTGCCCCGGGGATTGAGTTAGGAGAAGAGATTTGATTGAAGGAGAAGAAGGAGCATCTTACAACGAGCTCTGTAGCTTTATGCCATTTGACCTGTTCAACGGGAGTGAACTTCTTAGGAAGTCTTCACGCGCTGACACCATTTCCTGTACTTGCCTGTGGAAATGCTAAATAGGGATGTCACATCATTGGTAGTGTAGGGACAGACTAATGCTTTTTACTTACGAACCTCCAATGAAGAAGACTCTTGATGTCGGCGTAGTTATTTTCTGCGTCTTTATCATTCTCTGTATGCTTTATCGTCTGAACTTCGCATGCAGGTTTGGCTTTGTATTAGTCCCAATGTACTTTTATACCCTCGTATTGGGGCGTTTATATGTATAATTGTTCGTGGCTATGTAATAAACTTAGAACCTGGAATCACTGATTCTTCAGAGTCTTGATTTATTGAGACTGTGAAATCTAATTGAATATGATATTTCTCCCTTCCACACTTTTAAGCAGGAACCAAAGGTCCGTTGCCCAGGGGTTCCTAAGTAAATCTAGAAAATGGAACTAGGCCCTATCATGTTTCTTGAGGGTCAGTTTAGTGTCCAGGGTGAAGGAAGTTGTTTGGCATTCAGTGAACGTTGGGGCTTTACGTCGTCAAGGTTCATGTCATTGGGCAAGGTTCATACAGTTTCTTGCACGTTGTTCTTGGCAAATAACAGAAATTCATTCTCCGTTGGGTTGAGCTTCAGGTAGGCGCTGGACATCCAGGTCTGGATGTTGAGCTGGTGGTGTTTGATGCTTTGGCTGTCTCAAGCAGAGGAGACATTCAAGTAGACCTGTGTGTCATTAGCATAATGGTTAATCTCAGTGCTGTTATCTGTGAGTAGAGCACCACGCTGCTCCCCGTAGAGATCACAAAACAGTAAGGCATCCTGGGGACTCCACAGGTGATAGGGAATTTTTAGAACCTGAAAGTGCCCAGGTAACCAAACTGGTGTCGGATAGAAAGTTATGAGGAGAATCAGTGAAGGATGTTGCCTGTGAACCCAATTCAAGACTCCAGGGTGCACATGAGAGTGGGATGGTTGACTGTATCAAAAACAGCAGAGAGGGACAGCAATATCAGGAGGCAGTGGTCATCTTTATTTGTGGTTAGGAGAGCATTATCTAAGTTGTGTAAAGTAGCTGTTTCCATGCTTCGCTATTTGAGGCGTTCTGTTGTCCCTGTGGAGCAGTTGGCAGCGGAAGGCTTTGGGGACTTATACACTCGGCTTACTACAACTTGTGGGGAACGTTGGCAGCGAGGAGACGCGGCGGCTCCAGTGCAGGACTCCCAAGTCCCAGGAGCACTTGGGCTACACACCTGGTCCTCGTCCGGAGTAACGCCCACCTCCCATCAACTTGCCATCAATTATTCGACGTATGGATGCAGCCAATGTAATTATTGTTGACCATAGAGATAACCATTTTTTTTACATAGAGTCATGTATTTCTCACCGTTCATTCAATCAATATTTACATGTTTATTTCCTTTATTTACCAGGGCACTTGCCATTGAAACTGTGAGGTATTCTTGTATCTATTCATTTACGGTGGTGTACATTCTCTAATGGTTCATGTACATCTCCATTGGTCACTTACAATGAGAATGTTTACTTATCTGAGAATTTTTTTGAATATTTAGTTTGTCTACTATATACGACTTTTTAAGATCTCAGTTAAATGCTATATACCACTTCAAGATGGCTGCCATGTAATATACCGTTTGGTCCTTCTTTGATGTTCATACATAACTTTATTAATGTGGTTTGGTCTCTGACACTTCTACATGTGAACAAGCTGCAAGGCGAAACGCGTTGTGTGGAATAAACCTGTGTTCCATTGAATCGTGTTTTTGGACTCATTTCCTGAGAGCGTACTAACGATGTTTGGTAAAGGAAATTGAATATATATAAATGTATATATATATGTATATAGGGAGACCTGCACAAAAACAATCATTAATGGCATTGTTCTCTTACTATGCGGTCTGCAGAATGTAGCACGCACAGAAAAAGGAAAAAACAAGGAGAAAAAAAAGTATTTCTCCTTGTTGCGTCAGTCCTATGCCTCCCCTGGGGAGGTGTGGGATTCTGACACATTCCCTGTTTTGCAAATGTTGTAAATCTGGGAAAGTGTCAAGTTCCAGGGATGTTGCATTGGAACAACCACAGCAACACCCATGGGACGCCCCTTTCATGCGTAGTAATGCATGAAAGGGGCCCATATTTACAAGGCCATGAAAAGTCATGCAGGGTGACTTTACGTGGCCTTCACGGCCTTGTAAATATGGGCAGGCTCACTGCGCCACCACTGCGTCAAAAAAAGTGATGCACTGGGGGCGCAGTGGCCTTGTAAATAAGCCATATAACATTTGGGGATACATTGACGACCACAAAAGAAAAGAAAATAAATAACTAATTTTCCCTTCTCGTCATCAGTTGATATCCCCCCACCCGGCCCCACGGCTCTTACCTGCACACTGCACAGGCCGCGGCTGGTTATTTCGTTTGCAAATTCCCAAATGGTGGTATGGGGATCTACAGGGAACCACAGAACTCCATCACTCATTCACATTCACTTAATGCAATTTGATTTTTTTCATTTAGGTTCTTCATGTAGTAATTCATGATTCTGCAGTCAGGGTGGAAAAATTGTATCTGAAGTCTGCGCATGAGCCCCTTCTACAAATAATAGGAAAACATAGCAGGCATCACACTGCTGTGAAAGTTATATTCAATTATACTTCAAATATATGGATAAGTTGCAAACACATTTTTTTTTTAACTAAAGGGTCCCTCCATAAAACACTTATTGCGCCAGATCTCTAACCAATCTTGTACTTTTTATCTCACAAATCAGTGGCAACTCCAGAACAAGGGACTTATCAATCTGTTTTTATGAGCATCTCATTCTCATTTGAAATTAACATAGTTAACAATGCGATAAAACCATGCATCTAACACATGGTGATCCTCAATAAAATTCTAGCTTTGATCTCAGACAAAGACAGGATAGAGACATTGAAAGACATGGGCAAAGTGGGCATTACCTAGGGCCCCACCTTCCAAGGCCCCCCCTGGGAAAATGAACTTTCTCTCGATTTAACCTATTTTTCTATTGTATTTCTCTATCTAAACCTTTCTCCACCTCTCTACGTACCTCTACTTCTGTCATCTTAAGGATTTTTGGGGTCCCTGGCAAAATATGTTACACCTTTTTTGTGTGATCCTGTTTAAGTTTTAACGTATGATTTTGTATTTTTTAGCATCATGTGAGTTTGAATTAGCAAGAAATGGGTATTGTAATTTAAAGTTCCGTTCCTGGGCCACCAAAAAGTGTCTTGGCGGGGTCCCCAAAATCCTTGAGGTGACACGGTGACAGGACTTTGTTAGCTGTGCATTAATAAACTGCAAACTGTGGTCTCAATTCATGCACACCCAATGCCTTTGCCCCTGAGCTGCTGTCACAGGAGATGAGCTTGCTTGTCCAGCCCTCTGCTTCAAGCTAGAATAATTCCTTTCGTGTCTGCAACCTCTGTCCATGCCTCCAAATCACATTTGCCCAGCCTCACCTTGTAAAACTACCTGCCTCAGCTGATCCACAACTAGCCATCTTTGACTGGTGCATACCGTTGACGATCCTCCTGGGACATGCCTGCCTCGTCCCTCATCCCTTTTGTGCCTCTGGGTTCGATATTCTAGCATAGTTATATTTTGAACATTGAAGCTTTACCTCTACATATAGTCTATTATATACCTGCTAACACTCAGGTTCTCTCTCTTGTCCCTGTCCCCATTCATCGGGTCTAATGCGAATTTTCATGATTGTCATGTGGGATTTGCAGTGAGTTTGGTGTAGTGTGGAGACCACCATTGCTTTATTTAGACCTGGATCTCCAAGTCAGTGTGTGTTTATTCAGAGAGAAAACAGAGCACTCAAATGTCGCTAAATAAAAAAATAAAAAAAATTGTCAACAAGAAAGTAATACAAAATCTCCATACTCGTCTCAGATTTTCGAAACAACATGTTTATGTAATGAACTTCAGACAATCCTTTCAGAATCGCAAACCCAGAATGTAACTCTAACAAGATTCCTCATTTTCAAGTCTTTTCTGATGCCCTTGCAGATTATCATGTCAATATGTGTATGTCCCAGAAACCGGTCCCAGGATGCTTGTTTCCGGTCCAGGGAAGACATGGCTTGGCAGTTCGGGCTGGACTGTTCCCATGAGGCACAGGGTCAGACTGATTTGCATATGGCCATGTCTGAACTGGGGTGGTGGAGTGAGCTAAAGAATGATGATGGTTAAACCCAGATCAGTTGACTGGGGGTGAGTGCTTGCAATGTTTAACACTCCGTCCATTATCCCCTTTGGTATCTCTATATGTGTAAGTATGCGCCATTTCTATAACGCAAATCCAGCCAAAAGGTGGTGCAGTATATGGTCAAAGTCAAACATAAAGTCAATGAGTGTTAGGAGAGGTAGCAACTTTGTGTGCTGTTAATGTATTGTGATGTAGTGTACATTGAAGAGGTGAGTCTTCAACTCTTTCCTAAATTGGAGCAGCGTAGTGGCAGTTCTGATGGATCTGGGGATGTTGGTCTATGTGCTGGGTGCATAGATGGAAAAGATCTTCTGTTTTCCCTTTTTTACACTTCTTAGTCTGCAGTCTGAAGGAATCCTGGATGCTGGTGTGTCACAAAACACCAGAGATAGTAAGCTTGTCTGCAAGATAGGCAGGCAGCTAGTTGTAATGGCTTTCCGAATGATGTGGCTGGTATTGAAGATGGTGAAGTCTGGCAAGGAGTGCTAAAAGATTTTCAACAGGATGGGGATGATTTGACCATATTTCTTCGGGCTCTCTATCAGATGTGGTTCAGCATTTAGATTGTCCTTAATGGGGTCAGTGTGGAATGTGAGCGGCCATAGAGCAGGGCATTACCTCCAACCAGATGAGAGAATACGAGAGTATAAACGGCAGTTCTGAAGTTGCTTTCTGGAAATGTTGCTTTTACTTTATGTAGAAGAGAGAGCTGGTCCATGCTACATTTATGTTTTGGCATTGTATTTGATAGAGCACTATTGTGCTCTCCAATTGTAGGAGTGCATTATAATCACAAGCAGTTTGCACCTGCATATATAATTTTATTGTGTTAACATTTGGTTACTAGAATGTGAATTGTAATAACGTATAAAGTGATGTGATAGAGGGATTTTGTACAACGTGGAGAAATTAACATTGTAATTGTGTTCTAAATGCTCGTTTACTAGTGACTAATGAGGATCTGGTCTACTGATATGTAATGCACTGATTTAAATGTGCCTAATAATAATGTTCATGTATATGCATGTCTAATGATGTTTAATAGTGGTTCTTATGTTAGCCGATGTGCATTAAGAGTCTTTTTCGTTCTCACATTTCTGTTGCAGGTTGAGAAATTCATCGTTGTTAGAATAACGCTTTTGATTTAGGAGCTAAGCTTAGGAAGGAGAAGATACATTTGAATGAATAGTGCTGATAATGTGAGGCGGTGCTCTTTCTCACTGGAGAACATCTGGGAATCAAGGTCATCGAGCCAGAGGCTGGGAGGATCGAAGCCTTTCGGAAAGTTACCCTTGAGGAGCTGTCCAGCTGGATGGGGTGATTGTGTGATGCAAGAGTGGATGTGTCCTCGGATTTTGGTGTTGGAATTAGGGACAGTGCCCCGGGGATTGAGTTAGGAGAAGAGATTTGATTGAAGGAGAAGAAGGAGCATCTTACAACGAGCTCTGTAGCTTTATGCCATTTGACCTGTTCAACGTGACTGAACTTCTTAGGAAGTCTTCACGCGCTGACACCATTTCCTGTACTTGCCTGTGGAAATGCTAAGTAGGGATGTCACATCATTGGTAGTGTAGGGACAGACTAATGCTTTTTACTTACGAACCTCCAATGAAGAAGACTCTTGATGTCGGCGTAGTTATTTTCTGCGTCCTTATCATTCTCTGTATGCTTTATCGTCTGAACATCGCACGCAGGTTTGGCTTTGTATTAGTGCCAATGTACTTTTATACCCTAGTATTGGGGTGTTTATATGTCCAATTGTTCTTGGCTATGTAATAAACTTAGAACCTGGAGTCACTCATTCTTCAGAGTCTTGATTTATTGAGACTGTGAAATCTAATTGAATATTATATTTCTCCCTTCCACACTTTTAAGCAGGAACCAAAGGTCCGTTGCCTAGGGGTTCCTAAGTAAATCTAGAACATGGAACTAGGCCCTATCATGTTTCTTGAGGGTCAGTTTAGTGTCCAGGGTGAAGGAAGTTGTTTGGCATTCAGTGAACGTTGGGGCTTTACGTCGTCAAGGTTCATGTCATTGGGCAAGGTTCATACAGCTTCTTGCACGTTGTTCTTGGCAAATAACAGGAATTCAGTCTTGGTTGGGTTGAGCTTCAGGTAGGCACTGGACATCCAGGTCTGGATGTTGAGCTGGTGGTGTTTGATGCTTTGGCTGTCTCAAGCAGAGGAGACATTCAAGTAGACCTGTGTGTCATTAGCATAATGGTTAATCTCAGTGCTGTTATCTGTGAGTAGAGCACCACGCTGCTCCCCGTAGAGATCACAAAACAGTAAGGCATCCTGGGGACTCCACAGGTGATAGGGAATTTTTAGAACCTGAAGGTGCCCAGGTAAACAAACTGGTGTCGGATAGAAAGTTATGAGGAGAATCAGTGAAGGATGTTGCCTGTGAACCCAATTCAAGACTCCAGGGTGCACATGAGAGTGGGATGGTTGACTGTATCAAAAAGAGCAGAGAGGGACAGCAATATCAGGAGGCAGTGGTCATCTTTACTTGTGGTTAGGAGAGCATTATCTAAGTTGTGTAGAGTAGCTGTTTCCATGCTTCGCTATTTGAGGCGTTCTGTTGTCCCTGTGGAGCGGTTGGCAGCGGAAGGCTTTGGGGACTTATACACTCGGCTTACTACAACTTGTGGGGAACGTTGGCAGCGAGGAGACACGGCGGCTCCAGTGCAGGACTCCAAGTCCCAGGAGCACTTGGGCTACACACCTGGTCCTCGTCCGAAGTAACGCCCACCTCCCATCAACACCTTAAAGATTCCCACTTGTGCCGCTGCGCGGGAGCGTGCGGGAGCGTCCCGGGAGAAGCCCGGGACAAGGGCGGGACCGTCTGCGGCCGTCCGAGGCTGGTGGAGGCTGGGCTGGGCCACCCCCCATTCGCCCAGAGTCTCGAGCAGTGAGACATTTATGCATTTTACTCATTAGCTTTTATTGGTTTTCAGTATCACTGTTGTCTGGGGTTTGGGAAATCACATTGTTTTACTCTCTTTGTATTGTATTGTATTGTATTAGTGACTTATATAGCGCAAAACTGTCACCCTACGGGTATCCTGGCGCTTGGATCAGAGAGGGGCCTGAAAAAGGAGAAATCAGAGTCTGCTGTTTAAAAGATATGTTTAAAGCCCATTGCTTGGGAAGAGCCAGGTTTTCAGGCTCTTCCTAAAGCCAATCAACGAGCTAGCCCGTCTAAGCATTAGTGGCAATTCATCCTATATACGGGAGGCCATCCCTCCAAAGGCTCTACCACCTTTCTGAGACCCCTTAAATCTGGTGGTAGTTATCAAGCTGGAGTGAGAAGACCGGAGCTGCCTACTAGGATTATACCAGGTGAATATTTTCTGTAGAGGAACTGGGCCCTGACCATGTACTGCCTTATATACAATGCAGAGGGATTTAAAGCGGATTCTCTCCCTGATGGGCAACCAATGAAGATCTCTTAGGGCCAGCTTCGTAGAGGATCTACGTTGTCTATTTAGGGCCAGTTTTGCTGCCATCGATTGAACTCTCTGCAACCCCTGTACAATATATTGTGGTGCTCCCAAGTACAGGGAGTTGCAGTAGTACAATCTACTCAATATTATACTCCTCACTATAAGGGGGTGAGTGTCTTCTGGGAGTAGGGGAAGGATTTTCCGTAAAGTGCGTAGCAAGGAGAGGCAGGTGCTGGCAGTTTTATTGGCCTGTGTATCCATTTGGGGGTTTTCGTCTACCATAACTCCCAGATTGCGCACCACTTTAGCCGAGGCCAAAGCGTCACCCTCAGGAGTGAGCTTAAACTGCAACGGTAAGTGGCGTGACATTCTCGTGGCGGGGCAGTATAGTACCTCAGTTTTTCCCTCATTAAATTGTAAGGTATTTCTCTTGAGCCAACCTGCAGTTTGACACATACACTCCTGGAGGGTATCAATGGATATCGCTCTTTTCCCCTCCAGTGAGAGTATCAATTGAGTGTCATCTGCATAGTTGATGAGATCTATCCCAAAAGATTTGATGATGGGAAGTAGAGGGCGTAGATAAATATTAAAGAGAATCGGGCTTATTGCTGAGACCTGTGGAACCCCATGGAGTACTGGGGACATAGCAGAGGTAAATGGCGATAGGGATACCGCCTGCTGTCTTCCTGACAAGTAGGATCGTAACCATTTTCAAGCCTGTCCTTTTACCCCTATGTCTTCCAGTCTCTCAACCAACACTGCATGGTTAACCGTATCAAATGCGGCTGACATATCCAATAGTACCAGGACAGATGAGGCCCCATTGTCAGCACGCATTCGTAGATTATCCATTGCCGTTACCAGTGCGGTCTCAGTCCCATGTCCCAGGCGGAAGCCAAACTGATCCCTGTCCAAAAGTAAATTGTCCTCTAGATAGCAAGATAGACTTTTACTAACTACCTTTTCAAGGATTTTAACTGGGTAGGGCAGTAAGGATATAGGTTGAAAACTCGCTGGGTCGGAGGGGTCCAGGGAGGTTTTTTTAAGAAGTGGAGTTATAATAGCTTGCTTCCAAGCCTCTGGTACCACCCCTTCCTCCAATGACTGGCCGCAGATCTTCCATAGCCATGGTTGAGTTTCTTCCCCCAGGGTTTTCCAGATTTTATGCAGGAAAGGATCTAACGGGGAACCTGAGGCCACACTTTGAGCCAGCTGGTTAAAAGAGTCTTCTGTAGGAGAGTGGAAAATATCCAATATGGAGGTTGTTTGAGATTCAGAGGCAGGCTTCTCAGCTGAGCCAACCACATCGTCAAATTGCAAATTGCCAACATTTTTAGTTATTTTCTCTTCAAAAAAGTCAGCGATATCATCACATAGCTTCTGTGAAGCTGTTACCTTATTACTAGCACATGCTGGACTAGATAGGTTCTGGGCGACATCAAAAAGTGCGTTGGTACTGTTAGGGGCTTGCAGAATAGAGTTGGCATAAAAATCAGCTTTAGCCTTGCCAATAGCTTCCTTATATTGGGTCTGTACTAGTTTCAAGGCTTTCCTATCCGATTCCAAATATGCCCTCCTCCTTTTCCTCTCTGCCTTTTTACATGTTACCCGTAGCTGTTTTCATTCGTTGTTAAACCAGGGGGCAGAAATTCTCCTCCTGTTTTTTAAGCGCTTTATTGGCACCACTGTATCAAGGGCATCCGCCATGATCTTACAGTAGGTCTGATAGTTTTCACCTACAGAAGATGAGGGGGTAAAGGACATCCGGCCCTGGAGAGGCAGTAGAGTCTTATCTTTCATCAGCTTGGCCCATTCTCTTCCCTTGCGGAAGCTCAATGGAAAATTGCTGGTGGCCTCTAGGCTAGAGAGCGTGATAGCAAAGTGGATTAACGAGTGGTCCGTCCAATTTTGGGGCAAAACATCCACTATCTCAGTTTTAGCTTGCTTTGCGAACAAGAGATCTAGAGTATGGCCTCCTAGATGCGTTGATTGGGTTACCATTTGACACAGGCCGAGGTTCTCACAATTTGTCTTAGGTCCCTCAAGTGGTTGTCTAGGCTGCCATTGTCCCAAAGATTAAAATCTCCCAATACCATTAAATGTGCATGAGTAATACTCAAGTCAATAAAGGAGCTGAAAAGATCTTGAAATTGGGTATCCGCCCTCGGGGGTCTATAGCAGAGCACCCCTGTAAGTAAGTTGCCCTTAGACTCCTGTAATGAGAAGCCCAGTCGTTCAATCCCCTGAATCTCATCTATTTGTAGGGGTACAAAATTCAAGTTTTCCTTATAGATTATCCCAACCCCCCCACCTCTCCCAGTAGTCCTTGGCTCATGGAATATTTTGTAGCCATCTGGGCATGCAAAACCCAGGTGCACCAGTGACTCTGAAGTAGTCCATGTTTCAGTTAGGAAAAGAGCATTGAAACCCATATTTTCCAGCATAATGTATACCTCATGATGGTGTTTCATCAGCGATCTACAGTTAATCATCCCACAGTGTAAAATGTTATTACCTTGAGCTTTCCCATCATCTCTCTTACCCAGGAGAAGTAGCTGGTCTCTGGAGTAGCTAATTCTATCCTGATGAGTGATGCAACGGACAGTGTGGCTGGCGCTGTGCGCGACCGGGGCGCGGACGGGCGCAGACGGGCTTGCCTCTGGCGCACCTCCGGCGCGCCATCGGCGCGCCCGCTGCGCGCCTGCATTTCTTGTACTAAATAGGAGGAGGAGTGTCCAACCACTAGAGCGCAGCGCCGGAGGTACGGCTGAGCCCCTGTTCCTACAGCCAAAATGGCGTTAGAGTAGCCTGCTTCCTAGCTGTTCTCGCTAAGCAGCGAGATGTGTAAATTCAGTATTTTAAGGTGCAGGTAAGAGACTATGCTAGTATTCAGCAAAATCACTTAAAAAAATTACACTTGCCAAATTTTACGACGAAGACTTTTAAAAATGCACACAAAATGAAACTTTTAAAATTAGTAGCAAGTAAATTTCGAACACAAAGCGCAAATGATTTACAGCTTTTCCAGTGTCAAAACTCGTATCCTGATTCTGATCCTGATCCGGTTTCTTCTGTTATCGCTATTACGCACCTTGGTGTCTCGCGTCATGGCAGCCCGCCCAAGGAACGTAAAGAAGCTTTCTTTAAGCAATATTGGGGGTCTGTGTCCGGAACCCTAGACCAATTTATCACCAGAGCAGCAGTTGTTTTAGAACGGGAAATCGAACTAACGGAAAATAGGTTATTCCTAGAGCTTCTTCCTTCGAAGAGATCTTCTTTGGGTACAATCATGGCTGCTGTGACCTCTGAGCAGCAGCCGATTAACGGCGTCCTCTGTGGGGGAACTGGTATAGAGCAGGCGGGTCAGATGGGTCTTTGGCTTGTAGATCATTAAACTCTAGCATAGATAGTACTTCCATACTAGGAAATAGACCAAGAGATTCCAATTTTTCCATCATTTCCACCCTGTCCCCGGTTAATGCGTTATTAGCGCCCAAATCTGGAAATGATAGTAAACCCCAATCAGTCACAGGCAAAAGAAAGCGTGGGCGAGGAACCCAAAAGGGAAGACGTGCTAAAGTAACTAAAACCTTCAAATCGACCCAACCACGAGACACCATGGTGAATCCCCAAACTTCCACATCTGTTACTAGAAATGGTCCAAACGCGCTGAAACCCCGACTGCCAGCTGATAATCAACTACCCACGGGTTTCCTGGAAACACTAGAGCAGTTATTAAAATCATTGATCCTACCATTACTTGAAAGGGTAAAGCTAATTAACGACACTGTGGGGAAATTAGAAAGAGCTGTGATGGCTAATTCAGCAACTCTGGAAAAAGTTGTGGGGATTAGTGTGGGTTCTGGGCCCACGCCCACTTTGAGAGTGGTCATCGATCCTAAATTTCCCCCGATAGCCATTCCGCAGGACATATTAAATATTCAAAATGTCCAACAAACCTCTAACGTCTCTAAGAACGGTAGTGTAAAACCAATTGTCACGGATCACAATAGTGTGGGATCTGTAGCTACTGGAAGTGACGTTGGAAAAAAGTTGAACATCCCTGAATATAGTGCAGATTTACAAACCAAAGGGACAAATGGTCTGCGGGGAATGGGCCTGCCTCAGAAGCTCCTGTGTATTAATCTACCCCCAGAGTCGGTACCATACACAGTAATTTTATCTGGTGTTCCAGGGATTCAAAACAACAAACTGGAGACCCCTAGTGAGCTGAAGAATAAGGTCATCCACTAGCTCAATAGAAATAGATCGCCCCCAGCTTTTATGAATGCTGAGATTCTACAGGGTGGGGTGGCTGGGGTACAGAATTAAGGATTTACAGGCGATTGTATAATCGTGAACTTTCGGGACCCCAGAATGGTAAAGTTCATATGTCATGAATCAGGGAACTGGGGAACCAGTGGAATACAAACTCATGACCTGAGCTTTTTCTATCCCAGTTCTTTCTCTGGCCCGAGTTCCTCTAAGCAAAATAGTTGGGAAACGATAAAAAGACGCCCATTTACTGCTTGTAGGCAGGAGTTCCATCTCCCCCTGATGAATCGATTTGAGTCACTACTCGGCCTGGAGGGGTGGACTGACTGGGATCTTGCTATAGGGGAAACAGCGTCAATTGGCATAAGGGCTATAGAGCTATTGACTGGGTAGAGCCATAAACTAATAACAGCATCATGAGGGCACCATTAGTTGCTGGAAGCAAGGATCTAAACATATCTCCTTTCGAAATCTTAGATAATATCGGAGTTCCACCTGTATTTGTAAATTTGGAGGGTTCCCACTAGAAAAATCCACTTTGTACAAATCCCAGGTTAAATATGGGTGAGTTGCCAGATGGGGGACACACGTTGGAAAATGGAGAGTCTACGATCATGGCTTTCCCACCTTTAGTAGTAGGATGCCTCAGTATGGCTATTACCCGTACTTTGGCTCCCCAACTGGGCATGATCTCTGCCCAGCCCTGCCTAGCCAACGAATCACACATGCTCACGCTGATCTCCTGGAACATTGCCGGTCTTAGGAGTAAAAAATATCCATAGTAGAATGGTTAGACTTGGTGGAAAAATATGATATCCTGGTCTTCCAGGAGACGTGGGCAGTGGACCCCATATATTGTCCAGGGTATATACATTTTTGCAAAGCTGCAGTTAGAGGGAAAAAGCCAGACCCTCAGGGGGTTTAACTATCTGGGTTAGACAAACAAACCTGCAAGCCCCTAAAACCAACCGCCCGTTCCATGAATAAATCATGGTACAATAAATTGTGTCGGGTCTCTTATGGTATCTTAGCACTAGCGATTAAGTCTAAAAATATGCCCGACATTAGGAGGGCGAGGCTGAACTATCGCAAAGTCCGGAATCGGGCTAAACAAGACTGGGAAACTCAACATTGGTCTGACCTACTAGTTGCCAGTAAGCAGAAAAACCTAACTAAGTTCTGGCATATAGTGAAATGGGGAAATTTTCATCAGTCTCAGGTCCCTACAAATCATGTTCCTATTGAGGTCTGGGCGGAGCATTTTGAGTCACAGTTTTCTGGGCTGGACCTGAATAGTGCTCACCTCCCCTCTGACCTCGGTTCTATGCTGAATATAAAAGCTATTACATTTGATTGCAGCGAAGTCGAGGCAGCTCTGAAAAAAGATTCCCTGTGGAAAGGCCCCGGGAATGGATTGTATCCCAGCAGACCTCTTTAAACACGACCCATTGAATTGGATTCCCTACATCGTATTTTTGGGAAATGCAATTGCTAAGGGGGCTAGCATCCCGGACTCTTGGCGAGGAGCTGAGATCCTGCCCATCCACAAGAAGGGGGACCGCTCCATCCCGGGGAATTATCGACCAATCAGTTTGATCGACTCCATACAAAAAATTGTTGCAAGGATGGTTCTGGCCAGAATCCAGAGCTGGATAGAGCTTGAGGATATACTATCGCCCTTGCAGGCTGGGTTTAGATCTTGCATAAGTACCATCGAGCAGGTCTTCAGGTTCCTACTGATTTACTGGAAAGTAGTCAGTTTGAGTGGTGGCACTATTTATGCCGCCTTTGTTGACCTTAAGTCAGCTTTCGACTTAGTACCCAGGGGCAAACTGTGGGGGGGTCATAAGAAACATGGGGATGCCCCAGGAGCTTCTGAATGTTATAATTAATCTACATGAGGCGAATTTTGCACAAGTCCGCTGGGGAAAGCAAGGGCAGGTTACCAACAGATTTCCTGTGTCTCGTGGTGTCAGCAAGGTTGCGTTTTAGTGCCAACCCTGTTTCTGTTATTCATAAACAGGGTTGTGCAATATTACTCTGCCTTTCCGACAGATGCACCCTCTTTGGGTGGCACGAAGTTTCCGCTTCTTATGTTTGCGGATGACACCCTTATACTATCGCAGACACAGGTGGGCCTGCATGCGGCGTTGAACAAATTTGAGGAATTCTGCCTTGATCATGATTTGCAGGTAAACGTCACTAAAACGAAATTCATGATCCTTACAAAAAGTAGACCTCTGGTGGGTCATGTCATGATGAATAACACCGAATTAGAGCAAACTAATGTCATGACCTATCTGGGGATTGTCCTAGAGAGAAAAATTTGTTGGAAATCCCAGATTAATACCTTATCTCTTAAATTTGCCCAGCTCTCAGGGTGTTTGGTCAAAGAACAGAGATCGTCGCAGACGAAAAGGATAGGTCCAGCTTTGAAAATCTATAACACCAGGATAGGTTCAGCGATCTTGTACGGAGCGGACCTCTGGGGTTTTGCGGATCTTTCCCCTTTGGTCAAAGTCCAGAATAAATTTCTACGGAACTTAACCGGCCTTCCCTGTTCTAGTCCCATGAAGCCGCTATAAATGGATTTGGGCAGTCACTCTATAGATGATATTGCTCGTTTCAAGCCAGTGGCCTTATGGAGGAGGATTTGGACCACCCCCGAACTGGCTCCCTTTGCAAAATCAATTTTGGATTTTAGATCTATAATGGGTTCGGGTAATATTTCTTGGTTTAAACAAGTTAGACTCCACCTAGAGACCATGGGCTTGAGCAATTTGTGGAGTGACCCCGTTAATGGCTGCTTTCCATCTAAAAAAGCATTTAAAAGCTTATATTGGTCAGCTGTCCACCAGAAACACATTGGACAAATATCAGCCACTTCTTTGTCCGGTTTGTTTCTGGAGCATAAACTCGATCCATCTTTGAAAGATTATTGGGACATTATCACCAAGCATAGCGACAGGAAACTCTATCACCAGCTGAGGGTTGGTTCTCGTCCAATCAGATCATTTACCAAAAGATGGAAAGGCCAGGAGGCCAAATTCTGTCGTTGGTGCCCGGTCCGTAAGGAGTCCGTCGGACATATATTTTTTGAATGCCCGGCGTATGCAGCCCCACGGGCAAAATGGCTTAAACCCATTTGTCGTACTATGGGTACCAGGGTCGGGCAGGAGGCTCTAAGGATCATCAGGACAGAGACGAGTGAACCCATTGTAATTGCAGTAGTGAATTTTTTAGGATGGGTGTGGATTATTAGGGCTAAACAGTAGCATTTGATTGTTTTTTTTTTTTAGAATCTAAATACTGTACTTTAATACTTTAAAAACATAATTGGCTCCAGCATTTAATATTCTACATTTACATAAGTTACATATAAATGAAAAATAAACTTCGTTTCAAAATCATACATTGTTTCTAAAAGTCAAAGGCCACAAGTAGGCTATATATTATATATAAAATAACAGCTATGCTCCATAGAATAAAGGCCAATTGCAAATACATAATGGAATGTGTATCGTGGCTGTGTTAAACAGTACATATGCGATTGCACAAAGTTTTACAGATTATTACTCTTGGCTGATCTGTGCATGTGGTCTATGCCATATTGTCTTTTCAAGTATTCAAGTTACAAACAAAATACATAATCAGAGCGTAATCAGAAATGGTTAAATTAGAGCAATAAATAAAAATCTGGTTAGATTGTGAGTATGAGTACAGATGGTTTCATCTAAAAGGGACGGTCGCATGGAATCGGTGAGACAGTAAGAAGACATTTCTTAGACTGCTCTGTAGGTCTTGTGTGGGTTTGATCTTTGCACTGTAAATGTAATTGAGTAGTCGTATTTATTTTCACTGGCCTAGAAAAAAAATTTCCTCCGGACTACGGGGTAATTTACTAAAGGGCAACAGAAAATCCATTCTTAACGGGATAAAATGCTGCCTCTGATATCAGAGGTAGAGTGAAATATTAGGGCTTCATTCAATCGCTCAGAGTTTGAAACACAATTTAGACAGGTGTGTTAGATTATTGCATGCTTGTGCTGGATTTCCCTCACAATAAGAACAATTTAAGGTTTCTATATCAAGAGGTTTATAAATGACTATCAGTAAATCACAAAATAAATGTATAATTACACTCTAATTTTGTATTCTAAATATGTGGGCTTAAAATCTTTGGTCTTATCTTCACTAACAAAAAAAAAGGCATTTGATTGGTTTTATGTAATCGGGCTAGCCTGTTTTTATTATGGATTATAAATCTACTTTTATATTTTTTAATATGTTACTAAGTAATGGTTATGAGTGCTCATGCATCTTTCTTTCATGTTTTTAAACTGATCTATGTTCCCATTTTTATCAAGATGTATTTTATTATGTATTGTCTTTTATGATTAAATAATTCGAAATAAAGACATATGAATATGAATGATCTGAAGCCAGACTGCTAGGTGTGCAGGATATGGTTAGCATTAATGTGATCTTGGAGTTGAACATTGACTACTTTTTCAGTGATCTTGCTGCTGAATAGTAGGTGAGGTGAGTGATGGGACAGTCTTTGGTGAGATCATCAGGATGTAATGGAGTTTTCTTTTGAAGCTAGAAACTACAAGCGTGCAACTTTACTTTAATTTTAATTGTCGCTTTTAAAACAGTTGTTTTTCACATTGATTGCACTCAGCATACCTGGCATACTCTTGCACTCATTTTCGCCGTACTTAGACGGCCACAGCCGATCTCAGGGCTGATTGACCGAGCATTCAGGGACAACATCGGCGGCCATATTGAGTGAGGGGCTAGAGCAGTGAGAGCGCTCTAGTGACCGGTACTTAAGGAGCCCAGGTACAACAAGCGCGAGATCCTAGCGCTACTGCACTCAGTCTGTCAGACCTCTGAACACGCTAGTAGCATTTAGAAACTACAAGCGTGCAACTTTACTTTAATTTTCATCGTCGCTTTTAAAACTGTTGTTTTTCACATTGATTGCACTCAGCATACCTGGCATACTCTTGCACTCATTTTCGCCGTACTTAGACGGCCACAGCCGATCTCAGGGCTGATTGACCGAGCATTCAGGGACAACATCGGCGGCCATATTGAGTGAGGGGCTAGAGCAGTGAGCGGATGACACCCTTATACTATCGCAGACACAGGTGGGCCTGCAGGCGGCGTTGAACAAATTTGAGGAATTCTGCCTTGATCATGATTTGCAGGTAAACGTCACTAAAACGAAATTCATGATCCTTACAAAAAGTAGACCTCTGGTGGGTCATGTTATGATGAATAACACCGAATTAGAGCAAACTAATGTCATGACCTATCTGGGGATTGTCCTAGAGAGAAAAATGTGTTGGAAATCCCAGATTAATACCTTATCTCTTAAATTTGCCCAGCTCTCAGGGTGTTTGGTCAAAGAACAGAGATCGTCGCAGACGAAAAGGATAGGTCCAGCTTTGAAAATCTATAACACCAGGATAGGTTCAGCGATCTTGTACGGAGCGGACCTCTGGGGTTTTGCGGATCTTTCCCCTTTGGTCAAAGTCCAGAATAAATTTCTACGGAACTTAACCGGCCTTCCCTGTTCTAGTCCCATGAAGCCGCTATAAATGGATTTGGGCAGTCACTCTATAGATGATATTGCTCGTTTCAAGCCAGTGGCCTTATGGAGGAGGACTTGGACCACCCCCGAACTGGCTCCCTTTGCAAAATCAATTTTGGATGTTAGATCTATAATGGGTTCGGGTAATATTTCTTGGTTTAAACAAGTTAGACTCCACCTAGAGACCATGGGCTTGAGCAATTTGTGGAGTGACCCCGTTAATGGCTGCTTTCCATCTAAAAAAGCATTTAAAAGCTTATATTGGTCAGCTGTCCACCAGAAACACATTGGACAAATATCAGCCACTTCTTTGTCCGGTTTGGTTCTGGAGCATAAACTCGATCCATCTTTGAAAGATTATTGGGACATTATCACCAAGCATAGCGACAGGAAACTCTATCACCAGCTGAGGGTTGGTTCTCGTCCAATCAGATCATTTACCAAAAGATGGAAAGGCCAGGAGGCCAAATTCTGTCGTTGGTGCCCGGTCCGTAAGGAGTCCGTCGGACATATATTTTTTGAATGCCCGGCGTATGCAGCCCCACGGGCAAAATGGCTTAAACCCATTTGTCGTACTATGGGTACCAGGGTCGGGCAGGAGGCTCTAAGGATCATCAGGACAGAGACGAGTGAACCCATTGTAATTGCAGTAGTGAATTTTTTAGGATGGGTGTGGATTATTAGGGCTAAACAGTAGCATTTGATTGGTTTTTTATTTTTTATTTTTATTTTTTATTATTTATTTATTTATTTTTTAGAATCTAAATACTGTACTTTAATACTTTAAAAACATAATTGGCTCCAGCATTTAATATTCTACATTTACATAAGTTACATATAAATGAAAAATAAACTTCGTTTCAAAATCATACATTGTTTCTAAAAGTCAAAGGCCACAAGTAGGCTATATATTATATATAAAATAACAGCTATGCTCCATAGAATAAAGGCCAATTGCAAATACATAATGGAATGTGTATCGTGGCTGTGTTAAACAGTACATATGCGATTGCACAAAGTTTTACAGATTATTACTCTTGGCTGATCTGTGCATGTGGTCTATGCCATATTGTCTTTTCAAGTATTCAAGTTACAAACAAAATACATAATCAGAGCGTAATCAGAAATGGTTAAATTAGAGCAATAAATAAAAATCTGGTTAGATTGTGAGTATGAGTACAGATGGTTTCATCTAAAAGGGACGGTCGCATGGAATCGGTGAGACAGTAAGAAGACATTTCTTAGACTGCTCTGTAGGTCTTGTGTGGGGTTGATCTTTGCACTGTAAATGTAATTGAGTAGTCGTATTTATTTTCACTGGCCTAGAAAAAATGTTTCATCCGGATTACGGGGTAATTTACTAAAGGGCAACAGAAAATCCATTCTTAACGGGATAAAATGCTGCCTCTGATATCAGAGGTAGAGTGAAATATTAGGGCTTCATTCAATCGCTCAGAGTTTGAAACACAATTTAGACAGGTGTGTTAGATTATTGCATGCTTGGCTGGATTTCCCTCACAATAAGAACAATTTAAGGTTTCTATATCAAGAGGTTTATAAATGACTATCAGTAAATCACAAAATAAATGTATAATTACACTCTAATTTTGTATTCTAAATATGTGGGCTTAAAATCTTTGGTCTTATCTTCACTAACAAAAAAAATGGCATTTGATTGGTTTTATGTAATCGTGCTAGCCTGTTTTTATTATGGATTATAAATCTACTTTTATATTTTTTAATATGTTACTAAGTAATGGTTATGAGTGCTCATGCATCTTTCTTTCATGTTTTTAAACTGATCTATGTTCCCATTTTTATCAAGATGTATTTTATTATGTATTGTCTTTTATGATGAAATAATTCGAAATAAAGACATATGAATATGAATGATCTGAAGCCAGACTGCTTAGTGTGCAGGATATGGTTAGCATTAATGTGATCTTGGAGTTGAACATTGACTACTTTTTCAGTGATCTTGCTGCTGAATAGTAGGTGAGGTGAGTGATGGGACAGTCTTTGGTGAGATCATCAGGATGTAATGGAGTTTTCTTTTGAAGCTAGAAACTACAAGCGTGCAACTTTACTTTAATTTTAATCGTCGCTTTTAAAACTGTTGTTTTTCACATTGATTGCACTCAGCATACCTGGCATACTCTTGCACTCATTTTCGCCGTACTTAGACGGCCACAGCCGATCTCAGGGCTGATTGACCGAGCATTCAGGGACAACATCGGCGGCCATATTGAGTGAGGGGCTAGAGCAGTGAGAGCGCTCTAGTGGCCGGTACTTAAGGAGCCCAGGTACAACAAGCGCGAGATCCTAGCGCTACTGCACTCAGTCTGTCAGACCTCTGAACACGCTAGTAGCATTTAGAAACTACAAGCGTGCAACTTTACTTTAATTTTAATCGTCGCTTTTAAAACTGTTGTTTTTCACATTGATTGCACTCAGCATACCTGGCATACTCTTGCACTCATTTTCGCCGTACTTAGACGGCCACAGCCGATCTAAGGGCTGATTGACCGAGCATTCAGGGACAACATCGGCGGCTATATTGAGTGAGGGGCTAGAGCAGTGAGAGCGCTCTAGTGGCCGGTACTTAAGGAAACGCCCGCCCTCCGCGTTAGCGGTCGCGTTTGCGGACGCGCCTCATCAGCGCCGGAGTCACGCCTGAGTCAGCCCGTCTGCGCCCGTCCACGCCTCGGACGTGTATTAGGGCCATGGCAGCACCTTGTGTTCCAGTGACCGACACAACACAGCTATTTCCCACAACCAATACCATAGCCCCCATTTATATTAAGTACACATCTACCTTTATGAAGGCATTACAACCGCCAAGATTACCCTCCTGCAGGACGCTTACACTGGGATGGGAGTCAGACACTTGTCAAAATTGTCAACTACACATCAATCCAGTAGGAATAAAAGCCACCTTGCTAAATCCCTCCAAAAAACTTGCGTCACCAAAATTAAAACCCTTTTTATTCCTTAGTCTTAACAGTCGCTCCCTACCGATGCACAAAACTGAAATATTCAATTTACTAATGGATGAAACACCGGATGCACTATTTTTAACAGAGACCTGGCTTAAGGAAAGCTCAGGGCCAGATATAGCCATGGCACTTCCAAACACATATGCCATTATAAGATGTGATCGCGATAAAAAACCTGGGGGTGGAATCGCCATTATCTTTAAAAAAACATACAGCTGCGAATTGATACCACTCAGTTGGGATGGCTGTGAAGCTGCAATTTTTAAACACTCACTGGCCCCCAATTTTACTTTCTCAGGAGCCCTCATTTATCGAACCCCAGGGTCAGCGTCCAAATGGCTGACTAACCTTCTAGACCTCATGGGACCACTTGTTATGAAAACTGCGAATTTCACAATCCTGGGGGACACTAATTTACATCTTGAGGATGAGGACTGTTCTCTGGCAAAAAACCTGATTGGTGACCTAGCATCTCTGAACCTGATTCTTAGAAACTCAGGACCAACACATCGTGCAGGCCACCTGCTAGATCCCATATTTTCTTCCCTTCATAACATCACTATATACCCTGCTCTGCCCCTGCCCTGGACAGACCATTACTTGGTTAAATTTACATTTCAAGGTGATATAACTAATAAAGATAACATGCATACACCTTTCGAGTACATAAGGAAATGGAAGCAATTAGACACGGACAGTCTCAATGCTCTCCTAGAAGAACACAGTCCCTGCACCAAGTCTTCAGTTCAACAGCTTTCTTCTACAGTTCAGAAATGGCTCTTAGAAGCCATTGACCTTATCTTACCTAAAACAAAGTTAAAACAAAACTCACATCGTTGCCCTGCCCCCTGGTTTAATGAAACCTTAAAACAAGAAAAAAACAGATGTAAGAACCTAGAGAGACAATGGAGAAAGACCTACTCTCCTGAAGATAAGGATACATTTAAAACACAGCTAACAAAATATCAAAAGATGTGTAGCACAGCCAGAGCAGATTTCGTCAATACTAAAATCACGAATGCCTTGGATCAATCTAGAACACTTTTTAAATTGGTGAAGGAGTTGGCGGGCTCCAACACGTCACAACCCCCACCGGAACTTAATAAAACACAATGTGACCTTTTGGCCACCTTCTTTATTAATTAAGTTGACTTAATTCATCAAGACATCAACCAAGATCCCAATAACCACTTTCCAGTCACTTCAGCCATAACTAATAATGCACTTTCCAAACCCATCAATGACATATATATGTCAGATTGCTCCACTTTATCAAATGCATCGATCGCTATTCTTGCAGAATGGCCTCTCTTGAACCCTGACATGGTTCAGAATTTGCTGAAGACAATTAAATCAGGCTCACCTAAAGACCCGCTGCCATGCACTGTTTTAAGGTTGCTCAGTGGCAATGTTTTTGAAACCATCACTGATCTTCTAAACTCATCGCTGACTGAAGCAACTGTACCCAGTGAATGGAAACACGCTATGATCCATCCTCTTTTAAAGAAAGCCGGAGCTGACCCTAATTTGCCATCCAATTTTCGCCCTATTTCATTGCTGCCCACCTTTGCCAAAATATTAGAAAAGCACGTCCACCGTTGCCTCACTGATTTTATCACCACTTACGACCTACTACCTTCCCATCAGTCGGGATTCCGTTCAGGATTCTCCACCGAGACCACCCTGTTGGGCGTCACCGAAAACATCCGCGTTTGGTTGATCAGGGCGAAACAGTAGCACTTGTGCTGCTTGACCTCAGTGCGGCGTTCGACACCGTGTCGCACGTGGTCCTCGCCCAGACACTCCATTCCATAGGCATCAGGGGCGCGGCTCTCGAATGGATAAAATCATTACTGAAAGACCGCACATTTCAAATTTTTTCACAAACCGCCTGTTCTGATAACATGTCATTCAAACATGGAGTACCACAGGGCTCTGTTCTTAGCCCGTTACTCTTTAATGTTTACATGAGCCCCTTAGCAAAAATAGTGGAGGAAACAGGACTGCTTATGTTTTCGTATGCAGACGACTCCCAGCTGCTTTTCTCTCTTACATCAGCTGATTCGAACACTTCCTCCTCGCTACAGCTCGGACTCAGTAAAATCTCTGAATGGATGAACACATTTTTTTTTAAATTGAACAGCGGTAAAACGGAACTAATTTTGCTGGGAAAGAACAAAGGGCTATGGGGCCCTCAACATTGGCCATCTGATATGGGTACCCCCCCCACCCCTGTTACACATGCTCGCAATTTGAGCGTCATCATTGATGACTCGCTCAATTTACACAAACAAGCAGTGAAAACTTCGGCTACCTGTTTCACCATACTTAAATGGTTAAAGAAGATCTGCTGGATGCTACCCGAAAACACCAAAAAGACTGTTGTCAATGCTCTAGTAACATCAAGGCTTGGCTACGGAAACGTTCTGTATCTGGGGGGCAAATAAGATCACAGTCCGTAGATTACAGACAATTCAGAACGCAGCAGCAAGATTATTATGCAAAATTCCCTTTGCGAAGCCCACTACAAAATACATAAGAAAGCTCCACTGGTTAAAGGTCGAGAATCGAGTTAAATTTAAATCTCTATGCTTCATGCACCGAATTTTCACCAATAACGCCCCCAAATACCTGCAAAACCTAGTGCGTCCCTATCGTCCCACCAGATCTCTTCGATCCTCTATGGCTAATCTTTTCGAAATTCCAAAGTTTAGATTGTCACGCATGGGTGGCAGGTCCTTTTCATTCCTTGGACCATCACTTTGGAATTCAATGCCGCTGACATTACGATCGGAGCTGAGCTATGTCAAGTTTAGGAAAGCCTTAAAGACCTGGCTATTCGACATCTAGCAGGCTATAGCCCACTATTATTGGATCTGTTGCGCCGGGAAACCCTTTGTTGGGTAGCTGTGCGCCCTATAAATGTAATTAATAATAATAATAATAATAATAATAATAATAATAATAAGTGGGAGGATCTGGCCTCCCTTGACAACTTCTGGGAAGATTCCTTGTATGAGGGAGGCATTGAAAATTGTGAGTATGTGAGTAGGGTTGAGAGATCTTAACTTTCTCCATACAAATTATTGGTGAAGGATGAGGGTAAGACATCATTTTCATAAAAAGTGGAGTCGTAGTTGCCTGTCCATATAAATTCATAACCTGCTACATAGAGATTATTGGGAATAACAGTTGAACAGACTGATCAACTACTGACCAATTTCCAACATTCCACTCTTCAACAAACGCATCACAAGAGCTGCCTTTAGTCAGATCTCCAATATCTGCAAATAAATAGCATGCTCTATCACCAATATGGTTTCTGAAC
This sequence comes from Lissotriton helveticus, assembly GCF_964261635.1. Classification (NCBI taxonomy): domain Eukaryota; kingdom Metazoa; phylum Chordata; class Amphibia; order Caudata; family Salamandridae; genus Lissotriton; species Lissotriton helveticus. The sequence continues at coordinate 1,276,066,801 of NC_136067.1, read as the reverse complement.
AGAGGAGCATGTTCAAGCAGGGGAAGAGAATCCTCTTTTATCTCTGTATGGGATGATATGCAAACCATAGATGACAGAAATAGAGTTACCACAATATTGCTACTGAACCTCCCATCCATCTACAATACAGTCCACTAATGTGAGCTACAACAGAGGGGGGATGATCTCAGGATGATCTTGGGATTCAAAGTACTGGACTGTTCCTCATCTTGCATCGCCAACCAAACTAGCAACATCTTGCTCCCACCATATTCTTCAACTTCTTTCCATACCAACAGAAGGGACTTTCATTCATTTATCATCTTGCCACTCCTCTAATGCATATCTTGGTTCTCTGCTGGAACGTATCAAATCCTTTTATTCTACCTGCTTCAATTATGCAGATTACACCCAGACCATCCTCAAACTCGAAAATCTAGCAGACATCGGTATATTATAGCTTAGCTAAGTGCCTTTAAATTGTGGACCAATGACTGTTACTCAACCACACCAAACTTATCAGAAACCAAAATCCTAATCTGCAGAATCTGCACGAAGTATTACTCTACTATCAACTGGCATCAGGAACCTTTACTACCTACAATGACTTTGACAGAAATAAGAAATCTGGAAATGACCATGGACTCCGACCTAACCCCTGTGCCTCAAGCAAATCAAGTCACCAAAAATATATTTTACATCAGGCAAACACTTTTCCATATTTTCCGTTATCTATGATTCACTCATAGTGTCCAGCCCCCTTTCCCCTTGAAACTTTTGCTCTGGGACTATGCCAAAAGTCTATATCCTTGGAGCCCAACTTTACCCATTAGGAAGACTATGGGCATACATTAACTGGCTGCAAGACAACTGTTTCACCTTTGTGTTTGAGATGATATCACGCCAGCCCTACTAGCCTTCTACTTGTTATCTGTTGCAAGAAGCACTTTTTTCAAGAATCCCTGCTTGTCCCACAGATCCATTATAAAATAAAGAAATAATGTATGAACCGCACTTTGGGCCCGATGTAGGTGGCCATTACCGGTCGGTAACGGCCGAATTCGGCCGTTACCGACCGGTAAATGGGTCATTGAGATGTAGGGGACCTTTTTTACAGAATTGGTAAATTTACCGAATCGGTAAATTTACCGATTCTGTAAAATACCGAATCGGTAATTTTACCGATTCGGTAAATCTCACATGTAGGTGGCACTGTAAACAGTGCCACAGGCCTTTAGGAGTCGGTATTTTACCACCCAATCCAATTGGGTGGTAAAATACCGAATCCAGGTGTGCATGCACATCTGTGCATGCACACCTGTGCCATGTGACACACAGACACGCCCTTAGGGCATGTATGTGTGCCACATGGCACACATGCCTGTAATTGGGGTGCCAGAGGGTGTCAAAGTGACACCCCCTGCACCCTTGCAAAATTCGGTATTTACCGATTTGGTAAATACCGATTCGGTAATGCCCATTGATTCCTATGGGCTTCAATGCCCATAGGAATCAATGGGCATTACCGATTCGGTATTTACCGAATCGGTAAATACCGATTCCTTCCGATTCGGTAATTATTAAAATAAAATTACCTACATCTGCCCTCCTCTTTTTTACCACTTCTTAAATACCGATTCGGTATGAATCGGTATTTAAGAAGTGGTAAAAAAGATTTACCTACATCGGGCCCTAAGCGCTTAATTTGTTAAAATATTTTATTTAATGATTTCAACATATAAAATAACATAGCATTAAACATACCGCATGACAATACATTGCATTATAATAGAGAAAGTACTCAGTAGAAAATATAATCAGTTGATCAGATTGGCTGTGCAGAGACAATATTAGCTTACAAAACTACGTCCGAACAGTTTAGCCAACACCACAGAACATTGCCAGACACAAGGATGCACATAACAATTCAATCCGCTTTAATGTAACTCCAGCACAGAGATATTTCCTGGGCACCTTTCCGACCAGAAGTGCAGCATTAATGATCAGTCTGGACCCTACTTCTGTTAGTTATCAGGGCACTCAGCAGGTGCAGGTGCAGTGGCGTCTTCTGCAAGTAGGTATTGTTGCAAATGTCTCCAGGTCTTCTCGCAAGTGGGAGCAGGAGGTAATAAGTGCAGGGAAATCACCACTCTGATCGTCTGCTGTAGAACTTGGCCCTTTTTGGTCAAAGTTCCCTAAACTTTTTGCTTTCCCCTAGACTTTTTTTCTGACATGGTGTTGCTAACTTAGATGCTTTGGACTATTTTCCACTACTAAACAGTGTGAAAGTGCAAGTGCTCCTTGTATAAAGTGTAATGGAAATTGGTTGTCCATGATTGGTATGTTTGCCTTACTAGTAAAGTCCCTAGTAAAGTGCACTATGTGTGCCAGGGATGGTAATGCAAATGCTACTATTGGGCCTGCAGCACTAATTGTGCCACCCACACCAGTAGCCTTAAAAAGGGAACTCATGCCTGCCATTGCAGTGTATGTGTGCAGTTTGTTAAACTGACATTTTGTTCTGACAAGTACACCCACTTGCCAGACCTTATTCTTCCCTTTCTATACACATCAGACACCCCTATGGTAGGTCAAGGGTACCCCCTGGGCAGGGTGCAGTGCATGTGAAAGGTAGGAAATATACCAAGGTGTGTCCCATGTCCTGACAGTGAAATAATCTCCATTTTGTTTTTCACTGCTGAAAGGCCATCTTGCCCATAGGATAGAATGGGAAAGCTGTGTAATATGTTTTCCAGCCTATCTTCCCAAAGCCTTAAGATGGAGAGGTGAAGTTTAGTGTGTCTGAACTCACCATGTAATAACACATCTTTTTATGAAGGTATTTTTTGCATTGTGTGTTTTGAAACCACTCTTTTAGAAGTGGCTGGGTTTTTGTGCTCTAACATTTCTGTGTGTCTCTGCCTGGTTGTGGATTGACTGTCTGGATTTGAAAGCGATAGGATCTGGGGAATGTCTTGACCCAGTGGAGAAGGTGAGACAGCAACAGAATGACCTTCATCTGGAGAGTAGGGGGAGGAGTAGCCCCTAGAGTTGAAGAGGCCTGGGTTGTTGCTATAAAACAATTGTCCCATCTCCTGCTGAGTGATAGAGAATCCGGACCCCCACTAATCAGATAAAGAAGGTGTCACTAGCTGGGAGGCACCCAGAACTGGTTTGAACAGGGGTCAGTGCCCCCTGAACACAAAGACCTCAAAGCCATTGAGATGTAAAACTATGAGAGCTGAAGCCCCTGAACTTTGGAGGTCAAGAGGAACCTTAGCCATGGATGAAATAACAGAAGAGACTGAAGGAAAGGACTGACCCTTGCTGTGTGTTATGAGGCTGGTCTGCAGTTGGCTGTTTTAACCAAGGAAAGGCTAAAGGGACTTTGCTGTGTGCTGTGTCCCCCTGCTTGGAATGACTTTGCTGTGCTGTGTCCTGAAGTAACTTAAACCCAAGGGCCCAAGGTGAGCTGGCTCCCTGTTGCGGAAACTAAGGAACACAAAACTTTCCAGGAGAGTCTCAGCGGTGCTGTGTGCATGTGCTTGTTGCAGCCTAAGACCCTCGTATGGTGTGCCCTGTGATAGTGGGTGCTTGGAGTCTAAGCAAGGATCAGCGACGCTGTGTGCGTGTGCTTTTTGCAGCCTGAACCCTTTGTCAGAATTGCCTTGTTATTGTGCACACCTGGAATCCAAGTGAGTCTCATTAACACTGTGTGCGTGTGCTTTGTGCAGCGTGAGACCTTCGGGAGGATTGTCTTATTATCGTGCACCCGGAGTCCAAGTGAGTTTCAGCGACGCTGTGTGCGCGTGCTTTGTGCAGCCTGAGACCTTTGTGAGGATTGCCTTGTTATAATGCACCCGGAGTTAAGTGAGTCTCAGCGACGCTGTGTCGTGTTCTTCGTGCAGCCTGAGACCTTGGTGTGGATTGCCCGGTGATCATGCACCCGAACCTCAAGGGAGTCTCAGCGACGCTGTGTGTGTGTGCCCTGTGGCAGCCTGAGATCTTCGTAGCAGTAGCGGCCCGGACCGGCAGCCCCGGAGAAGCTGAGCCGCCGGCCCGAGCCCGCTGTTGCCAATTCACAAAGATTGCATCGGAGGCCCAAGCAGCTGGACGAGGAGAGTGAGTTTGTGCCTCCCCTGGTAATGTGTGTCGACTCCTGGGGTGGGGTGTGGGCTCGGAGGGAGACGCTCTCGCACTCTCTATCATTCCGGCAGCGTGTGCCTCTGCTTCGGCTCATATTGCGGCCTGTATTGCCAAGGGAGTGGCAGTACCGGGGCCGGAGTGCGGAGCTGCACTTTTTGTTACACCATACCCGTGTTGGGGGCAACTGTTGACAGAGGCTGACTGCGAGTCAGAAGAAGTGGCGGAGAGACCGCCTAAGGCCCGTGATCGGTGCCGGAGTGTATTACGCATTATCCTATTTCTGCATAATGGTGTACCTGATTGTCGTATTACACATTGTATCATTTCTGCGTAACGAGTACCTGATTAGTGTATGACGCAGTGCATTACTTCTGCATAACGAACTACCTGATTGTCGTATGACGCATTGCACTGTTTCTGCATCACGAACTAGCTGGTTAGCGTATTACGCATTGCCTTATTTCTGCATAACGACGTACCTGGTGGTTGTATTACACATTGCATTATTCTTGCATTATAAAGTGCCGGATTGTTGCATTACGCGTTGCATTATTTTTACATTTCAAAGTGCCAGATTGTTGTGTTACGCATTGCATTATGTTTACATTGCAAATGTGCCTGATTCTAGCATTATGAACTGAATAACATGGTATTAGGATTACAGTGAAATGTTTAGAAGTGCTCATTAATATTGCCAGAACTTACAAGGGCTGGCTGGCCTAACAACCGGCCAGGAGAGATAGTACACAGATTCATATGTAGGATTTATATGGTGTGGACCTACCGTATATCTTTTTATATAAAATTTATACTCGTTTTTATAAAACTCGTGTGGAGTCTATTTGTGGTGTCTTCATTGGGTTTCTGTGAGCGTGGTTGTAAATACTTTACACATTTGCATTGAAGATAAGCCTGGCTGCTCATGCCAAGCTACCAAGGGGGTGAGCTGGGGCTATCTCAGAAGGTGACCTTCCTTTCCCTGACGTGGAAACGCGGGTCCCTATTTGGCCTAAGATAGGAAGTGTTGGCAGCCATCATGGGCTCGGATTCACAGAGTCCACTCCCCAAAAAAGTGAAAATATAGAAAAGGGGGCGGGGTAGGAATACCCTGACCCCCAAGCCATTGTCTTGTAGTGCCCTGGTACCCTGCCACTGCATAAAGGCATTTTTTTTTATGTTGCAGCAAAATCATGATATTCCCGAATTTGCGGGTGGGAAAAAACAAGGGCACTTGCTTTAAAATAACCCCCGGGTGGACCAGGTCATGAGTTCATATGATAAATATAGGAGGATGTACCGCCACCCTCCAATGGCTTATCAAAGCCCTGAGAAACGCCACCTCCCTGGGGCACTTTTCATTATGAATGAGGGCGGGCCCACTGGGCCCACCTGCAGTCCCTCCACCTCACACCTCTCTTTCCTCCTGAGAGCCTCAGGACTAAAGTGGACTTCATCCCGAAGCAGTAGTGCACTAGGAGCCACATTTGTAGGGTGGTGGAGAGAGGAGACAGGCCACCGAAAACCTCTCAGCAAACCTACTGTGTAGGACTTACTGGAAGAAGGAGGAGGGCAAGGACACTCAAGAGCCAAGGGGACTCCATCCCCCAACTAATAGTGTGCCAGGAGACGCGTTTGCAGAGTGGTGGGGAAGTGGGGCTTGGCCTCTGACAACTACTCAGCAATCCTGCTGCGTGTGACTTACTCTAGGTAACAGGAGGGGTAGTTGGCCCCCAAGTACATCCTTGACTTGCTCGTCCTGACTTTCTCAGAAGCGGTTGCTCCTCACGCTCCCTGGTCATCTGGGTATCGTAGCGCTACACTGCTCACTGCCGCTTATTATTAATTGTGCATTGCTCGCATTGACTATATCGTAGCGCTATACTGCTCACTGCCGCTTATTATTAGTTGTGCATTGCGCGCATTGACTGTACCGTAGCGCTATACTGTTCACTGCTGCCATTAATTAATCGCATTGCTCGCATTGCTTATATTAATCATCTGTGCCTGATTGTTCCGATGCCACTGCCCATATTATAGCGATATTACAGATTGTGCCCCAATCTCGTCCTGTTTCGCTTTTGTTTTTGCTGCCATCTTGTTGTTGTGCCTCCTAGCCCATCTCTCCACCCCGCTTCCGCCTCTCAGATGCTCCTCCCTCGCTCCGCCCCCTCCACTATCCACTTATGTCAGAGCAACATACGCGCAGCGGCCACGCCCAAAGGTAAGCCCGTCTACGCCCGTCCACGCCTGGACCGCGCCCAGTGCCAGGCCCCCTGGCCCCCTCAAAGCCCACTCCACCCGCATAACGTACGACTCCGCAACCCTCTCCGCACTCAACTCCGGCCGTCTCCCAGACTGCCACCTAGCCGTCCCTGGACACACCCATGGACCCTTCACCTGTCACTCCTGCAAGTTCAACGGCATCAGGACCCACACTAAAGCAACAAACGCCAAACAGAGCTCCGACACTAACCACCTGAAGTGCATCCTGCTCAACACCCGCTCTGTCCACAAACACGCCACTGAATTATGGAACCTACTAGACTCCACTACGCCGGACGTCGCCTTTCTTACAGAAACCTGGATGAACGCCTCATCAGCGCCCGACATCGCCATAGCCATCCCGGACGGTTACAAGATCATTCGAAAGGACCGCATCAACCAAACAGGAGGAGGCATAGCCATCGTCCATAAGAACACCATCCACATCACAACCAGCTCCGACGACAGCCTCGCTGCCGCCGAACACCTTCACTTCCAGATTCACACCGACCCTAAGACCACACTCAGAGGCACCCTCATCTACAGACCACGAGGACCCCGTACACAATTCAGCGAAGACATCACCGACTTCATCAGCCCACACGCCCTCCACTCCGAGGACTACATCCTACTAGGGGACCTCAACTTCCACCTGGAAAAGAACAACGACAGCAACACCACCACCTTTCTGGACAACCTTGCCAATCTCGGACTCAAACAACTCTTAAACACCCCCACCCACTACACCGGTCACACGCTCGACCCAATCTTCTCCTCCAGCAAGCATATCTCCTTCAATCACACCACAGGACTCCATTGGACAGACCACTGCTGCATCCACTTCAATTACAGAAAGACCACGACCCACCACCACCCACAACAAATCCCCCGTAGAAACTGGAACAAAATTACCACCGACCAGCTCACCGCATCGTTTACCAAAACCCTCCCGCCAAATCATTGGACCCAAATCAAGCAGCCATCAACCTCACACAATGGATCACCCACAGCGCTGACGAATTAGCACCCTTGAAAAACAAACAAAACAAGCCAGGCCTCAAAAAAGCCCCCTGGTTCAATGATGAACTTAAGAAATCCAAAAAGATCTGCCGCACCCTCGAGAAAGCCTGGCGAAAAAACCCAACCACAGACAACATGTCCACCCTCAAGAACGCCACCCACAAACACCATCAGCTGATCCGATCCACCAAGAAATCAGCATTCAAGGAGCGACTCGACAACAACGCCCACAACAGCAAGGAACTCTTCAACATCGTCAAAGAGTTTACCAATCCCAGCGCCGGCACCAACGACATCACTCCCTCTCAAGACCTCTGCGACTCTCTAGCCTCGTTCTTCCACAGAAAAATCACTGACATACATAACAGCTTCGGCGACCAATCCACCCCCCCTACCTCCGAACCGAAACCCCCCACCACCAACCTTTGCGCCTGGAACCCAATCAGCACTGAGGACACCATCCGATTGATGAACTCCATCCACTCTAGATCGCCAACCGACCCATGCCCCCACCACATCTTCAACAAAGCCGACTCCATCATCGCACCCCATCTCCGAGATATCATCAACTGCTCCCTCAATACCGCCACCTTCCCGGAAAGCTGGAAACATGCCGAACTCAGCGCCCTCCGGAAGAAACCCACAGCAGACCCCACCGAACTTAAGAACTACCGCCCCATTTCACTCCTCCCATTCCCTGCCAAAGTCATTGAGAAAACCGCCAACAGTCAGCTCGCCGCCATCCTCGAGTCTAACGGCTCCCTCGACCCATCACACTCCGGCTTCCGAGCCAAACACAGCACCGAGACCACCCTCATCGCAGCTACAGACGACATTCGAACACTACTTGACAACGGAGAAACAGCTGCCCTCATCCTACTGGACCTCTCCGCAGCGTTCGACACGGTCTGCCATAGCACCCTCATAAAATGCCTCAGCAACGTCGGGATACAAAGAAAAGCATTGGACTGGATCATCTCGTTCCTCACCGGAAGAACCCAGAGAGTCCGCCTCCCCCCTTTCAAATCAGAGGCCACTGAAGTCATCTGCGGCGTACCACAAGGATCATCGCTCAGCCCCACCCTCTTCAACGTCTACATGAGCCCCCTCGCATCCATCGCTGCCATTAAAACTAAAAAGAACCACGGAGAAGATGAAAAATCTGTGGTTTGATGGATCACTGAACGAAGACAGGCGCAAACTGAGAATGGCCGAAAGAAAATTACACTACTCTACTCACTACTCTACTCACTACTCACTACTCTACTCACTACTCTACTCACTACTCTACTCACTACTCACTACTCTACTCACTACTCTACTCACTACTCTACTCACTACTCACTACTCTACTCACTACTCTACTCACTACTCTACTCACTACTCACTACTCTACTCACTACTCTGCACTCACTACTCTACTCACTACTCACTACTCACTACTCACTACTCTACTCACTACTCTGCACTCACTACTCACTACTCACTACTCTACTCACTACTCACTACTCTACTCACTACTCACTACTCTACTCTCTACTCACTACTCACTAGTCTGCACTCACTACTCACTACTCTACTCACTAATCTACTCACTACTCTACTCACTATTCTACTCACTACTCTACTCACTACTCACTACTCTGCACTCACTACTCTACTCACTACTCTACTCACTACTCACTACTCTGCACTCACTACTCACTACTCTACTCACTACTCTATTCACTACTCTACTCACTACTCACTACTCTGCACTCACTACTCTACTCACTACTCTACTCACTACTCACTACTCTGCACTCACTACTCACTACTCTACTCACTACTCTACTCACTACTCTACTCACTACTCACTACTCTACTCACTACTCACTACTCTACTCACTACTCTACTCACTACTCTACTCACTACTCACTACTCTGCACTCACTACTCTACTCACTACTCTACTCACTACTCTACTCACTACTCTACTCACTACTCACTACTCTACTCACTACTCTACTCACTACTCTACTCACTACTCACTACTCTACTCACTACTCTACTCACTACTCTACTCACTACTCTACTCACTACTCACTACTCTACTCACTACTCTACTCACTACTCACTACTCTGCTCACTACTCTACTCACTACTCTGCACTCACTACTCTACTCACTACTCACTACTCTGCACTCACTACTCTACTCACTACTCACTACTCTACTCACTACTCTGCACTCACTACTCTACTCACTACTCACTACTCTACTCACTACTCTGCACTCACTACTCTACTCACTACTCACTACTCATTACTCACTACTCTACTCACTACTCTACTCACTACTCACTACTCTACACACTACCCACTACTCTACTCTCTACTCACTACTCTACTCACTACTCACTACTCTGCACTCACTACTCACTACTCTACTCACTACTCTACTCACTACTCACTACTCTACTCACTACTCTACTCACTACTCTACTCACTACTCACTACTCTGCACTCACTACTCTACTCACTACTCTACTCACTACTCACTACTCTGCACTCACTACTCTACTCACTACTCTACTCACTACTCACTACTCTGCACTCACTACTCACTACTCTACTCACTACTCTACTCACTACTTTACTCACTACTCACTACTCTGCACTCACTACTCTACTCACTACTCTACTCACTACTCACTACTCTGCACTCACTACTCAACTCACTACTCACTACTCTGCACTCACTACTCACTACTCTACTCACTACTCTACTCACTACTCTACTCACTACTCACTACTGTACTCACTACTCTACTCACTACTCTACTCACTACTCTGCACTCACTACTCTGCACTCACTACTCTGCACTCACTACTCTGCACTCACTACTCTGCACTCTGCACTCACTACTCTACACTCTACACTCTGCACTCACTACTCTGCACTCTGCACTCTGCACTCACTACTCTGCACTCTGCACTCTGCATTCACTACTCTGCACTCACTACTCTGCCCTCACTACTCTGCACTCACTACTCTGCACTCACTACTCTGCACTCACTACTCTGCACTCTGCACTCACTACTCTACACTCTACACTCTGTACTCACTACTCTACATTCTGCACTCTGCACTCACTACTCTACACTCTGTACTCTGCACTCACTACTCTGCACTCACTACTCTGCACTCACTACTCTGCACTCACTACTCTGCACTCTGCACACACTACTCTGCACTTACTACACTAGGTGGTAGTACTGGTAGTGGTAGTACTGGTGGTGGTATCCAAAGTACGTGTTGCTATTCAAGAGAAATACATATCAGACAGCGCTTCAAAGGAAATAAGCGAGCATCATGTCCTTGTAATCGGGAACACTTCCTTGCAAACACACATTTTTCAGAGCAATAATAAATCACATGAAAGTTCAATACAATAGACGTCCACATTTCTCAGCCCCAAAAACGCTGCAGACGAACGCGCGCCCTATACATGCAATTCAGAATGGTGAACGCGCTCCCACCATCTGGATTGCATTACAAGGGCACTCTGACAGCTCCTAATTAAGATTAATAGTCTGCCGTGCGCGTAACCGCACACAATATGCCAACATGGCCGCCTAACATTACATATGCCCTATGGCATCAAGACTACTACAAAAACAGCACCGCGACGGCCAATCACCATTCAGATAAGAAAAAAAAGCTCGCGCACTAAGGAATGTTTCTTTCCCAGCCCTAAAGAAACTTTTTTTTTTTTCTTTAACAATAGGAGCTCGGAGCTCCGCCCCACTTCGTGGTGACGTAGGCCGAGCCCTAAAAATAGCTGGACACATTGGCCTCATGACTCCCCCCCCCACCCCCCCGCCAGTCCCCCCCACCCGCTTTCAAAGCTAAAGCAGGGAGGGTGTTGACACCTATAATTATTTATGAGCTTGTTTTGTCTGCAGAAAAACTCTCATAGAAAAAGAAAGGGAAAACTATAACAGAGGTTATAGTGGGAAGCCAATAACAGCAAAGTTGGTCTAAAAGGAGAAATGATGAGAGAAAAAGAGTGAAAGAGTGTGCGGGTGTAGCTTCAATTGGTGCAGCAGGTGCAGTGGCACCAGGAGGACCCAGAGGCTTAAGCAGCACACCAAAGCCTGTTTATTTCTGTATTTCAGCAATCAAATAGTAGCCGGGCCCAGTTACTTCCATACAGTGCAGCTACGGTTATGAAAGTGTGAGAGAGATGGCTAGAAAGAAGAATGAAATGAAGAACGTATGAAAAGAAGAGAGAAACTGTGACTAGTAAGAAGGGGAAAAAGCATGAAAAGATGGATGCAAGGGTGAAAGAATTGATGGATGAAATGTAAAACAACATTGCATTGGTGGGTGAATGAAAGATTGGCTGGAAAGGTGAAAGGCTGGATGAATGGGTAGATGGATGAATGGAGGTGTGGATGGATAGGGGAATTGATAAATAAAGAGTGAAATGATCGATGGATAATAAAGAAGGGATGAATGAATGGCTGGAAGTGTGAGTGGAAGGACTGAAGGATGGGTGGAATAGTGATGATGAAAGGGTGGATAGACCGAATGATAAAAGAAGGAAGGAAGGAAGCAATGTAGATGGAAGGAAGTTGGGATGAAGGGACCACAAGGCTGTGAGTAAGGCTTACTCGCTTCCCTCACCCCTGGGGATTAAAGATACAGATAAAGTGGGGGGGGGGTAATTTTCTGGCTACTCCCCTGGCTGGACATATACGAATCTCAGCATGAGAGTACAAAAATACAGAGGAAACTGAAGTAATACAAATCTCCTGAATAGATTTACTCGGTGCAACATGAAAAGAACAACAAGTTCTGTGATTCGTATGCATGAAATCAGGAAGCAAAATTTAAGGTTGCCATGTATCGGCGCTTCGTCAGTGAATAGCATTTAATTCTATCTATTCCTACTCTAACTCTAGACATGGCATCCCTAAGTTAGCGTATAAGCAAAGGGCTCAAAAGAGAAAAGGTGACAGTGGTTAGAGCCTTCCTGAGAAGTCACCCCACCATCAGATGGGTCAGCAGCAAGAAGCCACAACCAGAAAAGAGCAAGCTAGCACTCAGGTGCTCTCTGTCGCAAAGGCAAAGAGGAATGGGGGCATCTGTCCCTCTCTGCAACGCATCATATATTCAAATTGTATTCAGGAAATGTCCCATAATGCTTTTCTCGCACATACTCTACAGTAGGCTCTGCCTCAAAATGTTCCATGATGCTGATTTCTTTCACGGCCTTATCCATGCACGCCCCTCTGCAACAGTTTGTCCTTGGTCTTTTCTCTTTCTCCGGTGTGAGCAGGCCTTCCCCCACCTTGTCTTCGCCAGGCCAAGCTAACTGTAACTCTTTCATTCTAGGACTATCTAATGGAACAATGCTCTTACTCTTCACTACCAAGCATTATCCACTTGCAATGCAACACATGAGAACAAATAACATTCTATGAAACTCACATGAGAATCTTAGCATTAGTTTCAGAAATGAGAACTTTCATAAATGTACTGCAGACTCAGGCCTACAACTTAGGCTAAAATAATTAATGCACCATATTATTTACGTTAGCATTTCCATAAAATCATTAGCATGGCCAATAGGAGCAGTCACTAAACTATATTAATACGTCTATTTCAACTACATCATTGGCCTAAGAAACCATTAAAATATATTTAATATGTCAATGTGTCACATCATTAATGAGCTCTACATAAGTGTGTTACATTGTTTAAACGTTTCAATACAATTCTATGAACATTGGATTGTGTTAATTTCACAAGGACGTTACTGGGTTAATATTTTTTCTAACATCTAGATTCACCAAAACACTGAATTATATGTGAGTGTGTGCTACAAGCAGTTACATTGCACTCCTAAAAGATACTCCATGTAGGATACAAATTTCCATTCTATTAGGATCCATAGTCCATTGTTCCCATTTCTCAATGTTTTCTTCACCCCTCTCGTACACATGGTCCTTCTGTATCTCCAACAAATTATTACCTTCTCTTGTTGGCCTCTGCCCAAATATGTACATCTTTTTCAAGCCATCTGTCTAATTACTGCTATCTCACTCTTTACATGACAATTGAAACTATCCTTTACAGTTTGAGTGTCTGCTTGAACAAATACATTTGCAGCCTACAGCTGAAAGACATTCAATATGAATCCCCTGGGATACAATTTGTTTAGAGCACCTTGGTACTTTCTAAATCGCAAATGTCGTCTCTCCACTCTGGTTACCTGTAACATAATAAGGTAAGTTGACTGCATTAATCATCACAAAGCAGCACAAGGCTTCCAGCTCCCCAAGGGCTCTGGAGGGAAATGGAGATGAAATTACATCATCAGAACAAGAGAAAATTTCCTACAGAGTGAACAAAAAGAGAATTACATGTGGTCACGAGAAAGAAGTGCTTTACAATTGTATTTGATCAAAGAAGTAAAAAAACAAGTTAGAACTAAAGTGTACAAAATGTGATACACTTTTCAGAAACAATTACAAAGAGAGGATTTTGTTTCCTCAAATATGTTTTACTGGTGGCGCAGTCTTTGCAAGCCATACAATTGCCGTGAACACAGTAAAAAGTACGCTATGCACATTATTACATTATGAACATGTATGACTTTTCTTCAGTTAAAATATGTTTATGGGGACCTCTATCTGCTGTTGTGAGGAGCCACAGGGGACCACAACCTCCAGAGTGTACTGTTCTGCCTCAGAGGAGGTGCCTAGAGACCTAAAGCACTATAAAGCGAGCCCTGTCGCCGTAGAGCGCATGGGACATTATTCTGCTGTTGTGAGGAGCCACTGGTGGACCACAACCCTTAGAGTGCCCTGTTCTGCCTCAGAGGAGGGGCCTGAAGACCTTAAGCTTTATAAAGTGCGCCCTGTCACCACAGAGTGTGGAACACACCCGCTGGGCGTGTGCCCAAGTGAAGACCGGCCAAGAGCGCACCCGTCTGAGCCCATCAGAGCCCGGATGAGGCTGGGCCACACACTCTCACTTTTTTTTCTTCTCGTGACCATAAGGTACTGTAATCCCTATTATTACAAAATGGGAACTTGCCCTCACGATTGGATGGGGTTGGGTAGATTAGAGTAGGAGAGTGCGGTAGATTGGGGTGGAGGGGAGTAGATTAGAGTGGAATGCGGTAGACTGAAGTGGGGTAGATTGGAGTGGGGTAGATAGGAGTTGGGTAGCTGAGGGTAGAGTCGAGTGGGATATATTGTGGTAGATTGGAGTGGAATGGGGTAGATTGGGGAAGAGTGGACTGTGGTGAATTGGGGCAGATTGGAGTGGAGTGGGATAGACTGGAGTGAGGTGAGGTAAATTGGAGTGGGATGTATTGGGGTAGATTGGACCGGAGTGGGGTAGATTGGGGAACAGTGGAGTGCAGTAGACTGGAGAGGCGTAGATTGGAGTGGAGAGGGGCAGATTGGGGTGGAGTGGGGTAGATTGGAGTGGAATAGATTGGAGTTGGATTGATTGTGTGGATTACGGTAGGGTAGATAGGAGTAAAGTGGGTTAGTTTGGAGTGGAGTAGGTTGGAGTGGAATTGGACACAGTGGTGTGGGGTAGAATGGGATGGAGTGGGGTAGATTGCAGTTTGGTAGATTAGAATTAGGTAGATTGTGTTAGGGTGGGGTAGATTGAACTGAATTGGAGCAGATTGGGGTAGATTGGAGTGCATAGATTGTATGGGGTAGATTGGAGTAGGGTAGCTTGGGGTAGAGTCGAATGGGATATATTGTGGTAGATTGGAGTGGAATGGGGTAGATTGGAGAAGAGTGGACTTGAGTGAATTGGGGCAGATTGGAATGGAGTGGGATAGACTGGAGTGAGGTGGGGTAGATTGGAGTGGGATGTATTGGGGTAGATTGGACCGGAGTGGGGTAGATTGGGGAACAGTGGAGTGCAGTAGACTGGAGTGGCATAGATTGGAGTGGAGAGGGGCAGATTAAGGTGGAGTGGGGTAGATTGGAGTGGAATAGATGGGAGTTGGATTGATTGTGTGGATTATGGTAGGGTAGATTGGAGTAAAGTGGGGTGTATTGGAGTGGAGTAGGTTGGAGTGGAATTGGATACAGTGGTGTGGGGTAGATTGGGATGTGGTGGGATAGATTGCAGTTTGGTAGATTAGAATTAGGTAGATTGTGTTAGGGTGGGGTAGAATGGACCGAAGTGGAACAGATTGGTGTAGATTGGAGTGCACGGATTGTATGAGGTAGATTGGAGTAGGGTAGTTTGGGCTGGAATGGGGTAGGGTAGATTGGAGTGGGGGATTGGGGTAGAGTGGTTAGGTTGGACTGCAGTTGGGTATATTTGAGTGCATGTGGTAGTATGGAGTGAAGTGGAGTAGGGTAGATTGGGTAGAGTAGAATGGAGTGTGGTAGATTGGGGTCAAGTGTGATAGATTGGGTGGATTGGAGTGGGTAAATTGAGGTGGAGTGGGGTAGATTGGAATGGAATGGGGTGGGGTGAGATTGCATAGTTTGGAGTGTAGTCGAGATTTGAGTGGAGTGAGATTTACTGGACTAGGGAAGAGTGGAGTGGGGTAGAGTGGAGTAGGGCAGATTGGGTGGATTAGAGTAGGGTAGGTTGGAGTGAGATTTATTGACATGAGGTAGGTTGGAGGTGGATAGATTGAAGAGGGATAATTGGAGGGAGGTAGTCTGGTGTGGGGTAGATTGGAGTGAAGTGGGGTCGATTGCAGTAGGGTGGGTAGATTGGGGATGGGTAGATTATAGTAGGGTAGATTGAGTGTATTGGAATAGGTTGGAGTAGGGTGCTGTAAATTGGAGTGGATCGATTGGGTGGAGTGGGTTAGATTGGAGTGGAGTGGGGTAGATTTGAGTGGAGTGGGGTAGGAGTGGAATGTGGTAGATTGAAGTGGGGTAGATTGGGGTGGCATAGATTGGGTAGGGTAGATTGGAGTGGGATGGGGTTGATTGGAGTGGGTTAGATTTGAGTGGAGTGGGGTCGATTTCAGTGGAATGTGGTAGATTGGAGTGAAGTGGTGTGGGTAGATTTGGATAGAGTGGAGTGCAGTGTGGTAGAGTAAAGTGGGGTAGAGTGGAGTGGGGTTGATAAGGTAATTGGAGTGTGGTAGATTGGAGTGAAGTGGAGTATACTGAGGTAGATTGTAATGGAGTGAGGTCGACATTGGTGGGGTGGGGTAGATTGGAGTGGGATAGATTAGAGTGGGGAGGTGTTGGATGGATTGTACTGGAGTCTGGAGTGGGGTAACTTGGAATGGGCTGGGGTAAATTGGAGTGGAGTGGAGTGGAGAGGAATGGAGTGGGGTATATTGGAGTGAAGTGGGTTGGATGGGGTAAATTGGAGTATGCAGATTGAGTTAGATTGCTGTAGATTGGAGTGGAGTGGGGTAGACTGGGGTAGATTGGAGCAGAGTGGGGTAGATTTGAGTGGAGTGCATTAGATTTGGTTAGAGTGGGGTAGATTAGAGTAAGGTGGGGTTGGATAGGTTAGATTGAGTGAAGTGGGGTAGATTAGAGTGGAGTAGATTGGTGTGGAGTGGGTTAGATTGGTTTAGAGTGGGGTAGATTGTATTACAGTGAGGTAGATTAAAGTGTGGTAGGTTGAAGTGGGATAGATTGGAGTGGTGTGGAGCAGATTGGGGTGGGAGGACTGGGATGGGGAGATTGGAGTGGAGTGGGGTAGATTGGGTCGTAGTGGAAAGGGATAGATTGAAGTGGGAAAGATTGAAGTGGGGTGGGTAGATTGGGATGGAGTGGGTAAATTGGGGTGGGGTGCATTGGAGTGGAGTGGGGTAGACATGAGTGGGGTAGGTGGTGTTAAGTACAGGAGCATAAAGTGGAGCGGTGTATTGTGTAATGGAGTGAGTGGCGTAGATTTAAATATGTGGAGTCGAGTGGCGTGTCACAGAGGGTGTTAGAGTGGAGGGACGTAGAGTCGAGTTGCATGTTGTAGAATGCAGTGGCATGGCATTGGGTGAAAGGGAACAGAGTGGGGTGTCGTAATGTGGAGTATGCATGGTGTGGCGATGCACTTTCATTACAGACAACACATTTTCAATTCAAATGATCACTACATTTGCATGGATATACCCTTTCACTGCACACAAACGATAATGTGTGCATATGTGTGCAAATGCTATGACCTAGAGTATTGATGTATTTTGATCGTATTCAAATATTTGTTTCCACCACACTTGAGAATTACAAAAAACAATTGCTTTATTTGTACTAATTCTAAAACATTCCTTTTTTTGTTTGTGTATACTAGAATTAAAATATACTACGCCCTCTCCTGGTACATGGGTACACAGTAGTATTGTCATATACATTCCCTCATTTTGTAGTCTGAGAAATAAAAATAAAAAACAAGCTTCCAGGAGAGAGGGCCTGAAATTGGACCTCTGTCTTTGAATGCACAGCAAATGTGACATGATAGGAACAAGATTTAAAGGCCTGTTTACAGAAAGCGAGTTCATAGAAGAATACAGTAAACAAGGTTTGGGCAATGGCAAGGACGAACTCAAACTAGGCAGCCTAAAGCAAATAAAGCCAGCAAATCAAAAGCTAGAACATTTGAGTTACAAACCACAAAGCTAATGGTAAGCAAAGGTTGGAACACAACCTAGGTCAACCTTCTGAAAGTCCCCAAGATGTCTTTAGCAAACCACACAGCTGCACTGTCTGGTAGGTTTTGACCTAAAAAGGACCTAGAGCAAATAAGTGCCTTAAGGAAGGTATATAAACAAGTCCAACATAAAGCCAAAAGGGAATGAGATGAGAAAAGGTGGCAATACCACTTCCAGTGAATAAGATATTGCAACTATCCCTGATTCCTATGATTCAAGAATGGCCCAAACCACATATTCAGTTAGAAGGAAGAAGGACAGCAGCACTAAAGGAGGACGTAGGAGAAGGTTTAATCAGGGCTACTTGAAAAAACAGATGCATTTGCCAGCCAGAGGAAAGGGTGAAATATAATACCACAATTGTTTTGTGCTGGGAAAGTCATCAAATCTTTCCAACACAAAACAGACCAGTGAGGTTTAAACGTTGCTTGGTACCCAAGCAAGCAAACAATTCAAGTTTTTAGCCACACAGTATGTCCAACCTTGTACTGAGGGACAGATTGTTTATAAGAATCCACAGGCTGTTTGTTTAAGCAGCTTTTCAAGCCATCAGGTGAGTAACTTCTGAAACTGTTGGCAGGTATGAAGTTAGAAACTGAAACTAATGACCATGTAGTTAATGACAATGTTAACATTAGAGGGTCAAAATCATAAGTACAAAAGGAAGCATTTACAATCCAATCGGTCTCGCATTTGTAAAACTTAGAGCTTCTGGCATTGAAATTGACAATGTTTACTTTTACTTTTGTATTTGCAGTGGAGTTATTACATTTGCATAGCGCCATTGTCATTTGTATGACGTCGCAGCGCTGGAGAACCAGCAAATGGGAAATAGGTTATGAGGGAGGGGAGACAAGAGTAATATGCAGTCTGAAAAAAAAGTAACACCATCCAGGAAAAAGCAAACACTTATAGGGAATGCAGGATTAAGGGATTAAGTAAAGCATGTGAAATGTAAGCAGAGCAGCATAGCTACCTGAACAGGTTCACACTTATTATTTCGAAATAAATGAGTGGTTTTGCCTGAAAAGTTAAGGACATGACTAAAGGAACAGGACTACAGGGACCAGCATGCACCACTAAAAGCCAACAAAAGCTAATCATGCCAATTACGAGAAGAGAGTTTGAAAAGAGAAACACTTGAGCAGAAATGTGCGCAATTTATTGTATAAGGTTAAGACTTTTGCAGCAGAGCAAGCAGTCTCGGGCCATATGGCCCTGTTAACAAACTTCCACATTAGGAGTTGAAGGATGTATGACATTACAACGCATGCTTTTACCACGCATGCTTTTACAACGCGGTTTTTACAACGCATACCATTACAACGCATAGCGCTTTGGGGTGCTGGATAGGGAATAGTTTAATTTACTATTCCAACTCCAGTCCCCGTGGACACTAGGGAAGGTGTTGGATAGTAAATTAAATCTATTCCCTATCCTAGAGCGCCCCCCCTAGTTTTCGTTGTAAAACCTGCGTTGTAATAGAACTGCGTGGTAAAAGTTTTGTTGTAAAGGATGTTTCCCGGAGTTGAATGATCACAAACACTGTAGAAGGAGTACACTAGCTATTCCTCATCTGTTGCTGATTCGAGGGCAGAGTATGGAAGGGTGCAAGTAATTTTAGCGTTGCAAGCAAAATAGGATTTAATTTTAGCGTGCTCCCTCTGCCGAAAAAAATAAGGATGTTACACTTTTATTGTTTTTGGTGTAAAACAGTGGCAGTGTTCAAAGGATGCTGGCGTACCCAGCTTTCTGAAGTGGTCGCCCTGCCTCGATGTTTCCATTCCTGGTCTTATTATTTGCAAATTATTGCTATCTGTTTTGTTAGTCTAAATAGGAATAGGTCAGTGTAAACAAACAAAGCAAAACCAGTACGGCAGCCTCCCCCAATAATTGAAGCTAGTATTGTAAAATTGCAGTTATTGCTTTGACAAAGAGTTGACCAGGTGTTTCTCCCTCTTTTTTAAATATCAGATAATCTTTAGATGGTTTTTCTACCAGACATCTTTCATCTTAAATCAACTGTGTTGTAAAGCAAGCAATTAGTGATGTATTCCTACTCCCGCTGTCTATCTGTCTTTCCCAAAAGGCAGGGGGAGGTTGAAATGTACTAACAAAAAGAGGCTTTTAATCAGTAAGAGAAATGGGTGCACAGCCCGTATAGACGCACATCAGTTAGAACCTGCTGACTATTACGGTGCAAAACGGCGAGTGGAAAGACCTTGAACCACTCAATGGAGTAGAAAGAAAACTACCCCTATGTGAACAAAATTGATTGTCGTTGCACTCTAAACAGTGTGTACAGTGTTAAGTAACACGAGTAAAACCAAGCAAATAACATAAGTGACAGAATTATCAAAACAAAGAACTCTCAATGCGTAGATCTTGGAGTCTTTAATGTTGCGAACAGCCAGCCGACACGTGTTTCATCGCATTCGCGATTCCTCAGGGCTAATTGGCTGAGATCCAGTCAGAAGGTCGCTCAGCTGGTGATACTTCCAACCCAGCCGGGCCCTTGACCGTGGATACTGCGATCTAGTATCCAATGTGTGGACAATTTTCTTCAAAGACGCCAATACAAATCAGAGTGACGCTCTCAAGTATTTAGGGGTTTCTTTCTAGATGGCCCACGACGAGTCCGGTAATGCTCTTTTGGTATATGGAATACTTGGTAGTCGTGGGAGCTATCTGTGTAAACCGCGCTAAAAGCTATATCACGCGAAGCTGCGGCGTGTACAGCGTCCGGATCCGACGGCCGTCGGATCCGGACGCTGTACACGCCGTACACGCCGCCGTACACGCCGCCGTGGGCCATCTAGAAAGAAACCCCTAAATACTTGAGAGCGTCACTCTGATTTGTATTGGCGTCTTTGAAGAAAATTGTCCACACATTGGATACTAGATCGCAGTATCCACGGTCAAGGGCCCGGCTGGGTTGGAAGTATCACCAGCTGAGCGACCTTCTGACTGGATCTCAGCCAATTAGCCCTGAGGAATCGCGAATGCGATGAAACACGTGTCGGCTGGCTGTTCGCAACATTAAAGACTCCAAGATCTACGCATTGAGAGTTCTTTGTTTTGATAATTCTGTCACTTATGTTATTTGCTTGGTTTTACTCGTGTTACTTAACACTGTACACACTGTTTAGAGTGCAACGACAATCAATTTTGGAGGTTGAAATGTAGCAGAAAAGTAAAAGCTTGAACACAAGGGAGACTCCTGGAAGTGATGTTCTGTATGCCATGTCCACATTAAAGCCTCTGCATGGAGAGAGGTGGGACACACAGTTCACTGCGGCAAGCAGGCTGCACCCAACAAAAATTTCTAGGAAAGTATCATGGAGGAGGGGCGGGGAAGTTCACAAAGACAACGTTTTACACCTCCACCTTGCTTCTAATCAAAGCCTGTTCCCAATAAACACCACATTAAGCAGAATGTGACAGCACTCAGTAAAATAATAAATGATGATTCTGCAGCAAGGTTTAAGACGGCAGATTTCGCCATTGTTGTGAGTAAGTCAGGCTGTGTTTAAGAACAGGAAGCTCCACGCTCACCTGGTATTTGGAAGACACTTATGGTACTGTGTTTTTAACGTGCCTGGCAGAGTTTAAACGGCGCAATGTCACTTTGTCGCCCTCTGAAAGGGAATCTAGCCAGCAGCAGTCATTAATAAAATGCAGTCAAGGAGACAATAGATTTGGAACTACAATTGGTCTTGTGCTGCTTGCCGTACACGAGTGCAGGAGGGAGAGGGGGGAGGGTGGTGCGAGGGGGGACGGCGCATGGGGGTGGGGGGGATTAAGCGAAGAGAGGCACCCTGAGTGGCCAACTGATAAAGAGCAGCCTTACTTGTCAGTGGCCGCGCAGGCTGACAGTGTCCGATTTCACAGTGCTCACGCTCTCTTCTTCGGCCTGCGATTAGATTGTTCAAAGCAGCCTTGAGAAACTCCTGGCAATCCCCGCTGCTTTCTTCTGGCCACACATGTTAAGAGAGGTCAGAAATGCTGGAGTACCTGGGACAGCAAACAGCGGTTGGAAAAGCATCAAGCTGTGAAGCAATCCCCCACGAGTACTGGAAGCAGTTAGTTGGGCGAGCCACATATTTTGTAAGCGTTATGCCAGGGGGCCGTTGATAATAAAACAAGCAATTACAATGCAATAGGACTCGCATTTACGCGAGACCTATTGCATTGCAAATGGGAGTACGGGCGGGTGAGAAGACACAAACAACAGGAGTGGGGGGTGGAGTAGGCACAGACTGAGGGTGGGGGAGGCACAGCTACGAAAATAGTGCTCACAATTTAAGAAGTAAAGGGGCCAGTAGCCATGGAAGGATACAAATGACAAGATGCCCGTCATAAGGAGGGACTGACAAGCCTAAAACCAATCGGAAGGCAGCATTTAGGAACTAAGCCAATGAAAAGGATGGGTGGAGAGTGGGCGGAGCTGCCACTGAGCGTCCACTCCATACTGAATACTGCAGGCCTCGAAAAGCCAGCAGCGCATATGCGCTGCCGCTATAGGCTCGACCTAAAAAGATGAAGCTTTCAGTGAACTCTGTAAAGGGCTGTTATAGACAAGTTTTTCAGTAGGCGTCTATTGTGAACACTCATCTTGAAATTCAGTCAAAAAAATTGGAGATACTGCTTGATTGCTGAAGATTCACTTGCTGGGTCTGGCCACAAGATTGTTGATGATGACTGATGGAATTATAATCCTTAATACCAAGGAATGACAGTAAAGTGGATCAAACATGTGCCATGAACTAAGATCCTCTTTCCATTAAGCTAACATATGGAAGACAATGTAATCATACAACCTATTGTAAGAAAATGTTGGCCAAGAAGGTGAATTGTTTTAAAGGGATAAAATGGTCTAGTTTGTGAATGAGTCAATCACTACCAACAAAGTGGTACTAGAAGCTGAACATGGAAAGTCACCTATAACGTCTATGGAGATTGTAGACCATGGACCTTGAGGCATAAGATAAGGATGAAAGAGGTCTGCTGGTTTTGCATGGTATGCGTTTGTTGTGTACAAACAAGTACTAACCTATTTTGATTTGGCCACCAGAGGTTGCGATAAAGCAATTCTTCAGTTTGTCTTTATCCTAGGACGCCTGCCATCCTAGATCGCCTGCCTAGATGGATATCATAACACCAATGTAAGAGTTTTTGTTGAGTATCTATCTTTAGTTGGTGCATAGAGTCTTTGTTTTCAAAATTGCAGATCAGAGACTACTTTTTTGTTGTCAGGTTCTTCAAATTCTTAATTCTTTGAAAAAGCACGTGCATTGCTATGTTGGTTTCCAGGTTGATATTGGGTGGAAAAATGGTACCAGGAAAAAAACAGCCTCTACCAGGAAGAATAATTATTTTCGCAATCCATTGATTTAAGAAATCTTAAATTCCTATTATCAGTCTATACCATACCTTGATGAGCAGATCTTTGAAGATAGCATCTCCAGTGTTAAAAAAATATTATTTTGCTAGGAACTCTCTGTGATAAATAGTGTGGTGTTGCTGTGTGATTGTTAGATTCCTAGAGTACAATGCATTACTGTGCAAATCTGAAGTAAAAAGATCACATTGGGATAATATAGCACTAATTGCTTCGGCAGAAGCATCAGTAATCACAAAAAAAACATGTGTCCTATCTGAATGTCTTAGGACAGGTGTTGTAATTTATGCTAATTTCAGTTTCGTTAAGCCATCTTGTTGTTCTTGTAACCAGTGAAATGCATCAATGTAGTGATAAGTACAATTACGTAGAAATTGGCAAAGCCAATTAATTGCTGTATGCATAAATAAAACCACTTTCCTTGCGCTCGCCGCATCACAAAGTCGGCGATGCAGCGAACTTATTTATTTATTTATTTTACTTTCACTATCCTGTTGTCTGTCCACCCACCCTCCACCCGCCCTGACTCACAGCGGTTACCTGTGCCGACCGCGTCTGCCCAGCAGAATATGATGAAGGGCCTCTGGGTCTTGCATATGTATCTAACAGATATTCACTGGCCTTGGGCTGACCGGGGCCGCCTGACGGGTTAGAAGACCCCTTAAAGGGTTAAGGGCCATCTTGCACCACAGGGCTCAGCGTTAACCCCTGAGAAATAAATAACGCAGATGGAGGTGGATCTCTCTTCTATAACTCAATTTTGGTCTGACACCACTACGCCCCCCTTGAGAGGCGAGAGTTGGTGAGAAACATTTTCGCCAGTACTTTACTATCAATCTACAGTAAAACAATGGCATGTGTGACTGACATTTAGTCAAGTCCTTACGGAGTTTGGGAAAAGTTACAATGATTGGTTCACACATGGTTGGTGGCAGAACTCTAGATTCTAGTCCTCAGTGTATACCTCGTGAGATACGCTGCCAAGAGGTCCTTAAGGGCCAGATCCACGTAGGTTTGGGTTTTGATGATCTAATAGTGAATTTTTGAGAGTCACTATTTCTTAATCGCAAACAGCTATGTAAAAATGTGTGTTTCACACATTTAGAGATTCCCAGTGGATCGCAAACAGACCTACCTCATTTATATTTATGAGGTAGGTCTCCGGTTTGCGACCTATTGGGAATCTCAAAAAATCTAAGGGGACCACCATGTCTGTCATTGCTTTTCAATAAAGCAATGTTTTTTTTAGTTTTTTTTAAATGCAGCCCATTTTCCGTAAAGGACAATGGGAAGCGTTTAGAAAAGAAAACTGAAAAGTTTTCTTTTAATATTTTGAGATTAGGCATTGGTCCGTGGGACCACTGCCTGCTCTTAAAAAACATTTTTACAAACATTCACAAATGGGAAGGGGTCCCTTGGTGAACCCTTCCCATTTGTGCATGGGTTACTAACTACTTAAAGTAGGCGGTAAAATGCGAATGTTTTGCAACCGCATTATAGTCACAAAACATTCACACATCCCACTGAGTCGCTATTAGGAAGGGACGCCCTTGACACGCCCCTTCCTAATACCGACACTCAAACCCATTTTGCGATTTGGTAATAGGTTACTGAATCACAAAATATGGCTTTGTACATTAAAAAAAGCTTTTTGGGAGCTCAAACGACCCATTGCGACCTAAAAAAAAGCTTTGCACATTTGGCCACTAACTGCCCTAAAGAATTCTGCTGTTGGACCATCAGCCCCCAGAGCTTTAACTCACCAGTGATTCTATTGCCAAAAGAATCTCTTGCGTTGATATAGGGACATGGCTTGGCTGCCTATGGTGAACCTCCTGCCACGTCCCACAATAAATTTAAACAGGTCAAACCTGCCGATATTTATCAGGAAGCAATGCCTAAGAAATATCGGGGCATGGCTTTTGGCACGTTCAGCGCCCAAATCCCCAAATTATTCAACATTTGGGCAGGGGGGGGACTTGCAATGGATACTATTTATCTCCCCGAATTAATAACGTATTGCGCTGCATTGTTATTTGTCAGGTGTGACGCATAACATATCTAACACGGGGACTTGTGAGGAGGAAGGCCTCTGAAGCCATTGTCCCCCCACACCCCCCTGGCAGTCCTGTGGTGGCCTGCTGAACTTGGTTCTCCTCCTGTGCCTAAGGACTCGGTTAAGAAGCCTTGGTGTCCGTTGGGACACAAACCTGTCACTTTCAGCCCATGACCAGCAAGTGTCTGCGGCCTGCTTTGGTAAGATGAAAACTATTAGAAAATTCATTGACTTTCTGCTAAAGGGATCCCGTAGAACTGTTGTGCATGCCTTGGTCACCTCGCACCTCAACTATGCTAATGAACTACATCTGGACTTGCCTATTGGCTTGATCAGAAGGCTGCAGATAGTACAGAACGCTGCCGCGAGGATGGTCTTTAAGGTTCCACTCTGCCAGCATATCTCTCCTCACCTTAGACAACAACATTGGCTCCAGTTGCCAAGAGAATTGAATTCAAGGCCCTCAAGTTCCCGTTTCGGGCCTAACAGGGCAGAGGCCCTAACTATCTGAGGAAGAGACTTCGCCCTTACCAGTGGGGTAGATCCCTGAGGTCCAACCATAAACACTACTTCACCGTCCCTCGCTTTGCCAAAACAAGGTATGGGGGCAGAACGTTTGAGGTGGGAGCCTCCAAACGCTGGAATAACCTGCCTCTTTATCTACGTGTACTGAACTCTGAACCAGAGTTCAGAAAGGCTTTGAAGACCTGGCTGTTTCAGGCATAGGGATTAGCACTCCGCTCGCTCTGCTCTGTTGTTTTCCGCTCTAGTGCCGGGACAACTCAGCTGAGGTAGCTGTGCGCTTTATAAATGTCTTCATGATTATTATTGTCAACAGGTAAAATAAACAGATACATAGCATAGAAAAAGAAATAAAGAGAACTTGTCTAAACATTGCAAATGCCAAAAATATTCGACTCCTGTGGAAAAAGAGACACAAAATAGGCCACTAAGAACATCCGCTGGATGTTTAACCCAGTAAAATAACTCAAATGAATCTGCAGAAGGGATAAAAGCTCATTTAATCTGTAAAATCCTGAGTTTCTTCTCATCTCCTGTAAAGCCACACACAAAATCGACCCCAATTTGACCACTGAACTAATAGGTTTTGGCTTTGCTCCCACTTCCCCAAATGCCATCAAATAGTTTGGTTCATAAATAGATTATTCTCTTTCAATGGCAACTCATGTAAACAAATTCGCCAAAATCGATTCAGGAATTGCTATTCTGAAATCGACACACTCCACACGCTATAATTGATCAGTACGTAGGATCTTTATTATAAGAGACCTCATCCACGTGTTACCTCTCGTAAATGTCATGTCTTGTAATCTACCTCATCCAAGGTTCCAGTTACCCTCAACCTTCTTTTACTTGCTTACGACATCACACTTCCCCCTTTCTTTAATATTTACAAATAATAATGTATTTATCAGTAAAACAAGCCAATTTGTACAATTACATATGAATTAGAACGTTCCCCTAGAATTGGGCCCATGATATCAATTTAGATCCTCTCACAAGGAGCCTCCAGCAACTGTCTGTTTTACATCAGCAGTCTTTTAGGTTTCAGTACCT
Source organism: Lissotriton helveticus (assembly GCF_964261635.1). Classification (NCBI taxonomy): domain Eukaryota; kingdom Metazoa; phylum Chordata; class Amphibia; order Caudata; family Salamandridae; genus Lissotriton; species Lissotriton helveticus. The sequence continues at coordinate 1,276,039,712 of NC_136067.1, read as the reverse complement.
TGTTACTATTATAACATTTCACACAGTCTCACACTAATTGCTCCACCACAACATCCAAACCAGGCCCCCAAAAATCCTGTCTGATCCATTCTTTTTTCTTAACAATTCCCAGATGTCCTGTGTGAACCAAATCAACAATTATGTGTCCAAGAATTTCAGGGGGAATAAGTTGTGATCCTCTGAACAATAAACCATTTCTCTCACTTAGTTCCACTTGGACATTCCATAATGGTTTCAAATGGTCACCTTTCTCCTTCCAACGTTTACTCCAATCATTTTTAATGTCATCATTACACTTGTCATTTCACTATCCTTACCAATCTCTTCCTTCCATTCACCTTCTGAAATCACTCCTTCAGTAAAAACACACACATTCACATCCATGAAACCATCTGCATCACAACCATCTTCCTCTCAAGTGCTAACTAATCTTAACAAACAATCAGCCGCATAGTTGCGTACACCAGGATTAAATTGCACCAAATTTTTTCTTCTAGAACAGTGGTTCTTAACCTTTTGACTTCTGTAGACCACCACTTAATCATTACTGTAACCCAGGGACCACCCGATTCAATCATTATTGGAATCTGGGGACCCCCACTGAGCCTTTAATGAAACTCAGGGACCACAACCTAAGCATTTTTGATTATTTTTTGGACAGTAACACGATACACAAAACATACAGAAACAAGAATTCATCAAACAAATACACACATAATTAAATATTGTATTAAATTCACATACAAATCTGAAAAAGACTAAATCTTAATAGGAAGGTTGAAGCTTTTCTAAATTTAGTTGAGGTCATTCATTGTACAGACTGTATTTTGGTTGATGCACTTGCTCTGTGCCCACAAATCAATCAGATTATACATACGGAATTTTTAGCCTCCAATTTCAAGTCCCTTCACAATTACAGAACGTTTAAAACATTACAATTTTACATGTTGTTTCTTCGTTTATATACACTTTATAATTATGTTAATATTATTTTAGTTTCTAAGAAGTCGGGGGTTCCCTGAGTAGGCTTCGCGGACCACAAGGGGTCTCTGGACCACAGGTTAAGAACTACTGTCCTAGAATGTTTCCTATTGGTCCAAAACCCTGACAATCATGTATTCCCAAAGAATGTATACACTTCTTTGACTAAAGTGTCTTTGAATGTGGATTCTGCTAGCAAAATAGACCCCTTAATCGCCATCTTAGAAGGCAAATCTATGCTGGATTCTATTTAGAACTGTACTGAGTTTTTGTACTTATGCCATAGGCATTGCTGCTAAACTTTCTCATGACACTTTTTCTGTATTTTCCAATTCATTCTTATATAAAGCATTGAAAAGACCATCTTTGTCTGCCATTCTTATGAGAATGTTTCAGCATCATTGCATGAGCTTTTCTGATTAAAAGAGATGGTTCCAATTGGGAAGCACCAAAGTGAATATTGGAACTATACCACTTCCAGTCCTAGATGTTGACACATCTTATGAGTTACAATTTGATATTGATTTACACGCCGACAATGGAAAAGCTGAGGTATCATTTGGGTTAGGGAAACTGGTGTGAAATACAGATGGGCAAGCCATGAAATTCTTAGGGGTAGTAAAGCCAGGAGTCTGGCTTGGTGTTAACAGCCAAATCACAAGCTGAACCATCAAAAGATTCAGCATGTAAATGATACAGAAAATGCCATGTGAAATATCAATAAATGTTCTTTCAGATAAAAATATGTTATTTCTTGAGAGCCTGCATTTCCCTTTAATGCATTGGATTGCAGCACTGCACTGGCAATTGTTAAAAATAAGAGTCTTTAAATATGAATGCGGCCATGAGATTTCAGTCTGTCAATTGTATACATAGTCAATGTTTTTGTAGAATGTCCAGCAACATTTTTGTCTATTAAACCAAACGTGCGCTTTTTATCTAGCACACGTTCTGAAAGGAAATTTATTAGCTATGCAGTTAAATTATTTGCGAATCATCTCATGATTTGGTCAAGTGGGTTAGCTGGGGGATGAACCCAGTTTTTCTGATTTCACATTGTGCTATTCAGCCATTGGATGAATACCTCACTTTCTATCCCTTTATTATCAAAGAATGCTTTATGTCCAATTATTTTGTGACTTAAATTAACACACTCTGTTAAATAAATACTAATATCATCCATACTTGCCAACATTTGGGAGCAGAGAAGAGAAAGGTTTAGGGAAAGAAGTGGTAGAAATGAATTGCCCCAGTGACTTGTATAGTAGTCGAGGATATTGTAAGTGGGAGAAAGCTAAAATAAAGCAGTTGCACGCGCATGCGTAAAATCTCCAATCTCCATCACCAAAAAGGGAAACTTTTTTTAGATTTTATGCTATCAGCTTTCATGCTTCTAGAGCGTTGGGCCTTTTAAAACAGCCCTGTGGAAGGGAAAAGGAAGTTCCTGAGAAACTTGGGTCAGTTGGTTTGGCTCACCAGTTCCAATGTGCATAGCTGCCAAGTTTTCAGACATTTCCATGGTTTCAGTGCATCTACGAGTGACATTCCACTGCCAAATGTGTGACACCCAGAGTGACATTAAATAAAACTAAGCAATTAAGTCCATAGAACGAGATAAATGTCACAAATGATGCTCTTTTATACAATGAGAAGCACTAAAAATATCGGAAAACTGGTGCAAAACCCCTGGTCACTAACCCACTGCCCCTTTCTCAGATCATGTCACTTTATTGAAGACTTGCCAATTTTGTTTGCAGTTTTTATAGTGTGAACTCGACCCGAAGGTACTGGAGTGCTTTACATGAACACCAGCTACATACACAAGGTCACATGCATTTTTTAGGCATGGGGAGATTTGGTGATTTGCACAGAATCACAGGTTGTCTAGCTGACCCTGGTACACAAAAGCTCTGAATGTAATGCCACATCTTGAATCTAAGCAATCATTAAATGTGCACTGTAAAGGGTCGAAGTAGGATTTTTTTTTAAAAGGAGAAATGGTGGATTTGTGTTTTTATGCTGCTTTTCTTAAATGGTTTTTATTTTTGATATATGTGAAAACAGAAGAAATTTCCAAACAAAAACAAGCTGCTGGGTAATATTAGGCTGTGATACGTACCTGCCCCATGAGGAAGCAGGCCAGTGAAGGTATATGATTGGCCTCACAAGACATCATGGATCCATGGCACTGAGTTTTAGGGGACAAATGGTTTTCCAGAAGTCGGTAAAAAGATGAAAAGCAGGTTATATTTTTCTAATCAGTCAGTGCTGGACTCGCCTAACTGTGCCCAGAAGTGCTTCCCCACGTGTCTGCGAGGTTGAGGCAGCTAAGCTTGTGACAACATGGCAGTACTAATTGTACCTGCTAGTGACGATTACCAGGGGGTCTTATTCGGTTTCCTGGGACGTCCAGCAGCTGCCGATAATCCGCTACAGTAATTAGGGCTGACCACGGAGAGGAGAGGTGCCCCTCCACCCGAACCCATGATGCCAGATACAAATCAAATCATTATGGCCAGGGCCTGGGGGCCCAGAGAGGGCCATGGAATGGAGATTTGGGGTGCAGCCAACCATAGAGAGGTCTGCACCCCAGGTGTATTGGGAAATGGAGCAGTCTGATCACTGCTGCGGTTTGGGCTTGTTTGGGCTATAGACATAGCCTGCGGAGTCCCCCAGGCTCCTCCCTCAGGCTGACACTCTTCAAAGTCTACATGGCTCCACTCGCCCCCATTGTCCGAACCTACGGACTCAACATTGTGTTATACACAGACGACACCCAACTCATCCTTTCCCTATCCAAAGAACCCAACACCGCCAGATACAACTTCCGAGAAGGCATGGAAGCTGTCGCCAAATGGATGAAAAACAGCTGCCTACAACTAAACACCAACAAAACAGAAGTATTCATTGTAAGAAGTTAGCCTGGCATATGATGTCCACTAGTTCTAGTGGGCACCTTGCACCAGTCTGATCGACCCTTATTGATGGTGGTTGTAAAGTCAACCTTATAGAAAGCTATCCTAGGGGTAGCACGAACCAGCAGTCTTCAGGCTAAGACTTCAGTAGGCGAGTTGTTTTACCATATATAATCCCTTGAATACCAAATGAAAGGACACCACACAAGGTATATATCAAATATATATATTTAATCTAAACACAACCCCTCTGCACTCTTTATGAGGTCAAAGGTAAAAATACAATACAAGTCACACAGTTAATACACAATAAGTTGCACAGTATACATTATGCCCTAGGGGCCTCACTAACCATATACTAAGAAAGTGGTATAAGTACCACGTGAGAGTTAGAAAGCAGGCCTAGGGCCTGTAGAATCGCTGGGGCTATACTAAGCAACCAAAGGTTAAGAAGTAGGAGACCCACGGGAGCCGCGTGCAGTGTCTAAACACAGGCGCGGGTTCCCGTTGACTTTCTTTGGAGTTCGTAAAAGTTACAAGTTAAGGACACTTTCGGATGGACTAGGACGGAACACTTTTAGACTTAGACACTAGGAGGACCAATACCCTCGAGACTACCAGAGTACTCGTGTTAGTTACCTCACCCACGGAAGCCGGGTGCATAGGTGTCTTTTGATGTCGGGTTTCGTCGTCATTTTCTATGGAGAGCTGCAAAGAAGTGCTGCAGGTGACCAGAGGAAAAGTGTCTGGGTGGATCGGAGATGTGAAGAACCTGAAAGCTGAGGGGACAGAGTCTGGGTCACTAGCCAGTGACCAGGAAGGAACCAGGAAGGAACCAGGCGATGTCGGTGCTTTAAAGTGAAGAAGGTGAGTTTGTCTCTTCAGCCACGAGGTCCAGGAGGCATTGATGATGACCAGGAGCTGGATTCGAGCTGTCCCACAATGGATCTAGATGACTGCGGCATTGGTATCTGGATAGGATCCAACAAGCCTTGGCAACCGCAACCCACGCAGGATGTTGAGATTGGCTCTGTTGCAGACCAGCAAGGTCTGTGGTGCTTCTCCTTTTTAGGGAAGCTGGAGAAAGCCTGGAGCAACCAGGATCACAAGTCAAATTTAAGATGGCGACTTCAGGGTCTCACTAGCCAACTGGCAAGGAGCCAGGAAGACGCGTCAAGCACAAATGTAAAGGCGGGGCCCACGGGACACTCGCGGAGTGTGAGGGCCTGGGCTTCAGGTCAAATGATGCTCGGGGCTGGGGCTTCTTGTACCCCAATGCACAACTTACTCAGGCTTCAGGAAAGAAGTGCAGGTAGCAAAATGCAGGATGTCCAAGATGTCAGGTCTCACGTCTCTCGTGTCCGCCACAGGTCTCAGCTATGCTGTGAATGTGGATCGGGGTCAGAGAGTTCTTGAGTCGCAGAGTCTTTGGGTTCTGGCAGGAGCCTTGAAACTGCAGACCGGCAAAGTTGCTGTTGGTGCCTGTTTGAACAGGGTGGTCACTCCTTGACCACAAGGGAGATGTCTTTTGTCTTCTAGTCAGAATAGAATGTCGAAGGTCCAAGAGTTCTGTATCAAAGTTTCGTTCCAGGATAATCTAAAGTCCTGGGGACACAGTTCCTATACGTATACTAAGGATGGGGGCTGGATTACCTGCCTAGGTCCCTCCTATGGGTGGACCTGAGAAGGGGTGGTTACACCCCTTTCCCTTTGTGCAGTTTTGCACCAGAGCTGGGGCTGCAGTGCTCCTGCAACTGGTTTGAACCAGGCTATGCATGGAGCACCTTGTGTGCCCCAGGCAGTGTCTAGATGCATTCACTGAATGCAGCCCTCCCTGCCCCAATACATAAAACCCCTGTAGGGGGAGGTGCTGGCACCTCCCTGGACAAGAAACCTATTGTCCAGGCCGCCCTTGTTAGAGTTTCCCCCAGCACCAGGTGGTCAGACTCGTATCTGTGGCAGCAGCATCCATTTTGTGATGCTGAGGTTCTGTTTAACTTTAACCGGGTAAAGCAGCAACATACATGTCTTTTCCCTCTAGAAGGGTGGAATGCTACCCCCGCCACCAAAATCGGCGTGGGGTAGTATTACAAAGTGTTTGACACCTTACACAACATGTTTTGATAAAGCCAAACCAAAGTTAGCTTAACCACGAGGATTATAATGCACTTAAGAGTATATGGTACGGCTATATCATAGAACAGCTATAAGGAGATGATTACGAAAGCTGCAGAGGGGCTCAGCTCAGGCTAGGGCACCTCTCACATAAAACCAAGCACTCTGCCTCCAGGATTGTCGAGGCCTACCAAAGGAGTGGCTTATAGGTGTATATGTGTCTATATGTAAAGGCAGATATAGGTATACTATATCTAAGTAAGGGGTGATTACCCCACCTTACCCAGGCTGTGTGAACAGACCTGTGGTGTCAGTTTGGAAGGCAAACCAGGGGTGTCACAATGCATGCTGCAGCCCCTGGTAGGCATAGGGTACACCTATGCCCTGGGTACCTATGGTAAGCTATACAGGGGCTCACAAGAGTGACCCAATAACCAATCTGGTATGTACCTAAAGTACATGGAGTCCATTTTATAGAGAAAGCAGATAGTCTGGGGCCCTGAATAGCAGGGTCCCAGGCCAACTAAGTCGAAAACCAGCAAAACGCCAGGAAAAAAGTTGGGGTAACCATATAGTCAGATTCCACCTTCCTACACTCATTATGGGTCCAAACCCCAATGCCTGGAACAATACCTGGTGGCCCTCTGCCCTCGGAATCCCGCCCGCCCCCACGGACCACACACGCAACCTGGGAATCATCCTGGACTCAGAGCTCAAAACGGACTGCCAGATCAATTCTGTCTCGTCCTCATGTTCCCACACCATCCGCCTCCTACACAAGACCTTCAAATTGATCCCTCTGGAACACCGAAAGACCATCACTCACGCCCTGGTCACCAGCAGACTCGATTACGGCAACACACTCTATGCCGGAATCAAAAAAACCTCACCCGCAAGCTACAGAACATCCAAAAAGCCGCCGCCAGACTGGTCCTCAACCTACCAAGACACTGCCACATCTCCCAGCACCTGCGCACACTCCACTGGCTCCTCATCGAAGCTAGAATCACCTTCAAGATGCTAACCCACACTCACAAGGCCCTCCACAACACCAGACCAGCATACCTGAGCAGCCAACTCAAATTTCACGCACCCCAAAGGACCCTTCGATCAGCTCAACTCTACTATGCTGTGGTCCCCCAAACAAGAAAGACCAGATTGGGAGGCTGCTCCTTCTCCTTCCTCGCGGCCAAATCCTGGAACAACCTTCCTCTCCACCTCAGACAGACATCGCTCCCCGTCTTCGCAAGAAACCTCAAAACCTGGCTCTTCGACAGACCCCTCCTTGATGGACCGGAACCTGCAAACCCCCCCCTCCCAGCGCCTTGAGACCCTTACGGGTGAGTAGTCATGCTTAACAAACCCATGATTGATTGATTGAGGGCAGGGGGTGAGGCCACTGGGGATGCATGTGCGGCTGCTTGTAAAGGGGGGAGGAATAAGGTGACCAGACATCCCAGATTTGACCAGACAGTCCTGGTTTTTCGACAGTTGTCCCGGCAGATTTCATGAAATTAAGCCCATTTCCCAGTTTTTAGGTTGAGCCTAGCTCAGCGCGCAAGCGTTGCTCTAGGAGATGACCTTTTGGAATCGGTCTGCGCTTTTGAAACACTTGTGCTTGTGGCGGCATCCACCTTGCGGGAGCAAGCAGCGGCACGCAGGGGTCATCTGTTTCCAATTAGCATGGGCGGGCGCTTGTTTACATTTGCCTGCTTGCGGAAGCTTTCACTTTCTTGCCAGCTGTTATTCAAGGCACTGAAATATTTTTCTAAAATGGCGTGATGATAATCTGCACTCATCCTCTACTTGTGAAATTAGAATGGTTTTACAATTCCTCATTGATGGGTTTCATAAAGGTCTTTCAATCGCTATATTAAGAGCACAAGTGGTTGCTATTCAGGAAGAAAGTAAGGCATCTCCCATCTGTGTTCTCACGCGCTGTGGAAGTCCCGGGGTAAACTTACACCGGCTCGGTGTTCGCGCGCCTCAGAAGGAGACAGCAAGAGCGCGCGGACGACCTGGCCGGACTGTAGTTGAGCTTGTGCGCTCCTCCCCGGGATCCCCGTACGTCACGCGTCCCAGGTGCCGTGCAGGGCGGGATGGGTCGCTGTTGACAGCTCTAGACTGGGGCATCCCCATTGTGACGCCAAGCCCTCTAATGCTGCTCACAGGGCTGTTCTAACACCCCCGGACTGGAGTCCCTTTACCAGCCGTGCCCGCATATCTCACGCCGCCCCCATGGAGACCAGGAAGTTCACCCAGGGGCTGAGCAAACCAGGCACCACGGCCAAACTGCGGCAGAGTGTGTCCGAGGTGGTGCGGATCTCAGTGCTGCTGGTGAGTGCACTCCTCTCAGAAATGCCCATTAGCTTCAGCGCACCAATAGAGTATCTAACTTAGTACTCTTGCTTTGAAGTGGAAACTAGTTTTTCTTTCATTTAGCACGCGCTGCTCTCCCCCTAAAAAAGCCAATGCTATTGAGCCTGGATTGCTTCCCACCAGACCTCTTACCTTGTCCATGGACTATCCACTTGTTCAATGTATGAAATCATGTATCCACACAAACTCTTGTCCCCTGTAAGCATGGAATGTGCCTACATTGCCACAGCTTGCCTCAACACTTGCCTAAACTATCATTTCCATAACTTGCTTACTACATGTATATTGTCTTTCGGATTTGTGCATGGACTGCCCTTCTGCAAAGTGCTTGCTTTGTATATGGACTCCCACCCTTGCAATTGTTCATTTATTACCACCACCTTCTTTGCACGGATGGCCCCCTGCAACCACTCGCGAGGTACATAGACTGTGCCACACACTGACAGTGCCTTCTCACAGCTACCTGAATTGTGTGTTGACTCCTTTCTTCCAGCCCATCGGCTTTCATTGTGCATAAACGTACCGCTTCCTCGATTTGCTATGTGTATTACCTTCTCTCACCACACTCTCATACTACAGTGCGGAGTGCCCAATGTTATGCACTGTGCATTTGTTGTCCTGCTTAGAGAAGCATGCATGGCCTTTTGTTAGTGGTACTATTATATTCAAGCTCAAAGTAGCGGAACGCAGGGGCCATCTGTTTTCAATTAGCGTGGCCGCGCGTGCTTATTTACATTTGCCTACTCGCGGTCGCTTTCACTTTCTTGCTGGCTGTTATTAAAAGCACTTGAACATTTTTCTAAAATGGCGTGATGATAATCTGCACTCTTCCTCTACTTGTGAAATTGGCATGGTTTTACAATTCCTCCTTGATGGGTTTCATAAAGATCTTTCAGTCGCTATATTAAGAGCAAAAGTGACTGCTATTCAGGCCTTTCATAGTCCGGTTGGGGAATTTCCTGATTAGGACATTTTTGCATTTCGACTCCATAAGAGTTTTGCACTTTTCAGACCTATGACTTGATCCTTTTGTCCTCCATGTGATCTTCCGTTAGTTGTCACTTCTTTACAAGGGTTTCCTTTAGGACCTCTTTGTATGGTTGAGTTAAAGTGGTTGACCTTAAAGGTTGTGTTTTTGGTCGCAATCTCCTCTGCTAGATGGCTGGGGGAACTCAGAGCCTTGTTGTGTAAATCACCAGGTTTACACATTTTGGAAGATGGTATAATTTTAAGAACTGATCCATCTTTTTTAACTAAAGTCCCTACCTTGGCTCATAGAGAACAAAAAATATTTATTCCCTCTTTTTTTCTTATACTTCTTTAGAGGATGAGAGGTTTCTGCATTTACTGGATGTAAAGTGAGCGCTTTTCATTTATTTGAACCACACACTCTCTTTCAGGAAGTCTGAAAGTTTGTTTGCTACATTTGGTGGGGTTAACCAGGTTAACAAAGCTTTAAGTACTACCATTAGTTGATGGATTCTGGAAGCTACTTCTGTTGCATCGGAGGCATGGTTGCGTCTTGGGCCGATTTCAAGTATTTCATGCAGATTTACTGTGCTGGCACTTGGGCTACACCTCATACCGTTTTGCACAACCAGAGGATCCATGGTGCGGGTGTTGGGACGAATTCTTTCGGTCAGAAAGTTTTGGTATCAGTATTGGACATTTGAAGTCTCATACTCCTTTGATTTTTTTCTGTATTAAACAAATGAACATTCTAAGCAACCATAATGAGTTTTGTGATTCTTCATGAGTAGATGACGGGAACGATGGGGATAATGCCCCAGTAACTTAACAGTAATCTTAATTATCCTTTGTCCGTAGTTCTCGTCATTACGGCTCTCCTTCCTGGTTCGACCTGCATTTGATAAATTGTTTTATCTGGAAAAGGAGTGGGATTGGCCAGATCTTCAGCCACCTGATATGGTCAAGTCTACTCATACTTCCTGGATTTGGTTCTGTCCATGAGGTAAGTTCACCTCGTGAGTTTGTGACTGTGGCGGGGACTAGGGTTAATGAAGATTACAAGTAAGTAACGAGGGCAATACGCTCGGGTTGAGTTTGCTAAAACTGCCAAAAAAACAAGCATTGGCACAGCCAATAGGTTTCGCTTTTGGGACCTTGTAAGTATTTAGTTATGCAGCACAATATACTTGGTGCAACAACATCAACTGTTGCATGGCTAAACACTTATAAGGACCCAAAGGCGAGACCTATTGGCTATGCCAATGCTTGTTATAGAGAGGGTCGGGTGAAAAAGGTGGGAGGTATCTTTTTATGTTTTGCAAAGCAGAGATAGTTACCAACTGTTATAAGAAGGCACTTTGATTAACAGGCATGCTACTGGCTTTATAAATAAAATTTTACGTATGCTCTTCTGCCTCTTCAGTAATTCTCTGCTAAGGAGCACTGTCATTCTGTGCGCTGGTTTGAGGGAACCGTGTAGTCCTTTTTCTTTTTTTAGGAAAGGTCCCAGTTTTTGGCTTTAAAATTCTGGTCACCCTAGGGAGGAGTGCCTCTTTGCGGGGAGGCTGGAGGAGCCTTTCAAGTCTGAAATGGAGCAGCAGGGAGGAGGGGTTGGGAGGGCAAGGTATGGCCCTCCCCAGTGTAAGTTGGATCACACTGAGGTGGCCCAGCATGATCAATGCATGCGGTGGTGGGCAAATCAGGATGCCCAGAGGGTGGTAGAGAAATAACGTGTCAATACTCGATTACGAGGAAGGGAGTATTGAGGAAATGAATTGAAGGATGAGAATGATATTCAAATTGTGGAGTCGTGATGGTGGCAGCAAAGCATGGGGGGTGGGAGTCACTAATGAATATAGTGTTTTGCAGGATGCAGGCTCTCGGCACCCTCATGGTGGACATGGTGTGACCTTGCGAAAGGAAGGGATGGCGAGGCGGCGGGCTCCGGAGTAGGTACCGACGTTGGTGCCAGGAAAGGAAATGTGGGGTGGTGCAAACGCTGCCAGAATGGTGTCCTTTGGGGTGGAGGAGAAGGAGCTTCAGGAGAGCAGGGAGGCCCGCTTAAGGCAAGGTCTGTATGTCAAGGACACTGGTGTTCGTACGGAACAGTGCAGCCTGGGTAAGATGGTGAAGCCGGCGCTGGGTCACAGGGAGCGCAAACAAGAGATCATAGGTATAGTGGGATGGAAATCAGAGACCGACAAAAACAGCCTGGGACTTCAAGCAGGGATTTAGATAAGGGTGTAGATGGGAAAGTTGGGGATGAGAAGGCAGATGGTGAGGGGAAGGCAGACAAACTAGTGATCAAAGAATTGAAAATTACAAAATTGCTATATATGGGGACATCTAACCCTTAGGGGCTCATCTAATGCTAGCTATTAAGGAGAAGATATGGAAGGGGGAGTATGTGGAGATGTTGAAACTGTTACATAGGGTATTAAGGGCCAAAGAGTTTTCCAAGTAAGAGGAATAATAGCTATCCAAGCAGCCGAAAGCGCAGTTGACTATAGAAAATGTAGATTTTCCTAGTGTTCATGACGGAAAGTCTTAATTTTATTAAAGACACGGAGGCGAGTATTATGCTTTCTAATCTTGCATTTAATAGAATAGCAGCCAAGATAAGCAATAGAAACTACAGTTCCCAGAGGGCCAGAGGAACTGGGCCATGGGAATGTGAAAAAACGCGAGAGTACAGTATCCAATCATGGTAGACCTAACAGATAAAGACACTAACTGACTGCGCAGCTTCCTCTTTTCGCTGTGAGCAAGTCATAAAGGGTCAGTGAATAAAGGACAAATTAACAAAATCAAGGACAGAGCCAAAGTCCAGGAACATAAGTCTTGCATCAGAGGAATCCAAGGGAGAAGATCGAACAGGACACCAGAAGAAGGATCCGGAAGCACTGGAAGTGGAGGACGTGGAGGCGAAGACCTCAGCAGTCGAAGAGTAGAACTCCTAGGACGAAGCCGGTGGCAGAGCTGGATTTGCTGTAGGGAGGGAGAAACAAATGTCAGTAATGTTGCGGCGGGATAATACTCGCCTCCGGGTCTTTAATAAAATTAAGACTTTCCGTCATGAACACTAGGAAAATCTACATTTTATGACAAGACCGGAGGCTCCTATTATGCTTGTTCAAAGCATATTAACAACATCAGAAGCCACAGTATGAATTGGTTTACAATAGAACATACGAAATATACTGTCATTGGACCAATCTGCCGATCTGAGAATGTCCTCCAACCGAGAGCCAGACCAAAAGGCTTTAGAAGCCATGGCTCCCCTGGCCGAATGAGCTCCAAAAATGGAGACATCAATTCCGGCAAGAGACATGACCCAACGGACCCAAGGGGCGAGGGAAGGGGAGGAGACAGGGAGGTGGGGTTTACGAAAGGAAATAAGAAGTTGAGAATGAGAGGGCGTTCTGAGATCAGCGGTCCTTTCCTCATAGACTTTTAAGCATTGTCCAACACACAGTTTGGGCTGAGCAGAGAAATAAGGGTAAAACACAGAATCCAAGTTAGTTTTAGTGCGTCTGCGTATTTGAAACAGTACACCTGTAGGAGAAAATTGGCGAGCAGAAACATCTAGAGCTTTAACATCAGAAACTCTCTTAATGGAAATCAAACACAGTAACATGGTAAGTTTGGCAGATAACATTTTGAGTGAAAGAACAGAATTGTCAGGCCAATTTGTAAATAATTTAAGAACAACTGTAACGTCCCATAAAGAAGTATACTTAGCCAACGGTGGTTTCGCACATCGAACTCCTTTCAATAGACGACAAATGAGAGGGTGAGCACCAACTGGTTTACCATCAACTTGGGAGTGGTTAAGGGAAATAGCCGAGCGATAGAGATTTACAGTGCGATAAGCCTTACCTGCGCTTGCCTCGGAAGCGAGGAAATTAATGACAAAATTCAGAGGGGCTGAAATGGGATTGAGGTCCCTTTCCAAACACCAGCTTGCCCAAAGAGACCAGGCGGATTTGTACGCCTTGGAGGTGCCAGGGGCCCAGGCCTGGCTGATAAAGAGCGAAGCCTCCTGTGAAATGAGGACGTTAGAAGGGGGAGGCCGGAAACTTTCCAGGCCGACAAGGTTAGAGTGTTGTCTAGAATGAGACTGTGTCGGATGGACAGAGCTTCCAATCGCTGGAATCTCGAAGGAACCTCGAGTGCCAATCGGCCACAGAATTGAGATCCCCTGGAAGATACTCCGCTGACAAGGAAAGGTGATGGGCGAGGCAGTATTCCCACAGACTTTTCGCTAAGTCCGCCAGAGGCTTGGACCTGGTTCCGCCTAGATGGTTGATATAGCGGACCGCAGAAACATTGTCCATGCGTAGGAGGATCGAACAGCGAATCCTGTTCTTTGAAAGGCTTTTGATCGCAAAGGAACCTGCAAGCATCTCTAAACAGTTGATGTGCAGTTTGGACTCCTCGGCAGGCCATGAGCCCCCAGTCGAGATTGGTCCACATCGGGCGCCCCAACCCGATAGGCTTGCATCGGATTCTAAGACAAGATCTGGGGCCGTGGCGAAGATAGTCCGGCCGTTCCACGCATCTAAATGGTCTATCCACCATTGGAGCTCGATGCGGGATTCGGGATCTAGGGAAACGAGATCCGAATAAGCGAGACCTTGTCTGAGGTGCTTTATCTTCAGGCGCTGAAGAGCGCGATAATGGAGAGGACCGGGGAAAATGGCTTGAATGGAGGAGGACAGGAGACCGACCTCGCCAAGGACCGGAGAGATAGGAGAGAAGACTGAAGAACGGAAACAATCTCCGCTTTGATTTTGGAAACTTTGGAGAGGGGAAGGCGAAGAGACGCCGCTGCAGAGTCCACCAGGAAACCCAAGAATTCCATGTTCTGAGATGGAACGAGAGACGACTTGTCCGTGTTGATGAGGAAACCCAGGTCTGAAAGGAGAGATTGTGTCAAGAGCAAGTCTGAAAGAAGAATTTTCTTGTCGGAGTTCATGAGGAGGATGTCGTCCAAGTAAATTATCAGTCTGATGCCAAGGGATCGAAGATAAGCGACCACGGGTTTTAAGAGTTTTGTGAAGCACCATGGCGCGGAAGATAAGCCAAAGGGAAGAGAAGTGAAACAGTAATTGACACCTGCCCATTGGAATTGAAGAAACTTCCATTGGGATTGATGAATAGGAACCGTGAGGTAAGCATCCTAAAGGTCCAGGCGGACCATCCAATCGTGTGGGCGAAGGGTGTCTCGTAGGTGTAAAATCGTTTCCATTTTGAAATGGCGATAAACAACAAATTGATTGAACCACTTCAGGTTGATGACAGCGCGGAGTTTCTTGTTTTTTTTTTGAACAAGAAAAATGGAGCTTAGAAAGCCGGAGGAGTCGAAGGGAAAAATTTGAACTGCTTGTTTTTGAAGAAGAACCTCGATTTCGTTTGAAATCTGAGAGGCCATGAGAGTGGAGAAAACCAGGGGGGGAGGAAAGGAAGTTTGAACGGGGGGGGAGAAGAATTCGATCAGGTAGCCTTGTACGGTGTTTAAGACCCAGGGATCCGAGCTGAGAGCACACCATTTTGGAAGGAAAAGTTTTAAGCGACCCCCCACAGGAGGGGAAGAAGAAAGGCTTACCTTGTTGTCTGGGGTTGTTGTGACGATAGTTTCCTTGACCTCTGCCTCTGAAGCCACGGCCACGTTGGGGATAGAATTGTGGCTTGTAGTCTTGATTGGCATTGGACGAACCTCTGGAGCCTTGATTGTAGGGACGGCCGGGAGAGCGGCCCCTGCCTCTGCCGGCCCGTCCAAAAACCCGAGGGGCGAAAACCTTTTTGACAGTTTGCTGGGCTTTATCCAAAGAGGCGAAAGTGGAGACAAATCTGCTAAGGTCACAAACCAAATTGTCTCCGAACAGGAGACCATTAGCTTTGGGACCAGGATCCATAGGAGCGAGATTGGAGAGCTTAGGATCCAACTTGATAAGGAGACCTTTGCGGCGCTCATGAGTAATGGCGGAATTTGCATTGCCTAGGAGACAAAAGGCGCGTTGAGCCCACATGGATACCTCTTCAGCAGAGAGTTCTGAACCTTCTAAACGTGCGGCCTCCGCCAAATCAAAGATGCGGGCGAGAGGGCCCACAACGTCCAGCAACTTGTCTTGACAAGTGGACCAAGCCTTGTCGACCCCTCTGCGAGGGTCCTTGCCAAATTTAGAAAAGAAAGTGAGAAGAGGTTGATCAATGGAAGGAACTAAGGTGATTTTGTCGGGAAGAGCCGGTTTGGGACACTCCGATTTGAGCCTGGATCTCACTGAGGTCTCCAGGGGAAGACGCAATCTGGCCGTAATATATTCTCCGACATGATGGGAAGGGAACCATTCCGTAGAATTTGGATGACGGATAGTAGAGGGATCAAACATGGGAAAACCCTCAGAGTCGAAGACTGGTTCGAAAGAAAACGAGTCCAATTTGGCAGATTTGGAAGGAGGAGAAGAAGGATCAACTGCGTCATCTAAATCAAATAATTTATCAGCGTCATCCATGGTATCACCATCATCATCATCATCGTCAGTGTCCATTATGGTGGAAAGGACCAACTTTCTCTTAGGAGACTCTGCGTGTTTATCTTTTTGTTTTCGTTTGCCCTCTGAGTCAACAAACCCCTCCTTGGTAGGAGGCCTGGGAGGCACAAAGTCCTCAGTCAAAAGCGAGGAAGACTCGCCAATCAATGATGCAGTTTTTGAGGCACGAGCCTTAGCAGAGTGGTCCACCTTTTTCTTTCTGCTTTCCCCCGCAGAATGGGCCAGTAATTTGGACATGACGCTCAACATAGAATTTTCCATATTTTTTGACATGCGTTTCATGGACACTTCGACTGCTGGGGCACCTTGTTCAAAGCAAAGAAACACGCTGGAAGCGTGAATACAATGGCGCGAGGACGCGCCGGAAGCAAATAACACTTGAGAAAAAACGGTCACAAGTAATAATACAAAATATATGAACAATAACAATAAGAAATAGCTGAGAGCAATGATAAAGGCACTTATCTGACTGCGAGCAGCAAGAAAAGAGGAAGCTGCGCAGTCAGTTAGTGTCTTTATCTGTTAGGTCTACCATGATTGGATACTGTACTCTCGCATTTTTTCACATTCCCATGGCCCAGTTCCTCTGGCCCTCTGGGAACTGTAGTTTCTATTGCTTATCTTGGCTGCTATTCTATTAAATGCAAGATTAGAAAGCATAATAGGAGCCTCCGGTCTTGTCATAAAATTGAACTGTAGCCTTCCTGTTAGAAATGTGATTTCTGGTTCCCTAGGGCTTGCGCCTAAGCCAGGCAGAAACTGCCACTCTAGTCAGGGCAAGGGAGTTACACACTGAAGATAACTCCTGCTCACCCCTCGGTAGCTTGGCACGAGCAGTCAGGCTTATCCCAGAGGCAATGTGTAAAGCGTTTGCGCAACACAGACACACAGCAGCAATACACTAGGCATACCACAAAAGAAACTCCACACAAGGTTATATAAAAAAAGCCTTTGTATTATTCAAAACACATTAGAATCATAATCACACATATACACTGTGCCAACTGGCACTAGGTAATAATTTACAGGGGATTATATACATGACAGGGCCAATCGGGCCACTGTCAGAACCATCACAAGCACAAGTAGTAAAAATAAAACACTACCAGTAATAACTGGCGAAATACTGTACTCAGCATAAGCACTAGCAACATAGCCGCATTATGTCTGCATCACATTAGGCATAAAACTCATTATGCATAGATCACACAATAAGTAGGGCACCTTAGTGACATTCCCCAGGGGCATACATTGCCTTTCCTTAGGTCCATGCGCACTCCAGGCACACACAGGTACCACATCCGGCCCCAGGCCCACTTGTCTTCTGTGCTGCTTGAATGGCCTCTATCGCAAATGTCAGGGCGTAAAAATAGGACCTTCCACTGGCCCTTTGGCTGCCTTGGCAGCAGCAAATATGTGCACCACGCACTGGGGGCTGAGGGAGTGTATCTCACTCCTTCCTTGTCACGAAACAAACATGCCCCAGTCATTGCAGCTGCCCGAGCTCTCGCGGTGCAGCTTTGGAAATTGGTTTTGGCATCACTGTGCCTGGGGAGCCCCACTCTGGTGCTCCTGCAACAAAATTTCCCCCACGTTGAAGCTGCCCATGCTCCTGCGGTGCAGCTGTGGAAGCAGAACCGGCACCACTACGTGTGTGTGGAGCCCCTCCTTCCCGGGCTCTACTCACAAAAGAAATCATCGCTGGCACCAACAGTGCCGGAGGAGCCCCGTTCACCGGGATCTTTCTCCTGCAGACACTCGGCCCCCTCCGGCTGCGGTCTCAGCCCCACTCACTGGGGTGTCTCAGGACTCCTCCCATCTTCCTTGATATGGCGCTGCAACACGGAGCTCACAGCTCACCTGGCAGGACACGGAGGTAGCGGGACACGGAGCGCGATCTCCATCGGTGTCGTCTCCTCCACCTCTACGCCTTCCAGGCCAGTCTTCGGCATTATGCGGGGTTTCCACGGCACGGGAGCCCTGCCCCACTCCAGGCAGCAGGTCTGCCTGACTTCCTCTTGGGCCGTCATCATCCAGTTTCCTCGGTCAGGGAGTCAGCCTGACTTCTGGTCCGGGTCGCAGCGATGAACAACACGAGCCCATGCTCAAGCTCACAGTTAGCAGAGGCTCTACTAGGCACACCAATGCGGGGTGGGCTCCCGCCAAAAGCGCCATCAATGTGGGGTAGGCTCCCACCAAAAGAGTACCAAAATGCAGAGTAGGCTCCCGCTTCACTCTCCAGCAGCACGGGGGAATCCCAAGGACGGGATTCCCTCTAAATACTTTGCACCCAGAGCTGCAAGGCCCCAAACCTCCCCTCATCCTGGAGCTTCTAGCTGGGCCAGTGAAAGTGCTCACCAGCACTGAATCTCTCCCCTCCAGGGGAGACAGGAAGCAAGGCACAGGCAGGCCAGCACATGGGATCCTCAGTGGCGGTACCTCCTGAAAGTTCAGCAGCCTACCACCTGCAAGCTCAAGTAAGCACCAAGCACAAGAAAAGCACACAAACATGAGGTCACAGCCCCAGTATATATACAGCATTTTCCTTTATCTGCGTTGGCACAGGGCTTGGGGGAACCAGCCTCAACTGGTTCTGGGGGGTATTGGAGAACTTTGTTTACAGGGCTCCTCTTTCCCTTTGTCAGGTGGGGGCTCGCGGTCATCAGACACACCACAGGGGGGCAGAGCCAGCATTGACACAGGAAGGTACAGACCTGTTCAGATTCAGGGGAATACTACTCCCACTACTCCAAATGCAGATCGACTATTCAGCCTAGCACTGACTCACCGGGCCCTCGCTGGAGCCACACAACACCTCCCCAGCCCCTGTCACTCCAGAGCCAGACATGCAATACACATCAGGCAGGCAGACACATAGCACACAGAAATGCCAACTTTTAAAAGTGGCATTTCTAAAATAGTGATAATAAATCTGCGCACACCATTGCGCAGCATTTATTATTACCATTCCAAACATACCAAACTTGACCGCGCTGCTCCTCTCATATCAGGAATTACCACTGAAACACTTATCAGGGAATCCCCAATGCATTCCTATGAGAGGGCAGCCTCACAGTAGTTAGAAACCAAAATGGCTGTTTGTCACTACCAGGACATATCACGCACTTAAGGTACATGTCCTACCTTTTACCTACAATGCACCCCGCCCATAAGGCTAAATAGGGCCTACGTAAGGGGTGACTGACATGCAGTAAAAGGGGAATCACAGACATGGCGCACACTTTAGGTGCCACGTCACAGCTGCAGTAACACTGCATGCACAGGCCCTGCAATGGCAGAGGCCTGAGACAGGTTTGAAAGGCTACTTTGGTGGGTGGCGCAATCAGCGCTGCAAGCCCACCAGTAGCAGTCAATTTACTGGCCCTGGGTAACTGATATTCCACTTTACAAGGGACTGACAGGGAAATTAAATATGCCAAACAGGCGCAGACCAATCTTACCATGTTTACCACAGACAGCACACGCACTTTACACTGGACAGCAGTGACAAAGTGCCCAGAGTCCTAGAACCACCAACACCATATCAGAAAAAAAGCTAAGAGGAAGGCAAAAAGTTCAGGGATGACCCTGCAAAAAGGGCCAAATTCAACACTTCCTTATTTATGCTAACGGATACTGTGAAAAGTACCCTGTGAAGTTGGTTGAACTCTTTAAATATATGGGTGTCATCAGGAAAGCTCAGATAAATTATGAAGGATACACTTGGGTACAACATGATGATGAGCTCTAGGCTCTTATGGCCCTGGATCCGGAGGTGCAATGGGATGAAATTGACAGTGACTTATGGCAGCATACAATACTATGGGGCCTGCTAAATTTGGCAAAACGATTTTAATGCCTAGTGGATTGCTGATAGTCTATCGGCCTTTCATGGGTGCTCCACCCAGTAATGGGTGGGGGGTATCAGGAAAAGGACAGGGTGGTTAAACAGGGGCTTGCTGAGATTGCAACAAGGGTCTTTGCACTACAAAATATTGTAAATGTCAGCATGAATGTTACAAATGTGTGGGCAGACATGCTATGGTCAACTGCTATGGGCGGGTAGAAAATCAAACTACCCAGTGGGGCATTGCCAGCAGCAGGGGAACTTGGGGGGGCACAACATCAGGGTCAGTCAACTGGTTTCAGAGCAGCGATGGGTGGACAAGGACCTGGAGACAAAGGCTTGTACACCAATTAAATTGGACAGCTTGGAATTTTGGCTTAGTATGACCGAAAGGATGACGCCAGGCTATTGTTGCAAGGATTTACTTGAGGGTTCAGGCTGGAGTACAAAGTCCGAGGGAGTGGCACTGGGCAACCAATTTGAAATCACCCAACGCACATACACACAGGTATTGAGGGATAAAGTGGACAACGAACTAAAGGATGGCAGGATGATGGGCCCCTTTGATGATTGGGCTATCGAGGACATAATTGTGTCCCCTACAGGGGTTGTCCGAAAGAAAGAACCAGGATATTTCAGGTTGATTCAACATTTATCCTGGCCAGAGGGCCATTCAGTTAATGTCTTCATGCAAGAGGAGCAGGTATTGGTGTCTTATTCATCAGTGGATATGGCTCTATCCTTAGTGGAAATAGTCAGACAGGGGCACTAATGGCTGAGAGTGACATTAAGTCTGCTTTCCTTTTGTTGCCAATACCCACTGCTGATTTTCATCTTTTGGGAATACAGTTTGAGACCAGATGGTATGTTGACAAGGCACTACCCATGGGTTGCTCGATATCGTGTGCTCTCTTTGAGTGTTTCAGCACCTTTTTACATTGGCTATTTACATGGAATACAGGAAATGAGCACATCACACACTATTTGGATGACTTACTTTTTGTTGTGAACCCTCTTTCAATGGACTGCCAGCGTCTGCTGGTAAGTTTTCAAGAGTTGATGGTGGACCTTGGGGTGGCACCGGAAAAGAGAGTTGGAACCAGTACTGTGCTGTCTTTCCTAGGCATTGAGACTGATTCAGGGAAGAGAAGATAAAAAACTGACAGTGCATCTGCTGCTCGATGTGATGCTGGTTAAAGCCAAAGTCATGGTAAACAAGGCTCAGGTGCTCCGGGGACATTTTAATTTTGCATGCAGGGTGGTGAGAGCAGGGAGGACATTTTTAAGGAGGTTTGGATTGTTGCTGTCCGGTTTGCCTTTACTGCATCACCATGTGAGATTATCGCATGTGTCAAAGAGGGCTTGAGGATGTGACAACGTTTTCTTGAATCCTTAAATGGATAACATTGATAGCTTTGAGGGAAGTGGGTTAGGATGTGCAAATATTTTCAGACGCTGTAGGAGGTATTTGCTTTGAGCTCTATTAACAGGGGCAATAGTGTGCAGAGAAATGTCAATTTTTTGGGTTTTTCCCCTTGGTGGTAGCGGTAACATTATGGGGAGCCAGTTGGTGCACTGGAAAGTTCTATTTCCAAATGACAATATGTCAGTGATGCAGGCGGTCAACAGGCAATCTGCCAGGGATGCACAGGTGTTTGAAGTTACTGCAGGTTTTTGTATTGAGGTGATTGAAATATGATATTATTTTTAGAACCAGACATGTACCTGGTGTGGACAATGACCCTGAGGATGGTTTGTCTCGTTCGCGTTGGAGAGATTGCATGGGCTGGCCACAGAGGCGGACAAAGTCAGGACCCGGATGCCTCAGAAGCTTTGGACTGTAGGAGACAGAGGATGCTCCAGTTGGTGATAAGTTTGCTTGCAGTATCTACTCGGACAGCTTATACTCATGCTTGGTCAGAATCCTTAGTGAGTGGTGCCCAAAAAGGCAGGAAGACTGGGCTAGGATGGAGGATGTGGTCCAATTTATCATGCCATTAATAGATAAAGGACAGTCATGCATAGCCATTTACGGGAAATTGGAGGGTATAGACTTTATGTGGCAGCTTTCATGGGGTTATGCTCCCTCGGCCGGCTTGGTCTTTTCGATGTTGTCAGTTCTGCTCCTTACCACTGACCCCTCCTTTACAATTCGCTGTGAGTCACACAGCTGCTGTTTTTACCTATCCCAGTGCGGCACTCTGTGACGTCAGTGCAACTCCGGCAACTGACCATCCCTTCACAAGGTAATACGTAAACATATTTCTTTCACTCTTCCTTTAACTAAATTTCATTAGTAACAACATTAAAACATTCGCTACTCTGCCTGTTCCACTAAACAAAGGATAGATTATGACTTATTCTGGAGACTCAGAATTGCTCCTCTTACACTACGAGTAAAACCTTCCGTTTACCCTTCATTCAAGCTCGAGAGAACTTGTTACTCCTCCAGTGTTACCCTTTGTAGGTGATATAAGACCAAAGTTTCACCAGCGAACCCCTTTGCTTTCACTCACACTCAACTTTTATTCAAAACAGTCCCTAATTTAACACTGCCAATCCTGCGTAGCTTTTCAGTGCTATTCCAACAGACGAGTAACCTCACTGCAGTATGGCTTCTATCACCACCCGCTATTCCTTCCCCGGGAACTTTCCAGACGACATAAAACAAGACACTAACCCTTTTTGTTAAACATAAATCAATAATCAAAAATCAATACTTATCACCAAACTAGTCAATAATAACTGTAGCTCTGCTTCCAGAAAACGGATCCAGCGGCTCACCAGCAACAGGTACTCCAATACCATATACTCACCTGGTCCTATAAACACACACTCACACAACTTGGCAATAAACCGCTGTAGTCAGTTATTTATGGTTTTCTACCATTTCAAGATTAGATACTTCTTATTCTCAACTAATCTTTCGCTAATCAAAAAGTTATTTCCTCTGGTCAATGGAACTAGTTGATGGTGAAATGACATAAAATATTCTTCTTACATTTTAAATGACCACAGACTCGTGAAGTATTTTAAATCTTTATCTAAATTAATTTGATGTGAACCACTTACAAAGTACAGTACAGTCTCCGTCACTCATAGGAAGGAAGATTTGATTAATCAATCATCAAACACATACTTTTATATTTTGCAATGACTTATGCTCAGAAAGGATAGAGAGAAAAGAACATTGGCACATACACAAGAAATATTTACCTAGGATGGTGTGAAAACCAGCCCACTGGCCAAGGAGCTGGGAAGGGTCTCGCAGGAAAGATCAGGCGACAAAGGCTTCAGGACAGAAATCAGGACAGGATAGATGACCTCTCTACCACCGATGCTTGCGTAGCACCCCTCTCTGACACTCTCTTCCTCCTCGAGATTCTTCCGCGATCTTCTTCTAAGGAAAATAATTTAGGATAGATGGTTCTGCATTCGATTCTTCATCAGCATTTCTTGTCACTCCAACAGCATCCTGAGCTCTGCAGCATTCAGCAAATCTCCGTCTCTGGTTCACTTGGACAGCATCCCAATCTCATGCTCACTAACTAGTTAAAGCTACCTCAATTATACTCTTTGGTATTCCTGTACCTCCCATTAATGTTCCAATATCGTACAATTACTAACTCTGATTGGACAGGCAAGGGGGGATGATCGTCACACCATACTTATTTTTCAATTTAGTCTTTCAGTCTATTGTTCAAAAATCCCACTCTTTAATTTTTATTCACAAATCTTTATTCCCACCCATATTCACATCTTATTAGACACAAAAGTATAATTTTCATATGTTCCCATACATTCAGAGGACTTTGGAGCTGGTTCCCAGGGTATGTATCTTTTGCGTCCTTGGACCGTGTTCAAAAGTCATATCACTTCTTCTGGCTCAATCACACCACGCATGTGCGGAGGTCAGGTGGGTTATACACTCTGGATTCATATGAGAGGCCCAAATGCATACTAATAAGAAAGTCAGAAAGACAAATATTAATTTCAAAATAAAATGGTTTCACTGTATGCCACCTATCTCTACCCTAATCCCATTCATTTATTAATGCTCTCCCCGCATTAGCATTAGTAAAATAGCTTTTGTTAGTTTCAGCAAAGCAGATGCTAAGCATGTTAGTTCTCAAGCAGCCATTTTAATAGCGTCTGCGCAGGCGCAAGAAATTCCCTCCAGGCGACAGCTCGTCATACTGCTTAGGTGCAGTTGAGGCACGCGCAATAAAGATTTCCCGTTAGCAGCCATTTTAGAATTTATCTCAAGTTACTTATTAGTAATACACGTAGGCAAGCTTCTCTGTCTTTTATGTTCAATGTCGTGTGTATTAATTTACACAATACGTAGTTAATACAATATTAGAAGTTAAATGAGAGGATTGCTTCCAAGCAAGTCTCTTTTCTACGAGTCCTTGCTCCATCAGCACGAGGGATTGGGGCACGTTACATCCGCAAAGGTTTGGCGACAGAAACAGGTCGGCAGGGTAGAAGTCGAGAAGGTATTATGGGTCTGGGCAGATGGTCTTCAGACTGTGTCCAACGTTATCTTAGAGGAGGGAGGATGAATTCTGAGTCACTGTTCTGGTTTTCAAATGTTTGTTTCTGTTTTTCAGATTCTGGAGACCGACGGTTTGCCTATTTTGATTGTGGGCCACTCTTTTGTAAAGAGGGCTAAGAGCCAAGTGACACAGCAGCCATGACACAAATTTGAGTCTTTATGTTAATAAGTATACTCTATGCTGGCATGGCAATAGTTATCAAAACACAGAAATGCCAATGCTGATATCACTAATACAGTCAACTCTACCAATCACTCGTGCCACTCATAGTGATTGAAAAGAATTTTTCAAATTATTTTTAAGTTGATTACTTTTTATTTAGTAAGTTACATTTACTACTTGGAATGTTTTTTCTTTTGTATACAACTAGGCAATTTCAAACAGGACCAAACAACAATATTTACATTATACACATAATTACATCCATATACATTTGTACAAAGAAATTAAGCTACAAGCCCACTTTCCCACAAAAAAATTAAAAAGAGAGATTGTAATAGAAAAGAATCAAGAAGGAAGAATAAAAGGGGATTTAAAAAGAAAAAGAGGGGAGGGATAGATGAAATCCCAGCAATTGATGGCAAAATTAGTATAAGCTTCAGGTTTAACCACTGAAATCCTTTTGATTTAAGTATTCTTTTCAATAAACCTGACACCTTTATTCTGATAATACTTACAATTGCCAAACTCAAACAGCTCTACGTGTTTCAAACCCTACATATCATTAAAGGGGTTCTCCTCAGGACCATGGGAAAAGAGCTGTGAAAATAAACAAAAGTGCTTGTGTTACATACATATATCATCCAATCCTACTTACACACCACAACTAGCTTCAGGTATTTCTGCCAGCGCCCATCATACTCAATGTCTTATGCAGTCGCTGTCCTTTGGCCTGATGTTTCTGCCAAACACAAAAAGATAGGAAAAGCCACATTTAAGTCAAAGAATTACCTTAAAGGCGGTCAACAGAGCTTTTTAGGGGTCATTGCAAACGTACTAATGGGGGACACTTACATAAAACTTCACTCGGTGGGGGCCACCGCAAATATAGATCCTCTACAACGTCTGTGTAAACAATTTTAGTAGAGCTACGAAAACAAAGTCATGCGTGTGTGTTTTAGTTGACAATTCAACCACAAACTATCTCAACACAAAGTATTCAAACATACTTTTCCGTGATTTTAAGCGGAGCGTTGGAAAGCCCTCAAGCCGAAACCACAATATCTACAAACAAAAGGAGAGTGAGTATTTTACAAAATTAATTGGCTTGCGGTCAGTCCCGCAACCCTTCTCCAGCCACAAAGCAACAACAGCGAGTGCAATTACCTCAGTTTGTCACGGCTGCCATTATCCAGCGGTATCTTCCGCACGGCGATATGCTCAGCACAGTGTTTGGGTGTTTATTTATGCAACTTGCACTACTCGACGTGCAGCAGCATCTGACGTCATCTCAACGGCGAGGTTCAAAAACAAAAGCAACTTTATAAAGACTTTTACGGACATGCACGCGTTGCTTCAAAGCACAACAAAAGGAACATTGAGTAGAATAAAACTCGATTTTATCTGCACGGCAGAAGTTCTCGACACTATAATCACTTGTTTTTCGAAGCTCGATGTGCGAAATTTAGTATCATCTGAAATAGCCATTATTTAAATGCAGATGAAAAATCTATTGCAGCTTTTTCACGAAGACTTGGCAAAACAAGCACGAAGAATAAAATCGGAGGCTACTAGCCATCAGCACCAGGCCACGGAAAATCAAGTAAAGTAAGTCCTTCCTTTAAAAGGGGTGACATTTACAAATTGTAAATTTCAGATAATTCTATGGCAGGACGGAGGCTCCGATTATGCTTTCTCTATTTCTTTACTGAGGAAACAGCAGCCAATCAGTACACAGTAAAGAAGAAAACTACAATACCCATGAGTACTCAGATAGTATAAATAGGGTCACAGAGGTCATAACTTCCTCTTTCTTTGCTGCTTCGCAGCCAGTTAAGTGCCTTTACTACCTTTACTTACAATTGTTGAACTGCTTTCTTGTGAATATTGCTGTCGCTTTGTGCGCTTCTTTGGTCTTATCTCGCGCTTGGTCTACAGTTCTTTTTGTAGCGCATGTGCTTTGTCGCTTCCGCTGTCTTCCGCTGCTGTTTTTTGATTCGGCTTCGGCCGTTGCCTTGAGAGCGTGTGTTCACCTCTCTCTTTTGGACGCGCTGTGTCGCGTCTTTGTTTTAGTGGAGCGGGAGATATTTGGGGGCTGGAGAGACGCGCGTGTCTCGCGCGTCCCTCCTATCGGCCGGCTGCTGTTCGTGCATGCACGTCAGCGTTTGTTTTGGTTGTGATGACGCGCATTGCTGAGGCGCTCGTCGTTCACTGAGGAATTCCAGGAATTTGGTGCTTCATTCCTCGACGTGCCCGTTTTTTCTGCCTGCCGCTTGAGCCCCTTTACGCCCCTCTTGTCATATTAAATACAGGGGTTGTAAAATTGTCGCATAGGCTCTGCCTAGAGTGGTTTGAATTGATTTTTAGTGCAAGCCCTCCCTCCACTTGTTACATTATTATACCTTGCTTGTCAGGTTGCTCTCAATTAGCTTGCATTAGGGGTTCCACTCCCCCAAATTCGGCTTTGGCCTTTCAAACGTTTGGAATTCCTTGGAATTTCTTACGGTGGGCACTATTGACTATTTTTGTCGCTATGGCTGACTTTTATGATGATGGGTATGAGTATTATGATGAGGAGGAGCCGTCTGCATCCATGGATGACTTCATGGGCCAGACGAACTGGTTGGGTGGTCCCAACGCGCAGTTTGAATTCTGGGAAATGCGAATTGCGCTCTGTCTTCAGAACGTCGCCGTTCTATCCTTATGAAGCTGGGTGCCAGGTAGACTGACCTGGCCTCTTCGGAATCAGGACCCCAGGCTCAGGGCTTGCTTTTCGGAGCTCCATTTCTGAAAGAGTTAACGAAGTTTGTCTCCACCTTCAGTGAGTTGGATAAGGCCCAGGCCAACCTCCGTAGAGCTTTTCGTCCACTTTTTGGCAGGGCCGGACGAAGGGGACGTTCGTCCGGCCGTGGAGCGGATCAGGCCTCGCAGCGAGGCAATAAGTCCCAGCGTGGAAATCAGACGTATTCCGGCAACAAGTCTAATTTCTATCCCTCCAAGAAGGGTAGAGGAAATTACGGAAAAGGTGGTTACACCGGTAACCAGGGAGGACGACAAGATTCCGCCTCAGGTGAGCTTGATTCTCGCTTCCAATGTGGTTTGGGGGGGGCAGGGTGCAATCTTTTCTCCACAATTGGCAATTGCTCTCGAACGATGCCTGGGTGCTGGAGACGGTACAAGGGTACAAGATAGAGTTTTACTCTCGCCCTCGCCAGCATCTTCGGCCGCGTCCTCTTGTTTTTTCCCAACAAGATCAAGAGGTTATCTCCGCAGAGATCGCCTCCCTACTGGCCAAAGGAGCCATTGTGCCCACTACTCCACATCCCAGAGGGTTCGTCAGCAATGTGTTTCTCATAGAGAAATAAGGGGGCGGGTCTTGTTTGGTCCTCAATTTAAAAGATTTCAACGGCGGAGTGGTATACCGCCATTTCAAGATGGAGGGCATCCATCTTCTACCAGACTTGCTTCGAGAGGGCGACTGGATGGTTCGTCTGGATCTCAAGGATGCTTATCTCTCAGTGCCAATCTTTGCCCCTCATCGTCGTTATCTACAATTTCAATGTCTAGGAAATTGGTACGAGTACAAGGTACTTCCTTTCGGCCTTTCTTCAGCTCCGTGGTGTTTCACGAAGCTTCTTCGTTCTGTGATGGAATCTCTGAGGTCACGCGGAGTCCATCTAATTGTTTATCTTGACGATGTCCTTCTCTTGGCGCAGTGTCCTCTCCTTCTTCGCTCTCATTTGCAATGGTCCATCGATCTGTTACAGTCTTTGGGTTTCCTGGTGAATCCTCAAAAATCCGACTTTATTCCGTCTCAGTCGATGGATTTCCTGGGCTTTCGGATAGACTCTGTCTCCTGCCAACTCCTTCTTCCCGGACAGAAAATCAGGTCCATCAAGAGGGACTTGCGTCTGCTTCTCGCCAAACAGACCGTTTCCTTGCGATCGGTGGCTCGTATTGTGGGCCTTCTGTCCTCTTCCATCCAGGCGATCTTTCCGGGTCCTCTGCATTATTGGGCGCTTCAGCGTCTCAAGATCCGACATCTTCAGAAGGGTCTGCGGTATTCGGATCATATCCCTCTGTCGGAGGATGCTCGCAAGGAAATGATGTGGTGGCTAGACCACATGGAGTCCTGGAACGGCCGGGCGCTGTTCAGGAAGACTCCCGATGTTGTGATCGAGTTCGATGCCAGCCTTTGGGGTTGGGGAGCCCGTTTCGGTGACAACGGGGGGTCGTTGGTCACAGGAGGAGCTGTCTTTACATATCAATTGCCTGGAACTTCTAGCGGGTTCCTTCGCGATTCGGTGCCTATCCCCTCAGCAGACGACTTGCTGCATTCTTCTCAGGATGGACAATGTGTCTGCAGTTCGTTATGTGAACAAACTGGGGGGGTACCAAGTCCAAGCTTCTTTCAGAGATTGCGAAAGACTTTTGGCACCTGTGTCTGCAACGCAGGATCACTGTTATTGCAGAATACCTGCCGGGTTCTTGCAATCAGATTGCGGACTGGCACTCCCGACATCTCCGCGACTTCAGCGATTGGAGGCTTCATCCTCGGGTCTTTCAGAGATTGACTCTCATCTGGGGGTCTTGTCATCTGGATCTGTTTGCTTCCCGTCTGAACGCCCAGCTTCCCCAATTCTTCAGCTGGCGCCCGCATCCGGAGGCCCTGGCTACGGATGCCTTTCTCCAGCCCTGGCCTCCGCTTCTGTGCTATGCGTTTCCCCATTCATGATGATTCCCCGGGTTCTTGCCCGGGTACGTCAGTTCTCGTCGGAACTCATTCTGATCACCCCTCTTTGGAAGGCCCAAGCGTGGTTTCCAGTTCTTCTGGAGATGAGTTGCTCGACGCCGTTCATCCTTCCACACCGGTGGAACCTGCTTTTGGATCCTCTTCACAATCCTCACCCTCTGGTTTTGTCGGGTCACCTCCTGTTGGTCGCTTGGAGGATTTCGGGGGACGCTGGCAAGTCCCGGGATTATCGGGAGACGCTACCCGATTTATCAATGAAGCTTGGGCTCCCAACACATGCAAGCATTATGCGTCGTCTTGGAAACGCTGGTGTGCTTGGTGCGCACAACGGTCAGTGGATCCCGTTTCAGCGGATCTCGCTATGATTAGTAATTTTTTGGCTTCTATGGCCTCTTTGGGCCTGGCCTATAGGACTGTAAACAATTTCTGTTCTGCCATTTCGGCAGGTCACATTCCTATTGATGGCAAACCTGCGGGAGAACATCCCTTGATTTCTAAATTGCTGAAGGGCATTAGGATGGTAAAACCTCCTTGTCCCAAGTACGTTGCTTTATGGGATGTGTCTGTGGTTTTGCGTTTTCTTTCGTCTTGGCCCTCCAATTCCTTATTGACCCGTAAACAGCTTTCAGCCAAGCTGACTATGCTTCTGTGTTTGATCTCCTGTAAACGGGTTTCTGATGTGCGAGCTTTAGATTTCGCCGGTCGCACTTTTTCCCCGGAAGGTGTCACTTTTGTTATTTCTAAACAGATGAAATGTAATACCTCTTCCGTTTCTTATCCCTCTTTTCCTCACAATCCTCAATTGTGTGTAGTTCAGTGTCTCAAGGATTACGAGGTAAGCACTGCATCTTTACGACATGATTTACAAGGTCAACTTCTTATTGCTTTGCAAAAGCCTTTCAGGCCTGTTACTCCTGCTACTCTGGCACGTTGGCTTCGTTGGCTCATGCAGGAGGCAGGCATTGATGTTTCCATGTTTGGTGCTCACTCCGCTAGGGGAGCTATGGCTTCAAAGGCTTTTTCGATGGGTGCTACCCTTCATGACATCATGAGGGCTGCAGATTGGTCCTCTGAATCTGTGTTAAAGACTTTTTATTTTAAACCAATTGTTGATGTTGCATCTGTTGTGGTGGACCAGCTTTGAACAACATAATCGGAGCCTCCGTCCTGCCATAGAATTAAAAATTTGCTAACATTCGTGCCAAGCATTTTCAATTCTATTAAGGACATGAGGCGAGGATTATCCCACCCTTGCTATTCTACTTGATATTGCATTGTGCTATATTGTTCTGATATGACTGGTTTATGTCTTATTATGCAATGTTTATGCAATATATCCCGCCCTCTCATGTTTTTTGCCTTCATTGAGTTGTGGGTGTAGGTAGTACGACTTTGTTTACTGTTTCAGGTTCCGACCTCAAATGAACATTGGATCCGGCGTCTGCGGCTGCTGCTGTGGTTTGTCCCTCTGGTCCTTGGATTAGCCTGTTTGCTTGCCTTGTGGATGTCCTGCGGCCAGATGTTCTTCATGGATCCTTGTTTTTTTCTTCTACGTTTTTGAATTTTCATTACTTAACTGTTATGGACAAAGAAAGAGGAAGTTATGACCTCTGTGACCCTATTTATACTATCTGAGTACTCATGGGTATTGTAGTTTTCTTCTTTACTGTGTACTGATTGGCTGTTGTTTCCTCAGTGAAGAAATAGAGAAAGCATAATCCTCGCCTCCTGTCCTTAATAGAATTGAAAATTCTTGGCACGAATGTTAGCAATTTTTTTAATTCATTAAGTCCACCTACTGAGGTGTTAAATTTGACAATGAGCATTGCCTCACGTTGTGATAGGACTCTTTCAAGGTCACCGCCTTGTAGGTTCATTTCAATTTTAGACAGTATAGTTCACTTCAGATCTTTGATGGCATGTTTTTTTGTATTCCAATGCTTTACTAGAAGGGCATTAATCATTGTTCTATGAATGTGCGACAAATGTTGAGTAATGCGTAGTCGTGCCTCTTGGGTGGTTTTGCCAATGTAAAGTTTTGGGCACGGACATTGAATACCATTAACCACATTTTTACTCTTACAATTGGTAAATAAATCATGTTTCCATCTCAAGCCATTATACTAAAAAAGGGATCCTTCGATCGTCTGTGAACAACACGTACATGTTCCACATTTGTGGTGGCCAGTAATGGGAGGTAGATTCAGTTGCAATCTAAGCATCTGCTTATTAGTCGGCTGTTGGATTGCTGCACGTATAATCTGATTTCCTACACTCCTGTCATTTTTAAGGGCAAACAAAGGTTTGCTCCAGGTCGTATGCATTTTTTGTACAAGGTGCCAATTTTGGTTACTCACCTTTTTGAGAAAGTTTGTCAGGGAACAGAACGTGGTCACACAGACTACCCGGTCATTTGGCTCTATTTTCTTCTTTTTCAAAAGTATTTCGCTTGGTGTCCACCAGGCACGTTTTAGGGCTTGCTTCAGAAGTTTTTTTGGGTAGCCCCGTGATTTAAGTTTTTCTACCAAATTGTTTGCTTGGAATATATACTCATCCTTTGTTGAACAATTTCGCTTTAGCCTCAAAAATTGACCGATGGGGAGGTTATCACGTAAACATCGGGGGTGATGACTCATGTAATGAAGTGTTTATTCCTATCGGTAGGTTTTATATGCAAGGATGTAAATAGCATATCTTGGGCACTATACACTTGGACATCTAGGAATGTGATCGTGCTTGGACTTGAATGTAGACTGAATTGAATATCTGGTGTCCGTTGGTTTAGCCAATGGCCAAAGGTCATCAATTCTCTCTGAGAGCCAGTCCAAATTAGGAATATATCGTCGATGTATCGGACAAATGAGGAGATTCGAGGACAAAATGGATTACTGTTGTAAATGAATAGCTCCTTGAACTGTGTCATAAATAATATGGCAAATTGTGGTGCAAAGGGACAGCCCATTGCTGTCCCTTTGATTTGTAGGTAGAAGATTTTTTCAAATTTAAAGTAATTCCTTTTGAGACACATTTTGCCAATTCCATGATAAATTCACTTGGCCCTTGGACCGGTCGAGGTCGAGATCTTCTCTCTAGAAAAATGTCCATGGCATTCAGACCCTCATCTTGTGGTATTTGGGTGTACAGTGACACCACATCAAGTGTCACTAACAACTGATTTTGTGAAGAAAACTGAACTGATTCTAAGCGTTGTAAAAAATCTGTAGTGTCTTGCAGGTGTGAGGGTACCTCAGCAAGGAAAGGCTTTAGAAAATAGTCAACGTATTTTGAAATGGGTTTTAAAATAATACACAACCCCAGAGTAGGGGCTAGAGGAGGCGGCATTGGATTGATTTTCAGAGAGACACTTAATTTCTCTCAACTGACCATCAAGGCCATTGACGGATGTGAGGTACTTGGCCTCTCCATCAAGGGTACAGGAGGTGTGTTATACACGGGACTGCTATGCTACAGACCCCCGGCGGGGACGATATCAGCTGTGTCTGAGCTTATAGACTTGATCTATGATTTGTCCCACTCCCACACCAGGCTGATGGTGTTAGGGGATTTTAATCTTTGGCTTGACGGACCGACAAACTCCGCTTTTTTAGAGTTGGTCCAAGCCTGCCGCAACATTGAGCTTCCACAGTTAGTACTCTTGCCAACCCATTCCAAGGGTCATATTCTTGACCTGATTTTTGCTGATGCAGGTCAAGTGTCTTTGCGGGGTGTCATATCTCAAGGTTGGACTGACCACTCTCTTGTCCTTTTCTCCCTTTCTTGTCCTGCTGTCAAGGCGGCTAGGGGCAATGTGGGGGGCGCCAGAATGGGCAGACAATGGTCTAGACTCCTTGCGATGCCCGCACCCCCTAGGTTGCTGTCGGAAGGCTTTGTATTGGGAGAGATGGTGGACAGGAGCTATGAGACGCTTTGCCAACAAATCTCGGCCTCCCTGGACTCTTTGGCGCCGTTGCGTAAAATCAGAGCTAAGTCGAATCTGGCAATGCCATGGTATTCAGAGGAACTCCGGCAGCTCAAGCTTCAGTGTAGACAGGCTGAGCGTGCCTGGAGAAAACAGTATCTGGAACCATGCAGAGCCCGTTTTAAACAAGCGCTGGCGACCTATAAAGCCCAGACCAAGCTGGCCAAGGCTAGATACTTGGAAGAACTTCTGTTGGCCGCGGCAAATAAGTCTCAGACCCTATTTAAGGTCGTAAAAGATCTGGCCCATCCAGCTTGTATAAAAAATACTATACCTGCCTCTCAAGCTCTTTGTGACTCGTTGGCACAGGCCTTTGAGGATAAGATTGTGACCATCTTAAATAATCTTGTTTTGCCATCGGGTCAGACTGTGCATCATCCAAACTGTGCTAAGACGGTGGAGGAGGACGCTAAGTCAGCGGAAATGAACATCTTGCCCTTACCATCGTATGAAGACTTCTGTGCACTGGCCGATGGTATATCCTCGGGCTCACCGTCTGACCCGCTTCCACCAAAATTCTGGAAGCTGTGTCGGGAAGAACTGTTTCCACCTCTTTACTCCATTTGCTGCCAATCCCTCAGCTCGGCGCGGGTCCCAGACAGCTGGAAATTGGCGGTTGTCTGTCCACTACTCAAGAAGGAAAATTTGGACCCTGCCTGCCCAGCCAACTACAGACCCATCTCTCTGTTGCCATTCCCTATTAAGATTCTTGAGAAATGGGCCACAAAACATCTCTCCAACTTTCTTGAGGTTAACAACTGTTTGGATGTGGCCCAGTTTGGCTTCAGACCAGCGCATGGGACTGAGGCAGCTTTGGTGACCGTTCTTGATGACCTGCGAACGCGGGCCGACCAGGGTCGGGCGGCCTTCTTAGTACTGCTCGACATGTCGGCCGCGTTCGACACGGTCAGCCATACAATACTGATCAGGAGATTGGCGGAGGTGGGAGTTTCTGGGCTGGCCCTTGAATGGCTGAAGTCATATCTCGATCACAGACATCAGCAAGTGGCCATCCCACCCTTTAAATCAAACATCCGAAGGGTTGGTCAGGGCGTACCTCAAGGGTCAGCCATTAGCCCCATTCTTTTTAATCTCTACCTCCGCCCCCTGATCATGTTGATTAAATCTTTTGGCATCGCGGTCACCAACTACGCTGACGACACCCAGCTCATCTTTTCCCTTGAGGGTAAGGATGGAGTGTCCCAGGAGGCCTTCCATCGCTGTATGAACACCACGGCTGAATGGCTGGGTAATAACTCCTTGCAGTTCAACAGCGCAAAAACTGAGGTGCTGCACTGCTCCCTGGACCGCATCCCCAGACCACTTCCGCCAGATTTTTGGCCTTCAGATTTTCAGGGCGCTAGTTCGCCCGTAGAGTCAGTCCGTAATCTGGGGGTAGTGTTTAGCACTAACCTGCAGCTTGATGCTTCAGTGAACCGTACAGTGTCCACCTGTATGGCACTGCTCTGCTCGCTGCGTAAGATCTTGCCCCTGCTTCCGCCTCAGGTAAGACCAGAGGTAGTGCGGAGCATAATTTTAAGTCGTATTGACTACTGCAACGCACTACTTCTGGGAGCTCCGGCCAATTTAGTCGGAAAACTACAGCGGGTGCAGAATTTCGCCGCCAAACTGGCCCTCTCACGCCGCCGCTTGGATTCCTCGACTAAGGCACTTAGGGACCTCCACTGGTTGCCAGTCTCCCAGCGGATCGATTTTAAAGCACTATGCCTAGTGTTCAGGGCCCTACATGGGCAAGGTCCGCCCCCCTTTGCGGAACCTCTTTTCCTGGTACACCCCGCTTAGACTGCTACGGTCAGCCTCTTCTCACCTGGTGGTTGTGCCTATGATACTGAGGTCCCGGACGGGCGGTCGGTCCTTTAGTTTTGCGGCTGCAAGATTGTGGAACTCCCTTCCTTTGGGTTTGAGAGGCTTAGAGAAAATTTTAATTCTTTTAAAAAAACTTTGAAAACTCACCTGTTTCCCAGGGCAATGTAATCGTGTAATGTATGTGTAAGTATCAGGACAGTCTAAGCGCCAGGATGCCCGTTGGGTGACAGATTTCGCGCTATACAAGAATACCTATACATACATACATACATACAATATTGAACCACAGCCTGCCACAATAGGGCATCAAGGAGGGTGTAACTTATTTTTTGGGATTTTGGGTAAAATATAGAATAACGGGGTCTTTGGATATTTTTTATGTAAGAAACCAAACTCCTTACTTCCAATTACTGTTCCCAATACCCCGCGCGGCCGCGCGACCGCGCATTGAAGGCACCCCTAGCGCGCAGTGCTCATTATTTAGCGCGCACATCCTGATACAGGTCACGCCGCCGCTTTTAAAATGCGAGCGGCGCGAAAACCCGTTGTATGCTGGACACAAGAAGAGTCGGAGCAGCAGATAAGTGCATTTTGGGAGGGCGTGCAAATGGCCCTTGCACTTGCTGCATTCCTTTCCTTACAGTGCACCGCTGAGGGGCTGATTGTGGGCCATTAAGTTAGTATTCAATGTTAATTGCAGCCCGTGTGCGCTGCAATTAACTTTGAATACTAACTTAATGGCCCACAATCAGCCCTGCAGTGGTGCACTGTAAAGAAAGGAATGCACAGTGTCAAACAAGGCGTGTGCTAAAGCACAAGTCGTGTTTGAAGGCAAGGCAAGCTACTTTTCTGATTTCCCTCCTGAGGCGGAAGCCGGGAGGTCCTCCTGCACCCTTTGCAATCTTTTAAACTGCTACCTGTATATCGCTAGATTAAAATAGCGTTTTACCTTTTTTAGGGTCTATTGACATTGCGCTTGAGTAAGAAGCGTTTTTAATTGCCACATACCTGTAGCGCCAGCTCATTGCTGCCTGGGCCCACTCTCAGCTGAGCACAGACGCTGAGGGTGTGGTCCCGGGAAACCGAAGCCTCCACAGCGGCCATCTTGGGGGTAAGGAAGCGCTCTGGTGCGCTCTAGTTTCATATAAAAGGGCTCTTCGCCTTCGGCCCCTTAGCAAGCTACTTTTCTGATTTCCCTCCTGAGGCGGAAGCCGGGAGGTCCTCCTGCACCCTTTGCAATCTTTTAAACTGCTACCTGTATATCGCTAGATTAAAATAGCGTTTTACCTTTTTTAGGGTCTATTGACATTGCGCTTGAGTAAGAAGCGTTTTTAATTGCCACATACCTGTAGCGCCAGCTCATTGCTGCCTGGGCCCACTCTCAGCTGAGCACAGAGGCTGAGGGTGTGGTCCCGGGAAACCGAAGCCTCCACAGCGGCCATCTTGGGGCTAAGGAAGCGCTCTGGTGCGCTCTAGTTTCATATTAAAACGACTGTCTCCCTTCGTGTAGCGGACGCGATTGCGGACACGCCTGACTCACGCCGGAGTCATGCCAGAGTCCTGCCCGTCTGCGCCCTACCGCGCCATGACGGGCCCAGGGACCAGCCCCCCTGGTCTCCCCCTGGCTGGTTTAACCACATATCCGTGCCCCCACCTTTTGCAATTAAGTCATGCCATGACCCCTCCCAACTCCCTATGTAAAAATTTGTTAGACCCCTCGCGCAATCAATATAGCTGCCGATATTGCCCCTACCAACTGATCAAATCGCCTGAGATCGGGCAGAAACCAGCCCACAAGCTTAATATGGCACTTTTGAATTGCCGCTCCCTGCCAAAACATGTCTCTGAGATTTCATTTCTATTGCAGGACTCGGCACTGGACATACTGTTTCTTACTGAAACGTGGCTAGGGCCTAGTTCTGGCCCAGATATTGTCCAGGCTTTTCCCCCGGGTTATCTAATCCAACATCTTGATCGATCAGGGAACATAGGTGGAGGGATTGCTATTCTCTACAAGAATCATCTAGTCTGTCGCCTCTTAGGTAGCCCATTATTGGACTGTGAAAATGTTCATTTTTCGATCACTCTTTCACCTCTAGTTTCTTTCACGGGGCTTTTAATCTACCGCCCTCCAGGATCCCTCGGATAATTTCACAGGTCATTGTTGGAAACGGTCGTAAATCTCACCAGTTTAGCCCCCAACTTTACTATACTGGGAGACTTGAACCTCCACTTTGACGATCCACATGACACTATTGCTGTGGATCTGGCTCAAGATCTAGAGACTTGCGAGATGCTTCTAACAGTCCAAAAGCCTACTCACTTAAAGGGACATCTGCTTGATCCCATCTTCTCTAATATCACCGATCTTATCACTTTGCACCCGATCCCGATCCTTTGGTCAGACCATTTTATTATACCTTTCACTTGGAAACTTCCTCCCTCAGCCCCGGTTAAAACCCTTATCACTAAACAAACAAGACACTGGTCTAAGCTTAATACAAACATATGGTCGGAAGCATTAAGTACTACTTTACCGTTCACTAACTCAGACATCAATATAGCAAATTCAGAGTTCAACCAGTGGATAGAGAACTCACTGGACGTTACCTTACCAAAAAAATCTGTAATTCAAAAAAGGGGACCTATCAACCACCCTTGGTTTAGTCCAGAGCTTCGAAAACTCAAACAGAGCTGCAAAAAAGAGGAAAGACTATGGAGAAAAGACTTTGACCCGGAGACAAAAATTAAATATAGAATCTCCATTAAAGCCTACAAAGCCGCACTCAAGGCTACTAAATAGCCTTTTACTCCAAGAAAATCATTGCATCACCTAACTCCGCGAAAGAGATCTTTACTATTGTCAAAAGTTTGTTGAAACCCCCGGATCCCCCATTGGCCCCACAAGCATCTGGACCCCGTTGTGAAGAATTGGCACTTTTCTTTCACACCAAAATTCAAAATATTATTCTGGCCCTCCCCCCTGTCTCTATTCCCCAATCCCCTCTGTCACCTAAACCTCCTTCTCTTGGTTCTACTTCCGAACTCTCTTCTTTCGCTCTGCTCACTAAGGATCTGCTATCCCCCCTCCTCAACTCAATCAAAAGTGGCTCCCCCCTTGATCCTGTCCCTATTAACACCTTGAAGCTAGTTATGCCTATCATGGAGTCTCCCGTCATCAACATGATTAACACCTCTGGAAATTGGCCATGGTCAAACCGTTGTTGAAGAAATCCAATCTTGACCCAGATGACCTATCTAACTACCGTCCCATCTCCCTTCTCCCGGCCATTAGTAAATTGGCAGAAAAAAGTATAAACCAGCAACTGTCCTTATTCCTGGAAGCCTCCAATTTACTCCATCCTTCTCAAACAGGCTTCCGTCCAGGTCAAGGGACCGAGATGGCACTCCTCAAGGTGGTGGAAGAGTCTAGGAGGATCCTGGACACAGGTGGCAATGTGGCCATCATCCTCCTAGACCTCAGCGCCGCTTTTGATACGGTTAGCCACCGTATCCTTTTAGCCCGCCTTAACGAAATTGGAATTTCGGGAAAGGCTCTTTCTTGGCTCGAATCCTTTCTCTGCGACAGGTATTTCAAAGTATTTGAAGGTGACTGTCACTCCTCGCCCCTCCCCCTGCAGTGTGGGGTTCCACAGGGCTCCTCCCTCAGCCCCATACTTTTTAATGTGTACATGTCCCCTCTAGCCAAGATAGTGGCCCCTTACGGAATCGAACTGGTCAGCTATGCTGACGATACTCAGCTCGTGGTTTCTCTTAATCAGACTGATCTGTCTCACCCGAGTTTGAGTAACTGTCTCGAAGAGGTATCACAATGGATGGGCTTATCCCAGTTAAAGCTCAATAATCAAAAAACCGAACTGATGTTACTGGGCAGGAAGGCATCTTTTAACTCCCCTACGTTATGGCCCCCATCTATGGGTGCTAGCCCAACCCCAAAAAACGTCATCAAGAGCCTTGGGTTCTGGCTTGATGACGATCTTACATTGAAAGTACAAGCCAGAAAAACCGCGGCGATCTGTTTTGGCTTACTTAAATCTTTACGAAAAATTCTCCCTCTACTCCCTGATAGAGCCAAAAAAATCCTGGTACAAGCCATGATCCTGTCGAGGCTGGATTATGGTAACGCGCTCTATGTGGGAGTTCCGATTTCAGTAACCCAGAAACTACAGGTGGTGCAGAATTCTGCCGCTAGACTACTGATGAGCACTAACCATCGCTCCTCAGCTAAGCCAGCGCTGAGATCACTCCACTGGTTACCCATCAAAGAACGGGTACATTTCAAGGCCCTCTGTATTGCCCATAAAAATCTTCAGGGCAAAGGCCCCCCCATCCTGGCCAACTTGATTAAAACTCATAAAAGCCTCCAGAAACATTCGCTCGAATGACCAGAACCTGGCACAAGTCAGTAGAATTAACAAGGCCCGTTCAGGGGGTCGTCTATTCTCTTACAACACCTCAAGGTTGTGGAATTCCCTGCCACCCTCCCTCCGACAGGAGCCCAACCATCTTTCTTTCCGTAAGAAACAAAAAACCTGGCTTTATCCAATAAATTAGTTTTTCTTTTCACCTCTCCGTCCGTAGCTGCAAGCGCTGGGATGCCTTCGGGTAGCCATGCGCTATATAAGAATAATTTCATCATCATCAATTATTTCTGAAACAAAAAGGCCCGCACCAGCGCCTGGGCAGTTTCGAACGTCCCTACAAAGTCCAGAAAGTTATATCGAACTATCCATACAAAGGAAGTGGGAGACAAATAATTTCGCCCACAGCACTGGATTCCCAAGGACACCAAAAGAGTTGAAGTAACATCCTGGTCTCATGCTGTTATTGCCTCACCTCGCATCGTGAAAGGCAGGCTCTCTGCAGGAGCCCAGAGTAACCTTATTTGAACCACAACTATCACTGAGCTAAGAACGCTAGTTTGAGCAAACTTCAATGGGCCTTAACCTTTCATGATCTTAGAGAATATAACACAGCACCAGCACTTTATTCCGCTCGAATGTGTCCCAAGTAACAGTTACAATGATATAACCCACCTCCCCCAAACAATAGAGCAATTGTTTGTTGAGGGTTCAACACAGGGAAAAAAGCAAGGCAGGCTCTAAATTTACTTATAAATCTGTACGAACTGATTCGTAGTCCTTTTAAAGTTTGTATTCTTTTTGTAAAACTTTTAATTAACTGATGCAAATAAATTAAATTCAAATTAAATTAAATTAGTCTTTCATATGTCACAAATGTTCATTGGGGTTTGGCTAGCTGGGTCCTCCCACTGACGTTTTGGGGGCCCTCTCTGCACGGACCTGCTTTCAGCCCCGGAGAGAGAGGGGGTGGGGGGAGGGGTGGGGTCGGGGAGTGAGGGAGAACAAGGACATGGTCAAGAAGGAGCAATGGAAAAGATGAGTAGAAAGAAGTGAAGGTTGAGGTTGTGGTACAAGGGACTAAAGGAACAAATAGACTAGGAATCTGTGGGTGCACCAGTATCTGAGAGAAATGAGACAAGAAACTAGGGGGCAGATCTACAAGGAAGTACTGCAGCGCGGCACCACAAGCCGTTTGGCTGCTCCATGCTGCGCACTTCCTAAGCACAGGGATGCAACATATTTACAAGAATATGTTGCATCTCTGTGCTTCTCCCAGCGCAGGTGCACAAACTGCAGCCATGCGCTGGTGCAGGCACCCTTGCACCATGGTGCAAGGATGCCTGTGTCGTGGGGAGATTGTTTTTGTACAGGAAGGTGCCCCTTACTGCACAAAAACAATCACTACAGGCATTTTCTTCTTTCAATGCGTGCTGTAGAATGCAGCACGTATTGAAAGAGGAAAAAACGAGGAGAAATGAAAACATTCATCCTCGTTGAGCCTCGTGACGCCACCTCTAAGGTGGCGTATCTTTCAGACGCATCTCCAGATTCACGATTTCTCGTAGATCTGGAGATGTGTCTTGTTACATGAGTGTTGCGTGGGAACACCCACAGCAACACCCATAGAACGCCCCTTCAACGCAAAGTGCTGCATGTGAAGGGGCCGTATTTACAAGGAGAGGAAAAGTCACGCAGGGTGGCTTTTCCTGTCCTTGTAAATATGGAGGTGCCACCTGCGCCACCAGTACGTCACAAAAAGTGACATATTTGTGGCGCTGGGGGCTTGTAAATCTGCCCCTAGGTGTCATGAAAAACAACTTGGAGCACTCGAGAAGGTCTTAATGCTAATCGCTTGTATTGGGGCCTATTTTGCGCAAAAAATTATTGAAAAGGTGAGTCTCTAGACTTTTTCAGAAAGAAAGAATGTTCAGAGCTTATCTTAGATGTGGAGGGATGGAGCTTAAGGTGGTAATAGCAGAGTCAGAAAGGAATTGCTTTAGTATTTGAGATTTCAAATTTTGGGGTTTTCAAAATAAGTGAGTTCTTGCCCATGAACTGTCTCGATCTGCCCAAAAAGA
This sequence comes from Lissotriton helveticus, assembly GCF_964261635.1. NCBI lineage: Eukaryota > Metazoa > Chordata > Amphibia > Caudata > Salamandridae > Lissotriton > Lissotriton helveticus. Next base: position 1,275,998,212 of record NC_136067.1, on the reverse strand, counting down.
TCAGCGGGGTGACACAGTAGATTTCAAAATGTACCCCCGATTCTAGGGGTAGTCAGTGTCGATCACTCAGATCTGTGTTAACGTGATCAGATTCATTCCTCCCTGCAATTAAGCTGGCAGTAAGATGGAGGATACCCTAGAGGGGGGACAGGAACACCTATGTAGAAAGCCTGCTAGGATGACATTTCTCACATCAAATCTTGAGATGATTAGGGCATGGGCTGTTGACTACGGCTGGTCATTTGAGAAAAGAAATGTAATTCTCTTTTGTTTGTGAAGATTATAATTTGCAGACTGCACAAGTTTATTTACCTGTGGTAGCAATCATGTTGATCCAAATTCCTAGCAATTTGACTGTATCTGAGGGGGAGGTTACATTTGCAACGTTCAGCGAACAGATTAGGTGTTATCTTATTCTTCGATTTATGAGAGATTAATTAGTAATTCGGGAGGGAATAAGAGAGATTGACAAATTTCTGATATCCAAACATATAATTTCTTCAAACATCCCTGGAGTGTGTGTGGATTGTGGATAGAAAACCTCTTTATAAACAGGTGTGGGTTGCCAATGTATTTGTACAAATGTATGCCATAGTTTTGAGACGCTAGTTTAGAGGCTCAACATAAAGATTGAACAGGACTGGGGAAGGAGTAGATCCTTGTGGTATACCGCAGGAAATCTATTTTCGTTGTGACAGAAAATTCCAGTTTGATTAAATGAGAGTAATCCAAGAGGAGCCATCTGACCCCTTTTAGCACAATATCCTTGTATTTCAATCTAGTCTGCCCACTAAAATGGTCCACTGTGCTGCAGGTCGTTGGCAAATCCGTCAATACCAGTATGCACGCCTCTCCTTCATCGAACATAAAGTGAATATCATTAAGCACTCTTATTGTCACTGTTTTGGTGCTGTGGCCTTCTATAAAGGCAGATTGGCAGGGAGAAAGCACAGCATTTTCCTATAGGTATTTGTTAAATTGGAGAGCAACACATTTTTCAATGACTGTGCCAAGCAAGGGTAGGTTAGATAAGGGTTTGTAGTTGTCTAGAGAATCAGGGTCTGCATTTGGCTTTCTCAGGATATGTATGATCTGGTCCCGCTTCAGTTCATAGGGAAAAGTTCCTGACTCACCGAGGACATTCCTATAGCCAATCCATGAGGTTTTAGACGGCAGAAAGTCGTTTTAATTATGTTTGTGGGTAAAACATCACCAAAGTAATATGTAGGGTGCATTGATTTAATTATATCAGACAGGTCCTGTAATTGGCAGTCAATAAAAGTGAATCTACTTTGAGGTGTAAACAGATGGTTATGATATTTGAGGAGAAAAATCTGCTTTTATTTTAGAGATGTTACTTGAGAATAAGGATATTGCTGGAATTTGGGTTACTGGGTGAGGGGGGTGTAACCCTACTGAAACATCGACCACAATCTCTGTAAGGATAAAAAACAAGCAAAGTTAAAATTAACCTGTTCTCAACTCTCTGGTAGCTTTCAACAAAGCAATCAGGTTTAACTTAGAGGCAATGCGTAAAGCATTTCTGCAGTACTTTAAACAGTCATAAAGTGAAAACACAATGCAAGAAAAATCTCACACTAATTTAGAAATATAGAGTAACATTTAATAAATTATTTGAGACCAAAAAGTAAAAATCCAATTAGTTGAACTGGAAATATACAAAAGATTTTGGTGAAAATAGTGCCTAAAAGCACAAAGCATCAATTGTGGTTATCTGGGCGCACCGAACTGGGACAAAGTCACAAGTTTAGGCTGACCATGATGGAGCGTGGGCCGGAAACTGGGATCAATTTGGATCCGATGAACAAAGTACCTTAAATCCTGGTTTGCAGGGAATTGCAAGATCCCGCATTGAGGTTGTCACATAGCAGTGGTTCGTAGAAAGCTGTGGGCTGCAATGCCAAATCCTGCATTGTCATCGAGGATGCTGTAGACAAAGGGCTTGGGATGCAAAGTCTGACGTCGAGGAGGCGTCATGGAGGTGCGGTTCCAAAGATAGGGTGGTAGTGGCATTCTATGAGCCAAAGGGTGTCACTCTGAACTGGAAGTGGCCCTCTGGGTTCAAGAATGCAAACCTCTATATTGCACCCTCAGTCAGAGCTATCTGCCAGTACCATGATGTGAGATCTGAGGTACTAAGGAACTTAACAGCTCCCAGCCTGTCAATGAGCTCATCAGTTTGGAGGATTGAGTGAGCATTAGTCTTGGTGACTGAATTGAGTATCTTGTAGTCCACACAGAACATAAGTTCTGCAGGGGTGCCCAGTGGCGCAGCTTTTTGTACCAGCACCACCTATCTGGAACAGGGACTGCTCGAGGGCACAGTCACCACTAAGGACAGCATCTTGGAGACCTTATCTAGCTTTCACCTTGTCTGACAATGTGTACATGTTGTTCCTAACAGACATAGTGTCACCTGTATTTATGTTAGTTGTGGGTATGCAAATGTGTAAGCCCAGGGGTGAGAGAGAACAGAGAAGAGAACTGCCCCAGTAACTGGCGGTCAGAGTAGGGGAGATTCTTACACCCTCTACTGACCCATCATGCTCTTGGGTAGTCAGAATGTCAGGGAGATGTTCACTCACTTCATCCACCCCGTCATCTGTCACCAAGAGCATGGTGATTTTAGACCTCTCAAGTGGGCCATTGAGTTAGTATTCAATGTTAATGTGTATCCAAATTGCAGATCTGCCTTAAGACCCTTAAGGTGGCGCCGTGTGTGTGGAAATGCACCGTCTTTTCAGTTTTTTAAACAAAAGTTTGGAGGGATATTTGGTGCTGCACACACGCGCGGTCTGGTTTCTGGCGCACATAGCCATGGCTGCAGCGCACAGAGACCCTAAACTTCCGTACACAGAGGAAAAAAATTAGAGGGAACATTGCTTCCAATGATTCCCAAATCCAGAGCATTTTGCTAAATCTTAGATAATTCACCTTGTATATCTCCAATAGGGTCAGACGCAAGTCTCCTATAACAGTGGGGGTCATTAAATTGTCTTAACATTTCCATTCTGTAATTGATGGTACTCATAATAACAATGGATCCCCCCTTGTCAGCCGGTTTGATTGTTATTTGATGGTCTAATTTCAAAGTAAGTATGGCCGCTTTTTCTACTTGAGAAATGTTATATTTGACAAAGTCTTTTTTGTTTTCAATTTGTGTAATTGCTGATAGTACTGTTAGTTCGAACGTCAACATTTCTTTCGGTATTTTATTCGCAGGGGGACAGAATGTTGATTTTTCATGAAAAGGAGTAACCGCTGTAATTGGTTGATAGGTATTTTCCAAAAAGAAGGATTTTAACCGTATCTTCCTACAAAATTCAATGGCTTCCATTTTCAGTTTAACCAAATCAGTAGGTCGAGCTGGCACAAATGATAGACCCTTTTTCAAAATTGATTGTTCAGCATCCGTTAGAGTATGCTTAGATAAATTGAAGATAGGTGAGGATGTCACGTTTTGTAATATTGATTTCGGGTTTTCATTTCCCATCCTTGGTTCTGATATCTGTTCCTTGTGCGGCGTTGTTGTTGGCAGCATCCTAACAAAGGCTGTTGCTGGTGATTTTTACATCGATTTTGTTGTTGGTTGTTTCCGTCCGTGTTTTCAGCCTCACCACTTGAGGACGATGATGTATCAGAAAATGGGATACATTTATTTCTAGACTGTCCTTGGTAGTCAGACAGGAAGCGTCTTTAATCTGGGCGTGAATAGAGGTCAGCTTGTAAATATGGATATGTTGTCTCTAAAGAAAAATTAGTCGTGTCCTTCTCAAATTTTGTTGCTTTTTGATTGATAGTAAAATCTTTGAAGTCACTGACGTCCTTTTCTACCTTTGCCAGAAGTGCTTTTGAATCCATTATTAATTGGTTATCCTTAATTTCTTGTTCCAATACTGAGATCTCTTGAAGTTGTTGAGCTGATAACCTTTGAGCAGTCTCGATTGTTAAGACCATAAGGTCTCTGGTGCATTTGGTCTCAATGCAGCTGTAACCTTTTTTGTAAACGGGATCTTCAGTAAATATTACTGGTATATTACGAATTTGAAGACCGGCTGGAATGGTCCCTGCTTTAAGATGTTCAAACAAAAAGTGTCCATGTAAATCAGTATGTATTTGTTTCTTTTTTAATCTGATCAATTTTTCGGCTGTGTTTTGCTGTTTCGCTGAGGTACTTAAAGAAACCGAGGCGAGCTGAGGTGGAGCGCTTAATAGTTTTTTAATGGGGTCCTCTGAGTAGGCAAAAGTATCCTGATCCGACATATTACACTAAACAAACAAATTCAACACAAATCTTCATACAAACTTAAACTCCTACCACCAAGTGGAGTCAAAAGAACCTCGCGAGTAAAAACCCGCTGATCAACATAATCAATATAGGGTTCTGTCCTGAGGTCAGCAAGCCTGGGCCAACTTAATAATCAAAACACAGAAATGCCAATGCTGATATCACTAATAAAGTCAACTCTACCAATCACTCGTGCCACTCATAGTGATTGAAAATAATTTTTCAATTTATTTTTAAGTTCATTACTTTTTATTTAGTAATTTATATTTACTACTTGGAATCTTTTTTCTTCTGTATACAATTAGTCGATTTCAAACAGGACCAAACAATAATATTTACATTATACACATAATCACATCCATATACATTTGTAGAAAGAAATTAAGCTACAAGCCCACTTTCCTACAACAAATCAAAAGAGAGATTATAATAGAAAAGAATCAAGAAGGACAAATAAAAGGGGATTTTAAAAAAAAAAGAGGGGAGAGATAGATGAAATCCCAGCAATTGATGGTAAAATTAGAATAAGCTTCAGGTTTAACCACTGAAATCCTTTTGATTTAAGTATTCTTTTCAATAAACCTGACACCTTTATTCTGATAATAATTAAAATTGCCAATAGTGGCATGTGCTTGAGGGAGCTTTTACCATATTTTAATAGGCTATTGGGGGGGAGGCAAGTGTCCTGATGTTTTGTTATTGCACTTAGGCGATAAAAAATTAGTTGTGGAGAAAAGTTTGGCTTTGATAAAATCTATGAAGGATGACTTGAAGGGCATTCAATGTCAGTGGTCAGGATGCCATGTGACAGATTTAATTCCCAGCAGGTTCTGGCGTAGGGCCCTTAGGCAGGCAGCTATAGACAGGACCAGGAGAAAACTCGAAAAAAATGAGTTCCTTTTGTAGGGACCTGGGACTGGGCAGACTTGAGTATTCGGATTTGTGTTGTGATGATGTTGAATTTTTCTGTGGAGAGTGGGTCCTCTTGTCGTTCATGGGTATGAAGTTGTATTTGTTACAGTTTAAACTTGTGTTGGCCAAGGTTTTAAACATTCGTTAGTCAGTGTCCTGTTTGGGGGGGGGGGGGCAGAAAATGTTGCGACAGGGCCTTTTTTCTGGGTGGCTGTCGGTCAAGAAGTTGGCATGGTTTACCAAAGTTTATTGTTGTTGACAGAGGCAATTCAGGCTGAAAGGGAACAGGTAGACAAGCTCACATCTGGACAGGCCAGGAAGTTAAAGGTTCTGTAATACGTTTTGTTTGTAAGAGGTTAATAGTTGTAGAAAAGAGGGAGGGAGGGGAGTTTAAAGATATAAGTAGCAGTTGATAAGCACTGGAGCAAGTAGACAATTACAGAATTAAGTTGTGGGGGGGATATTTAAGGATGGGGGTTAGCTTAACATAGGTGAACAACTTTGTATAGTGAGATCTGCAATTTTATAAGGCAAAGGCCCATGTTTGTTTTTGTGATGTGCACCTGTTTCAATGAAGCTTCCCTTTTCACACAAACCTGGTGTCAGTCATTGGTGCTACTCCCCCTCCTCCCCATTGGTCAGTCTCGCGAGCGGCGGCCCTCACACTGACCACACATACACACCATTTGTCTGGGCAGCAGGGTGAAGTAAAAAACGCAAATACATTCCATAGACTTGAGCTGCCACCAGGACTAATGACCAATTGTGGCCCAAAAAAAAAAAAAGGAAGTAGGAGGCTGTAATGTGTGACATTGCATTTTATAGTGCAGTGATGCAGACACTAGCACTCAAAAGTGTTATTGTAACCCATGATGCGTGGTACTTGGTAGGTCTGCATGCATAGGCTGAGTCAGAGCAAGTAATTCAGATCGAACCAGGATCGAGCCTTGGCTTCTGTTGTATCTTAACCCTTCTTCTCTTTCCCGTACCCCTGCTTGCGCTTGCTATGCCTGCACGTGATTGGTTGTAATCAGCTGGAACGTTACAGCTGATTGTTCGTTTTGACAGTTGTCACCTGAGTGTCAGTTGACATTAGCTATTCTAGTGACCACAAACCTTGGTGTGTTGTCTTGGAAAATAAAGACTTATTACCAAACTACTGGTTCCCGCATCATCTTTACAATTTGGCGACGAGGTCGGGGGCAACACACCGGAAAACACACGTGGAATAACAGCATAGACTCTCCGGTAAGGAAGGAGATGAATGATATTGAAATTAAGAAGCCAGGCTGTTCGGTTACTAATTTAAACCAGACATCTAGCGGAATATAACTTGTCTGTTGTGAAGACAGTAAGAGAATAATTGGCTTGTGGAATAATTTTTGAATATCTGGAAAGTCTGAATATACGTTTGAGAGAAACTGGAATAATTTGAAGTTCCTACCTTTACCGACGCTTTGGTTCACTCTTGGATTGTCAGTGTGAACGTAGTTATCACTCGAGTGAAGGTTAAGCCCAGCTGTGTATCGAGAGCGAACTTTGCAGCGTGTAATGTTAAGCGCCTCAGATGTACGGTGCGTGAGGAAGTGCTCAGACGAATAATCACCTCAGGAGTTGGCGCGAAGGGTAGCGTGACGTGTTTTGACGCACCCGACGCCATCTTGGATGTGAAAAGTGAGCGTTGTGCCAAAGTTAAAGAACACGCTGGTTTAGCGGAAAACATGGAAGCATGAATAGCAAATGGAAAGGAATAGCATATTAAAATGATATTATAAACGAGCATGAAGCTAGTAATAAAGCTGATGAATAGCAACAAAGAGAAGTAATCAAGGCAGAAAATCAATATATATATAAAAAAAAGCAGAAACAACAGGAGTTGTGTAACACATCACACGCTTACAGTATACTAAGTGATCTAAGAGGTTGGAGGAAAATATTAATCTTAAGCTTTACAAAACATGGAAAATAGCAACAAATACAACTTACAACCACCTGAAGCGTTTTTAAAAGGAACAGGAACACCATCAGTGAAGTGGGAAACATTGAAGGAGCACTTTCATAACTATATAACCACTTTTGAAAATGATGATGAACCAATGAAACCAGAAGAAAAGAAAAAAATACTATTACACTGTTTGGGGGCTGGTGGATTGGATGTATACAAAAATATTAATAAGAAAGTGCGTGGTGGAGGTGATAGAAACGTTTATTTGGAAGCTCTAGAAGATTTAGACAGCTACTACAAACCCACGGTGTGTGTTGCTGTTCACAGATATAAGTTCTACAGGAGAAAACAAGGAAAGGAAGAAAGTGTTGATGAATATGTGGCTGCATTAAAGAACTTGGCATTATCTTGTAAATTTGAGAACATGCACGATGATTTAATAAGGGACCAAATTGTTATGTGTGCCGCAAATCCCAACATCCAGGATGCTCTGTGGGCTAAGGGTGAGAGGCCATTACAACAAGTCAATGAAATCGTAAAAAAAGCGGAATTGACTGGAAGATGTGCAAAAGAAGTCATCAATGAAACAAAAAACAAAAACGACATATCAACTGTGGTTGCAAAAGTAATTGGAACTAAGAAAAAAAGTAATGAGTATAGAAGCAAAGGGAATGACAGACCTAAACAGAGCAGTTACGGAAAAAAGTTTGAAGAATTGAAATGTTATCGTTGTGGTAGCAGCAAACACATGGCAAATGATTGGAATTGTCCAGCAATTAACAACAAGTGTGGCAAGTGCGGACTCATAGGACATTTCCAAAAATCGTGCATAAGAAAAGAGAAAGCAAAAGTGAAGTATGTACAAGAGGTGGAAATAGAAACTGAATCATCAGATGAATCTGAATACAATCTATGCGTACTGAATGTAACTGATGTAACAGAAGAAAATGAATAAGATAGTGACAAAATCAAGAAAAAACCATTGTGCAAAATAACAATTGGAGGTGTAGAGATGGAACTAATAGCAGATTCCGGATCTCCTTGCACGATCATAAACCATGAAATATGGTGCAATAAGTTTAAAGATGTTTTGGGGAACAAAATGAAGAAACCAGATATAATGTTAAAAACTTACACCGGAGAGCCAATCGAGCCTGTTGGCTACAGGAAACTTAATTTTGTTTTCAAGGAAAGAGAAATGGAAAGCAAAATGTACGTTGCAGCTACTGGCCCATCCGTATTAGGGTGGTAGGACCAGGGAAAACTGGGCATTACACTAAACCCTAACAGCCCTGAACCCGGGTTAGTTATGCAGCAAGACACATTAACGACAAGAGACCTTGTAGAAAGGTTCTCAAAGGTGTTTAATGGGAAGATAGGCAAATTGAAAGGGTTCCAGCACCAGATCAAGTTGAAAGAGAATGCCACCCCATGTGTACACAAAGTAAGACAGATATCTTTAACACTGAGAGAAGTCAGAGAAGAAATTAATAAGTTGTTGAAGGCAGACATAATAGAACCAACAGAGCCAGTTGAGTGGGTCGCACCCTTGGTAGTTGCGAGAAGACCTAATGGAAAATTAAGATTATGCATGGACCTACGAGACTTAAACAAGAACATTCTCATAGACCAATATCCCCTGCCAATAATTGGAAAATTGTTATCCCTCACCAAAGGCATGAGTGTGTTCTCTACTATAGATCTGGCTACGGCGTATCACCAGGTACCCCTACATCCAGACAGTAAACACCTAACCACCTTCATCTCACCTTTCGGATGTTTCAGATTCAAAAGAGTACCAATTGGCATAGCGTCCGTGGCAGCGCTATTTCAAAGACTTATGCAGGAAATCTCTAAAGGAATGAAAAGTATACTCATCTTCCAGGATGACATCCTAGTCATGGGTAAAGATCAAATGGAACATGACTACAAACTAATACAAGTACTGAAGAAATTAGAAAAACGTGGATTGACAGCGGAATACAAAAAGTGCAAATTTAGTAAAAATTGTGTGAACTACCTAGGGCACGAAGTTTCGAGTGAAGGAATTAAGCCAAAAAAAAAGAACTCATAATGGCAATTAAAGATGCACCACTGCCCACCAACAAAGATGAACTCAGAGCGTTTCTAGGGCTGGTGGAGTACTACTCTAAATTTGTGAAGGACTTTTCAGCAAAAACGTACGAAATTAGGAGACTATTGAAGAACAAGAATAAATACGAATGGTCTGAAGAATGCGAAAGAAGTTTTGTACAACTAAAAAACAAGTGTGTGAGGCACCTGCCTTGCAAGGATTTGATGGAAAGCTGGAGTATGTAAGCACCACAGACGCAATCGGGAAAGGTATTGGAGCAGTTCTTGCGCAGATTGAAAAGAACGGAAAGGAAACTACAATTGCGTTTGCATCGCGCTCTCTAACAGCAACAGAGGAAAGATACTCTGTAATCGAAAGGGAGTCGTTAGCTTGCGTGTGGGGAATGGAACATTTCACGCCAATACATTTGGGGAAAAAAAATAATCCTAAAATGTGACCACAAACCTCTAACAAAAGTTCTAACCGTAAAAGGATTATACAGTGCATCACCACGTTTGGCACGCCTATCCATCAGACTACTGGATTATAATTATGAGGTTCAGTACCTACCTGGAGTAAAGAATGTGGTAGCGGATTTCCTGAGTAGACTACCTTTTGAAGAATACTGGTAGTGAGGCACTGGAGGAAGAGCTATGCGTTGCAAGTATCAACGAGGAATTTCCAACCATAAGGATGGATGAATGGAGTAGGGAATATTCTGGAGATGAACAATTACAAAAGATAAAAAACTATATTGTGAAAGGATGGCCAAAGAAAAACAGTGTAGAGAATGAATTGCGGGTGTTTTGGGAACTTAGAAATGAACTATCTGTGGAAGACAACCTGATTTTGAGACAAGGTAAAGTGGTGCCACCTAAAGAACTCAGATAAAGAATAATAAGTATCTGCCACGAATGACATTTGGGAATGAGCAAAACAAAAAACTGAATCAAATGTGGTATTGGTGGCCGGGATGTGACATACAGATTGAGAGGGGCATTAGAAACTGCATGGAATGCGAGAATTCGGATACAACACAAACAACCCTACGTCCTCCGCTCCAGCCATTAAAATGCCCAAATATGCCATGGGAAAGAGTCGGAATAGATTTAATGGGACCTGTGAGGTGGCAAGAAGAAAATGTATATGTAGTTGTAATGGTGAATCACCTCTCAAAGTGGCCAGAAATAAAGGTATGCAAAAGAGTGGACACTAACGATGTACTGAAATTCATGGAAGAAGTATTCATAAGGGAAGGAATTCCTAAGACTATGGTGAGTGACAACGGAAGCCAGTTCACCTCTGTTGCATTCAAGGAGTTTGTGGATAGAAACGGAATCAATCATAAAACAACCTCTGTGTACCACCCGGCTGGAAATGGAGCTGTGGAAAGATTTAATAGAGTGATAAAGGGTACCATCCAACTTGCAAACGCAAACGGAAAATGTTGGAGAAAAGAAGAAAACAAAATGGTGTGGGGGTACAGAATCACTCCAGGCGAAAAAACATTGGTGAGTCCATTTGAAATTATGAGAGGTAGAACCCCTATCTCCAAGGACAACATTGGATGGATAAAGTCTGCAAAGGAAAAGGAGTGGTCTGTGGATACCATAAGAGAAAGGATAAAAAAAGCACAAGTTGCGTACAAAGAAAAATATCACAAGAGTAAGAACTGTAAAGAGTTCAACATCCAAGTCGGTGACAGAGTAAGAGTAAAGAAAAGCGGACACATTACCAAAGGAGAAAATAGGTTTACGGCACCGCTAGAAGTAAAAGAAGTTTTCTGTAATTCTGCCCTACTCAGTGATGGAAGAGTGTGGCATGCCTCCGCGATATCAGCCTGTCACAATAGGGATGTCAATCCACAGGAAGGGAGTAAAACGAAACCCATGAAGGAGAAATATGTGCAAAAGTGGTCACAATGGGAATATGAGGATTCAGAGTCTGAGTACTACAGCGACGACGAAAACCAAAGAACAAATGAAATTCAGAATGTGGAATCCATTGGTGAAAGGGGAGACATCAGTAGTGACGCTTCGGAGGTATTCCTGGACATGGATGATGTCCATGAATCAGGTGAAGAACAAGAAGAACCAAGGTGGCACGAAGGAGATTCCAACACCTACAACAAAGAGACTGTAAAATCAGTACCGTGTGATGATGGACATTTGGCAGCTCCTACGAGGATGCCCGAAAATGACACTAGTAGAGCAATAGCCAGCACCAGTAGTTTTGGTCGGGTTTTGAGCAAACCCAATAAATATGAAGACTTTGTTTGTGATTAGCGCTGTGCAAGATGCACTGAGTAATGGCTGCGCGTTTCCCATACTTTCATCTGTTTAGGGATGGAGATGTGTTGTATCTTAACCCTTCTTCTCTTTCCATTACCCCTGCTCGTGCTTGCTATGTGTGGTGTCCTCCGCTCTGATCTGGAATCTGGAACACTCGGAGTGAAGAGTGGTTCCAGGGTTCCAGATGAATCGGTTGGCTCAAGCTTGTAACGATGAATTTATCTTCTCTACAATAAATCTATTATATTAACGATACGCCGACTCCACATGATTTCTCAAGGTGAACACTTCACTGGCGACGATTGGGTAACGGACCTACGCGACTCACAAGCTTGAAGCCCTGCTTGCCGCAAATCAAGATTACCGTTGACAATCCCTGACTGTCGGTATCTTTCTAAACATCATCGGAGACGGACCTAGTCAGATTATGCACATTAACGAAAATCCCGCTTTACGAGAGGCTGAGGTGAGACTTTTATTCCTTTTACAAGCTTTTCCGTGTTTCGAGTGTTTGCGCTGACATTCCTTACCTCATTAGAGCATTCTCAAACGTATCCGCCACCAAGTTCTGGATGTTCGCGCATGCGCAATCAACTTCAAGACACTTTTTCTCACACATGCGCGCAAGTCCATAGAACGCTAATTGTCCTTTCAGCATTTTTCAGAATCTTCGTACATTCAGAATCTTCATACAATCTTCGTTTATGACGCCGATTGCTGCTTTGTCAATGTGTGACTCATAAAAGAATTAAATAGACTGAAGATGGCGCTGAGTTGCTAAGTAATAACATCATAATTGAGGTTGCCCGGCACTATATTTATTGTCTAAGTACAATATCTACAAATAAAGTTTTGTTTTTTTTTGTCTCAAACCGCATTGTAATGGAAGGTTTTAACGCTCCTCCTCCATTTTTAGCCTCTCCAGGTGAACCACCATTAGAGTGGAAACAGTGGAGAGAGGGTTTTGAAGCATATCTTGAAGCAATTGGAGGTGATGAGTATACAGACAAGCGCAAATTGGCAAATTTAAAACATTCTCTGGGAGCAGAAGGTAGACAAGTTCTTAGTCATTTACCACCTATTCCTGTAGATAATTCCAGCGATGAAGATGGTGATGTTTACGAGAATGCTATAATGCAACTTGATAAACAGTATATTAAAAAAGTTAACGAAGTTGTTGCTCGACATAAGTTTTTAAGCAGAATGCAACTCCACAATGAACCTGTTGATAGGTTTGTTAAGGATTTGAGAATTTTAGCTGCAAAGTGCAATTACCAAGAATTTCATGACCAAATGGTAAGGGACCAATTAGTACATAACATTGCCGATGCCAAGCTACAAGAGAAATTATTAGATGCAAAAGAATTAACACTTGCCAAAGCACTTGACATTGCTCATCGTTTTGAAGATATGAAATTGGGCATGAAGGAATTGTCGGAAAAAAGGCGAAGGAGTTTTCAGAAAGTAAGACTTTGACGTCCGAAGTTCAAGTAGTCAAGAAGAAGTCCGTAGAGAACATTTACAATAAACGCACACCTTCCGAGAACACCAACACCAACAGAAGAGATGTAATCTGTTTTAAATGTGGTTTTCCAGGTCACGTGGCCACCGATAAACGATGTCCAGCAATTAGCCAAGTATGCAGATATTGCAGGTCCAAGGGACATTTTGCTAGGATGTGCAGAAGCAGGAACAAGTTTAGAAGCAATACTGTTGATGTCAGAAATGTTGATTCTGAATATGTCTATGAGATAGATAATAATATTGATGATGAGGAGAACATAGTAACTGTATATGAAATTGACGATGAAAAAAAATATGCTCCTTTCTGCATGTTACAGATTGGCACCAAATTTATAAAAGTTATGGCTGATTCTGGTGCCAGGCACACACTGATTGGTGATGAATGGTTAAAAGAATTTCCCAATGTAGCGTTACTTCCTTCTGACATTAGGTTAGTTGGTTATGGCAAAAAACCATTGAGGTTTTAGGCTATTTCATTACTGACATTTCATTTAAAGGTAAAACTGTATCTTCAAGAGTTTATGTTGCAAAAGAAGGCTCATGGATGGCCACAACAACGTGATTTGATGATTAAATTAGACCCCAACCACCCTCAACAGGTATTAGGATACTCTGATATAATTAACTAGGTCAGCACTGCAACTGACACTGATTGGGAAAAACTATTTGCAAAAGTGTTTTCTCCACATTTAGGACTTCTCAAGAAATTTGTACATAAAATTATATTGAAGCACGATGCCATTCCTAAGGTTCATAAAGTCAGGAATATTCCGTTATCATTAAGAGATTCTGTCAAGAAAGAATTAGAAAGGTTGTGTGAATTAGATGTTATAGAAGAGATAGAATCTTCCGAATGGCTTTCGCCAGTTGTGGTTGCCCATAAACCTAATGGTAAGGTGAGACTGTGTGTCGACATGAGAGACCTAAATTCCAATGTTTGGGTCGACAGACATCCTCTCCCGAATATAGGTGAAATGTTCACGAAACTTAAAGATGCCACTATTTTTACCACGTTAGATTTATCTAACGCATACCATCAAATAGGACAGTAAACACTTGACATCTTTTATCACAACAGAGGGTGCGTATTGATACAAAAGAATGCCATTTGGGTTGGTTTCAGCCTCCTCAGTCTTTCAGCGAGTCATGCATAAGTTATTTAAGAACCTAGCTAATGTGCTTTACTTTCAAGACGATATATTAGTTTTTGCAAGGAATGTCGATGAGCATTCTGAAATTTTACATAAAGTAATGTCTATTCTTCAAGACAGTGGGTTAACCTTAACCAAAGAGCAATGCGTTATACCTTGGCCTCCCAAAAAACTCCATCAACCGTCTTCAGGTTACTCTGAATGACGCAGCGCGTTTGATATTCGGAGTGCCGAGGCGGACTCATGCCTCCCCTTTGCTTTATAGGCTACACTGGCTGCCTATGGTACAAAGAGTCGCATTCAAGAGTATGTGTATCTGCCACAAAGCAATCCACGGACAGGCGCCAGCCTATATAAAAGACAGGCTAGAAATATACGAACCTAAGCGCGCCTTGCGATCATCCGGTTCTTTTTTGCTATCCTGCCCACGCTTTAAGCTGGCAACAAAAGGAGGCAGATCCTTTTCAGTTCAGGCTCCGATCATCTGGAACAAGCTACCGGAGGCGCTTCGTAGGGAACCCAATCTTCTCCACTTTAGGAAGTCCCTGAAGACTTTACTCTTCAAAGACGCATTTACACCTCAGTAGTCGGCCACTAGCTTCAGACACTCTTATACTTTCATCTTGTTTCTTGTTGCTGTATTTGTCAGAAGCGCTTTGAGACCTGTCGGTGAGCTGGCGCGATACAAAACTCAGTTACAAATTACAAATTACAAATGTAAATTTGGTTTAGAGTCAGTTGATTACCTTGGCCACTCTATTAGTAAGAATGGTATCTCACCCAAGCATAGTCTAGTGAAAGCTATTAAAGATGCCCCGGAACCTTTAAACAAAGATCAACTCAGGTCCTTTTTAGGATTAGCCGAATATTAAAAATGTATTCCGTGTTTTGCAGATAAAACTAAACATTTAAGGAATTCGATGAAAAGTCATCAATTATTTGTTTGGGACTCAAACTGTAAAGAACAATTTGCTTATCTTAAAAAATGCATAGCCTCTGCACCTGCTCTATCTCCTTTCGATACTTCTGTGAATCTGTCATCATTTCAGATGCAAGCAACGTAGGCATAGGCGCTGTCCTCATGCAGAAGCAAAAAGATGGTCTTGTCACAATTGCTTTTGCATCCAGGCCATTACGAGGAGCAGAAGACAAATATTCCACTTTGGAAAAAGAAACCTTAGTCTGCTGGTGGGGAATTGAATACTTTCGCAAGTACGTATATGGTTCAAGGTTTGTTGTGAGAACTGACCATCACCCACTTGTGTATTTGTTCACAACTAAGGGTTGCGGTAAAGCAACAGCCAGAATAGCTAGGTGGCAGTACAAATTGCAAGACTTCCATTTTCATGTCGAATATATTCCTGGGTCAAAAAATGTTTTGGCGGATTGTCTTTCAAGACTTCCTATTGATGATGACAATATGGTTGCTAGCGATGAAGATCCAGATAGAGTTGTATCTATATGTGAAGTTTCTAAGGAGGGTATAAGAGAGGAAGAATGGAGAGTTGCTTGTAACAATGATGCGGATTACAAGTGTGTTATGTCATTTGTAAAAGACAAGTGGCCTAACAAATCTGAACTATCTCAAGATTTATTACCTTTCTTTCAGATTGCATAAGAGTTGTCAATACAGAACGACATACTATTAAGAGGGTTCCAACTAGTTGTACCTCGAGATTTCAGGGAGGTTATTCTAGACATGGCTCATGAGGGACATCCCGGGATGACTGCAATGAAAAGGAGAATCAGATGTGAGTTTTGGTGGCTGGGTATCGATAGATCCATTGAAAGGAAGGTTAGATCATGTATTGGGTGTGCAGTTAGCGACAAGTCTATGAAAACTGTAAAACATCAGCACGATTCTATTTCTAGACCTTCAAGAGCTTGGGAGTGTGTATCGATAGACATTGCTGGCCCCATGAGTTTTGGTCTCAATCCTGTTTTCGCTATTGTATTGATTGATCAGTTTTCTCAGTGGCCCGAAATAAAATTTGTCCCGCATGTTACATCCAAGATTGTCATTGATTTCCTGAATTGCATCTTTGAGAAGGAAGGTCTTCCCATTTCTGTTTTGTCCGATAATGGTGCGCAATTCACCTCGTGTGAAATGAAATCATTCTTTGACAATCATGGAATACTCCATAAACGTTCCTCGGTGTATTACCCACAAGGCAATGGGATTGTGGAACGATGGATTAAAGTGCTGAAAGAAGGTTTGCAGCTCGCTTTATGTAATGGTCAAAATTGTTATGATGCAGTGAGGAAATTATTGTGGAACTATAGGAATACTCCTAGAGGTGAAGGTGACCTGTCCCCTTTCGAGAAAATGCGTGGTAGAAGGGGTATATGTAATATGAGTCAACAGTGGATGAGAGATTTGACGTGTGGAAGTGTTTCGAGGTCTTTATCTAATGATTCTCGGTGTCTGTCTAAAGAATTTCAGTCCAGAGGGTCACCCTCTGTAGTAAATGTTCCATGTTATGCTGGGGATTGGGTACACGTAAGGAAGTCTGGTTTTATTAGATCTGGTGAGTCCAAGTTCTCTGTTCCCATGCAAGTTGTTAGAGTAGGTAAACAGGTTGTGGAATTGACTGATGGAAATGTTTGGAGTCTTTCTAAGGTGGTAAAAGTCACCAAGCCTTCTGGTACTTATGTTTCACACAGGATTGACAAGAGAACAGCTCGTGGGAATGTAAATTGGCGTAAGTGTGTACAGAATCATGGTGCATACCGTCAAGATTATCAAAGATTAGTAGTGGTATCTGTCTCCAGCACTGCCCCACACCCTGACAAGCTGACCCTGTGAGCCCTCGCATGCTCCCACTCAGAGCGATAGATTTCAGTAAACTGCACCAGCACTCTACTTTGCTCTAGTGCACCATTGGGAGCGGCTGCCCGGCACCAAGATGGCGGTCACCGCTTTGTTCCTCCGGCTTCTTTTTGCCTCTACCGAGTAACAGAGGCACCGGGTGGAAGCGACAGTGAAGTGAGCGTAGAGGGAGGGGCGGACTATAGTCGGAGAGGCCAATCTTTAAAGTGAAAGGAGCATCGATATTTGACGCCGGAGTTCCCTCGTTCATGTTTACAGTGTCTTAAGGTAGCGGCGAGCGACTGATGTGAGGCTGAAGCTGGGCAGCGACCGGAGCATCCGCGGGGAGAAGGAGGGTGCACAGGTGCTGAGGGAAAAGACATGACAGCAGAACCCATGAGGTAAACCGGGCGTGGGTGAGTGATAAAGTCATCGCTGCCAATCTACTGCTTTGGCCAAATTTAGCCAAATGGTTGTCGGAAACAGATTTAAATACATTGCAATGGTGTCTGCTGCCGCCTGAACTTGTCATGGTTGTCATGGTACTTGTCATGGTTAACTCCCCATTGCAGTCCAAACTCAGTGGGAAGCACTGCCCCAGCGCCCCGGCGCTCTCCAAGTTGACATTTGCCCCCCCCCCGCGGGGGTTGGGAGCCCCGGACCACCAGTGAGAGCTGCACAGCAAGTAGTGCCAGCTACACCGTTTAGGCCTTTTACAGCTGCGTAGCAAGTAGTGCCAACTGCTTCGTTTAGGCCTTTTCACAGCTCCGCAGCAAGTAGTGCCAGCTGCACCGTTTAGGCCTTTAACGGCTGCGCAGCAAGTAGTGCCAGCTGCATCGTTTAGGCCGTTTACAGATGTGCAGCAAGTTGAGCTGTTTCCAGCTGCATTGTTTATACCTTTTTCAGCTGCGCGGCTATTAGTGCCAGCTGCACCTTTTAAGTTACTTTTCCGTGAGGACAGGTCTGATTAAGTTGGAGTCCTGCTGCAGGGTCAGCACCATTGACACTATGGTTTCAGGGCATTTGAGTCCCCCTCTGAGATGGCCATTTGGCCAGGGAGTCTGCAAGGTTTGTAGGGTGCCAGGCCTGTACATATATGTTAGTGCTAGAAAATGCTTTTCATGTATTTTGTTTTCTGTACCCTGTTATGAGCACCTCTTCAGGTGGTCTTAAGATGATGAGGCTGTTGTGCATACTTAGGCTTTGCTAGTCCCGGACGGCACATTAGTTCTGATATCCTCACCTTAACGTCTGGATTATGTGCCCCCTTTATGCCCTGTTATTTCTCTTCTCCACCGCTTTCCCAGTAACACTTTCCTCTCATCCCCCCCACCCTCCCCCGCCACATTTTCCCATCATGGCCACCACTCTAGATAAGGTTGGAATTAATTGCTACAAAATCATTTATCCTCCCAGCCTGACTAAAGCTGCAACAAAACGATTGAAGCACAATACTCTTGAACGTTTCACGGATTCCGTCTTTGTTGATCAATTTCACAATAGTCGTTTTGGGAGGCTCAAAAATGATTTCATTTTCTTCACTCACGACACCTCCTCTTGGTCCACCAGCTTTTACAATTCCCTTAACGTCACCTCCTCCTCCTCTATCCCTCATGGGAAACAGCTAAAAATCTCCCCCTCCACGCGTTTCAACGGTTACCTCACTATCTCACTCTATAACAACGGTACTGTCATGATCCAAGGCAATGACACCTGTCTTTCGCTCTTTGACCACCTCTTGCCCTCCCTACTCCCCTCCTCTGCGACCGGGTTTTCCCCCGACTCTCCTTCTAGCTCCACCCATTACTCCCTCTCTCCTCCCCTGACCCCCCTACACTCCAATTGGCTGCACTCTCAAGAATCACAGGTCGGCCCTCTTCTCGCCCCCTCCCCTGTGACCTCCTCTCCTATTCCTCCCCCGTCACAATATGCCCCCTCCCACTTCACTTCAGCCTCACCGCTAGCTAATAAGCTCCTCGTTCAATCTGCATCATCCCGGTACTCCAATCTCTTCTCCTCCCCCATTTTCCTTCAAGTCACCCCCCTTTTTAGTCCACCTCTGCTCCAACCTTCTCCCCCAGTGAACTTTCCCTACGCTCCCCTTATCCCTTCTTCCATACCTCCTGTCCACCTCCCCCTCCCCTCGTTATTCACCCGGATTTCGCCTCAATACCACTGCATCTCTCTCCTCCCTCCCACTCCTCCAGCAATGCTATGCTACTCCCTTCCCCCCCTGGTAACCCTGTTCATTTCCCTCCCTCGGATCCAACAGTACCACTTCCTCTCCCCAACTTCCCTTTCTCTTAAACCCCCCACTCTGCCAGATGCCCGTTCCCTCACAGCCTCCTCTCCTACCTAACATGCCCTCCACAACCACCTCACCTCTTTTCCTCCCAAACCTCCTTCTTTCCCATGACTCCACACAGTCCTCCCCTCTCCTTCTTCCCTACCGCTGTGTTCCGCACCCTTCTCCCCTAAAGTTATCCCTAATTCCTCTCCTTCTTGCAACACCAACAAAGGCAACTCTCCCTTAACCTCCGATTCATTAACTCCCGCTCTCAACCTCCACCTTTCCCCACTTTTGTACCTTACACCCCAACTCACCTCCTATCCCCCTACCTCTCCCTGCCTTCCACCACCAATTCCACCCCACCTGTTTCCATCGATCCACCCAACCTTCCGTGCTCTGCATTACTCTCGCTGGAAAATAAGCTAGGTTCCCTTATCACCTCCATCTCCCAGCTTACAGCTGCAATTTCACTTCTAAGCCCTAAGATTTCCACCACTCCTTGCACCCCCTCTCCTTCCCAACTTCTCACGAGATGCACCTCGCCCCCTCACCTCAATTTAGCCAAGCTCAATCAGTCGTCTGCAAACTTTGTTAACTCGCACAAGCCTTTGAACGCTGCCCTTCCTCAAACTGCATACCCTAGCAACCCTACTATCTACACTATTCCAACCATCTCCTCTGTCAAAACCAAGCATCCACCTAAACCCTCCGGAGCACCCCCACATAAGCACAACATCCCGATCACCCTTCAGAGCCCTAGTTCCCCCGACAGCAAAACAGTCCTGACAGAGCTGCGCTGTCTGCTCCACAACTGCAGATCTGCAGTAAAACACAAACTTGAAATCTCAGATACCATCACCCACCACAATATTGACATGCTCTTCCTCACAGAGACCTGGTTCAAAGATACCTCACATTCTATGTTTGATCTCCTATTACCTACAGGCTATTCTATACTTAGGAATGACAGAACTGACAACACCGGGGGAGGTGTTGCAGTCATCTTTAGAAACTCCCTTCAACTTAAGGCCTCTCCTACCAGCTCCTTCCACACCTTTGAATGCCTTTCTTTTGAGCTACAAGTGCATCACCGTTCACCCCTTAGATTCCATGTCATTTACCGCCCACCTCGTAGTGGCCCTTCATTTTTGGAGGAACTCACTGACTTCATCAGTGACCAATACTCGCAAAGTGACAATCAGACCTTCGTGGGTGACTTCAATCTCCACTGGGGCTCACCGCAAGACTCCTCCGCAAACTCCCTGGCCACCTTCCTCTCTGTTAACGATCTCATCCAACACTGCACAGAATCAACACACTCTAAGGGCTCAATCCTGGACCTTGTTATTTCTAAAGCAGGCATGCTTTCCATCACTACCCCTATTCACATAGACTGGTCTGAGCACCTCCTCATCCCATTCTCTATTCAACTATCACACGCTATAACACTTGGCCAACCCAAGAGGGCTATCTCCTGGTTCCGTGATGTTAAAAATATTGATGTCGGTCCCCTCTGTGAATCAGCTTTGTTATCACTTCCAAGGCTAGACCCGAACCTAGATGTTGACGATCTCACCTCCCAATGCCTCACAGTTCTTGCAGATGAAATTAACAACGTCGCTCCACTCAAAAGCAAAAGGTTAAGGCCCACCCCCTCAGCACCTTGGTTCAACAAATCCCTCTATGAAGAAAGAAAGCAGCTAAGATTCCTGAAGAAACAATGGAGGCAAGTGCTCTCCACCGATAACTTGTCCACGCTTCGCTCCGCAAGATCCAAGTACCACAAACACATCTTCCTTGGGAAAGCGGCGCACTTCAAAACCCTCCTTGACTCATCCAAAAATAGACCCAAAAAACTATTTGATCTCATCAAGAGTCCTGACTGCTCTCCCCCTTCCTCCAAGCTGGAGGATTCTGCATAGAGCGCAGCGGATTTCGCTATATTCTTCGACGAAAAAGTGAAATCACTTGTGGATCAGGTCGCTCATCCTACCCCTACAGAGGAGTGCAAATCCTTAGCCATTTGGCAAAACTTTGACCCCATATCTGAAGATGCCCTTCTCAAGTGCATCCGCGAAACAAAGCCCTCCAACCATCATCTGGACCCCATCCCCAGTGCCATTGCCATTGACTTTTATACCCTTTCTCTCTCCTACTGGACCACTCTGGTCAACCTCTCCCTCTATCAAGGCTCCCTTCCTGTATCCTTCAAAACTGGGCAGGTCACCCCCACTTCTTAAAAAACCAACTGCTGATGAGTCTGACCTCAACAACTTCCGCCCCATCACTAACTTACCCTTTCTTGCAAAGATTACAGAAAGGTGTGTAGCGAAACAACTCTCTCGTCATATCAAGGACAATGATCTTCTTGACAATTTCCAGTCTGGCTTCATTCAAAACACCAGCACTGGAACAGCCCTACTGCAAGTGGCTGATGACGCGCTGAGGATCCTCGACTCGGGGGGGTCCTGTCTTCTAATTCTCCTTGACCTTTCTGCAGCCTTTGACACTGTCAATCACAACACCCTCCTCAACATTCTTAAACAGAGAATGGGCTTGGAGGGCACTGTGCTTAAATGGTTTGCCTCCTTCCTCTCTGATAGATCACAAATGATCAAAATAGCGAACAGTCTTTCATCTCCTGTGGCGGTAGGTCAAGGTGTTCCTCAAGGCTCTATACTTGCACCCACATTGTTCAACCTCTATTTAGAACCACTAGGAAATCTCCTAAGTAAATCCGGGATCCACTATCATCTCTATGCTGACAACACTCAAATCTACCTCAAGGTTGCCTCCACTCACGATCTCTCTATCCTAAGCTCTACTCTCGACTCCATTCATAACTGGATGTTTACTCATCAACTGATTCTGAATCCCTCCAAAACCGAATTCCTCCTCTTCTCCTCTTCAATCTCTCCTCCCCCGGTGCAATCATGGATGGATCAGTTGAATCTACTGAACACTAAACCCATCATTGCCGACAGCGCAAAATCCCTGGGTGTCATTCTCGACAAAAAACTCAATCTAACCCCCCACATCAATTCTATTGCAAAGTCTGCTCGATACCATCGGCGCCTTTGGGGAATCCGTCGCTTCTTCCCGGAGCAGGACCTTATAACCCTGGTGCAATCGCTGGTCCTCTCCAGACTTGACTACTGCAATTCTCTTCTTACTGGCCTCCCCACATCCCACCTGTCCCCCCTTAAATCTGTTTTCCATTCAGCAGCTCGTTTCATTTATGGGGCCAAAAGAAGCGACCACATCACACCGATGTTATCCACCCTCCGCTGGCTTCCAATCGAGGCTAGAGCTATCTACAAGACTGCTTGTATCACCCACAAAGCCTTGCACTCCTCCTCTCCTCGCTACCTGGCGAATAAACTGAAACTCTCTGGAGGATCTAGACCATCACGTAATGCGGAAAATCGTCTGCTTGAACCTCCCACTTTCAAGAAGGAAAGAACGATGGCACAATCCTTTTCAGGCAACGCGGTGAGAATCTGGAACTCCCTTCCGCCGCAGCTCCGGACCACCACCTCCTCCCAGGCCTTCAAAACTAACCTCAAAGTTCTCCTCCTTCAAAGACACTTTCAAATGTAATCCATGCCCTCTATATTATCTGAAGGAAGCCCTTCCATTATAGAAAAATCCACTGTACATGACTATGGAAATGTGTTCCCAGTGTGTTCTTGTGGTTTGAGAGTCTGCCATTTATTGCGGTATTATCTTTCTACCTGTGTTTGGTACTCGTGTGTAACATGCACCCGTCACTTTCTCTTGTAACAAACTGTTTTCTACCTCTTCAATTTGTTTATTTTCTATACCTGCAAAAGTGCCACCATGGCCTACGTAACGCTTGTTCTTGTGCTTGAGGGCCCTCCATATATTGCAGTATTATACCTCTATGTTTACTTTGTACGCTTTTGTAACCTGCACACGTCACTTTTTCCTCCTGTAATGCACCGTTTGCTACCTCTTGTATTTTGTTGGTTCACGATTGTCACTTTTGTAATGCACCGTTTGCTACCTCTTGTATTTTGTTGGTTCACGATTGTCATTATTGCTTCATTTAATGTCACGTTTGCTTTTGTATTCTGTTCACTTGTAATGTTATCATGTATCATTTCTGTTCCTATTGTGAAGCGCTCTGACACCTTCGGGTAAAGTCCGCGCTATATAAAAACGCACAAATAAAAATAAATAAATAAAAAAAGATTGAGTGTAAGGCAAAAATGTACGCCAGTTTGGTGCAAGGACTATGTAATGGAAAAATAAGTCGTACAATTGCAATTGTGTTTTTTATTTCTTTTGTTCCTTTCTTTATTTCATTTTTTCTTATTCTGTATATGCATGTTGTCTTTTATTTTAAGGAGGGAGATGTGTGGTGTCCTCCGCTCTGATCTGGAACCTGGAACACACGGAGTGAAGAGTGGTTCCAGGGTTCCAGATGAATCGGTTGGCTCAAGCTTGTAACGATGAATTTATCTTCTCTACAATAAATCTATTATATTTACGATACGCCGACTCCACATGATTTCTCAAGATGAACACTTCACTATGCCTACAAGTGATTGGTTGAAATAAGCTGGAACGTTACAGCTGAGTGTTCGTTTTGACAGTTGAGTGTCAGTTGACATTAGCTATTCTAGTGACCACAAGCCTTGGTGTGTTGTCTTGGTGAATAAAGACTTATTACCAAACTACTGGTTCCCGCATCAGCTTTACAGCTTCATGCCTACTTTTAGTGCCAGCTAGTAAGACAACCACCATTGAGTCCTGACAGATTTGAGCCCTCTGATGTCGATGCATGTTTTCAACAAACACAAGTGAAGTAGCTTACTGCAAAATGGACACCGAAAGTGTGTTTTATTTATTTATTTTATAATATTTCACTGCCACTGTAAATGATCTCGACAGCTTTGCTATGTTTCTTTTCTATGTCTATGCAAGGCAGCTTCTTCGTGAGAATACTCGGACGCCTGGCATTCCGTTTTAGTGTGTAAATTGAACGGCCATATTACAATGACGTCAAATTGAGCAAGTTTAACTACAACATCGCTAAAGTTAGGCAAATTCCACGTGGACACGTTCAAAGAATGAAATAAAAAAATGGGGGATGATTACATTATATTTCTTCGCAATGCAAGACTTTTTTTGTGAATGTAGGTGATATGATTTGCTTCCAAGAAATTAGAAGTATTTACAATAAATAATTGCTATGCACCTTACACTATTAACTAAAAACTCTCCCGGTGATTATCAAAACTTTTGGTTTGTTTTATTTCTCTATCATTTTAAATACCTTATTTTATAGGTAACCAATAGGAAGGTCTGCCATTCTAAGATGGCTGCCGCGTTCCATTTGTACTTCTAGGGAGTGCAAGTGTCTGTGTTGTGTTTACAGTTGCTGTACGCTCTGGTTTGGACTCTGGGCGCAGGAGGTTTTACATACATTTGTAATGTACTTTTTGAACGTGCAGAAACGGCCTTAAATCGTTAGCCCCGTGACTACCACTGTTTCACCGTGCGCAAAGCAGCAGCGCGGAAGTAGAAGCTACAGCCATTCCATTACAACAACTGCATCCCAGCTGCAGCCCACACGTGTTGCAGTTCCATACCAGGAGCTGGTGCACAAGTTTCTACAGCTACGCGGATTGCAGTGCAGTTGACTCTCAGCCACTACAGAATACGACAGTCTGTACAAGCGAGCACCCCAGGTCCGCTTCTAGTCGGCACTTAAGTGGTATACTCACTAACGTAAGGGCTTAAATGCCATGCCATCACACTCACAACTAGCATAAACAGACAGCAATAGCGTAATTCGTCAGTTTTGTCCCGTTGCATATATACGAAAGGAACGGTTGTGTACACATTCAACGATTGACGTGCATGGAAAACTTTCAACGTACTTTTTATTCAGAAATATTACAGTCCAGTACCATCACCAATGACTGTAAATATTCTCTCGCTTTTGACTGGAACGTGTTTAGTTGCCACGAAGGGCGCCCCTAAAGTATCCTCGTTTATCGTTTAAGAGAACAGTCCAGATTATCCGACTCCTGGGCCGTGACCCCGAAAAATCCCGTTTCCCAGTGCCTGTGGCCATGGCGCCAGTGACGGTGACCAGGGGGCTGTTTGGACGATTACCAAGCGATGGGGCCGAGGTTGAGAAGTTCCAGCTCAAGTCCGAGTCGGTGACAGTGGACATCATTTCCCTGGGCTGCACAATCACCGCTCTCCAAATGCAGGACCGGAAGGGTGAAACTACAGACGTTGTCTTGGGATTCGACTCGTTGGAAGGTGGGTTTAAGGTTATATTTGAAAACGAATCATAAGCACTGCAGCAGTTTCACCAGCC
This sequence comes from Lissotriton helveticus, assembly GCF_964261635.1. Taxonomy (NCBI): domain Eukaryota; kingdom Metazoa; phylum Chordata; class Amphibia; order Caudata; family Salamandridae; genus Lissotriton; species Lissotriton helveticus. The sequence continues at coordinate 1,275,972,549 of NC_136067.1, read as the reverse complement.
GGAACCGCAGATCTAGACTATGTACGAAATTTGAGTTATTGCAGTACAACGCTAGAAACCCAGAGGCGCTTTAGGATTCCAGAGCCAAACTGAAAACAGGTTTGCACTTGGGCAGACATTGCACAAATCTGTTTTGTGCCACCATTGCTACTTTTCTATTAAGGAATAGAATAAACACAATTTGATGACCACCCACTACACTTTCACTTATTGGAACACTGATGAAATTAGAGGTGGGCGAGCCAACAAATTAACAAGGCGAGCCAAGGGTCTGGCACTGGACGAGTCAGGCTTTGAAAATATTTGCCACATAAACATACAACAAACATCATGTAAAATATAATAGTCTCTTCAAAATTCAAAACGGTGTATTTCTTTAACGTGTGGAAGCGTTGACATTAATGTGTGAAGTTCTAACAAAGCACTCAGAAGTATTTATGAAAGGTTATAGTTTCTAAACATGAACCCTTAGAACCATTCCTGCCCCGCCCAGCTGGTGACAGTGCAATTAGTGAACGAATGTGCAAGACAGTTGTTATGTGAACCCTGCAAGAGACCCAGGGCCATATTATCAAGGAAGTGCGATACATTATCGCCGCTTTTATCGGCAGGAAACTGCTGCTAAAGCGGCGATAATGGGCTTGATAATATGCCCTTGTGAATTCCCATAGAAGCCCATGTTAACACCAGAAACTGGGCTTCTATGGGAAATCACAAGGGCGTATTATCAAGCCCATTATTGCCACTTTAGCGGCAGTTTCCTGCCGATAAAAGCGGCAATAATGTATCGCCCTTTCTTGATAATATGGCCCCCAGTTCCTTATAGATAGAGCAACATTATAGTCTAGTAAATCAAAGCCAGTAGGTTTTTAAAACGCTGGTATTCCGAACTCACATATTTGAAGGTGATTTCATATGCTATAGTGATGAAAAAGGAGGATCCGTATCTAAAATATTTGCCTTAGATCACATAGTTTGGTTAATCGGGGGAAAGAGTGATTAATCAAAGTTTTCTGGTTTCGCTTTGTACAAATCAGCCATTAAATGGGTATCTAATTCTCTCTATTTTACCTAAAATGTAAATGGTGTGTTTCTACCCCTTTGCGCATGAGGGTAGAGCAGTGGTAACAGACAGAAGCCACATGAAAGTTCGGCTTGTTATAGGCTCGAGTTCCCAACGGGACGTCAAATTAAGCCAGAGCCAGGTTCAGACTCGAGCCTGGCTTGAGGTTTCAGCAGCTCACCCATCTCTAGATGGAATGGTCTGAAAATGTGTGTCTCCAGAAAAGGAGTGAATTTAGGGGAGGGCGCTGAGGTTTTGTGCACAATAGTGTTGTACTGGAAGGATACGATATGGAAGCAAAGTGGTATGGCTAAGTTCACCTGCATTAGTAGATGTACCACTTCACAGTTGATGCTGGTGATGAAGCCTGAGTCCTAACCCAAAAAGCAACAGCAAGCGCATGTTTGAAAGATTGTATTCTTGAGTGATGGTGGCCTAAGTATTGAAGAATGTGCCTACCGGCATAAAAACATTGAAGGCTCGGCACCTATGACATACAAGGGTACAGGGCAGGATTAAGTGGAACAATAAGAAATGCATCAATCCTGAAAGTGATCGTCACAAAAATGCAATAGGTTGTCAGTCACCAGGGTTTGGGACTCTTTGCCAGGGTGGATAAGCTGCCCTCCTTTCCTCAGAGGGTAGTTATGAGACGGCTCCTCTCTGGACCCTTCCTGAAGTAGAAGAATGAAATCTGAAAAACCTTAGTCTTGGATGATCTGTACATTTAAGCCGATCATATCTGGGGGACAGACCCCAAAGCAGCACATCGTTTTGAAACCAGGGAGGTCCACGAATTCCATCTGTGAAGGAGGTTCTGCAGCTTTCGTCCCACTGCAGCCGGAGAGAGGTCCTATCATCACCAGTCACTCTTTTCAGGCCTTAGGTTTCTGGCTAGCAGCATGTGGTGGGCATCCTGACCAACTCAGGAGCTCTGCAGCAACACTTTACATCCCTTTGTACAAAACCTGAAATGGACATAACCTCCCTCGACCAAGACCCTAGGTAACATCCCTTCCACACAATGAATGACAAGCAGGGCAGCCGTTTCTTGCAGAAAGTAGGTTAGTACGACCAATTGTTAATGTAGGAACACCCTCCGATTGGGCAGAGTGTTTTGGAGTTTTCTGGTGAAAGCAGGAGAGTCGCCAAACAAGACTAAGAACCTCATCCAGCTACCTTGTCCAGGTTGCAACTGGGTGAGACGTACCCTTCACCTGGGCCTTTTCCAGACCAGAGGCCGAAGTAGAATTCCTATCCACTCAGGGAAGTCCCTGGATGGTGAATGGAACGTCAGCAGAGCACTGATGGACCTTCTCTGGTGGTGTGACTGATGTATGGGTCCGTCTCAGCATTACCTGTGCAGATTAGGAATGTAGATTGTCCCCCTTACCATACCTATAATCTAGCTGGCTGGTATCACTGGTGGGGCACCTTCAACCGCCCCCATGAATTGCATAGTGAAAGTCTTAAAGCTGCTTGACACTCTCAGTGGACGTCAGAGGATTGGTTTCTGCGAGTTTATGCAGGAACTGCAAACTGCAGGGAGAAGTGTACGAAGTTGGATCGTGCAATTGGGACTTAGGGCTCCATCCTGTATCTATGGGGCAGGTTATTTCATCTGTAGGGATCCAGAAGTGGCACAGAGGGAGATGCACTTTGTCTGAATTGGTTCTGTCATGGTAAGGCTGTGCACAGCACCTGAATTCAGCACATGCCTCCACTAGATAAGGTACTCTGCACATCTGTCTGACTCTCCAATTGTGTAATTCTGCAGCTCACATGGTGATGCTAAGGGCACAGCCAGGCCCGGGCCACACCCCCACAAAAATGTGCCTACAACAAATAATGTAATATGGGTCCTAAAGTTATTTTTCATGCTTGAAATGTGGAAAACCATTGGGTGTGGTTTTCAGTAACATTTTTTAGTTTTAGTTTGTTCAGTATAATTCGTGTTCTAATGATTATGTAATGAAGCCTTTTTTAGAGTAACTTTGAATCAACACAACAACTTCTAAACTAAATTAATAAACCAAAATCTTAACCACAATTTGGATATCAAATGAGAGGTGGTTCACCCACTTCCCTAATCCTATATGGACATGATGCAATACAGGACAGAGAAAGCTTTTGAAGCCTTACTCTTTGCTTTTCGTTCCTTTTGTATTAAAAGCCACCTTTTAATCAACGGTAGAAAACCAAAAATTAAAACAGTTTTTGTTGGTACTGAAGTCCTCATGATGCTTTGAAAATCTGAGTCATCTTGTCGTATTCAATAGTTTGGGTCTATCTGATGTTTTTCCCCAGCGATTCGATTATTTGTGAGTTTGACTCGCACTGTTATCTGAAATATCCCTACATACCCTTCCTGTGTTGTGCTGGGACCAGAGGGCTTTGGCTGAGGACATATGTGAACAATCCTGTTGGTCAGTTGAAACCAGCCGTAACTCTGCCTCCCTCGGTAAAGAGATTGGTTGTAAAGCCTGATTGGCAGAGTGTTTCAGTTTTCAAATAAAGTTTCCCTTGATTCTCTTTGGCTTCCCACCATCGTCCACAATTAGGAATTAATTCTGGCCTCTTATGACCTTTATTTTGCATTTGTCTGCACATCGAGTTTTGGACTTGGCCTGCACAGCACAGAGAGATCCTTTACCAAGATCAATGACCTCTTTGCTGCTGTTGACGAGGTTTTAGAATAAGCTTTACAACCTATAGACACGTTGTCCTTATGACCTAGAAGAAGAGGGAGCTGTACTGTCCTGCTACAGGAGACACGATGGCACCCTCTCCAGAAGGACCTGTTGCTTTTGAAACATTCATCGGCTTAACTTTGAAATGAGTTCCTCACGGACTACACCTAAAACTTAACCCCCTTGCTTCGAGGAACTGAGCAGCCAAACAAACCCCTTAGACTTTGCAAACCAGCTGACCAGCACCAAGCAGGAACCCACCCCAGTAGAATCACAAGAGTTTAGAACCTGTCAGAAGCACCCAAGAACTCTGGCTTTTCCTGTCCTACCCTGTACCTTCACAACATTTGGGGTCTGGTTATGTCCCGTGAGTAATCCTAAAAGGAAGGAAATAGTTCCCTTTCACCTACTTTGTTTGGAACTGGGTTCCATTGATTGTCACCTTAAGTCCAGAACCATCTGTAGCACCTTCATATCTGCATGTGTGAATCTGTATTGCTCAAACTTAACTTTAAAGCAATCGAATGCTGTACATTTGATGGGAAGTGCAAAGTAAACATGTAAACTTTCTAGTTCCTGAGATACCATGCCTTAAAGGTGGGCCTGGAACCATGAATGAGGCACCTGAAGATACATTATCATTATGCGGCTAAACTTGTACTAGCATTTCTAGCAGTATTTGCATAATTCAGAACTGAGAATAATAATTCTAATCTACTGGACTAACCTTGAGTCTAAGGATCCTTGCAGTATATGCTCCTGCCAGCCTAGGTCTTGAAGTTTCTTGGCACAGTGTAAAAGCACGGTGAATACCATAGCTATATTTGTTCTTCTCCTTCAATTATTCTGATGCTTTAACATTTTCCTCGAGAGCTGGGTACTGCAGTTTACCTAAATTGTTTAATATCCATATATTGAATTCACAATTTATAAAGGCCCCATTGCAATCATTCATTTGTAAGCTTCTCGGCTTAATTGGTTGGTTTGAATAGCAAACGCTTTATAGTGGAGAGTGGGTTTTGTTATGTCATGATAGCCACAGTTTGTGTTGCATTCCATACAGTTTATACAGCAACAGGAAGCCAACTGGACCTGACTTGTCAGAATAGTTGACTCTTCAGAGTCCTTTAGAATTCACAAAGGTTGTACATCGCAGGCAAAGAAATTCCGTAGCACATCCAATTGAACTTCGTTGGGACAAGATCTACAACTCCTATCAGTTATTAGACTGGTGGGATCTACTATTCCCTAGTTCAGATTGTCAGTCTTAGATTAAGTGCAAGGTAATCTCATTGCATCCCCTCAGAGATAATTGTAAAGTAAATTATGAATGAAAACTGGTTTAGAGCTACCCTCACAGAGAGAGTACCTGTGCCCTCCTCTAACCGTAAATAAAGCTTTGCATATCATCCCCCACAATTGATCTTGGAGATGCCACCCTTGGATTATCTCACACAGCGGGTACCTCTGTCTATTAAAAATGATGGGTGAGTCTCTATACAGTTCTGCAAATGCATACCCTCTGATTTGCAAAATCACAGCATTTACCACCACAAACGAATGTTTTGAAAGAGACTCTTTGTAAGTTTTAAAAGTCTTTTTGACTTCTAAAAGGGGCTTTGCAACCCATTACGAATCACAAATAGGAGGGGGGATGGAAACATCCTCATTTGGAAGTCACAATGAAATGAAAGGCTTGTGACCATAATTGCGGTTGTAAAGCATTGATCAGATGCTAACATCTCAAGGGGGCTGGTGTCTTATCTGCAAATGGGAAGCTGTCCCCCTTTGAAAATCATGCTGGGCAGCCACAGAGGAGCAAGCAGTGGCCCGTGGGACTACTGCCCGTCCCCCACTTTGTGTTACAATACAAAAAAACATTATTTGTCTTTTGTAAAAGCAGCACCTGCCCCTTTAATGGAAACTGGATGATTTTACAAAAAATCTTCTCCATTTGGAAGAGAAAATGCAGGGATATTGGTTTGCTGTCCCCTGCAGACCACCATCGATGCATTTGCAGCTGTTCACTGTAGGTCACAAACTGCGATCTGGCTTAATAATATTCATTAGGTAAGTCGTTTTTCACGGGGAACAGCGTTTACAACACAACTTTTACAACAAAGTACCTTTACGACGCAACCATTACAACGCAACATTTACAACGACTTGCGCTGGGGGGCGCTCTAGGATAGGGAATAGTTTTAATTTACTATCCAACACCTTCCCTACTATCCACGGGGACTGGAGTTGGAATAGTAAATTAAACTATTCACTATCCAGCGCCCCCCAATGCAAGTCGTTGTAACGACTTGCGTTATAAAACTTGCGTCGTAAAGGCATGCGTTGTAAAAGCATGCGTTGTAACGACGTACATCCGTTTTTCACAAGCCAAGCAAAGGTGCAATTTGCATTGTGACCTATTAGTACAATAAGTCATATCACAATTTCTGTACCCATTTGCAAACCAATCAGTGAGCAAATTGTACATCCTGGTTTGCATATGGGTCTTTGTACTTCATGCCTGTAAGTACTGTATGGTGCTTATGTGAATGATGTGTGGCTTAATATTGCTCATATTTATGTGCAGAACCCTCCCTTAGTGAGTGCACCCCAAACTGTTCAGGGGTATGCAACTCCCACTGCTGCATTTTTATATTTCAAGGTGTTTCATGAAGCCCAGAGGGATTATTCCTCTACTGGATATAAAATTGGCCTATATTGAGAAACTTTATATTTTCAGCCCCACACTGACAGTGCACGTTGATACGAAAACCGTCGACTTTCTCTAATCTTGGTTCAGTGGAAGATTCTTCATATTTTTACAAATGCACTCTCAGACCAAGGAGGAACGGTGAAGCATACATAGATGGCCCAGTTTAATTTAGCCTGTGAAAAATAAGTGTAAGGCTGTGATTCTGCAGTTTTGTTCTTCAAGATTTTTTTTATTTAACATAAGATTAGAAATTGGCTTATTGCTGGTGGGTGATCAAGCATCTAATTTGGGCTTGTGCGGCAGAGGTATCTCCGCTGTGAGGTCCAAGGAATACTCTGCCACAGACATCATTGCCAATATGTTAATTTGTGGCCATTATCCTATTATGGTTCTTAATTAGATCAACTGGTATGAGTACGGTGGTGAAGAAGGCGTTTGAGTGCTATGACCACGGCTTGAATGTCTTCGAATGAGCCTGGGCTAAAGTAATCAAAAAAAGAATTTCACTTGTTTATTAAAGAAGATGACTGCTTCATATATTCACAGTGGAATTCATTTTGCTGTGAATGCAAAAAAGACCACCAGGAAAATTATTATAACAATTTGTACAAGTCTGCGGGTGGCTGAGATTGGCAATCTGGGGCCAGTGCTTAATTTGAGCAGGTGGTTTCCGGTGCTCAGCACCAACCCTTAATCACCAACACTGGTGCTTTTCATGAGCACCAGTTAGGACACATTCATTTACAGAGAGATTAAGCGATTTGCCCAGAATCACAGGATGTTGAGCTGATGCTGAGACTCGAACCTGGTTCCCCAGCTCTGAAGTCGGCAGCTCTGGCCATTACACCACATCCTCTTCCGATTTTCATGGTTATTAGTTATTTCTGTTTTAGGCTGCGCTAACAGGAGAATTTGGCTGGTGCAAGCTGCCTCCTGACGAGAGCCCCAACACTTATTGTTTTAGAAAGTAACCACTGTCTGTGGTGGTAGTTACCTTTTGACTGACTTTAAACACAATATGGATATAATGTGCTCCTTTTCTATGCATTTTACACAGTATACATATTTTCCATAGAACTGTATTGGAGTACCTCTGAATTCGATTATTGAAAGTCATATGAAGAAGTGTTCAATATAAAAGCATCATTAATGAAATTCAATGGGTTTAGTGTATAGTTAAATTTGTTTACTTCTTAATTCCCAAGCCACACAATATTTGTGCTAGTCTGGCTACTTTGTTTCAAAACTGCAAGTAAAAGGGGGTATGTTGTGTCCGTGTCTGAGGTATTATGATCTTTTTCCAATTGAGAAGTGTGTGCTTCAGTTGATTTCCAAATCTAGTCTAAAGAGGTTTTTATTCAAGCTAATGTTTTCGATTTTTATGTAGTGTAGTTTAAATTGCATATTGTCTGGAGTTTTTGTTAATTAAATTTCTTTTAAAACTTTCTTATTTGTTACAATTTTTGTAATGCTTCTTTGAATTGATGTTAAAGAAAATAGTACAATCGTTGCTTATAATCTTAATACAAGACGCTCGATGTTAGTGACTATTTAAAGATTGGAAAAATACATTTGTGGAGACCTTTGCAGAATTTGTCTGTGTTCACTAGATAGTATTCAACATTCACCTTTTCTATTTTTCAACTTTTGTATTAAATTCTGGTGATGTGGATCAAATTCAAAGAGATTTTCAAAAGTTATATGAATTTTAACTAATGAATGAACACATTCTTGGCACAAATTCTGCAACGATTTTACGAATTTCAGCTAAAGAGTAAACACCTTCGGATAGCCTACAGTTTTTAGATCATGTATACCTAGGATACTTGGCAAATCCTGAGTGGTATTTCAAATCAGACGAGTGTTCGAGTTGAGGAAATTTAGAAGTCTTTATCAATGTTAGTAAGACACCTAACCGATCAGAAACCTAATACATTCAGGAAGACTTGGCCTATCTGTTAGCTCAATGCGCAGTGGAAAATCTCTCTTTTTGAATTTATTATGAATACTTAAGGGATTAATTATCGTTTGGGCATGTGTCCTGTTTTATGAGTTTGCACAATCCATGTTTGTCTCCTTGTGCCTTTTATTTTTTCTCTATCTACCTACAAGCACTGTAAATAACTAATACCATTCTGTTAACTTTTGCAGGGTGGTCAAGTTTCAGCCATGGTAGTGGAAATCTTATTGTTGGGAGATCTTTTAGTTCAACCCCAAACCACCATTATTTTATTGCCACACTACTGACCTAGCACATTCTCCACATTAGCAAGGTCGGGCGATGGACTCTCTAGTCACAAAGGACGAGTCTACTTTTTCAGTTGACACCGTTAAAATCACAAATGTCCAGATAACCCAACTCTTTATGACTTTAGGTAAAGTCAGTAGATTTTAGTGCTCTCTGTTAAACTATATTTTCAAATTCATTATTTACAAACCTATGCTGTTGCACTCAGTTGTCTCGCAAATAAAAATAGAGATTGAGTTTTGGGTATCGGTAACGCTGGGCTCCTCTTTCTTGTTTCATTCATCGTTGACCTGCCTGCTCTACGGATTGTCTGGTATTTTAGTTTCTTTAGTGTAGAAATCTTTAATACTCCGTATTATTGATTTTCACATGTAAGGCTTTACCTATCAACACAATAAAGGAAGAGAGAAACAGAAAGAAAATACAGAGCTGTCTTCTTGTCATGTTCCCTGAAGCAACTTGCTATTTTTAAGTGCCAAAGGCAAAACGCCAAGCAAAATATACCACAGCCTGTTTTTATACTAGCTCTTCTGTTTCTCCATCACTACATTCTTGATGGTATCCTCCCTTCATGCAGATTAAAAGCTGTCTTTTTGACGTGTGTTTTGCCATAAGTTGAAAACTGGTTCTTGTCACATAGACAGTGATGGGTGTCATGATCAAAACGTATTTTTGGACCTGCAGACTTCATTACTCATTAGAACTTGAGTAATTTGTGATTTCAGAGGACGCATTTTGTCCAGCTCCCCCTAAATCGTGATAGTTCTAATGATTCTGTTTAAAGTTGTCTTGTCCTTTTAATATGCATGAACATTTATTGGTGAATTTATAATAAGCATAATGTCAAATCAGTGAATTTGTTTGCACGATTTCGTAGAAACCTCACACAATAGTCTATACAAACAAAGGTAACAGTTACAAAACAGAGCGCACAGCAAATCCTGGTCCAAAGTTCAATGATAGTTTGTTTGATGGTGCTCAGGAAGAACGGGGATGGTTACCACACCTCCAGCAATAAACCACATGTGTGGTTTAATCAGCAAAACAAATGTCCTCCGAGCACTCAGAAAATAATAATCATCAGTCTTGGATATGTTTCCGTCCAAATGAGGGGTAGACTATCGTGAGTGAGTGGATGGCGTTCATGAACGCCATCCACTCACGATAGTCTACTGACACAAGATCCCGTACTCGGGTGATCCTATTGCATTAACCGTGGAGAGAAGGGGCGACCTACAACAGTCGCATTTATTTTTAAGGTCACCACCTACCCCTCATTTCTTACGTGTGAAGATATAACTAGACCATATATACGGAGCCTTTTCAAGGTAACCGCAAACCAAAGTGTGACACTATGGGAAGTATTTGCCCTGAAGAAGTCAAGTGTCTGATTTGACTTGACGAAACACGTGTTGGCTGCGTCGATCTGTTTAACAGTTGGATTGAAGATAACTACTGTGGAAAATTAAATTTGGACGGAAACATATCCAAGACTGATGATTATTATTTTCTGAGTGCTCGGAGGACATTTGTTTTGCTCACACAATAGTCCGCAATATTATCCATCATCTTAGTTTGCTTTCCATTTACTTTTCATAAAAAGTTTTAATTAATGCAAATCCGATTCCTTTTGCACATGAAAGCACGTTTTCTTGTCCTCATGCTTCAAAGGCTTATGATAGTGTTTTACTTTTACAATTTTTCAAAGTTTTTTGTAGCCCGATTGCACTGTAAGATCTGTATCTTGTGTTGCCTCAACATTTAGGGCAGAAATGCTTCCATGGGCTTTCCTCCCATTTTGCCTCATGCTTTTTTAACAGGTTTAATGTTAACGAGAAAGTTCCACAAAACTACATTTTACAAAACATCTGTTTCAGAGATAAAAAAAAAATGCTTCCAAGGCTATGATTTAATTTGCAGTGGTTCTGTTATGAAATACTTTTTTCATGTCATGGACTTTATGGCGTACTGGACCAGCAGTTCTCTGGGGGCTATGTCCTTTTGACTGTGATCATTCGCTTTCAGTTCTATCTTGATGCATTCAAGTTCCCAAGTCATCTAGGCCTTCTTATGAAGGTGCTGGAATGAGAACCTACATTCAGCACACTGTGGCTACCTATATATCATGCGGTCTGTCCGAGGGATGTCAACACTATCTGAAATGGGTAACTAACATTCAGCAATCTTTGTGTTAATCAGACTACGACTGTGCATAGTCCATTGTCTTGTTGCCATCATTGAAATAACAAGCATTTGCAATGCAATAGGTCTCGCACTTACTCACGTTTGAGCTATTGGCATTGGAAATGACAAGGCCTTTTTTTATGATTTGGATTTTAAAACATAAAATAAAGGCATTGTCATTTACAATGCCAATAGCTTAAACTCGCCTAAATGCGAGACCTATTGAATTGCAAATGCTTGTTTTTGTTGGCTTTCTAAAAAGTGCTTTGTGTATTACTGTACGGGGCCCTATGGGGTGGGAGGGGGGAAGAGAGAGAGTATAGGGGATACAGCTGTTGTGTGAGTAATACAAAGGGTTCTGAGAAGAGATGTGAAGAGACAATGAGTGAGTAAGAGAACCAGAGAGAAATGCAGCAAGAGAGAAATGCAGCGAGTAAGAGAAATGCAGCAAGAGAGGGAGAGAGATACAGTGAAAGAAGAGACTGAAATGGAACAAACTGTTGGGTAAGAAAGGGGCAGGCTGCTGGAGAGAGAAAGTCAGGGGCAGAAAAAAGAAGGTTTATGTGAGACCGAGAGAGAGAATGAGGGGCAGAAATAGATGTCAATGTAGAGACTGGTAAAGAGATAGAAAACGGAAAAAGAGAGAGAAAGATAGATTGACAGAGAACGAGAGCAAGATTTACAAATAGTAAAAGAGTGGGAGAGTATATTTGAGCCGCTATATTAAATTAGTTGGGAAGGAGGATTAATTGTGGACAAGAGCCAAGGTAAATATATCTGGCATGAACTCCTTTTCCCACATATATTTTAAATATTTTAAATATGTGTGGCGAAAACCAGGAGAGGCATATTCAACCAATTATGAAAGGGAGCGTATCAACAAATTAAAATCAGTCTGAACCGGCCAATGAGACTGCGGTTTACAGGCAGACCCCTCCTACTGGGAAAGGACTCTTGAGAGATTGCAAGTCCAGTGCCTAGCCTGTGGTGCTGTGTGCGCTGAGCTCCAGTTTAAGTTTGTTTTTTCATTCTCAGATAACCGAAGCGCTAGAGATGAGCAGCATGAAGGCGGGAAGCGTCGTGATTATCGGCAGGCAATTTTATTGTGTGCATTGTACAACATGAACACTTGTATATTTAAGTAGAAAAGTACAGAACACCTCTAAACCTCTCAATAGTTTGATTGCCGAGAATAGCGTATTTGCAACTTAAAAGGTAGATACGGAGGATCAGCATTTACTGAAGGGCCGCTTTTAAACTCCGCAATAATCTGAAGCAATTAAGCTGTTGTTTTCTGGCTCTCAATTTACCTGACGTTGAGTTTTTATCAGTGCTGCTACTTAAAAAGCACATGATGTTCCGTCACCCGCCTCAAAACAAGCATTTGCTGCACGGCCGCTAAAGTGACGATAACGAGACACGCTCTGTGGTGGTGGTGGGGGGGGAGGAGCGTTGAAGTGCCGCAAACGATGCGCAGGGAATGGCATCAGGACAGGTCACACAGCCACACCGGAAGTCAGGCAAGGTCGCCTGTGACGGGGGCGGGGCCACGTCCGGACCGGAAGAGGAGGCAGGCGGAGTAAAAGCGTCTCGCGGCCCAGGGCTCCTGTGAGCGGTGGAGAGCCCCGGGGCTGCCAGCAGGAGGTTGCGCAAGTGTTGCGGGGCTCCCTTGACCAAGAGGGAGCCCCGGGAAAGGAGCTGGCAAGAGCCGCAGCGTGAACTTTGCGGAGGGGGCACGAGGCACATGCCCGGTGCCTGCCCCTGCCGCGTGCTGAGAGCCGAGTCCCCCGAGATTGGCCCGGTAAGTTGAAAAGGGCTGGGGGGGGTCTCGGTGCACTTGTGTGTGTGTGTGCTCGTGTGTGTATGTATGTGTGCGACAGCGGGGGGGGGCTCGGTGCACTCGTGTGTGTGTGTGTGTGTGTGTGTGTGTGTGTGTGTGCGCGCGTGTGTGTGTATGCGTGGGGGGGGTTGTGTGTCTCTGTATGTATGTACGTGCGTGCATGGACGCTCGTGTGTGTGTCTCTGTGTATGCACATGCGTGTGTCGTGTTGGAGCTTCCCAGGAGACAGCAGCTGGCCACAGCGAGCGCGTTCGCGTGCGCGTGGCCCGCTCAAATCGCCTCCTTGGAGAGGAAATGCGCGCGGCCAGGTGCTGTCTCCTGGGAAGCAGAGTCAGTAACAATAGATCTCTGGCGAGACAGCGCTTCGCGCTGTTCAACGCCACGAGACCTAAAAAAGCTCCCACCCTTTATAACACTCTTGATGGGGCATCAGTTCGAAGCACACAGCACTTTATCTTATTTTGTGTTTTTTACGAGGGCTTAAGGAGATACTATTTGAAAACACTCTTTCTTGAGGGCAATGTCAGGGATCATAGAGATGGTCTAGGTCTTATATTTGCACTAGAGAACTCTGGTTTGTGTTAGAACCCCACTTTATATGTTTGATGCTATTCATTTTAGAAGAAGGATTATGCTGTAACATATTTTATGTGGAGGGAGCTAAGATGTTTTTTTTCCCCAGTCTTACTACTGTTGTTTATATATTGATGATTATTGACAATGCGCTTAGTCTATATATTTTGTGTCTGTACACTCTAGGTATGATATTGTATTGCTTCGTATTTTCAATATGTTTTGTAAAGGTTTACTATTGCTTAATATCGCTAATTTATTTATTGATGATTTATATACTTGTATGGCCTGTTGTTTCTGGGCCGAATATAGACTCAACTGGCGAGCACCTTATGGTCACCTAGGTGAGCCCCAGTTCTAAACATCAGCAGTAGCAAGAATGATAATAGACTGCATAACTTCCCCCATATGAGCCAAATGGCTTGCAGAATTGCTGATGGGCGAATGTATGTGAGAGAGTGAATAACTATATGTGAGACAAATCGATAACTGAATCTGAATGTTCACCAGATATTTAAATTTTAATATCGGGGAGAAAAATAATGCCAGCTCCGCCAACGATCTCTTCATTATGGAGAGGTGTAGCAGAATGAGCCAGTTGCACTATTTTGTTGTCACCTGACAAAGCAACTTTTTTGGGGGAGGTAGCCAGTATTTAGTGCTGTTGAGCAGGAAAACATGCCTTTTAGAAAATGGTGAAAGACTGTATTTTTATGTATAACCATATTGCTATTCGGCATATCCCTTGGGGTAAACTTGGATTTAATCATCACACTAGGTGAAACATTTTAGATATTACAAAGAATGTCAAGGTTTGTGTGCATATTGCAGCATTCTTATTTAGAAGTAATGCAGAGCACATTTCCTGGACACCTATTAGAGTTTACCACCTTTATAAATAAAAAAATAAATAAAAAATAAGGAATTAGCATAACCCATCTCATCCATTTATTTTGGGTTCGTTTTTATCGTTCTGTGTTTGTGTTCCTTGAGCATGTTCCATTACTTCTGTTTGTTCTATTTTATTTGGTGTGAGCGGTGGTGAATAACTTACCTTTCAGGCATAAATGTGTGAAATTTGTGGAGTGTCTGATTTTGAGAAACTGGCAAAGTTTCCTTCCAAGCTTTGTTATCAATTGAAGTGATTCATTTTGCTTAGTCTATCAAATCTGAAATGTGCAAGGTATTTTTGTGCTAATTAACTTGCATTTGATTCCACTTCATTTTATTTTGACTAAAAGTGTCTTTAAGCATAAGCATTCTATTATCTTCTAGTTCATGATCAACTGAGCCTTTTCTCGAGGCTTACATTTACGTTAGGGGAATTTAATTTACATGCTTCCCTAATTACAGTAATGTACTTTGTTAATAAATATCATTTTTTAACTTCAGTTCAGATGCGTGCTTAACATGTACTTACTTGATAAAATCTCTGGGCCAAGGCCATGGGTGTTTCTGACCCAGTGCCTCCCACCGAGGAAGCCAGTTATTTTATAATAGAAGGACTCTCTGTACTCAACCATGCCAATGTCCTTAATGGTTTATCTTAGTCTAAGTGCAGCTAAATATATAATTTGCATAGATCTTTTTGTACAAACGATCTGCTATTGAGAAAGTGATCTAATCTGATCCCATAGCCCCGCCAGGTCTCTCTAATAGCATCTTGTGACACATGCCATGGTCTATATACAAAAAATACCATGTGCTATTTTAATGCTTACCACATCAATGAGAACTTTACTGTAAGCAACAAATTGGCAATTAAATCAAGTTTAACAGGTCTTTTCAGTAAACCTGAACCCTAGCTTTCGCAAACTTTCAGATGAGGTGAGAGCTTAGGTCGATGAATATCCACAATTGTGAATGACAAGGACAACGACAAAGAAGCATGATTGGACAGTATTCTCGGACCAAAACCTACAAGGACTACCTCATCTCTCCCTTATCAATCCATCAACAACCCGTTGATACCAGTGTAATTGTTATGTAATGGAGAATAAAACAAATCATTCCCTTTTCCTGTGTGGCTAAGCCTCCAGCTATTGTACAAGCCTAAAATCACTGCATATGAATAGAAGCATTAAGTAACGGGGCCAGGACGTGTCATTTGAAGGAACTGGGAATTTGCTAATTGAAGGGAGCCGGGACACACCGAAGGAACGGTCCAGCAAAGAATCCATTGTGTGATTCAAATTCATCCCCTAGCCGAAGACCTTTAACAATAAAAGAAAATAGGACCAGCCTCATAGCCAGCCAATTTTATGTGTTCCATTTTAATCAAGTGCATTTCTTAAAAATTGGCAATTTGGACCGTCTCTTAATAGGGCATGACCTTGTCATGTTTCCCACTAACAATAATTTATAATCTTCCTGCAGAACGTCTGGTTGCTCTATCTGAAATTCAGGCCATATCTAGTGCAAGTGTAATAACGACACCGTATAGGACAATGGTGTAAAAATGATGTATATTGGAATTGCTCATCCAATGTCCCCAGCTGAAGCACCTCCTTCCATCCTGTTCCCAATCATCAACCCTAACCTGGCAACTGATCCCGAATCACAATAACCACGCGATAATCACCTGATAACCTGCAGGAAACAAATAAATAACACACGTAAGGGAAATATGTGAATAGTGCCTACAACACACAAAAACCCTTTGGTCTCTTTAAAATGTCTGAATGAAGAGGGATTCCAAGAAGCAAGAACTGCAGGTTCAGTCTGGAAGTCGCTGCATCCTGGCAGAGGGGAGCTCAAAACCCAGCAGCAGCATCAGGATAGATCTTGGCAAAATCACGCAATCCCTGGCTGCACAGTAGCCATGTTTCATCATATTGCTGTTTAGGAGTCGCAGAGGGGGCCAGCCCATTGGCTTTACTGAACTCCCTTGTAGTATCTGGGCTCTAGGGGCACAAACATGGGGTAAGGGATACATTCACAACATAACTCTGAGTAGCAGAGTCCTACACTGAGTCATCTCTCTACCTTCCTCCTATGATTAGATACACCCGCAGGGATCAAAAGCAAAGTAGGAAGTTACCGGGCCTCATTATGACACAACAAGTCCCAGCACCTGATCCTAAAATTATGGTTACCAGAATCTGGTCGCTTGCACTGGTAAGAGCTGCTCAACATCTCTCCCCAAAGATGCCCTCCTCATGGAGGGGGAGAGACCAGTCATGCACACAGCCTATACATCCAGCATGAGTAGACCAAAATATTGCTGCCCTGAAAGTGAAGCTTACATATTCTGCCCAGTTTACCATACTTATTTTCTTAAAATGTACATAGAGAAATGATGTGATAATCTGGTTCAGAAGTTTCATGATTTGGCAAAGTCAATTGATGCAGCATTGTATCCACTTCTCAGTAACCTTTGACAACTTCCCCCCAGGCTTGATGCAAGATGGTGTCAGCATGTTGACCCGGTGCTGGCAGCAAGATGCAGGATGGTGCCAGCATTACGACCCAGTGAGTTGCCTCTGCTCGCATTGCTGGCCACCCCTGTGTCTCCTGCACAAGTTAGTATCTGCATATATTCAATAAACATGATGTTAATTGACTTTGTGGCCTAATCCTAGGCATTGAGAGCCACATGAATAGAATACAATATTAAACAATACAAAGGAATGCTCTTTGCCATTGGATATTTTTGGCATAGTTGTTAACCAAATATGTTGCTCCATTGCTACAGGGCTTCAGTCCCTTAGTCATCTGGATCCTTTTCGTCATAAATTTGAAAGAGTCCCAACAACAGGCAATTGTATTGACAACAGATGACAATTGTAGATTGCCCTTCTTAACTTCAGTGGGGACATAATCTTGTCTGAAGCTACTAATGGCATATAAAATGGGTCTTCTGAAATATTCTCCACTTTTGTTCCACTTATTGTATTGTACACAAGCCTAAAGAAGTTTGTTTGACAGGCTAGCCAGCCAGAAACAGGAGTTACCTTGATTGTCGGATGAAGCCTCTCCACCCCTTCCATTTTAGGCATAGATTTCTTTTTATCTGAGTTGTAGTTCCACTGTTCCCTGCATTACTATCGCCTGCCAATCGAGCACAGTAACTGCACCAGTTTGTAGCAGTCCCAGTCAGGCCTCCAGTACATAGTCCTGCATGTGCCTCCAAATGGACATAATTGTACCTCACTCAAGCCCAAAACACATACTTTGACTGAACATCAGCAAGATTCTGCATGCAAGCACAGAGCAAGCACTTATTCCCTAATTATCCCTATGGGACCATTGCCGATGGTGATCTCCCTTTAAGGCTTTTGATAAGCCTTCGATCCTGCAAAATCTTTGTTGCTCAAATGAGCAGAAGGAGAGATGAGGTGTCCAGCTTGGAGAGAAGCCGACCCCTGCGTGCAATAAAGGATCGCCTGGCAAAAGATCTACATGGATGTCGTCTCAATAGTCTGAGTTACTCAGAATACAGAGATCCTTGCATCAAGCTGGTCAAAGCCATTAAATCAACTCAAGTTTTTTGGCTGGTCCATGGAGCTGCAAACACGTTCCTGTCCAGTCCTGTTCTATGGTAAACCTGCACCATTCCCATCTGACCATATATCTCTGGTACCCTGTCTTGCCTTCCAGAACGAGGATGACATTGATCTTTCCCCTTGACCACTGCCAACAATGTAGTGTGCCACTGACTGCTTCTTCTTGTCCTTATCCCCATATTGTTGAACCATCCCTCTGGTCCTTACAGTGGTAGACAAATTATTGTTTAATTTAAATCACCATTTTACGACAACTCTTATGTTTATTTCCCAGATGGGTCTCTCGAGGCTTTCGGGTCCAGTGGGTCTTCAAAACCTCTTGCCTGTCCCTTCATCTGAAAATCTAGATGACTGGCCCTTTTTAATATACACTACTCTAATGTTTGGTGTTCCCAGCATACTTTACAGGAGGTGCTGACAAAGTACTTTTGTGCCGATTGCACAGTACGTTGTGATATCATTTGAGTCCTTACATGGTCAGTGCACTCTGTCCTGACTGGACACCATATACGAGACCACACCACTCTAACGAACTGGACCCCAAGAATCATGATGATTTCACCATTTGATTTCTACTTGGGTTAATGATTCTTTTTATTAGGGTGGCAGTTTTTTAAGTTATCAAATGTTTGAACAAAGTGGATTCTCAAATCCACTGGGTTAACCCGCTTGCAGGGACATCCAGAAACCACTGAAAAAGAGAGCCATACAGATCATAACAAATGTGTTAAACTGTGGTTGTCTGACACCTCTGGTCCAGTTGGCTGAACTATGGTTACCAACATTGAATTAAGACAAAGAGGATCAGAACTCTGGCCCATCAGATAACACAAGACTTAATACCCAGTGTTTTGTTTTAAACTCTAGAAAATACGGTGTAAAGCTTAAAACAAATGTTTGTGGTCATCATGTCTTGAGCCCCAATGATGCTAGCATCCTCTGGCTTTCTGTGAAAACACTAATTTTACCTCCTGCCTTCCACTTATTTACTATAAAACAAAGTCCCATACTTCTTGGAAGTGATAGCATGGCCTGGACAGTGAGTTTACTTTGTCATGATGCGTGAGAGTTTTTAATGCCCACCACTTCCTAAATTAAGCCTTGAATACTTGCCGTTGCTAACGTTGGAGATTCCGGTACCCAAAGGGAGTAAAAAAGTTTTCAGTTGAGAGTGCAATAATAATGGTGTTCCTTGAGACACCAGTGGTATATGACAGTATCAATGCAATATACTAGAGCAGTGGCTTCTCGAGGATTCCTTTAAAGCACCCTATAACTCGTCTTAAAATATGTAGGACTTGGCCATCGGGTTGTTCATGCATATCCGATCTGACTGTCCTATCAGTGCTCTGGAGCCCAGCAAGACCTTGCATATTGCTAACAGGTCTGTCGAGTTGAGACTACAACCGTTGTGAGAGCAACATGTTCACTCTGGGGCATCAATAGTAACCGCTACAGTGAAATGAGGTTTGAAGAAAATCTTGCTCACAAGATATGTGCCTTCGGAACCACACCCTCCCATCCACTATCCACGCCTCACAGAGATTCAGATCAGAATTTTGCAGTCCATTCAGCACATGACATGCAGCTGGGGGTCAGGAGGAAGAGCATTCACCATGGTTGAATGTGACCCAAATGTAACCCCCCCCATCCCAACATGTATTCCCGTGGCTTATGTTCTCCAGGGGTGCTTGTAGTCTCCATGACTGGCTCCACAGTTTGCAATTTCAATTTATTTATTTATGATTACGGAACTCTTACGAGGTCCACATAAAAATACACAAGGTATACATTCAAACAAATCCCAAATATATATATATTTTTTTGAGAAATACAAAATATGATAAAGCAGACATCAGATAAGCAAAATTACACAAAATCTCTATTAATGCCTCCTTAATATAAATTCAAAAAACATTAAAAAAAATTATATAATTTAGAACAAAACACTTCATTAGGGGGATTAATCATAGCAGAAATAAAATCAGAGGCAAACAAGACATTTAATTGCAAGCAGATAGATCTTAGCCATTTACGTCTAAATGACATTAGGGCTGGGCAAACAAACACTACATGCAGTAAATCTTGAGTTTTTACGTGACAGTAGTCACAAGCCGCGGAGGAGCCATACCATCTGGATTGGAGCGATTTCAAAGGAAGTAAATCCTGTCTTACTAAAAATATAAGACGCTTCACACCATGGGGTATATTCCATTGAACATAGGGTTGAGCTTTCCTCATCAGACAAGATTCAATAGCTGGATTAGTGCCCTTTTTCGAAATTCGAAGCTCTCTATCTAGTCTAAACCCTAGTTCCCACGAAGTAACTTTCAAAAGGGTTTTTAACTGATATGACGATAAAGAGAATAAGGTAACTTCATCCAGTTGTAGTTGGCTCACCGCATATCTAAAATTCTTTATAATTAAAGAATGGTCATTAAGGAGACCCAGCAACTCATTTTTTATTAAATGTCTTATCGTACCTGGTTCACTCTTTGCTAAGCTAAACACCCAGCGAACTATCCCCGCTAAACCTTGAACCCAGCAACTTCGTAGACCGAATTCCTGTCTGAGAGCAGCTGTAGAGCTAGCTGTATTGACAGATAGAAGGCTACGCAGGATTTTTCCTTCCGTGGAGTCTAAAAAGCTCCAACTTTTTATATCCGTTAACTCTATACCATAGAGTAAAGAGGCAGGGATTTTAGCTCTATAAACATCTAGTAATATCGAGAAATGTCTTTTGCCTGTGGCCTTATAAAGGGATATCAGACTCTTGCCCTGCACAATAGCTTTCCGGATATTATTGGCTATATGGGCTTTTTCACATAAATTGCTCATAACAATTTTACCTAAAAAGGTATAGGACTTCACAACTTCCAATTTTTGACCCCCCACTGTCCATGAAAAATTCACAAATTTAGGTCTCTTCCTACCAGACATACACATCACTTTACTTTTAGTAATATTTATTAGTAGATAATGTTTTTCAGAAAACTTATGTAAAGCTTGCAAACGATTATTCAGCACATTAGGCGTTAGGTCGAGTACTAAAATGTCATCGGCATACATCAGACACACAATTGGGGAGCCCCCTAGGGATGGGGCAATACCTGTACTAACAGAGAGCACCTTGGGTAAATCCGCTATATAAAGGGAGAATAGCAGAGGAGCCAGTAGGCAACCCTGCTTTAACCCATTCGCTGTGGGAATAATTCTGGATAGTCCTCTTTCCCCACCCATCAACACTCTGCACCAAGTGTCAGAGTGCAGGGCCTGAACTAATTTAATAAGAAAAGGAGGCATCCCTAAATCACATAGCTTTCCCCACAGTAGTGTTCTATCTACTTTGTCAAAAGCCGTGCAGAAGTCGATGAATGCTCCATAAACTCGACCTCCACGGACTTTAACATATTTCTCCGATATAACCTGGAGTGCAGTCAAATTATCCAGGGTACCGTGTTTTTTCCTGAAACCTGTTTGTTCAAAGGGCAAAATTGAAGCCCTTGTCACCCAATCGTTAATAAGTTTGAGAAGACATTTTGAAAAGACCTTGCCTATGGCATCTAGTAAAGCGATTTGTCTGTAATTTTGAGGAAGAGCTCTGTTCCCTTTTTTAAATAACGGAATCAAAATACTCCCTTTCCAAGATAAGGGGACAGTGCCACTAGAAAAGCAGTACCGAAACACAGGAAAAAGAATTTTGCTCCATAGTTTACTCTGCTGTTTTAATACAGAGATTGGAACCTCATCCGGCCCCATCGCGCCAGAAGAGCGCATATCTTTAATGGCTAATTCAATGTCTTTTTCAGACGGGGGGTCGAATGAAGTAGAGGACGCAATAAAAGGGGTGATGTTCCGTTGCGAGTTATTACTGCTATATAAGAGCTCAATATAGTGGACCCAGATCTGCTCGTCTATGGCAATTGGTGTGGAACAAGATCTAGTGCCACAACCTTTGCCTATCAGGGACCAGAATAATCTGGCTTGGCCCTTAAAGGATGACTCCCGGAGTTTGATCCATAAGGAGTCCACTTTATCTCTTTTCAATCTTGCCTTCACCCTTGATCTCCTTCTCTTTAACAAAGTTAATAAATGATGCCTTTCTTGATTAAAGGATAAATATTGTCTCCTAATCAGTTTATTTATTTCAGTGTTTAATTTCCGAAGAAATTCAGGCAATATTCTTAGGTTTTTACTGGTAGGGGCTTTCCTTGCTAATGTGGTTACCAAATTCAGGAAATCTACAAAACTTAGGAACTTCCTCCCCTCCCATTGGGACAGATTCTCAATAGTAGATGTTAAGATTCTCAACAACCCATCACAAGTCCGAAAATTCCAATAGCATCTCCCAGAATTGGCACTAAAATTCACCGCATCGGAGTCTAGATGCCAAGGGTCAGCCAGAGGAGGCCTAAGAGCAGCTGTAATAATCATAATCTTATGGTCACTTAAATCAGAGTCAACGACCGAGACATCCTTCATAAAAGAAAAGAAGGAACAATCTGACACTACATAATCGATTATTGACTCTCCATTTTTTGATTTATGTGTACAAGCTGCAGGAATATCAGAGGGGAGTCTACCATTTATTATTAGACAGTCCACCATAGAAAGACCTTCCAAAATAAATTTTCCTCTCTTGTTGGTTTTAATATTCATAGGGAACTCGGCTTGGGGGATTTGGAGAGATTCTTCCCTAAGTTTATTTCTGAATAGGTCAAGACCACAATTAGAGATCTTACAATTAAGATCCCCTACCAACAATATATATGGGGCGGGAGAGGCATCCATAACCTTAGCCAAAAAGGAGAAGAGTAACTTTAAACCCACATTGAATTGAGTATCCGGGGGAATGTAGATATTAATTAGAATAAGCAATTTATTAGGACAATCTAAAAACAGATTTTTCAAAGTTAATACCTGAAACATTTTATTTGGCTCTAAATAATAGGTAAAATTCCAATTAATTTTATTAGTAAGTAAGAAGGCAATTCCCCCTTTTGCATGACCTCTCTTAGAGGGAACTGCACTGCCATCAAAAACTAGGTAATCTTTATTTAACAGTAATTTTCCATCGACCCAGGTTTCATGCAGACAAATTATGTCAGCATCTAAGCAAGATAAATATGTCAGTTTTTCCTGGGCATTCTTGATACCAGCAATGTTCCAGGAAATTAATTTCAGATCTTTGTTAAAAACTTGAATGGGGTTTAAGAGAGGAGGGGGGTTTACTAGAGAGAACGCCAGGCAACCAACTCCATTTGAAGTTGTCATCCGTTAACATTCGTTTGGGAGGAGAGGGATTTTTATACAAAACTTGGCGTTCATTTTTTGATACCCATATTTTTAAATCCTCGGTTTTAGCTGATGACCAAATAGAGGAATTCGAGCTAGCACCATAAGTTGCCAAATGTTTAGAAAATAGATTGTCATGCAAATCTTTCATAAAGTGAGGTGACACATCTATCCCTCTAATTTGCAATTCCTCTGCCCAGTGAAAGATATGGTTCAAAACCAATTTAGAGTGGAACCTGACCCTTGCAATTTTCCCTATATTTGGATCTAACAATAGTACTGAAGCCAAGTCCACAGTCTGAATTAGCCTTAAACTTTCAATCTCACTAAAGCATTTAAGAAGAGCCGATCTGTTTAAGATAAGGTCCGTGTCAAAAAGAGGAACAAAATCTAAAAAAACAGTATCTACATTTACTTTTTCCCGTTTAGACACACAAATAGGAAGTACATTTGAGGAAGAATCCTGAAAAGGCCCAGCTAGGGGGTCAAGAACAAGCGATTGCACCTTTACTGGTACTGAAGATTCTATGGGAAGAAATTGATTCTTAGATCCCACAGAAACGACACCACCAGCAGGGTTTGCCTCAGAGGGAGGATCAGTTATATCATCAGATAGAATAAACGATGATTCACTTAGGCCGACATGTTCTACCTGAGCCTCCAGATCATTTTCAAACACAAGCTTCCTCTGTTTTTTCTTAGAAATCCTTCGGATAAGTTTCCTTTTTTTTAATCTATTCTTTTTATGCTTGTTAGTCACTATTTTTTCACCATTAGTATAGGGATCATTACAAGCTGCTTCAACTTTTTCAGTGTGAACATTGAATATAGGAAGTACCGGAGGTACTTCCAAATTTTGCATTTCAATAGGGACCGTAGAAGATACTATCTCTTCATCCAAGATAGCAATACAATTTCCCCCAGCAGAAGCAACATTGTTGATATTAGGCTTTGCTGGAATTGGCGCAAGCATGTTTATTATCCGACCATCAGGAATGGGAGGAATGAGAGGTTGCACCATTTGTACAGGTTCTAACGTCTCCATTTCATTTGAAAGCTTTTTAGTTTCCCTCGGATGTAAAAAGGTTCTATCGGGCTCAGGAGCTTTCCCAGAAACTGGACCACCTTGGTTAAGTAAAAGCACTCTTAGGATATGAGTTACCGTATCCAAGACGCAATCAGACCCACCCACGAATTTTTCCAGTAAACGCAGAATTGACGATAATAAAAACTCCAGAGAAAATAAGGTTTTGGAGATCACATCATCGTCAATAGTGGGAGTGCACGCAGGAGCATTATTTAAATTAGTGCCCGAACATGAGGTAAGATTTAATTGAGGTAAAGTAAAATCAGATTTATTTGAAGGAGTACTATTATGGGGATGATGATCAGAAATTAAAAGAACTTCATTAGAATTTGTTTTAATCATGCAATCGGCAGGACTAACTTCCAAGTGCTTTTTAAGGGGCACTAGGTCAATGTCTGGTAAAGTAGAATCACCCACCGGGATTACCGGAGTGGAGGATAGGTCAGGAGCAATCAAAGACTGCTCTGTAATCAGATGCGGTGATTTTGGCAAAAGAGAAACATTGCAAGTATTTGAAGTGAAAAGTTCAGAAACCACAGGATGAGTAAATATTTGCCTATGCAAAGCTGTTATTGCCGGAGGCGGCTCCTTCACCAACTCAGAGGGATAGTTATCCTGATGGAACAAGGCAGAAACTTCCATCAGATTGTTCTTATCCTTAGTAAGGGAAGGAACTGCCTCGAATACTTTATCAGTATTGGAAACATCCAATACTATTTTTTCCTTTCCCCTTTCCCATAAACTAAAAAGTTGACATTGCCCTTTCAATTGCATAGAGGAATTAATTTTATTCCTCTGGGGATTCGATTTTGTCTTAGAGCCTGACCTTCCCACTATCACTCTACCAGAGCGGAGTTTTTTTGCCGTCATGATGATTTAAAATTTACCACAATATATACAATACACTATATAAAACGATACCAACAATAAAACACTCATACGATATTAAGAATAGAGTCCAGAGTCAAAACAATCAAATTTGGGCTAAAAATAAGGGGACAGGGCCCAGCCCCGGCCTCCTTCGGCCCCTGACGGCCACAGATGGTCCCGCCCTTGTCCCGGGCTTCTCCCGGGCGCTTCCCGCACGCTCCCGCGCAGCGGAAGTGCTGTGCGTGGTTTATAGGAGTCTAAAGGTAAGGGGCGTGTCTGACATGGAGAGCGGCCCAGGTGACTCGGGCGGGTCAGCAGCAGAGACTCCTGGAACTCGGAGTTCAGCAACCAACACGCTCGCAGCCCTGCAGCTCCTATCGCCAGCACAGTCCACACAAAGTTCCCCTCCTCTGCGCACTCCAAACAACAAGCGCCACGAAGCGGGACCCGCGGAGCGGGTCCTGCGAGAGGTAGCGCTTCAAGGAAGTGGGCTCTCAAGAGTCTCAAGGCGCCAGGAGGCCTCACAGGTAACTGGCAGGTTCCAGCAGGCAAGTACGATTTTAAAACAGTTTGCCATTAGCAAGTATTCCTGGCGCTTGCCTAGCCTTTCCCAACAACATTCTTGAGCAACAATATCAGGAACCTCCAGTGAGAAAGACAAAGGAGGTCTCAAACATGTGCTGCCTTTGTACTGCTTTGTCTCCCTCTGGAGGCAAAGCAGTAAAAGTGCAGTAATATACCTTGCTTTTTTTGCAAATAAAAGGTCTTGCCCACCTGACTTACTGGAAGTGGACAATCCACCACTGTGGGCCTGTAGTTGCTTGCTGTCTGTATCAAAGAGCAGAGGGTGACATTCCACACTTGGCAAATGCAGCTAAACCACTGGAAGAGCACTACCTTATCTGGAGGGCCACTGGCCTTCAAGTTCAATAATTTCTCCAATCCTTCTATTCCCTATTCCCACCCATAACATCTGACCAACAACAGGAGCACCAGTCACATTGGAGAAGTGGAGCTACTGAGTATTTATGGAACCCCGTCGGCCAGTGGCTGATCGCCTCCAGTGCAGGGTTCAGAACTGAGCCTCAGTCTAGCTAGTGTGCTGCAGTGGGGCCTCCCCTTGCATGTCAAAGTTGTGTGTCCAAGGATATCAAAATCAGCCTAGCACAACCACGGAATTAAATCGATTATCTGTAGCAGCTGAATACAATCATTCAGAAAGAGAGGACCTGCTTTGGTGTAGATGGACTGGATTAATAGGCCGTTCTGAGTGGGAAGCGACCTTTTCTGGCAAGTGGGTTGATGGTGCTTAAAATTATTTGTCACTTTAACACAGCATTGTGATTGGAGGCGAATTAGGTTGGGCTGTTTTGCAGATATGATCTTCTCTTGAAGGGTAATGGCAGTGAGGATAATGAAGAACGTGAGGGCAGTGCCAAGTTCAAGCCTCGTCATTCGATCAAAATGTAGTTAGGATATTTTGCATGATAAGTCCGGGATTAAAAAATTCAAGGTCTGCGCCACTCAAAGTATGTTTCAACAAACATCACAAGTCATGAAACCAGTTGAGTATATCAGTGTCCACATTCTTATGCTTTCACAACCCTTCTCTCACGCGTGACACTCGTGCACACGCCCTTTTCTTTGTTTCAAGATTAGCATCCCTTAACCCCAAAGGCAGTTTAACTGTGGCATAATTCAATCACGGGCGACCGAAGAGCAGAGGTTCCTATTACCAAAGTGACAAGAGATCTTTCACGTGACCTTTTTTTAGAAGTGTGATTGTTATCCTTGGCTTCAGGTGTGTTTCTTCTGTTAACAAAAAAAAAAAAAAAGAATAAGTGTTTAAGGAGCATCAGACTGGAGATTCCTGTTACTGTTTTTCGATATTTGAGGCAGCATTCCTAACCTTTTCATCGGGGTCTTTTTCTGCGTTGCTTGTGAAAGGTCATACCAATTGTAGTTTAAAAACAGAATACTGGGCTATTTCTGTCAAAGCAACAATTACACTGTTTTACAGTGCCAACCCTATATACATATATTTTGTAACACATCTCATACAATTTATTTGCACTCTTCAAGTTTTCACAGATTTTGTATTGACAAATATGCTTTGTTATATATACAGAGCATACAGAACGATTACACCCCTTTCAAAGTGTTATTTTCTTGCCTTACACACTGGAATTAAAATAGTATTTTTCATCTACACATTCTGACCCACAATTCCCAAGTGGTACAATATTCAATTGATGACAAATACGAATTGAAATATCTTTCGGATATGTTTCCATTCATTTGTAAAAGCAATCCTAAATAAGCTTGGGTTGCAGGCATTCACCTTAAAATTGGCCTGCTTCTGTGTTCCATTGTTGTAATTCACATGAAATCCGTATACACAGAGTGTAGGTTCCTTCAAGTGGTTTTAGTGGATCTCAGAGTAGGTAAAGGGCAATTTTGAAGGGGCTGTGTGCTTTTAAGACCAAGACAGGTCACATTGCGCACTGGGCAACAATATTCAAAGCATTCCACAAACTTGATAAGGTGGCAAGAAGAAAACATGAAAATAAATACCATATACTATGATCCATGCAACTAACACAGCCAGTTTAAGGACAATCACTTACAGTCACAAGCACCGTTCTAGTCCCCTAAGGGCTCATCTGATTACAATCAGACTAAACCATAAGAAAACATATTGAGCACCACAGAGGCAATCTCAGAGTGGCAACTCTGCAATGGTTAAAATCCCAAAATGCAAGAGCCCACATTTCCCAACTGTCTTGCCAACTCATCAAGTCATTGCAGGCCGTAGTCAAACTTCAGAACACTGTTGGCAAACCTTACTTAGTCTGAACTCCTTAGAAGGGTAACCACCAAAAATAAAAAATAAAACAGTTATCCTCATTGTTAAACTGTGAGACACATTGAAAATTAAAACACACGCCTCACCCCTCAGAACCGAAGTGACATAGTTTTGGGGTTGTTTCATGAGTTAAACGAAGTAAGCCAGAATCTTTATAAGTATCCTCCCAGCCCATCATCACACTATACTTCTCTTAGGTAGGTGGACAACCTAGGAGAGGCGTCGAAATTGGACTTATCAACAGCTGCTAGGCAACCAAACACTCACTTGCATTGTCTAATCAACTTGAAGAGCTCAAATTCTACATAATAGGCCTCATAGAGATGTGATTTATCGGCTTATCAGATCCTTCACACCAATCTGCAGTGTCATCCTCTGGAATAGACAAAACAAGAATGAAAGTTGGGTGATCCTGATTAGGGGTGGGTGGAATTTGCATAATCGCGTTGCGCAAATCTCTGCGAAACGGTAAAAAATCTCTGCGAACACGCAGAAATTCTGCGAACACGCTGAATTGCTTGTTCGCGATGCTATTTTCATGTTCGCAATTGCTGTTTGCGTGCTCGGGGGGAAATATCCCACGAACACACATTTTGAGAACACGAACAAGCAAAGAATTTCGCGAAGTTGCGGAATGCAGAATTTTGGGCAATTTCGCATTCTCCGCAGAACGCGAAATTACCCAAATTCCGCAAGCGGAACAGAATTTACCGCCCAGGCCTAATCCTGATCTATATTGATCGGTTCACATGTGGCAAGACCATTGGCGGTCCCGTTGATGCTTTGGGTGTTTGGCCACTCCACGCGGGATCACTGCTTTTGAATCTTTCATTGTGGTGTTCTGGCCATGAAGGCGAGGAGAGACAGGAATAAAGACTCACTAATATACACTGTCGAACATAGTCATCATCATAGACATACAAAATACAGTAGGTATAGCAAATCAAAGAGAATACTAAAAGTGTGACAATTATTTTGATAATATAATCACTGATTGGGACCGATAACCCTCACCTAATAAATGTGGATTGCTTTATTTTATGATACTGTCCACATTTAAGGCACATGATTGCCTGAATGTGCTCAACCAAACTGGGAGCTATTATTAATGGAGCATTAAATGATAGATGGATTCCAAACAGCAGAATCGAAAGACCTAGTAGGTCACCCAGTTCATTTTAATCGGGGTGCACAAAAATGAGTGTTTTGGAATATCTGTTGTTCCTATATTCTTGAGTCGACCAGATCCTCCGCCTCTCTTTTGGACTCCAGAACAACTTTTTTAGGTTTTGCCTGGCAAATGCGTACGAAGTACGCATGCGCTAGGAAAAATCTTATGATCTGTGTGTGGGGTCGGGTATCCGCCCCCTCCTCCCATTGGCTAGCTCCATAAATGGAGGCTAGCCATTGGGAGAGGGCTCTGTCCGTCAATCTCGGACCAGATTCGGGGGCGTTCCCGAGAATTTTTGGCTTTTGGCTACGTCAGCCGAAAGCCTGTTCTCGGGAACGCCCCCGAATCTGGTCCGGCATCGACGGCAAATTCCTGTGAACAACGACACATTAGAACTACAGGAGCAGACGCTGTGACGTCACTCTGTAGTCCTGAGTCATCTCACGAGAGCAGGCATTTCAATGGGTAAAGCGCCTCTATTTTGGAAATTCTAACATTGATTCCTGGTCGCTCTACTAAGCGTGGGCATAGGCGACGGCACCCGCCGTCATTTCGTAAGTGGTTGGCCGGCCGGCCAATCCTGGCGCGGCTGGCCGGAAGTCCCGCCCCTGCCCGGAGACGCATGGAGCCCCGGAGGAGAAGTGCTGGATGGTGCGGGGCTCCCGTGTGCTGAGGGAGCCCCAGGGGAAGAGACGGCAGGAGCGGAGCTGTGTTCCTTCAGCTGGCGGATCCGGTGAGTTTGCAGAGAGGGGAAAGCCGAGCGGAATCCTGGCCCGCCCCCTCCGCCTCCTCTCTGCAGATATGCTCTGACTCCCCGCCGCCTCAGGTACAATAAGCGCAGTGGCAGGACACGGAGGCGGCGCTGCTGCTTGGGCAGCTGAGGATCGGTAGCCCCTGCGCCTACCTCCAGTCCCGAGCACGTTTACTTGGCACAGGAGCGGAAGACGCAAAATACCCCCCCCCCAAACAAACCTACCTACAGTTTCTACGGTGCGGTAGCCTCGCGCATATTTTCGTACTTTTATTTATATGTCAACTGAGCTATCAATGACCAGGTAAACCCCCCAAAAAAACACGAGGGTGTTCTAACATACAATGCTAATTGAATAGATTATCAATAGCCCTGTGTCATGCGTGACACCCGCAGCCTGTCTTGGCTTCCATCCAGCAGCCCTTTACATTTTGGGACTTGTAGTTCTAGTCCCCCCCTTTCCACCACGGCCTACGTGGTCTAGCTTGCACGTGCTAGATGTGATATCCATGAAGTCAGTCAGCATAGCAGCTGTGACGCTGACCCACACATCTCCTTATGCTGCTTTGATAGCCAAGCTGTTTGTGGTTTAGCATTTGTTTGTGGTTTGACGTTTTAAGAAATGTTCCTATGGGTTATGAACAGGGCACAAGTTCTAAAAAAAGAAGAGGGCGGGGACTAACCTAGTTAATCAGTAAGCAAGTGGCATCACAGCTGATGACATCATCCCACATGCCATCGGTCGCATGCACACGTGACATCATAGGGAGTGGCAACACAAGAAGTGACGTCAGATCTTAAGCCCATTTAGCAGGTGTATTATCTGTACATTTGAGCACTTTTCGAGTATACTTGCAAACTCTCCTGAGTTAGGCAGAAGATTCACACTTTTGTACGCTACACATAACAGGTAAACGACCTTTAGTGTGCAGCTGCTAGTGCGCATACCATTACTTCCCAAGCGTTACTACACTTGCGATTTTACAACGCGTACCATTAGTTCGCAAGTTGTTACATCGCAAGCATTGTTACAACGCATGAGTTGTAATGGTATGCGCTATCCACATCGTTGTTTGGAAGGCGTTTCCGTTTCCAAACAACGACGTGCAGATCTGATGTCGCTGGAAGCCGGAGAAGAGAGGCACAATGGAGGAGTGAGAGGTAAGTGTAGTATTTTTGGGTTGTGCAGGGGTAGTCTTTTAGGTTGTAGGGTTGCCTGCTTGTGCCTCCGTGTGCCCCTGTTGCCTGCTTGTGCCTCCGTGTGCCCTTGTTGCCTGCTTGTGCCTCTGTGTGCCCCTGTTGCCTGCTTGTGCCTCCGTTTTCGTGCCCCTGTCGCCTGCTTGTGCCTCCGTTTTTGTGCCCCTGTCGCCTGCTTGTGCCTCAGTTTTCGTGCCCCTGTTGCCTGCTTGTGCCTCCGTGTGCCCCTGTTGCCTGCTTGTGCCTCCGTGTGCCCCTGTTGCCTGCTTGTGCCTCCGGGTGCCCCTGTTGCCTGCTTGTGCCTCCGGGTGCCCCTGTTGCCTGCTTGTACCTCCGTGTGCCCCTGTTGCCTGCTTGTGCCCCCGTGTGCCCCTGTTGCCTGCTTGTGCCTCCGTTTTCGTGCCCCTGTTGCCTGCTTGTGTTTCCGTGTGCCCCTGTTGCCTGCTTGTGCCTCCGTGTGCCCCTGTTGCCTGCTTGTGCTGTGTGGGTGTGTGTGGAAGGCTCTGTGTGGGTGTGTGGAGGGCTCTGTGTGGCTGTGTGTGTGGGGAGCTTTGTGTGGCTGTGTGTGTGGGGGGCTCTGTGTGGCTGTGTGTGTGGGGGGCTCTGTGTGGCTGTGTGTGTGGGGGGCTCTGTGTGTGTGTGTGGGGGGGGCTCTTTGTGTGTGTTTGTCATTTGCGAGAGATAAAGCTAGTGGCATTGTAAATGACAATGCCATTTATTTATGTTAAAAAAAAAACATAAATAAAAATAATGTCAAGAGCAATGCCAATAGCTCTAACTTTAACAAAGGCAAAACCATTGCATTGTAAATGCTTGTTTATACTCTCTCATTTGCTTCCTGATTTCTCGATTATGTAGTGGTAGTGGTGGGTATTACATTTGCTTTAAAAGGTGCTGTGTGTGTGTGTGTGTGTATATATATGTATGTGTGTATATATATATGTGTATATATATATATATATATATATATATATATATATATTCTTGCCGTGTGTATCCAACAGTTTTGTATAGAATGAGTTTTACGTGAACCTTTGTTATTGTTTGCACATGTATTTCCAGGTTCGCGTGGACATTTGGGTTGCTCTTGTCTGTTTGTAACCGACATTACACTCTCCCTCTCAGCCCATTGTCGGAGGGTTTTGCCACACTTTAATGCATGTGCAGAAGCTCTGGCTGTTTTAAATATTATGGGAAGCGTCCCCTATAAAATAAAGGGAAAGAAAGATAACGTGCGTGGAGAGAGGGAAAACAAGTCTTTTGGACTAGTCCTGTAATTAAACTGACAGTCGGCGGGGGGGAACATGATTACAGGGCCTCTCTCTGCCGCCTTAGGATGGTATTAGAAAACATGTTGCTGTGAAATCAGTGCTTATTAGTGTTCAAAGTTGAAAAGCAACAATGGAATACTGTTTTAAAGCAAGAAGAAGGACTCCAGGCAACAAGCAGAAGTTTGTCTTTATACAGGGGCAGCTCCTCCGCTAAGACGGAGGAGCGTCGCCCCACTGCCTTTGAGCACAGCAAAAAAGGAAAAATAAAATGCTAATAATGCAATGTTATTATCATTTTATGTTTCCATGCTGAGGCAGTTGTGTGGGGCGGGGCTGGGCAGCAGAGGGGGTTGGAGTGGTGACACCCTCCTAAGGGCGCATAAATGTTCGGCCGGCCCTCTTGGGCCGGCCAAACATTCATGTGCAATTTGCATGTTCTCCACCCAGGCTACATTACAGCCTCGGTGGAGAAAATGCCCAGTCTCCCATTCCCCACCTGAGCGCCAAACCACAGCGCACAGACCAATCACAATGCTGCATTACAGCGTTGTGATTGGCTTAGGGGAGCCTTACTGCTTTTTGCTTCCTGTTCAACCAGAAGCCAGGAAGAGGACGGAAGAAAGGCAGCAGATGGCCGGCGGGTAAGTGATTCTTTAAATGATTTTTTTTACCCCTCTCTACCGCCCTTCCCGCTCCACTAGGGCTTCGCAGGAGCAGCCGCAACTGTTAATAAATCTCCTGACCCTAGCACCCTGCAATTACTGCTCCTCACAGGAACCTGCCATCCGGCCAACTTGACAGCGCGAGGCAGTAAACATCACACAGGAGCATACATCAAAGGCTGCACGCTGGGGACATAGCATATCTTCTTTTGCCGAAAAATTTGCGATAAGAAACCAGCAATATACAAGTTCAAGGCAATTCTATATTTATACATAAAGTGGAAACTTTCAATAGTATTACATGTTTACATGAACAACAAGTATGACAATGTATGTGTATATGAACTACAGAAAACATAATAAGAGTCCCAAAAGAACTAGGACAATAAAGGAGAAATGAAAAAGATGAAGATGGAATCATGTTGATGTTATCAGAATTCTGCTGTGAGTAAATAGAGTTTGGAGCAAGGGCAACTTAACTAACATGCCTCCATCAACTCCCAAAGAGCTCTCAAACAGGCTTTCCCACAAACCACGCACAAAGACAGGCCTCATTGCTGCGGCCAACGATGACATCAGAAGCATCCTCGACCAAGGAGATACTGCTGCACTCAACCTCGTTACTCATCAGAAAGGTTCAGCATGTGGGTATCTGCGGACCAGCTCTCAAGTGGATATCTTCCTTCCTCACTGACAGAACTCAATGGGTTAGACTCCTCCCCCCCCCCCCACACCTCAGAATCCAAGAAACTCATCTGCGGAGTCTCTCAAGGATAGTCGCTCAGCCCAACACTCCTCATCATTTACATGACTCCCCTCGCGGACATTGTCAGAGCCCATGACATCAACGCCGACGACACACAGCTCACCCTCTCCCTTACAGACTCAACCAGCACTGTCAAAGCAAACTTAGCCAACTGCATGAGCAATGTCGCTGCTTGGATAAAAAACAACTGCCTCCACCTCAACACAGACAAAACGGAATTCCTTATTTTCAGCAATAGCTACTTCCCCAGGAACGTCTCTTGGTGGCCCTGCGAACTTGGCCCCCACTCACCGCCAAGAGCCTCGGGATCATCCTGGACACCAACCTCTCCAGGAGCAGACAGATCAACGCCATATCTTCATCTTGCTTCCACATCCTATGAATGATACGCAAGATTTTCAAGGGGATCCCACTGAACACCAGACGAATGGCCACCTAGGTTCTTATCACAAGTAGACTTGATTACAGAAATGCCTCTATGTCTGAATCCCAGTCCATGTGCTACACCAACACCAAACCACCCAGAATACCGTTGCCAGACTCATTCTGAACATCCCACGAAACAACCACTTCTCTCCAAACCTCAACAATCTCCACTGGCTCCCAGTCCAACAAAGTTGTACGTTCAAGCTACCCCACGCCTACAAAGCTCACCACAACACCGGTCCAGCTTACCTCAACCACGATCTACATCCCAGGCAAGACCACACCACCATTGCATCTAGAAGACTATAAGCGGAGGACTCTCCATCTCATACCTCGCAGCCAAGACCTGGAACGACCTCCCGAAACTCCTCAAATCCTCCCCCTCCCTCATGGGCTTCTGAAGGAACCTCAAGACATGGCTTTTCCAGACGAAAAGGCATAATCTCCTCCTCCCCCTAATGCTTGCCCTACAGCACCTGGATACCATCACAGGTAATTAGCCGCCCTCTACAACGTCACCTAACATAACATTGACGGCCACCAATACGTGTCTCTTATTCTATGTTTGGTGAGTGAAATACAGAGTTGTCCTTTGTGGGCAGTGTCTATAACATTACATTTTAATGTTCTAGGTAGTATCACGTTTTCTTCTTTACATAGTATAACATCTATTATAGACAATTCTTTTCTTTATTTAATTCTTTTTTATTAAACAGTTGATCAGCATATACAGACAGGATATCTTTGCAACATTACCTTCAATACAGCAGGAAGAGGAGTATAAAACTTTCCACACATCCATTCAAACCCAAATATCATTGTTGGCATACATATGTGCACTAGTCACTGTGAAGCGTGGTCCGGCGAATGTTCTAGCCCCTTATTCTTGCCTGTCACTAGAGTTCCCACTGTACCCCTCCATAGTCCCCTGTACTCTGTCCACTGGTCCCAGACCCTCTCTCATTTCCTAGGGCATCCCCACAGCTGGTAGATCACACACTCTGCCTGCTGGCACCAATCAATATCCATTTCCCAATCCGCAACCCTCGGAGGCCTTTCAGACCGCCAGGCCTGTGCAATATTTCTCTTGACCACACTAGCCACTAACATCAGCCATACTTTTGGATATTTGGGCCAGTCTTCCTCACCGGTTATACATAGGACAAGCCACTTTGCCTCCAGGGGCATATCTAAACCTTTGACTCTGGACATCACCGTACAATCCCCCTCCAGTATTGTTGGATTTTGGAGCCGGACCAAAATATGTAAAAGAAGGAGCCCACCTCGCCACATCCCCTGCCGCAGAGGTCTGTGTCATTTTCCCCAATGTGGTGCATAAGGAGTCTGGAGGAATAGGATCTGTGCAATATCCGGAATTGTATCATGCAGAAGTGAGCACTGATGACTATTTTTCTGGGCTCTGAATAGCCTTCACCCAATCATCATCTTCTATTAACCCCACATCAGTCTCCCACGTCTCGCTCAGAGCCCGCAAGGGGTCAGGGAAATTGTTCTGAAGCTTCCTGTAGGTTAGGGAGTTTGCTTTTTCGGGCATAGAGTCTAGCAGGAGCCGATCCTCTAATGGTGTGTATTCCGGCAGCTGGTCTCCTTCCAGATGTGGTATCTGAGCCCATGTCCCAGCTGCAGGTATCGGTACCTCCCTGATTTTGCTATCTCATATTCGACCCTCAGGTCCTCAAATGCGATCAGAGCTCCACCCCTCCAGAAATTCCCCAAGCAGTTAATGCCCAGCAGTCCCCATTTATGAAATCCTTTCAGGTCCCCAACCTCCCGTAGAAGGTCATTGTCCCACAGTGGGGTCCGTTCCGTTAGCATTCCATCCCACCCCAGGAATCTAGTGGCCTCATGCCATGCCCTGACCACCAACTGCATGTGTGCTGGGAGCGTCTTTCCCCTCCCCTTCCAATACAGTATCGGAGGGTAGCCCTGACTGCCCATCGTCAGTTGGTCAACTCGGTAGGCTTTCTCATCATTGTCCGTAACCACCCAGTCGTTGATCGTGATCAACTGGGCTGCCCAGTAATATTTTCGGAGGTCCCGAACAGCCTTCAAACACTCCCCTCTAGAGTTTACTCAGTGCTATTCTGCAGCTGTCCCCATCCCAGAGGCGTCCACGCAGCTCACCATTCATTTTTTGAAAGAAGTCTGCTGGTAATCTGCAGGGTGTATTTTGCAATGTATAGAGCAAGCACGGGAGAGCCATCATCTTGAGGAGGATGGCCCTTTCCATTAAGGAGACAGGGAGCCTTCTCCCATGCTTCACATAATTGCGCAGTCGTTCCAACTGGGGTAGCAAGTTCCTAGCCAGAAATTCGCCAGCGTCCTGAGGTATGTAGATTTCTAAGTATGTTAAGCCCTCCCTCACCACTAAAGCTGTGCATCTTTACAACATGACGGGCACCCTCAGCCAGTGGAAACATCAGGGACTTGTCCTAACTGATTGTGTATCCAGAGTAACTGCCAAAGAGCTGGGAGATGTGCTGCAGTCTGTCAATTTCGTGGTGTGGCTGTGTGACATAAAGCTGTATGTCATCTGCATGCAGTGAAATTCGCTCCTCCAATCCACCCTAACTCTTGATGCCTCAGACGAGAGGGTCATAACGGACCCAGGCTGCAAGTGGCTCCAGCGTCAAAGCAAAAATCATTGGAGATTGTAGGCATCCCTGTCTCGTGCCCTTATGTAGGGCAACTAAGCAAGACATTGTGCCTTTGACCCTAACTCTAGCCACCGGGTCCCGATAAAAGAACTTAACTCTAATAGACAATTCTTGAGCTACTTTCCAATATGGTCTCAGAGTGACATGGAAATGTTTTTCCTTTGGCCAACCCTTTTGGTTAATTCTGATCAAACTCTTTCAAAATAGGATCATTTTCTGTAGCCTTTGCCCATTCATCTGGAGTTATGTTGAATGATGAAAAACTTAAGTTGAATTCGGCAACAAAATATTCGTCATCATCCTTGTCTTCACACTGACTTTCAAATAAGGAAGAAGGCCATGAAAAGAAATCTGCAGAAGAATATTTGGTACGTGATCTATATTCTGCTAAACACCCGTACTCCAGTAATATTACACTCAATCTTGCATTTCTGACATTTTATCTGTTCATAGCCATACCATTACTAATATTCATTAATGGACGATGGTCAGTTCTTAATATTAACTCCTTTCCCCATATGAAATTCTGAGGGAAAACAAAGCCCATGCGCATGCTAATAGTTATTTCTCAATTACAGAGTATGGCTTTTGATGTTCTCCTTAAAACATGTGAGGCAAATCCGATAATTACCTTTCTTTGACCATCCAGTTGACTAAGATTAGCTCCTAACAGTTTATCTAAAGCATCAACAGTTAATATAATGTTTAGATTATTTTGAGTGTTTCATAATGCGGGGGCAGAATAAATTATATTTTTGACCCATTCAAAGATTTCTTGTTGTTGATTAGACCATACACATTTTTAATTTTCCAAAAAGATTTCCCTTAAAGGTACCATGTTGTTTGCAAAGCTTTGCATAAACTTTACGTAGAATGCTCATAAACCTAGAAATTATTTTAGTTTATGTAAGGAAACAGGCTTTTTTCACCCGACACCCCACCCCCCACTATTCTGCTCCCAGTTGGACTGCTAGCTTTTCACCTCAGAGCTCACTGAGGCCAGCTAACCAGACCTCAGTGCCAATGTTCTTACCGATTGCAGCATGTATGTTGAATTGGCTATCCCCAATTGGCAACTACTGACTTACTAATACGTACCTAGCATATGAAACCCAGGGTACTAAGGGTATGTGAGGCAGAATGTCCACCCAGGGCTGCAGCACTGTTTGTGCCACCCTGTGTGTTTCAATGTACAAAACGGCTCTCAGCCTGCCACTGTGAACTGGAAGAACAGTTTTCACTCTGTCAGTTCGACTTTGCCATTACCATTAATGGCAAAGCCGCCACTTCCCTTGATAACATATGTAAGTCTCCCCTAAGGAAGGCCTATATAGCCCTAAAGCAGTGAGCTGTACATTATTAAGTAGGACATGTAATTTATATGTATCTTAGCAACAAAACTCCTAAAGTTGTATTTTTGCTGTAGAAAAGTTAGTAGCCCCATTGGCTAACACAGGATTACAGGCTAGCGCCCCAGCCTGGCTAACTTCTGATTCTGACTATCTTACTGGGTACCTCAAGGTATCAAATTAATTGTGCCATTAAGTCTGACCTGATGCCCAGGTCGAATTTAATGTCTCTATTAAAGTAAAAACAACTTTTATAAAGTTGCCACTCTGTGTCCTAGCTTGTCCAGTGGCCTCACACGGGCACCGGCCCACAGACAGCTTTCTGTCCGCCTGGTGAGAAGTGTGAACAATTCCCCGGCTTTGCAACAGTAGCAGCCCACTGCAGGGAGAGGTATCACCTCTCCCCTTCAGGAAGCCACTTGGGGTGGCTCCAAATCCAAGGCAGCTTCTTGACGATTTCTTGAAGGCTGGAGGTGCTCCGGGGTGCTTGGAGTCAGGACGACACAGCAGCAGCGATTGTTGTGTCCTGGAAGCCGCAGGCAGGGTTTACCACCATTTTCTTCTGCAGCAGGGTTTCAGTTATAATGCAGCAGGTCTTCTTTGTCCTGGCCTTCCCTTGTCCATCAGATCTGATGTTCAGGGGGGGCGTGGCTAAGCGCGATCCGTGATGGCCGCGTAGTCCCGGAGCTCCGTGGTCGGTGAGCCCCGCATCTATCCTGCAATCTCATCCTGACATCTGGAGTGTCTCTCCCGGGACCGGAGGGATGTCGGAGCCTGTGCTGCTTGTATTTGGAGCTGTTTGCTGTCCCGGCAGGGGAGCTGGGGTGGCGGATCGCAGACAGCCGAGTGCAGGCCTTCATGCCAGGGCCCTCAGTGGAAGCCCCAGGCCGACAACAAGCAACTTCCGGTTCGGCCGGAAGGTGGGGCCACGGCGTAACGAGTGCCGCCTCGGGCCACTGTCTGGACCCGCCGCTGAGCTGGGTTTGCCTACGCTCCTTTGGTGTGAGCGCTGAGAAGTGAAGGGAGCAGCGGCAACGAAGGTGCTGCGGCGGCTGCAATTCAAGCGGACGCCGCGCTTTGTACGATCTGCTGTCTCGGGGTGGAAAAC
Source organism: Lissotriton helveticus (assembly GCF_964261635.1). NCBI lineage: Eukaryota > Metazoa > Chordata > Amphibia > Caudata > Salamandridae > Lissotriton > Lissotriton helveticus. The sequence continues at coordinate 1,275,933,236 of NC_136067.1, read as the reverse complement.
GGACCCTCCCCCCCCCCACTTGACATTCTGCTGCCGATCTTGTGAGGCCTCCTCCCTTTACCTCTGATGGACCTTGTCTTTGTGCGCTTCGGCGGACTCTGTGGGGATGGACCTTTCCCCCCTCCCCCACTTCCCTTCTTCTCTCCTCTGCCGTCGAGGCCATTTTGGTTTATTGGGGTGCATTTTGACACCAGCCGCTGTGTTGGTTTGGTCCTTTCCAACCCCCCCGCCCTCCCCCCCTCCAGGATTGGTTCTTTGAGCTGGCTTCCTGTTGGAGGAGGGGTCTCCCCACCCCCTACTGTGTTCTGTGGCTCCCCTTCCCTGGCTGCTCTTCTGAGGCACGAAGTAATGTTGTGCAATCAACTGTTGGTGCATCGAATGCCTCTGGATGCCATCATTGCCTGGCGTGCAGCGCATGGGCATTAAGACGCAACTTGCTGTTATATGTAGGGGTGCTGAGGTGCGGTGGATGTCCCCTGCAGTGGTGAACTGATTTCTCTTATGCTCCTCTGCCCCCGTTTGCCATCACGAAGCCCCTCTTGGCGCCCATACTGTTGAAGGGCTGGGTTGCTTGTCCCTGCTGCAGCTGATCCTGTGGTGCCCGTGTCCAGATTAGCTGAGCTGGGAGTACCTTCTGGCTGGTTCTGAGCTTGCCCCTGATTGCACGCTGCACATTGGGGCATGGAGAGAGTGAAGGGCACTGGGACCAGGGGGTCGAAGCCGGTTCAATCTAACAAGCTCGACAGATACACTACTACTAAGGAGATGCCTAAGGGGAGGTTGTCGGAGGAGTCTGCGAGAAGGGCGCTGGCCGGGGAAGTACCTGAACTATCTCTCAAGGATGTCATGGACGCTTTTTCTGGGGTCAAGACCTCCCTAGAGCATAAGATTGACTCAATGGCCATAGACATTAACCTGATTCGTGCAGACCTGGGGAAGCTGAATGAAAAAGTGAAACAGGTTGAGCTTACCACCTCTAGTCTCTTGGAGGATGTCTCCCAGTTGCAGAAAGAAGTTGGAGAACTGTGTGATTCACGTGTTGCCTTTGACCTCAAGCTAGATGACTACGAAGGCCGCCTCCGCCGTAACAATCTGCACATCCTGGGTGTGCCTGAAAAGTTGGAGGGGCAGGCCCCATACCTTTTTTTGAGGAACTTATTCTCAAACATCTACAGCCGAAGGGCCTCAGTAAGATTTTTGTCATCGCGTGGGCGCACAGGGTCCCGGGCGGGCGTCCCAGACCGGGCGCTCCCCCGCGGCCCATGTTGTCCTGTGTCCTTAATTTCCGGGACAGAGATGCTGTTCTTCAGTGCTCGAGGGACAGCGCTCCCCTTAAATATGAGAACGCTACTATTTCTTTCTTCCCAGACTTCAAGCAGAGAGTGCAAGAACAAAGGAAATCCTTCTTGTCTGTGAAGCGTGACCTGCGGGAGAGAGGCATGAAGTACTCTAAGCTGTTTCCTGCCCATCTTTGAGTGGAGGCGGATGGCAGAGCATGTTTTTTGATCAGCCGGAGACAGTGACGGAGTGTCTGGAGTTTCGGGGCCCTCCAGATCGAGCGGGCCGGGGGGGGAGATGGTGACTCTGAAGCTCAGCCTTCCTGATTGGAAGTTCAGTCATTTATCTTAGTAATGTGGGGGGTGGCGGGGTGTGTGTTGATGTGGGGGGCGTGGGAAGGGAGGTTTTTGTGGATTTCATGGGAGGGGTGTGAGGTATAACATTTGCATAATTGTGCTCACTGCGGACTCATTTTTGTGTTTTTTGGGGCACTGACCGGAGCTCTTAGGATTTATCCCCCTAAGTACTTTTTTGTTCTTTCTTTTGAATGTTAAGGGCGACAGGCACTCAGCGTTTTCAATGGGCAGTTTGAAGCCTAGTGGGCAGGCCAGGGTGTGGGGGGGTGTTGGGGAGGGAAGTTTGTTTCACCAGTTGGGTGGATAGTTTATGGCATCAGCGTATTGTACTTGATTAACATGTTGCAGACAGAGGATTGTCAATTCTTCTTCACACACGATGATGGGGGATAGGGAGCTAAACGTACTGAGTTGGAATGTGAATGGGTTGGGGGACAAAATTAAACGTGGCGTGGTTCTTCAGTATCTTAAACGTCAGGCGCCGGATGTGGTTTTGCTTCAGAAAACGCATTTAGTTGGTAATACCTGCAAGGCTATGCACAGAATGGGGTACAAGTTGGTGGCCCATGCTGGATTCACATCAGGTTCCAGGGGGGTGGGCATCCTCACGAGAAACGTGCTTCCTTTGGTGATAGATTCCACGTGGGAAGATGACAGAGGCAGTTATGTTGGCATTACGGGTCGGTGGGAAGGGCTTATTCTTACCTTCCTGTCTGTCTATGTACCCCCGGGTTTGCAATCCACCTCCTTTGCCGATTTAGGGAAACTTCTGCTTGAATTGCCGGTTGGGCTTTTGGTCCTAGGTGGGGTTTCCAACTCTGTGGTTTCTGGAGTCATGGATAGGCATTCCCCGCGGGATATGGGGCGCGCCATGCAATGGTTACCCGACTTTAGTGAGGCCATGGGTTTGGTGGATGGTTGGAGGTTGCTCCACCCCGGTCAGAAGCAATACACATTTCATTCCAGTGCTCACAACGGCCTCTCGCGCCTGGATTGCTGTTTGGTCCCGGCGGCTCAGGCATCTTACCTCACCGAGTCTGTTCATCTCGCATGGGGCATTTCTGATCATTCCCCGCTGTGGTTCCGGCTGAGTATCATTCCGGGAGCAGCAGGTAGGCGGGCCCCCATTAACCCCTGGTATTTACGTAACCCCAAGCTTCGATAGGACCTCATTAAGGCTCTAGATGATTATTTTTTGGATAATGAAGGGTCGGTGTCCTTTTCCGTTTCCCTCTGGGAAGCCTTTAAAACAGTCATTAGGGGTCAGGCTCTGTCATTGATAGCTGGAACTAGGAAGGAGAAGAATAGAGAGGTTGTGGAGGCTGAAATGGAGATTGGTCGGTTGGAGGGGGAACTGGAGCAGAGGTAACGCAAGCTAAATTACATCTCTTGAGCCTTAAGCAGTATGATTACAAATCACTGGTTACTGATAGAGCCAGGGCTCGTGGTAGGGAGCAGCAGGGCAGGCTTTACGACCTGGGGAATAAGGCAGGGAAGCTTATCGCTTGGCTGGACAAAAAGGACTGGGCTGATCGTGTCGTCCCAGAAATTGTTACAGAGGAGGGATCTTCGCTTACGGATCCACAGAGTATTGTCGACAGTTTTGCGGCGCACTTCCAATCTGTGTATACCTCAGTCTCTGATTGGGCGGAGGAAGACTCTCATCTGTTGCTTCGTGATATACATCTCCCGTCTCTTTCCCTCGATGATCGTGACTTTGTGGACAGTGCTCTAACAGCTGATGAACTCACCCAGGCTATCCGCTCCTTGAATTCGGGTAATGCGCTGTGACCTAATAGGCTCCTGTTGGACCTAGAGTTGTCAGGTCACCTAGGGTAGCCTGGCCTAGGGTAAGACAGTCACTAATAGAGGCACATGTGTAAAGGTTGCACACCACCCAGCAGAAACTCAATGAAATTCCACTAAAAAATGACACTACACCGGTAATTATGGAAAAATATGGATTGCTTTATAAAAATAGAGTGGTTATTCTCTTTCTTTTTCACACCATCATTTTTCCTTATATTTCTTTTCACTCTTAAAGTTGGAAATCACATTTCACAGTCAAAATTACATTCCCTTTGTCAATCTCAAAAAGGGTTCAGCATTAAACTCTCTCCTATAGCTTTCTATCAGCATTATTCAATGGGGGGCAGAGCAATTAGAAGATTGAGCAAATTAACCTTTTCAATTCCCCCAATTTCAACCCTCCTTCACCCACCAATTTTCTAATGGCGCAATAAAGTCAATAGAAAAGAGAAGGGAGTAAAAGGAATCAATAAACACAGTTCCCACAGTGAAGCATTGGCATTGTCATGAAAGATAAGTTCCCGCTCCTTTACACTGTTCTTGGCATTCACACCCAATGCTAATATTTTAGGAATGACACCCTGTAGGATTCTTACCAGGGATCTCCCACGCCACCCCTATAACAGGATCTTCTCTTATCCCAATACCATGACAGGAGAACCCTTACAACATTACTGACTCAAGAGTCTTTGATGGAAGTCTTAAAGGCTTCTTGAGTCAATTACCCACTCGTTCTGTTCTGGACAGCCGGTGAGGGAAACACCTCTCAGGACTCTTGGTCAGTGGATCCCCGCTCTCCGGCTCCCCCAACACACTCCCTCCTTACTTTCAAAGAAGGCCCTTCATTGGCCACCGTCTTGAATTGCTGGACGGAAGGAAGACATCAACAGGAGCTCCGCAAGAAGCTGTTGGCCTCTTAAGCTAACCCATCACCAGACCAGCCGCTCACTCTCCGGCTAGCGCTAGGCGTCAGGCTTCTCTGGTTGAGGAGAGTCAATGCGCACCTCCCGCCGGGTTCCTCGATGTGGGACAATTCCGCCTCACTCTCGATCCAGCCGAGGGTTTCTTCAGCCCTTCTCTGGGCCTGCGCGTCACACAGACGCTTCCGCCCCTCCGGGGCCGCTCGCTTACTGAGCCGGCTCGCCTCGGGGACAGCGCTCCCCCTCCAAGGCACGACCCCGCCTCACCTCTGGCCTGCGCAACACTCGGGCCGCTACTCTTCAGCAAAAGGAGAGGCGTCTCCCAACGCTGGATACCGCTCCGCGCTTCTGGGCATGCGCGGGGATCAGCGTCTCCTCGCTCACGCACCAGTACAACAGCCCCACTGCAATCCTTTATCTCCCCTTCAAGGACTCCGCAGCCGGAACAGGGCGTCTCGACTCCGCTCTTTGGGGAGACCGGTAATCAGCTCAGAGGGAAGGGGTTTTACCCAGCCAGCGGCGAGGTTTTAGATTAGCAGAGGCCGTAGGATTTCAAGGAAGGGCCAGCTGAAATCACTGAGCTGACTCCCTCAGATGGCAAGGACCCACCAGAGGGTTTGGTCAGAGGCTAAGGGCAAACGTCTTCCAGAAGAGGCTGTCAAACTTTCTGCCAACTAACTTCTCTCTGTGCGTCTACCTCCGCTCGCCACTTCCTCACTCTTTCTAGACTACACAAAATGGCTTCCTGACCTCTGCCCTTATATAGCCTGTCCACACAGGGTCCAGTAGGGTCCAGAAGGTTCTGGAAGGCCTTAATGTTAATCTATGGGGCACTCTAGGGAATGGCAGTTGTGACAGTTGAAAACCACCATTTTGTATATCAGGGTGAATTCTTGTCAGAAAAGGCACCTAGGCCTGAGGTGAAAAACTATGAGTGCAAAAGAGCATCTATCCCCCAGGCCAGCACCATAAAAATCTAGTGGACACAAAAAAGATAAAAAGGGGTATGAGGGGCAAAAAGGGGACAAAATAAATAATGAATTGGAGGGACTACCTAAAGGCAGACAGGTCTAACAGCTCCCTATTGAACTTTATAAGCTCAGACCTGACAAGCTGGCTCCCTATCTTAAATGTATGTTTGTTGAGGCCAGGGAAAAAGGGATTCTACCCAGGGATCAGAGAGTTGCGTCAGTGGTGGTGATTCATAAGGCGGGTAAACCCAAGACGAGCTGTGCCTCCTACTGGCCCATTTCTTTATTGAATGCAGAGCCCAAAATCCTGGCCAAGCTTCTCTCTAATAGGTTGGTGAAAGTGGTTAGTAAGCTGATCCATCCGGATCAGTCAGGCTTTATTCCCCACAGAAACACAGCCTTAAACTTGCGTCGGTTGCACGGCGTGATAGCCAGGGCCCACACTTTGCAGGAACCAGCCGCAATTGTTTCACTTGATGCAACCATGGCTTTTGACACCGTAGAATAGTCCTATTTGTGGGGGGTCCTGACAAAATTTGGATTTGGCCCCGAATTTGTCAGCTGGGTGCGCTTGCTGTATGCTGAACCGCTTGCTCAGATAGTTGTCAACAATCGGGTCTCGGCGTCCTTTCAACTTGGTCGGGGCACTCGGCAGGGCTGTTCTCTTTCTCCCTTTTTTTTCTCGCTAGCTCTGGAGCCCCTAGCGGCTTGGTTGCGCTGGGAACACTCTATCCGGGGCATTCGGTGGTCCCCTAACTGGGAGGACCGACTTTCCTTGTATGCTGACGACATGCTGCTTTATTTAACCTCTCCCCGGAAGTCCCTTATTGTCATTTGTGATGTCCTGGCTTCTGTTGGTAAGAACTCAGGGCTCACCATCAATTGGGATAAATCTCTCTTGTTTGTTCTGCAGGGAGAACCCCCGGTCCCGCCGCAGAATTGTCCCATTCAAATAAATAAGAATGGATTCAAATATTTGGGGATTTTCATCTCTCTTGATCCGGCGGTCAGATATGCCCAAAATGTCCTCCTCCCCCTTGCAGAGGCTGAGGAGTGATATCGCCCACTGGAAGAAATTTCGGCTCTCTTTGTTGGGGCGAGCGGCCCTTTTTAAAATGATGGCTCTGCCTCGTTTTCTTTATGCACTTCAGGATACTTTAGATGTAGTGCCAGCCAGTTATTTCCGTGAGGTTGAAGGGTTGCAGCGCAGTCTCTTATGGGAGGGGAGACCCCGTATCGCTTTAGCTAAATTGACACTTCCCTGGTATGATGGAGGCGGTATTATTGGGCCTCCCAGCTATCTGCGATCAACCATGGAACGTACGGTCCTATCGCTGATCCTGGCTATGCCATGGATAAGTGGCTTCTCCCCGGAGGTAGCTACAATAGAGCGCTATACTCTAGGCCGATGAAGCTGGGCTTGACCGGGCCGACTAAGCATGCTGTCCGGATCTGGTACGATGCCACAAGCTCTCTGGGATGGAGGGACAAATTGACACTAGTCACCCCACTTTTTGACTCGGAGCTGCTGGGTAAGCTCTGGAATACGAAAGGATTTGATAAGTGGGACTTGATAGGGATTTCCATTTGGGGCAAAGGGAGGATTAAGTCCTTTGAGGAACTACAGGCTGAATTTGAGCTGACGAGCTCTGAGTATTTTCGCTATGCACAAATTCGGCATTCTTTGCAAGCTGCTCTGCCTGTGGACGCTGATCCTCCGGAGGCTTCGCCTCTTGAAGATAGAATTTTGGATGGTCACCTCCCTGAAAAAACTATCTCCGTGATTTATAAGAAGTTAATTAATCATAGGGCGGATTTGCTTGGGGAGTTGAGGGATAAGAGGGTGCGGGACGGAATAGAACTGGATGATGAGGACTGGCAGTCGGCTGTGTCCTCTCCTAAAGTAGTTGCCATTCCTGCTCGGCTGCGGCTCGTTCAGCTTAAAGTACTGCATAGGGTTTACGCTACGGGGCCCCGCCTTGTGCGGATGGGTCTGTCTGACACCAGTTTGTGTAAACGGAAGTGCGGTATCGTCGGGACGTTCCTCCACATTATTTGGGAGTGTCGATATATCGCTGAGTACTGGCGTGAGATTCACAGCATTATGCATGAGGTTCTGGGGGTCTCCTTGTTACCGAAGGCAAGGAGATGCCTCCTTAACATATGGGAACCTACGGATCTTAACTCTGCACAGACACAGTGGGCTACATTAGGTTTCCTGATAGCGATAAGGAATATCGCTCAGCAGTGGGGATCTGGGCAGCCTTCCACCATTGAGATCTGGAAGAATAACTTAGACTGGAGTATGTTTCTGGAGAAAACAGTTTTTATGGCAAGGGGCCGCCCTCGTAAGTGGGCTTCGATATGGGGACCGTGGAATAAATATAGAAGAGAGATTTGTGTGCCATCTAGAGCTGCTGTTTTTTATGAACCCGCATCTCCGTAATGTCTTTAACATGTTTGTGCTTTTGTTTCCTATTCCCCTGGTGGTGAGTTATTTAATATGACATCACTCCTCAATATTGGGTCTTTTACTGATGCTTGTTTTAAATAAAAAATCTGATGTTCAGGTCTCGGGCTGACACCTAAATAATTAATTTAGGGGTGTTACAAGGGGAGACAGGTTGTATGAATGGGCTATCTACCTCCAGGGTGTCTACACCCTCTACTGACCACTTCCTGTACTTAGAGGCACTACTCTAGCCCTGATAGGTTCGTTTTCCACCATTCCAAGATGGTGGAATCTTAGGAGAGGGGTTCAGATTGCCTGCCCTGCCCGGGGGGGGGCATGTGGGGGGCGTAGGCTAAGTGGGGGCCCTCCTTCTATCCTCCTAATCTAGATAATTTCCCCCCTTTCGTCTGACCAAAAGTGGAGCAGGAATAGGGGCAGTCTTATCACAAATGCATGGTAACAGTGAAAGGACAGTTTCCTTTGCTTCGCGTACCCTGACCACTTTTGAGAGGAACTATTTGGTGATTGAATGGGACGCTCTAGCTGCAGCTTGGGGTGCAGAATATTTTAGGACCTACCTCTGAGGAACCTTATTTCTCTTGCACATTGATCACAAACCCTTGGTTAGTGTTCTGTTGGCAGGTGGGGCAAGCAATACCTCTGCAAGGTTGGCAGGCTGGCTGCCAGATTGCAAGAGTTTTGTTATCTGGTGCAGTACATACCAGGATGGTGGAATTGCCAAGCCGATTGCTTGTCCAGGTTGTCTTTTGACTGAAAGGTGGTGGATGGCCCTGCTGTTATATCTAAGGAAAATGAAGGAGCTGTTGCAACTGTCCATGATGTGTTGGAACTGGATGTGGTGTGCGCCATTACCAAGGAGGAGTGATTGGAGCCATGACTGAAGATAGGGTGCTTGACAAAGTTTAACAGTTGTTGAGGTTGGGTGGAAGGAGAGATAGCTTGGTTCTCATTTCTGTTAGGCCGTATCTCAACATTTTGGAAGAATTGTCAATTGGAGATGATATGGTACTAATGAGGGTCGAGAAGTTCAGATCGCCCATGAGTCTCTGGTCCAGGTTAATATCAATAGCATATGAAGGGCATTTGGGGCGGTCTAGGACTAAGAGGTTGTGAGAAAATTGGTGGTGGCCTGGAATGGATGATCAAGTGGATAAATAGGTTGATGAGTGTGGAGTGTGTAAGGAAGGAGAGAAGAGACTCAAGGTGGGTGCTTAATTGGATATGGGGCACATTTTTAAACCAGGCACATTTGCCATGGCACTCTTTGAGTGTGGATTTTCTTGAACCTATGCACAAGTTGAGGTTAGATATGAGATATGCCAGAGTTGTAGTAGACATGTACTCAAAATGGCTCATTGTTAAATGTGTAAGGGAAATCAGCCTCAGGACTACCATCCAAGCATTGGGAGAGATTTTTCAGAGTGAGGGTGTGCTTTGTGTCATCATGACAGACAATGGGACACAGCTGGTCTCTGCAGAAATGCATTTGTTTTTGGAATCATTTACCATTCAACGTAATCGTATGTCCTTTTACAATCCTCAAAGAAATGGTATTGTGGAAAGGGCAAATAGATTGCTGAAGAGGTGTATTCAAATGGCAGTTGCCAGTGGGTATAATGTGAGTAACATGGTGTTGGATATTATCTATGTGTATCGTACCAGCATACATGAGTCTACCAAGAAGTCTCCTTTTGAATTGATAAGAGGAAGGGTAGCAGGTTCCAAGTTATTACCAGCGTGGATGAAAGACAAAACATGGTTTGATGGTGAAGTAAAGGGGAGTATGGTGACGAATCCTGAGAATTTGAGCAACTTTCATTTCCATGTTGGTGACTGGGTCAAGATTTGGTGCCCTCAGAGTGGAGGTGGCTTGTCCAAGTTTAAGGGTCCATTCAGGATCAAGGAGGTGCGACGGTTTTCTGTTTTGTTGGAAAATGAAGAATGGTGGAACCATAGGTGTGTGGGATTGTATCAGGGAGGTAGTCAGGGCTGCAGAATTAACGAACAAAGGAACAACTCCTTCATGCTCTTGAGTGATCATGACATAACTGCTTATCAATGAAATGAAATGAAAATAAAATTTATAAAGCGCTACAGTTGCCCTCAGGCGTCCAGGCGCTGTGACTAAACAGAATTGCCCTCAGACAAATAAACAAGGATTCTGGTTATTGAAACAAAAAAGTTTTAAGTTGCTTCCGAAAACTGGTTGAGTTGGAATTGCTTCTTATGTACAAGGGAAGGGTGTTCCATAATCCTGATACATTATGCGAGAAGGAGCGTCCTCCTGCTCTGGCTTTAAAGATTCTAGGAGTCTTAGCCAGAAATGCAGATGAGGAACGAAGCGCCTTATTGGGAAGATAAGGAGAAATCAAAGAGTGGTTGATTTCTGGTCCCATCATCCAAAAAGCCTGATGGGCGATACACAAAGATTTAAATTTTACTCTGTCCTTGACAGGCAGCCAGTGCAGCGTTCTCAGCCCAGCTTTTATAGATGTTCTTCGTGGGACTTCAAGTAACGCACGAGCAGCACAATTTTGAGCAAGCTGAAGCTTTTTTAGGGTGTAATCCGGTGCTCCAAGATACAGAGCGTTGTTGGAGTCCAAACGGGATTGGATAAGGCCCTGTATGATTATCCGCTTGGCCTCAAATAGAAGAAGGGGAAGGATTTTTTTGATCACCCTAAGGAGGCCAAAGCAGGTGGCCGCCACCTTGGTGGCCTGTGTGTTGAAGCTCAGTGACTTATCTAACCATACCCCCAGGCTTTTGATGTTGTCTCTCGGGGCAGGGACCGTCCCCATGCTCGCGGGCCATAGCAGCTCCAAAGTAGAAGGGGCCGCCGGGCCCAAAAGCATGAGCTCGGTCTTGTCGTCGTTGAGCTTCAAACATGAGCTCATCATCCAGCTCCTCACCTCCTCCAATCCCGGCCAGCGGCCTCATATATGCATTGAAGAGCGTAGGGCTCAATGATGAGCCCTGAGGAACTCCACACCCCAAAGGCCTACTTGCTGAGACGGATGTGCCATCAACAGCGAGCTAGTAAATCTTCTTTGATGGGCATGGCCAGTGGTTCCCCTCCCTTAGGCACTGGTGGTAAAGACCAGCAAAGTTCATGTCCAAGAATTCCCAGGGTGCCCTGCCCACCAGAATATCTGAAAGATTGTATTCATTGATACATGTTTGCTGTATTGTGGGTCTAGCTTTTTTGTTCCTTGTTTTATCTAGTATTGTCGCCTCATTGTTGTATGTGTGGTGTGCATAAAGGGGGAAGATGTGTTGTAATCTCGTTATGTCCTTGTGCCATGTCTTGTCTGGATGTGGACCAGATTGTGTAATGTGGAGTGTCTGGTTAGTGGGTGACTCTAGGATTGGCAGTTATTGCGAAGCTGGCAGTGAAGGGAACTGCTGTCTGGTTCGGGTGTTACTTACTATTGAATAAAACCATTCTTTAACTTACGGTCTACCTTGGATCTTCATTTCTCGCTGCAAGACTTTTCTTGGACTTTTTTGCGGAAGCATCTAGTGGTGAATTTATCCCGTGTGAGTTGATTTCTAAAGTTTTTGCATTATCTTGGAAGCTGGCTCTCTATAATGTGCAAAAAGAACAATTGATGGACAGAATGCAGAACAATATCATACAATCACCCCAGTACTGAGATCTGGGCCTAAATCCATTGTTTTTTGCTCACCATGCCATTCCAGTATTGACCCAGCCATATGCAAATCAGTCTTGACCCTGCGCCCAATGGGAACAGTCCAGCCCGAACTGCCAGGCCAGGACGAACTCAAGAGCTCCAAGATGAAATGCAGAGCACTCGAGAAAACCTGGCGCAGAGACCCAACACCGGACAACATGACTGCCCTCAAGCTCGCCACCCGAAAACACCACCAACTGATCCGCGCCACCAAGAAAACCGCATTCAAGGAACGACTGGACATCAACGCACACAACAGCAAGGAACTCTTCAACATCATCAAAGAGCTCTCCAACCCCAACGCCGGAAACAACGACATCACCCCTTCGCAAGACCTCTGCAACTCCCTCGCCTCCTACTTCCACAACAAGATCACGGACATACACAACAGCTTCAGCACTCAACCGACGCACGCCGCGACCGAACCACCGCCCCCCACCACCACCCTCCGCGCCTGGACCCCGATCAGCACCGAAGACACCATCCGCACGATGAACTCCATCCACTCCGGATCTCCGACAGACCCCTGCCCTCACCACGTCTTCAACAAAGCCGACGCTGTCATCGCACCCCACCTGCGGGACATCATCAACACCTCCTTCGACATCGCCACCTTCCCGGAGAGCTGGAAGCACGCCGAACTCAGCGCTCTACTAAAGAAGCCTTCAGCCGACCCCACCGACCTCAAGAATTACCGCCCAATCTCGCTACTCCCGTTTCCGGCAAAAGTCATCGAGAAGACCGCCAACAAGCAACTGGCCGCCTTCCTCGAGACGAACGGTTCCCTCGACCTCTCGCAGTCTGGCTTCCGGGCTGGCCCTGTGGTCATTTCTGTATTGCTGCTGCTGGATGATTGGAGCTCTTCCCCCGCCCCCTCTGGACTTGGACCTTGTGGTGAGGGGGTGCAGCTGGTACCGCATGCTGTTGTTTCAAGCTGCGTTTCCCGGAGTGTGCTGGGTCTGACGCTGAGGGTGGGGACCCTCTGTGCAAGTTGTATGTCGCAGCGGTAGAGTGGGGTGTGGAAGCGGACCCGGATTGTGGGAGATTATCTCCTTTGGCTGATAGTGGACGACTGGAGGAGTCCCCCCCCTTGCTTCATTGCTCTCCCCCTTCGGTGTGAACCTCTGGAGAAGCTGTGCATATTTTGGCACTCACTGACTGGTGCGCTGGTCTTCCCTGGGTGCACACACTTTACTGTGAGCATGATCGGACATTGCATCATGATGGCCTGGGGTTCGTAGTGCCACTGGGATGTAGCGGGTACCTCCTGTGGTGGTGGACTGACCCTGCTCTCATCTCTCGGATGCTGGGTGCCGCTGTGAGGTCCACTTCATCTCATTCCGGTGTTGGGCTGCGTTGCTCATCCTTGCCGCTGTGGAGCCCGGGGTTCTGTGTCTGGACCTAAAGTGTTGGGAGTGCTCCATGGCCATTTCGGGAAGCTGCCCCGGATAGCGCTCTGCTCATCAGAACATGGAGCGTGTGAAGGGCCCTGGGACCAGGGGCTCGAAGCCGGTTCAATCCAACAAACTCGACAGGTACACAATCTCTAAGGAAGTACCGAGGAGCAGGCTGTCGGAGGACTCGGTGAGGGGGGCGCTGACCAGAGATGAATCTGAGCTCTCGCTTAGGGATGTCATGGACGCTATCTCTGGAGTTAAGACCTCACTGGAGCACAAAATGGACTCGATGGCCATAGACATCAACCTAATTCGTGCAGACATGGGTAAACTCAACGAAAAAGTGAAGCAGGTTGAACTTACCACCTCCAGTCTGGTTGAGGATGTCTCCCAGTTGCACCAGGAGGTTGGGGAGCTACGTGATTCGTGTGTGGCCTTCGACCTTGAGTTGGATGACTATGAAGGCCGCCTCCGCCGTAATAATCTGCGTATCCTGGGTGTGCCTGAAGAGTCAGAAGGGCAGACCCCTGGCCTGTTCGTTGAGGATCTTATCCTCAAGCACCTGCAGCCAAAGGGTCTCAGTAAGTTCTTCGTCATTGAGCGGGCGCACAGAGTACCGGGCGGCCGTCCCAGACTGGGCGCTCCCCCGCGGCCCATGTTGGCCTGAGTCCTCAACTACCGAGAGAGGGATGCTGTTCTTCAGTGTTCAAGGGCTAGTGCTCCCCTTTAATATGAAAACGCTACTATTGCCACTTTCCTGACTTCACGTAAAGAGTTCAGAAGCAACGAAAATCATTCTTGTCCGTGAAACGTGACCTGCGGGAGAGAGGCATGAAATACTCTATGTTGTTTCCGGCCCGTCTTAGAGTTGAGGCAGATGGTAGGGCATGGTTTTTTGATCAACCGGAGACAGTATCGGAGTGGCTTGAGGTTCGGGGCCCTCCGGACCGAGCGAATCATGGAGGAGACGGTGACTCGGACACTCAGCCTTCTTGAGTGGGAGTTCAGTGGTGTGTTTCAGGGCTGTGGGGGGGGGTTGGGGAGGTGCGTGGGGATGGGGGCGGAGCGAGAGGTATCCTTGATTCATTGGGGGGGGGAGTGGTATAATGTTTGCATAACTGTAATTTTCATGGCCTCTCTACTATGTCCTTTTGGTTGCAGGCCGGAGCTCCTATGATCTATCCCCCTAAGTACTTTTTTTTGTTCTTTCTTTTGAATGTTTAGGGCGACAGGCACTCTGCATTTTTCAATGGGCAGTTCTAAGCCTAATGGGCAGGGCAGCGGGGTGGGGGGGTGTTGGGGAGGGAAGTTTGTTTCACCAGTTCGGTGGATTGTTTATGGCTTCAGCAGATTGGACTTGTTTATCATGCAACAGATGGAGGATTGTCAAACCTTTTTTGCATTTGATGATGGGGTTAGGGAACTGAAGATTTTGAGTTGGAATGTGAATGGGTTGGTGACAAAATTAAACGTAGTGTGGTTTTCCAGTATCTTAAATGCCAGGCACCAGATGTGATTTTGCTTCAAAAAACACATTTAGTTGGAAATTCATGTAGGGCTACGCACAGAATGGGATCTAAGTTGGTGGCCCACGCAGGTTTCACCTCTGGCAGAGGGGTGGGTATCCTTCTTCGGAAGACGCTCCATTTGGTTATAGACGCCACGTGGGTGGATGACAGGGGCAGGTATGCTGGCATTACGGGACGGTGGGAGGGACAGGTTCTTACCCTCTTGTCTGTTTATGTCCCCCCGGGCATGCAGAGTACCTCATTAGCTGATTTAGGAAACCTTTTGCTCAAATTGCCGGTTGGGCTTTTGCTCCTGGGTGGTGATTTTAATGCGGTTGTCTCTGGAGTTATGGATAAACATCCCCCGCGAGATTTGGGACTCGCCATACGATGGCTACCCGACTTCATCGACGCTATGGGTTTAGTAGATGGGTGGGGATTGCTTCATCCTGACCAGAAACAATACACATTTCACGCCGGGGCGCATAACAGCCTTTGCTGTTTGTATTACTGTCTTGTCCCGGCGGCCCAGGCAGCGTACGTCACTGAGGTTGTCCATCTCGCAAGGGGTATTTCGGATCATTCCCCGCTCTGGTTTCGGCTTTGTAGCGCCTCGGGAACAGCGGGTAGGGTAGCCCCCATCAACCCCTGGTATCTACGTAACCCCAAACTTCGTAAAAACCTTATTAAGGCCCTAGATGAATACTTTGTGGAAAATGAGGGATCGGTATACTCCTCTGTGACTCTTTGGGAAGCCTTTAAGACTGTCATCAGGGTTCAGGCTCTATCTCTGATAGCTGGAACTAAAAAAGAAAGGAATAGGGAGGTTGTTGATGCAAAGACTGAGATTGGTCAGCTGGAGGGGGAACTCGGACATGAGGTAACACAAGCTAGGCTACATCTCTTAAGCCTTAAGCGATATGATTATAAATCACTAGTCACTGATAGTGCGAGGGCTTCTGGTAGGGAGCAACAGGGCAAGCTTTATGATCTTGGGGATAAGGCGGGTAAACTTATCGCCTGGTTGGACCGTGTCGTCCCAGAACTCGTTTCAGCGGAGAGAACCCTGCTTACGGACCCGCAGAGTATTGTCGATAACTTCGCGGAGCATTTCCGAACTGTTTACACCTCAGTCTCTGACCGACCTAAGGAGGACTCTCACCTATTGCTTCATGATATACAGCTCCCGCGCCTATCAGCTGAAGATCGTGACTTCATGGATAGTGCCGTAATGGCTGACGAAATAGCCCAAGCTATCCGCTCCTTGAACTCGGGTAAGGCGTTGGGCCCCAACGGGCTCCCAATCGAACTCTTCAAGCTCAGACCTGATAAGCTGTCTCCCTACCTCAAATCCATGTTTATCGAGGCCCGGGAGAAAGGTATCCTGCCCATAAATCAGAGGGTTGCGTCTATGGTGGTGATTCATAAGGTGGGTAAACCCAAGACCGAATGTGCCTCTTATAGGCCCATTTCTTTGTTGAATGCAGAACCCAAAATTCTGGCCAAACTTCTCTCTAATAGACTTGTGAAAGTGCTTAGCAAGCTGATTCATCCAGACCAATCTGGCTTTATTCCCCATAGGAACACGGCCCTAAATTTACGTAGGCTGCATGGCGTTCTAGCCAGAGCTCCTACTTTGCAGGAACCAGCCGTAATCGTTTCACTTGATGCCACTATGGCTTTTGATACTGTAGAATGGTCCTATTTGTGGGCGGTCCTGTCTAAATTTGGATTTGGCCCGGAATTTATTAGCTGGGTGCGCTTGCTATATACTGAGCCACTTGCCCAAATAGTCGTTAATACTCGGGTCTTGGCACCCTTCTGTCTTGGTCGTGGTACTCGGCAGGGCTGCCCTCTTTCACCTCTTCTTTTCTCGTTGGCCTTGAACCTCTGGCGGCTTGGTTGCGTTGGGAGCCATCTCTCCGGGGCATTCAGTGGTCCCCTGACTGGGAGGACCTAGTTTCCCTATATGCGGACGACATTCTGCTTTATTTGACATCTCCCCGGAAGTCCCTTATTGTTGTATCCGATGTTCTGGCCTCTTTCGGTAAGAACTCAGGGCTCTCCATCAATTGGGGGAAGTCCTTGTTGTTTGTCCTTCGGGGGGGAACCCCCGGTCCCTCCCCGGAATTGTCCTATTCAAATAAGTACAGTTGGGTTTAAGTATTTGGGGATCTTTATCTCTCTTGACCCCGCAGTTCGGTATGCCCAGAGCCTCCTTTCCCCTTTGCAAAGGCTTCGAGGTGATATCGCTAATTAAAGAAAACTTCCGCTCTCCCTTTAGGGGCGGGCGGTCCTTTTTAAATTATGGCATTGCCTCGGTTCCTCTATGCCCTTCAAAATACCCTAGATGTAGTACCAGCCAGCTATTTCCGTGAGGTGGAAGGGTTGCAGCGTAGTCTTCTATGGGAGAGCAGACCCTGTATCGCTTTAGCGAAATTGACGCTCCCCTGGTATGATGGTGGCATTGCCCGCCCAGATATTAAACGGTATTATAGGGCCTCACAGCTGGCTGCGATCAATCATGGAATGTAAGGCCCCATTGCAGATCCTGGATATGCCATGGATAGATGGCTTCTCCCTGGAGGTAGTTATAATAGAGCATTGTACTCAAAGCCAGCAAAGTTGGACCTGACGGGGCAGACTAGGCATGCCGTCCGTGTCTGGCATGATGCCACAAACTCTTTGGGTTGGAAGGACAGGTTGACGCTAGCTACCCCACTTTTCGACTCGGAGCGGCTGGGTAAGCTTTGGAAGAGGAAAGGATTCGATAAATGGGACCTGACAGGGATTTCCACCATTAAAGATATGTGGAGTAAGGGGAAGGTTAAATCATTCGAGGAAATGCAGGCTGAATTTGAGCTGTTGAGTTTTGAGTATTTCCGCTATGCGCAAATTCGGCATTCGCTACAGGCGGCTCTGCCTGGGGACTCGGATCTTCCAGAGGCCTCACCTCTTGAGGACAGAATCTTGGATGGACGGATGTACGTCATTACGACGCACACTTTTACAACGTGTTCCATTACAACGCGGTTGTAACAACGCAAGTCGTTACAACGACTTGCGTTGGGGGGGGCGCAAATTAAAAAATGTTAATTTACTATTCCAACACCAGTCCCTGTGGATAGTAGGGAAGGTGTTGGGATAGTAAATTAAATGATTTACTATCCTTGAGCGCCCCCAGCGCAATTCGTTGTAACAACTTTCGTTGTTATGACCGCGTCGTAATGGAACAGCGTTGTAACGGTTGCGTTGTAAACGTCGCATACCGGATGGACACCTCCCCGAGAAAACAATCTCCTTGATCTATAAGAAATTGATTAATCACAGGGCGGATCTACTTATGGGGTTGAGGGAGAAGTGGGTGGGAGATGGGATAGAACTCGATGATGAGGACTGACAATCTGCTATGTCCTCACCTAAGGTGGTCGCCATTCCTGCAGGGCTACGGCTTGTTCAATTAAAAATCCTACACAGGGTTTATGTCACGGGGCCCGTCTTGTTCACATGGGACTGTCTGATACCGGATTGTGTAGTCGAAAATGTGGTCTTGTGGGGACGTTCCTCCATATCATCTGGTAGTGTCAATATATTTCTAGTACTGGCGTAAGATTCATAACACTATACATGAGGTCTTGGGGATATCTTTGCTACTAGAGGCAAGGAGATGCCTCCTTAACATATGGGAACCCACTGACCTCAACTCTGCACAAATACAGTGGGCTACAATGACCTTTATGATAGCGAAAAGGAATATTGCCCAACAATGGAGATCTGCGCAGCCTCCCACCTTTGAGATCTGGAAAAATAACCTAGACTGGTGTATGTTTCGTGAGAAGACTATTTTTGTTGCTAGGGGCTGTCCCCGAAAGTGGGCTTCGATATGGGGTCCCTGGAATAAATACAGAGGTGAGATTTGTGTACCTCCCAGGACTGCTGTTTTTGATGTACTCCCATCCCCGTAAATATATGACATATATTTATTGCTGTTCCCTGTACCCCCAATAGATGTTATATTTGCTGTGACATAATCCTCTGTAACTGTGTCTTTTACTGATGCTTTGTTCAATAAAAAGAATTGTTTAAAAAAAAACAATATCTCAGAATAGACAGGACATTGTAGGGGAAAGAACACTGGTACTGGCAACCCGGGTAGCAGGGACCAAGCACACCTCAGTCAAAGTTGCATCAAAAACCCAGGCAAAAAGTAGGGGTTACTGCAACAGAAACCCAGTTTCTCATATTTGGTAATAATTACCACTTCAGACAAGATGACATTAGAGGACACCCCATACAAGATTACCAGCAGTGATCACCTCAGTGAATCAGTCAGGCTTTATCAATTTGGAATACAATAACAGAGTTAATGCATGACAACTATAGTTGCAATGACCTGGTCAGCATGGTAATTATTTTAGTAATACGTTTCCCTCATGTTTTATCACTCTAATTTATAATATATATATTTTTTAATCCAGTCATTTCGTTCCAAATATCAGATAAGCTTATTATATTATTTCTGAAAATAAATAAACATTTGTCTCAAATGCATGCTTTTCGTGCAGTATTTTAAACCATCAATGGCTCCCAAATAGTTGTTATATGCAAGAATCCAGACACTCCAGTGTAACGGTGGCTCACCTGGTTCAGCCTAAAGAGGAGGAGTACATTTACATTTCCTTCCATTTTTCTCGTATTAACTGCTGTAGAGAAATGTGTTGAAAATATATGAAAGTCACGAAAATGTCAAGAAGATATAAGAGTTGTAGACGCCTGAAAAATGCTTGCGTGTAAAGAATGTTAAACGGAATTGCTGCGCAAATAAAAGCTTGAGACGTATAAATAAGATCAACTCTGGATCAGAAGTGAATTAAAAATGACAGCATACTTAGAGTAAGTTAATAGCCAGTAGTAAATGTATCTGCTGCCAATACTGCATGTGGGTGTGCTTTAAATTATATGGGATGGCTGTTATAAATTGGTGAATGGAAATGATTCCACAAACTTTAAATCATGGCCACTTGTGTGCGCTGTTGATTTATATCAAGATTAACTTTGTAAAATGTTTGAATACAAAAGGAACACACGTTGTACGCTGAAAATCACTGCAAGGTTAGATTAGTAGGCAAGAAGTGGGCTTTTAATTCAAAAGCTAAGGTAGCTCAATGAGGCATTTCAAGAATAGCCCAAACACGAGATCGGCGTGTAACGCGTCCCTGTCTCTGATGGGGTTCTGGATGAGGAAATACTGAGGTGTGTCTGTTAGGAGCAAAGAATGTGAGTCAGTGAGGAGCAGTTGAGTTGATTAAACAGAGCAGTGCCGGTAAATGCAAGTTGGCAAATGTGGTGTTGGCATGTGTTCCATGCAGTGGTCGTAGTGGGGCAAAAAAAACAAGCATTTGCAATGCAATAGGTCTCGGATTTATCAGAGTTTAAGCTATTGGCATTGTAAATGACAATGCCTTTTATTTATTTTTATTTTTTAATTAACACATACATAAAAAGCATTTTCATTTACAATGCCGATAGGCCAAACTTGTAAATGCGAGACCTATTTCCTTTCAATGAAGCGGCCACCATTTTCCCAGGCTGATTGGAAAGTAAAAGCATGCATGGTGTCGCGCTGCGCCCACACAATAACTACACAGGAGTCGGAGCTACGATCTCTGCATCCTTCTTTATTCCCTGCCAGGATGAAACTGGCTTACAGACTAGTGTGCGTTCCCGTTCCGGTTATGCCTTTCCGCTTCCTGCCTGCCTGCTCTGTCCCTAAGCAGAGTCAGGCATGACGACACGACATCTCCCCCTTTTGTACAAAAGTTCTGCTGCTCCCTATATTTCTTCAACAAGTCGCCGGGGTCTCCTTATTTGACGTCGGGGACGGGCCCTTTCTTCTGGCGTTTGACTACGCTGACTGGGGCTGCTGATACTTCGTGGAGAGCTGTGATGATGAGAGTCATTGTTGTCACTGTGGTTGGCTGAATCACTTGATGCTTGACTCGAAGAGGTTTCTCGGCGATTTGAGGGGGTGTATCTTTTGAAGTGCGATATGTTTCTTGTTATTTGCTTGTGATCAGCTTTTGCTGTGATCATTGTTCCTTTCCTTTTGTAAACTTGCAATGGAATGTCCAAGTATCGGCTGTCAGCTTTTGTCCGCCGGTCACCTCGCACTATGACCCAGTCTCCTTCTTGGATATCGACGTCTTTGGCATGCCGGCGTCGGTCTGCATATGTCTTCATCTTCTGCTTCTTTTCTTTGTCTATTTCCACCAGTGTTTTGTGGTCAACAGTGATGGTCCGTGGTTGAGACGTTGTGCTTATCTCTGGTAGTCGAGTGCGGGGTGTTCTCCCTAGCATTATGGTGGGCGGGCACTGGTTTGTGGTGTTATGCGGAGTGGTCCGGTAAGCTCTCAGCACTTCATTCAGGGTCTGCTGGATGTCTCTGTGCGTTAGTTCCGCTTGCTGGATTGCTTTCTTCAGAGTCCCCATGAATCGCTCCACCATGCCATTGGCTTGTGGCCATAGGGGAGTGATTTTCTGGTGATTGAAGTTGAGGTGTTTTGCGAAGTCTGTGAACTCATGGCCGTTGAACGGGGGTCCGTTGTCAGATTTAACTCGTGAGGGGATATCCCATGCTGCAAAGATTTCATCTAGTATGGGGATGACTGCTGTTGCTCGGGTGGATGGTATCATGTGCACGAAGGGGAACCTTGAATACTCATCCATGACAACCATGATGTACTGTCCTGACTGCAGCGGTCCAAAGAAGTCGACTGCGACTTGTTGCCACACTTTGTCTGGAAGTTCGGACATCTGAAGTGGGGCTGGAGGTTACTCGCGACTAACCAGTTGGCAAGTCATGCAGTCTTTTAGGGTTGCCTCCACCATTTGGTCAAGCGAAGGGAACCAGACTCGTTCTCTCAGGATCTTCTTCGTGGCGTTCACGCCTCTGTGGCCTTCGTGAGCCAGGTTGATGATTCCTTGGCGCAGTTTGTGTGGGATCACAATTCTCCCCCCTCTTAGGAGAAGTCCATTGTCACTGATGGAGAGCTCATCGTGAATGCGTTGGAAGGCCGTGAGATCACGGAGGTGTGCTTCTGAGCCCTGAGATGTATTTTTGACATGTCGCCAAGAGTTCGCACGTATGTGGGTCATGACTGCTTGAATGAGTGGGTCTGAGGCGGATGCTTCTTGAATGGCCTCCAGAGGAACCGTGGGGGGACATGCTGCATCGATGACAAAATGGATATAGTCATCTGCTAGTGATTGTGCGGTCGAGGCGCCGGATAGGGGGTGCCGAGACATGTAATGCGCTGGATTCTCAGCCTTTCCAGGCTTGTGGACGATGGTGTATATGTAGTCCTGGAGACGCAGCCCCCACCGCTCAATGCGTGGCGGCATCTTGGCGTTGGGGTTACCAAATATGGTGATCAAGGCTTGGTGGTCCGTGACGATAGTGAAGTGTTTGCCGTATACAAACAGATGGAAGTGTTCGCACGCCCAAACCACGGCCAAGCTTTCTTTCTCCGGCTGGGAGTACGCTTTTTCCGTGTCCGTGAGGCTGCGGCTGGCGTATGCGATGATGTGGCGTTGATCGGAGTGTTCACGGTATTGAGCCAGGATGGCGCCCAGTCCTACTGGGCTGGCGTCAACAGTGATCTCTGTTCTCTTGCTTGTGTCAAAATAGGCCAGATTGATGGCTGAACCAACAGCCTGCTTGATGTCCGTGAAGGCTTGTTCGCATGCTTGTGACCACTCGAACGGTTGTCCTTGACGTGTGAGTTCTCGGAGTGGGTAGCTGATGGTGGCGTAATCACGGATGTAGCGTGCGCAATAGCTCGCCATCCCAAGGAAAGAGCGGAGGTCGCTCACGTCTCGGGGTGTCGGGGTGTCAGCGAGTGCCGCTACCTTGTCAGGATCTGGTTTCATTCCCTCACTTGAGAAGATGTGTCCGTAGAATTTCAGGGTGTTTTTGTGGAACTCGCATTTGTTGGCGTTCAGTGTTAGGTTTGCTTTCAGTAGAGCATGGCATACTCTGTCCAGCGCAGTATCATGCTCGAGCTGATCCTTACCAAATACCAGCAAGTCGTCACTGTAATTGAATGCATTAGGGATCCCTTGAATGACCCTTCGGATGGCTTCCTGGAAAATTTCAGCAGCTGACGAAATGCCAAAATTTAAACGTTTGTACCGGAACAGGCCTTGGTGGGTGGTGAATGTTGTAATATACCTGGATTGTTCATGAAGCTCTAGCTGGTGGTATCCTTTGTTAAGGTCAAGTTTGGAGAATATTGTGGCGCCGTTGAGTTTCGTAATCATGTCACTTATGTGTGGCCCTGGGTGGCGTTCTCGCTCAATGGCGGTATTGGGTGCGCGCATGTCCACACATAGTCTGACTTTGTTGTCCTGTCCTTTCTTCGGGACTACCACGACTGGGGACACCCAGGGGGTGGGTCCTGATGTGCGTTCAATGATGTCTGTTTGTAAGAGGTCTTGAAGCTCGTCATCCACAGCTTGCTGTAGGTGGAAGGGCACTTTCCTGTGATGTTGTGCAATGGGTGTCACCCGTTCGTCAATGTGTAGCTTCACCTTGAAACGATTTAGTTTTCCCAGGCCTTTGAACAAATTTGGAAATTTCGCCACAATGTCAGGGGCGTCTTCAGTCATGTATAGCAGTTCCACCAGTTTTAATCTTTCGGCTGTTGGCAAACTGAGTAGGCAGTCGGCAATGTCGGGTCCCTCTACCACATGGATATATGCTGGAATTTTCCTGTCTTTGAAAGTCAGTGTGGTGTGAAACCGCCCTAGACACGGCAAAGGTTTCCGAGACATCCATGTGAATATACGAACCGCTGCTGGCTCCAGTTTGGGTCGATTCTTCATGTTGTAGTACTCCAGCGCGCAGATATAGTTTAGTGATGCTCCTGAGTCCAGGACGAACTTTGCTGGGTGGTCCCCTATCATGATGTCTAGTTTGGGATATCGTTTTAGACGGTCCGGGTCTGACACCATGCAGATGTATTCGTCACTGTCCTGTGACGCAGGTGTGTGTGACGATGAGTCGCTAGAGGTGGACCTGTGCGCTCGACGTGAGCCTGTCGTGTGACGCCGAGAGTAATGCGTGCTCGTGGATCGGCTTCGCCGTTGGTATGGGCTTGTTGATTGGTTGCTTGATCTTGAAGAGCTGGAGGAGTGCCTCTCTCTTCCTGTTATAGCACGTGCGTGGTGTCGTGCGCTGGGTCGCGAGGTGGGAGACTGGCGTCTCGATTGTCTAGCTTGACATGCTATTTCAAAGTGGTTGTCTTTCCCGCAACGATGGCAAAGCTGGCCGATCGCTGGGCATTGGCCCGAGTGGGGGTATTCTTGTCCACATCGATAGCATGCAGGTGTTAATTTGGCAGATCTGGTATGCCGTGATTCTCGTCTGGGTGATGTTTTCCGGGAGCTATGGTGGTGTTTGCTCGACTTATGCGTGTTTGTCGCGGGTCGAGTGGACTTGCGTGTTTGCACTCGGAGGGCGCGGTCTTTATGATCAGGCTTGTGGGTTTCCATTCGCTTGGCATGATCCTCTGCTTGATCATTGATCCTTGTTAATTCTTCAATCTCTTCTAAGGTGAATGGCTTCTTCAGGAGTCGTCTGCGTAGTGATTCGGATTGGCATCCATCGATGATGCGAAGTCGCAGTGCGTCTTCTGTCTTGAAGTTTTCAAATTCACAGTATCGCGTCATCCTTTTAATACGCACGATGAAGTCGCCCATGCATTCTCCTTTCTCTTGGGTGGCCAGGTTAAACACATACCGCTCGTAGTCCACGTTGCGCTTGTGTAAGAAGCGCATATCGAGGGCAGCTTTCACTTCATCATAGGTGGCAGTTGCTGCATCCGGCATCTCTTTGATGATTTGGGCTATCTCTGGGCCTGCTAGATTTCGCAGTGCCACTAGTTTACGTTTGGAGTCTTGTACTAGAGAGCCCTCCATGTAATCTTCGAAATCCTCGCTCCAGGTTTTCCATGCGGGCCCCATGGTGTTGCCGGGCGTCAGTGTCAACGGCTGTGGTTGTCGCATGAAGGGCGCCCCTACGGATGCTTGAGGCATCATGGCTGTGTTGGCTTGTGTTGCTGGGCCCGCTGTTGCGTGACTTCCAGTGGTACTGTCAAGCTCAGTGTCAGACATGTGAGGCTTGGATAGTAATCTTGACTAACTTAGAGTTGGTGTCGTGTTTCCTTGCTTTCTCGTTGTTGCTAGGAATTTGTTGTAGTTGTGTCTGTGCTCCTTTACTTTCTTGTGTCTTTGAATAATGTAGGCTTGTTTCCCGCTTTATTTGTTGGCCTTGAGTCCTGAAAGAGGTAGTGCCTGACTCTAAGATGGCCGCCGTGTCTGGAGCGTGGGTTATACAGGGGCTGGCGCCTGACTTCAAAATGGCCGCCAGATGGGACGCTCTTCTCTTGGCCCAGACGTTCTTCAGTCACACACTTGCACTCGCTGCTGCCAGCACTCTCTTTTCACTCCAGGCTCTCATTTCACCGTAGCGGGACTCACCCTCGAGTCTATTCACGTTCCGGCGTCTCCACGAGGGGGGGGAGCGGGGCCTCCGCTCTTGCCGTGGCGCCGCTCGATATTCGTGTAGTCCTGGGGCCCTTGTGTGCACGTTTCTTGTTCTGCGCACCATGGATGGCCGCGCTGCGTCGTCCAGCCGGGTCGCGGCTCCGGGCAGCTTCTCGCGCCTTTCTGGGCATCCGGCGCGGAAGACCACGGACTCGTCGTTGTGGGCCGTGTGTGCGGCTGGGCTACGCGACTCTCTTGTGGGGTAATGACATCCCACCCTCGTCGCCAATGTCGCGCTGTGCCCACACAATAACTACACAGGAGTCGGAGCTACGATCTCTGCATCCTTCTTTATTCCCTGCCAGGATGTAACTGGCTTACAGACTAGTGCGCGTTCCCGTTCCGGTTACGCCTTTCCGCTTCCTGCCTGCCTGCTCTGTCCCTAAGCAGAGTCAGGCATGACGACACGACACATGGCACATTGAATGTTGCAGGAAAGCATGTCATGCAAAGTGTTGACAACGGAGTTTTAATATAAGGAGTGAAATGTGTAAAGTTCCTGCCCAAGGGTCATCATGCGTTTTGTTCCAGCGTCGCCTTTGGGACCTCATGAGAGTTTAGCCAGAGCTTTTGGCTCTGCGAATGCACAATTGTGGTCACAGAAACTCGGAGACTGTCAATGGTCCCTGTACCTCAAGGGTACCCTGTCCACAGTTTCATTGAGTGCCTTGACAAGACATTCTTCCTGTTGTAGCAGGGAGCAGACTCTCCAAAACTGTGCTTTCTACGAGAGGTTTTGCTGACATGATATTCACAAAGGTGATGTCAGCAGTGTTCTCATTTCTGAGGCTTCAAGATATATTTGTCTACCCTTAAATAGGCAACTTACTGATGAGGACATCAGTTCCTCGGGCTATCCTCCAGCCCACTCAGCTGCCTATTTCACTGCTTTTTAAACTAGGATAGGATGCTCTGATGTATTGAGGCTATTTTGGGCCCGGGTACAGTGAATGTTTTCTGTATTTCAACACCTGGCAGAGTGATGGCGACTCCGGAGATGGTTATACACCTGAAGTCTCTTCATGCAGTTGTGTATAGTGGTTTTAAAGACAACTTCGGCTTGTGGTCTCTCGTGTAAGATTCTGCCACTGACGAGGTTGCATTTGAGAGCTATTCATTCTCTTGGGCCCAACTCTGTGGAACCAGTCGTGGAATCCACAGTCCTTGATTTGTACAATGGTGACAGTCTAGTGTGTTTTCCTTGCCCTCGGGCAGTTAGTGACTACTGGGCAGCATCCGTGGTGGGTACTTTGATTTACCCAGTTCTGCAGGGTCTAGGGTACTGAAGCTTTGCAAAAGACTAGCTAAGACAGTCTTGTACTTGACTCTCCAGTGGTTGGTTGGTCAACAGTCAAAGATCACTCTATAAGTTGGCATAGATTAGTTTATTTTGATACAGTAATCATATACAGTAGTCCTATACAACTTCCAGTCAATATTATTTTTGTAAAATTTGTAGTATTCTGTTTACTGTCCAAAAACCATAGAGCGATTAAAAGGAATTAAATTATCTATCAGACTCTGGACTGAATGAGTCTTACGATAAATTATGAGGAGAAATAATAAAGGCAAAACCAATCAATAGAAGAGGCGGTCCCAAAGGTGACTGTTTTGGAACAAGAAAAGCTCTTTGGCAACAGTCTGACAAGGAATCTAGATATCGCCAGAACTCCCATCATGTCTGTTGGCCCAGGAAATCATGTTTTTGTATTACTCATAATGAACTCTTTGGATGAAACATAGTAAATGTGGGCCCTGCTATCAGCCGCTACCCATAAATTACAACACACTGCATATTTATTCACAATGGACTCCCAGTTTGTTGAGATGCTCACCACATAATGGTTTGTGTCTATGGCCAAGTGCATGGTTTCGCCTCCTTATGTTTGATTTGCTTTGTTTCCCGATGGCACCTGTGTGGGACAGAACATGCTGCAGTGTACTCGAAGAACAAAACATTGCCACAACCGATCCCGGCAAAAAGGAATGGTGGACCTGTGGGAGGCTTCAAAGAGGCAGAGATGGCAGATAATAACCCTCCTCACCAAACACTATGTAAATTAAAAACCTACACACCCCAAAATAAAATTGAAAGAGTGATAAACTTTAAAACTAAATATGAAAAGCTCCATTGAAAAAGGACCCAACAATTTCTAGCAATACGGCAGACAAAAATGTTCCTCGCTGAACTGAGCTGAGTATTAATGATTTTGAGGGTCTATAATTGTGGGCAAAGGTGTGTCAAGTGCAGTGACTTTGGACAAATGTGTTTTAATGTGTGCTTTAGATCTGATAATGGTTAAACATATGTCCTTATGAATAACACCACATCGAACGTTTATTAAAAGTTTCTGCAAACTTAGCCAAAATAAATGCAGGTCATCATTGATAAACCAAGGGAAATTTCTCCATTTAAGTAAAAAAGGGGTTCCAGCTCATTGTGAATAATGCTGCTACCTTTCAAAGTGGGTCTTCTGATGGAAATTAAGTACTTGTCCAAACAGAATGAACATCTTAGAATTTGTTTACGATCCTTTATCAATAGCTACTTGCTCTTGTCTTTTGGACAGGGTATCTAAATAAGCATCCTTATTTTGGAGCTGTGGTTGGACGAGTTGCTAACAGAATTGCGAAAGGAAAATTTTCGCTTGAAGGAAAGGAATACCAGTTGGCCATCAACAATGGACCAAACAGTATACATGGAGGAATAAACGGTTTTGACAAAGTAAGTAGGATGTAATGAAAGATTGATCCGTGTAATTCTTGGGGTAAAATCTGTTTTAATATTCAGTTTCTTCTCTGTTTGTGAAAAGGTTATGTGGTTGTACCTAGACCTCCTTGAGTTGAGATTTTTGCTGGGAATGGCTTCTTCTCTCTCATGAAACCTCTTGCTTATAGCTTTTGGGGTTCTGCAACCAATCTTACTCTGTTTTTTTGTGTTTGATTGGCGACTTCTCGTTGCTACATTGGGATTAGTAGGCCAGCTTAGATTGTGTTATTTCAACATGTCTATCCTTTTCTAGCCTATTAGTCGTTTAACATTTACCTATTTATTAAATCTTCTTATTGACTTTAATGCTCACATGTTTGTAAGATCCCAGTTCATTAAAAAAGGCATTATCTGCTCACTCTTAATGCTAGTGCTTTGCGCAACCCATGTACTATACAGAGCTGTACTCCGGAATCTATTACCTTGTGTATACACGTCTTCGTAGTGCAGCCCTCGACATTATGTTGAAAAGTACTTTCGCAGATCATGTTCAGCTCTTATGCAAAATAATATATATATATATGTGATCAATCCCATTTGATGGGGGAAACGAGTCATCAGCCATGCTAAGCGCCAGCAAATGAAGAAGAAAATACATGCACTCAACTGGTGTCCGTGTCCCGCTTGTCAGCCAGCAGCTATATATATATATATATATATATATATATATATATATATATATATATATATATATATATATATATATATATATATATATATATATATATACATACATACATACATACATACATACATATACATATATATATATATATATATATATATATATATATATATATATATATATATATCCATATCCGTTATAGATAGTCCTTTGGCTGCATTATAGATAATCTATAATGGAAAGCATCAACGTTATAGTGTAAGGTGCCACAATATTTTTTCTGAAAATGTATGTTACCCTGTGGATCCAAACTCTTGATAACTCATTTTCTCTTTTACAGAAACTTTGGACTCCTGAGGTGCTACCAAATGGTGTACGCTTCTCCCTTGTTAGTGAAGATGGTGAGGAAGGCTACCCAGGCGAGTTGAAAGTGTGGGTGACGTACACACTTGATAGAGATGAGCTAACTGTCAACTACAAAGCACAGACCAGCAAGACCACCCCCATCAATCTCACCAACCATTCTTACTTCAACCTGGCTGGACATGTAATAATACTATTTATTAATATCTTTATGTTATACTTATGCTTTCTGGCATGACTATATAGCATTTCCCCCTCCACACAGCTTGTTCTGTAAAGGTTTCTCAACTTGACCATGCATAACCTTGAAAGTCTGGGCTGCGTGTGGCACATCCTCTCAACAGTACTCCATTCTGGGAACCTGTGGGTTGTGGCTTCTTGTTTGCTTTGCATGTCATCAGCAGGATCCTACCATACCACTTCTTATTTTTAAAAGTACATTTTCTGCTATAGGAAAGATGAGTAGCCTGTGTGTGACTCTGTTACATCCCCTGTGTTATCGCAATGTCTTACATTACAGTGACCGTCTACCATCATTTTTTATATAAAAAGAACACAATACAGGCGCTTGAGGTTTTTTTGTGTTTCATTCTTACCCATCCACTTCTCTTCATGTTTTCTTTATATTTTTTAAAATAACAGCCAACCCTTTTCTATTTTTCCATCCTCATGGTTAACTTATCCTATCCCTTATCATTATTGCCTCCACATTTTAATCAATTTACCCCTGTTTCTCTGTCTTTTGTGTCTCCTGCCTTGTTTCTCAGTCATTCCTTTTCAATTGTAGCTTTTCATTCACCTCTCCCTAAACTCTAATTCCTCTCATGCGTCATTTCTTATTCGTAACTGTTGCATCCATGTGTCTGTGTGTAGACCAATGTATATTATTTGCTGTCTCCCATCCTCTTTCCATCTAACTTGTTTTCTCCTCGCCTTAGGTCCGTTTTTCATGTATCCTTGTAGATTGTCTTTTGACTACTCTATTCACATCCTCTGCATTCCTGTCCTCAATCTGTTTGTCCATATTCCCATTTTCTCATTGTCGCCTGGCATTCTAGCCTTGCTTCACAACTTTACCCAGTCATTTTTATATCATCTTCTAACTTGATCATCCTTTTCTTCCTCTGAGTTTAATCATCTTTCCCCACGAATCAATACCTTACAAAATGTTCTTGAGTTTTGATGCCCATTTCTCCCTGTCACTTTGTGTAAGCCATTACTTCCCCTGCCCGCATCTCGTCATTCTTGTCCTGTACGTCAGAGGTTTTCATAGTCTTCCCCCGACCCACAATTTTTTGTTGTTCACATTCCCCATAATCTATTTTTCCTCCTCCTCGTACACCACCTCAAACCTTCCGCTCACCTTCTCTTCCATCTACCCAACACAATCTTTGCCTATCTTTGGTTGTAACAGTGTTGTTTTCTTTCATCGTAACCTGTAATGCTTTGATTTGTGTTGCTATTCGTGGGGGACATGGCCCAGCTGTTTGCTCCAAGTCTTGATTTTTATATGTCGGATCCTTGTCTGTAATGGCAAAGTTTAGCTGAAAATACAACGGGTTATAATGCACCCCAGAGTGAGTACCTGTGAGACAAAATTCCAACATTCCTTCCATCACTATTTGTGGTTTAAGCATGTCTTGTTAAGTAGGAGGTGTACACCCCCTTGTTGATGATTAGCTTGCTGTGCTTTGGGAATCAGGCTGCATGTCACTGATGAGCCCTAAATAGGTCAAAGCTGTTTTCAGGCTTCTGGTAACAGGGGGCAAGGCTAGGCAAATTGATGAAGCCAACTGTGATTTGCATGCCACTGGTGCCTTTCTATAATGGTAGAGACGAGCTGAAAACTATCACTGGAAAGAGGTCTGTTGTGCTTGCCTGTGGGTGAGATTCTTTTAAGCATCCAACCTGTCCCCTTTAGTGGCGTCACACTTTTACTTAACCTCTGTCACTGCTCTTGAACTTGACATTTTTCTAGCCTTGTCCTCAAATTAAGAGGTATTCAACCTGGAGAGTGGGACGTGGAGTTGGGGGGAGGGGCTGAATTGATCTCAGTGGGGATTGTGGGGAAGGGGGAGAATGGTGGTTGCCAGGCACTGACCAAAAGGAGCATCATGCTGAAAATAATGCTCTCTTTTGAGTGAAAAAAACCGAGAAAGGCAGTGAGTTACTCAGTAATAGGCCATCTGCAGCATCTTTTGTCACTTACACCCTGCCAGGCAGTAGGTGTCAAAGGGGAGAGAAGTTTCAAATAACCTCTCAAACTTTCAGACACCATCAAGCAGATATTTTTCTGATAAAGAAGCACACTGCTGATACTTTTCCACTTTAGGGAGCCAGAATGGCCATAGCATGTTGGCGATGATGTATTTGATTACATTTTTGAAAGGGACGACTTATATTATAACTCAATTGTTAAATGTGTTTAGAATGCCAATTTTATAGACTAATCCTGAACCAAGGTGTTTTCATTCCGGGGTGGCCTTGAATATGCAGCATTAAAAGATATGAAGACCACTACTCTAGTCTCATCTGCTACCTGCCCATCTTACCCTGAATTCAGTCTTTATTCGGTCATAACAATGAACCATATAAACACCAATTTAAAATACATTATACAACATATGATATTTCAGGATCTAAAACATTAAGAAAACACACATACCAATTAGCACAAATTTAAAAAAAAACATAAAATATCATTTGGGTATGAATTTAGCAAGTAATAAAAAAAATTGCTTTATGAGCACCCATGGTGGCTAACATTCTTTAAAATACTATTGACGATATTGTCATGGCTAAAAGGAAAGAAATATTCTTATAAAGTATATCTCTCGAAAAGCTTACTGGTGGGGTACACCAAATTTTACCCAGAGTAAAAGGGTGGCCATTTTAACTCCGTCTTCCAAATCGCCCATACCTGATTCACTGTGGGAGATAAAGCCTGGTGTCGATTTAGGGATGGCCAGTATCTGACAGAGGAACTTCTTTTCGAAGGCCTGTATTCTAGCTGGCACTTCATGACCCTACACACCAGCTCCATATGTTCTCACTAGCAGGCATTTAGAACACCTTCACTTATACTTCACAACGGCGCCTTTTTTAAAAAAATTCTCTGGTAAAGAGACCCCTCAAGGGGCCCATTGGGTATTGCAGGGCTGGCCCAACTAGGAGCTGCCCAATGTTGAAGCATGACGCCCATCTGGGCGTG
The DNA here is from genome assembly GCF_964261635.1 of Lissotriton helveticus. Lineage (NCBI taxonomy): Eukaryota > Metazoa > Chordata > Amphibia > Caudata > Salamandridae > Lissotriton > Lissotriton helveticus. The sequence goes on along the minus strand of NC_136067.1, from coordinate 1,275,901,258 downwards.
TGAAGGTTCTTGCTTCTGAACAATCAGGTCCCCCCAATCTGCTTACTCAGCTTCCACCCAAACATACTGCTGTTCTCTTCCCTCTCATTTCAAAAGGAACTGCATACTCATTGTTTTTCCGTATACTTCTAGGGAGCTTATATGCTATACCTAAAACGCGCTCCTAGTGCTTCTCATTATTCTGCCTCCTGATGTAGTGCCAGCAGTTGTGGAGTGATGGTGGCATAGAATTTGCAGTAATATTCGGGGGGGAAGCCATCCAGGCCCAGCACCTTCCCTGGGTTTAACACTGTGAAGGCCTCTTCAATTTCCTTAACCATCAGAGCCATTTCTAACGCCTTCTTTATAGCTGTAGATAAAGTTGGGAGAAGGATTTCTGACGAGAGGTTTGGTCTGTTCATGCGATTGGCATGTCCTATAGTCATATAGCTCCCCGTAATAGTCTGCGAGTATCACCACAACCACCTCAGCCCGGTGAGTCTTGCACCATCTGAACTACTCTAGACGCCTAGTTCCTGGTGGCCAAACCGTAACGCAGCTTCCTATTTTTATCACTGCATAAATACACCACTCTGGTCGGTGCGCTCCAGAATTGATGGGCCTCATCAAGAGCTGCTTGTTTCAAGGAGGCACGAATGGGGATTTTCCGGCAGCGGGAATTCTCTGAGTCATCTCCCAGTGTCTCCTGCTCTAGCCCAGCAATTTGATTTTCAAGGGACATTATGAACTGATGTTTGACTGTCTCTTGTTTGTTTGGCCGTCTCTTGTTGTCTTGTGAGGATTGTGGTGTATTACATGGTATGGCCATGCGACCTTATCATGTAATACACTTGCAGAGCAGTTTTGAGTCCAGTTAGGCTTGTTTGTAAAACAGTTAGCTCAATGCTGGGTAGCTGTGGCTTCAAGCAGAAAGGCTTAAACAAAGGAACTAGTGTAAAGCATTTAGAAGCACCAAACAACGAACTAAGAAAGTCACACAGCACAAAATAAATCTGACACCACTTTATAAAAATAGATTATATTTGTATACATTTTTAGACACCAAGATGAGCAAAATCCACCAAAGTGTTCTGAAAATTTTGATTTTTAGGTAAAACGTAAATCTCAGCTTTTTAGTCCAAAGCGCAAGCAATCATTGATAGCCATAACGTTCAGAAACTATTTAAAAGTTTGACAGAGTTGTGTTCAGCTAGTCTGACCCAAATGGGATGACCAAGTCCGGCAGGGAGAAAGTCAGTGGGGCCACAAAGGAATATTTGAATAGTTACCTGGTCACTAAAGCAGTCTCAAGTCCGGTTACACACTTCACATCAAGATCACCATAGACTTCAGTGGAGTGGTTCTGATACTGAGGATGCTGAAAGATGCTCTAGGTGCTGTGCGGGCAGCAGGGGTATCCTTGTGGTTATTCCTCGGTCAATGGGTAAGGTGGGGTGACTTTGGTCACAGGGGAAGGTGGCACTCAAAGTCCTTTTTGAACCAGTAGAAGGCCAGCAGTGGCTAAGCTGCCGATCTCCGCACACAGCGAATCCGATGGTATCCTTTACTGAAGGCGGATGTACCTCTTTGGTGACCAATGTGGACTCAAACAACACTCCTAGGTCCGATAGACTTGGGTGCAACTTTGGCCGTCGTGGATCGATCGGTCTCTTGGGTCGCCCAGCAGTGGTCAGCTGCGATTCGAAGAAAGTAGTTACTGATTTACCGGAATGGGCTCCTTCATCTTTGATGGCCCTGGTTCCAGGGGGTTAGCTGACTGACCCTTGAGGAGTCACTTCTTTGGTCTGGGGCTTGGGAGCAACTTTTCCGTGAGCCAGGGACCACAGGCATAGTCCTCACTTTGCTAGCCCAGAGTGCAACGGGTGCAGTGCAGCAGTCAGTGCAGCCTTTTTTGCCAAGTCCATGGGGTCAGCAGAGCACTCCTTCTTCAGTCCTTTTTCCATTTCCATCAGGATTTGACCTTCAGGCTGCCAGGGGTGCAATATTTATACCGCGAAAAGGCCCTTGGGGGATGATGCGGTCACTAGCCTAAGGGCTACCAGGATCCCTCCAACCCTATGACGATTTCCAGCTATGTGTGGCATCTAGCAATCCCAAAGTGTGCTACTCGCCCCCCTCTCAAGATGTCTGTACCCTACTTTGGAAGTTAGGCTCTTGGTAACCCACCCTAGAGGTGTGGACTACACGTCCATGGAAAAATCGGTTTAGGCAATGGTCTCCCGTCTCTGTTCCCACCACCAACCTGTCTACCTGAACAAAGGAGCAACCCTTCAAGAGTGTGATCGCACTCTGCTCACCAACGGCGGCTTTGCCTTTGAGGCTTGCCTTTTGGGCCAGCACCCGAGGAGCTTCCTACAAAGAGGAGGTAAGACCTCTCCCTGTAGCAGACCTCTATTGTGTCTGAGCCTGAGAGTCGTTCACACTACTCCCTAGGAGAGCAGAATGCTGTCTGGTGACCAGCAACTTTGCGAGGCCACTGGACAAACTGGGCAACAGAGCAGAATCTTTCTAAAAGATGCCTGTCCTTGAATGTGGCATTAAATTCGACTTGGGCATCAAGTCACATTTAATGCCACATTTAACTTGATACCTTGAACTACCCATTTTAATAGTCCCATTCAGACGTTAGCCAGGTTGAGAGACCTGCTGGTGCTCTGTGTTAACCAATGGGACTACTAACTTTTCCACAGCAAAAACAATCGTTTTGACTTTTTGCGGTCAGAACATATTAAAACTAAATGCCCTACGTAAGCTCCGTGCTTTGGGGCCCCATAGGCCCCCTTATGGGAGACTTACATATATTGTTAAGGGAAGTGGGGGCTTACAGCAAAACACACAAGATGATGGACGGAATGTTGCACAATGGCAAAACATTCACCCCCAGTCACAGATCTGGGTTTAATCCATCGTTATTTTGCTCACCAAGCCACCCCAGTTCAGACATAGCCATATGCAAATCAGTCTTGACCCTGTGCCTCATGGGAACAGTCCAGACCGAACTGCCAAGCCATGTCTTCCCTGGACCGGAATTAAGCATCCTAGGACCGGTTTCTGGCTATCAGCCGTCATCAGCCAGGATAGCTTGACTCCAGTGGCGTAGTGAGCAAGGGACCCACGTCTGGGCATAGCCTTCCCACAAAGGGTGAACAGCAAAACACACAAGTGGGGGCTTTGCCATTGGTTTAAATGGCAAAGTTAAACTAGCAGTTAAAACTACTCTTCCAGGCTGCAGTGGCAGGCTGGGAGCCATTTTGTACTTTGTCACACATAGGGTGGCACGACCAGTGCTGCAGCCCTGGGGGGACACTCTGATTTACATGCCCTGTGTAACCTTGGGACCATATAGTAGGGACTTACAAGTAAATCAGCTTATGGCAATCGAGGGTAACCAATTCAACATACATTTTGTAAGGTGCGAGGTTTGATTAGCAGTCCTCAGTGCACTCTCAGAATCGAAAAACCAGCAGCATCAGTCCAAAGCGTTCGGGTTGATCATGCAATAAGAGGTATTTTGCCTCTTATGGTAGAGTTGCCTGGCTCCCATAGCATGTTGGGGGGCTTAACAGAGCCCTGCTTGGTCTGGAAGTAGGCTTCGATGTCGGTGGCAAGGAAGTCCTAACATTGAGGTTCCAAATGGGTTTCGAATTGGAGGTAGACTGGGGAGTGGTCTGATGTGCCCTGAGGGTGAATGGCGGCTGCACATACCTGAAGGGCATCAATCGCTTTGAGCAGAACGAGGTCAATGCAGGATTGGGATTTGTGTGCTGCGGATGTATGTCTATACGCTTTGACTCCAGGGTGCTAAATCCTCCAGATGTCAGTAGCCCCAGTCAGTCCACCCATCCTGAAGTTGAAGTTCTGCAGTTATAATTCTATCTCCTGACATAAAATACAGATCTGTTTCTGTGAATCAAGATCAGACATTTACAGCACGAATGGCACCTTTTGAACAAAAAAATGGTTGTGGTTTTTTTATTCTTTTACCAGCACTCTAGCTCATTTAACTGCATTGTAATTTATTTAATTGTGTTGTAATTGTATAAGGAATGCCAGGTCAGCCAGATGGAAAATACTGGGTTTTCTTCATTTTTTAATTTATGGAGAAACATGTTACTTACGCTAAACACAGTTGCTTGTTAACACTACCCTTTCTCAAATTTGAAATGCGATTTCGCTTATCTTTATTTTGAAGGGACTATATGTTTCAGTTGTATGATGAGCGTCTTAGAAAGGGATCTGTTTTGATCAAACAGCCAGTAATCGAAAGTATGTTTGCTTTCTAACAATATCATTTTTATAAAAGAAAACCGTTTAGTATACCCCAAGCCTTAGAGAACTTAAACTTAAGTGTAAACAAACAGAGAGACAGTGGTGGAAAGACTTCTCAAAAGAAAAAAAGCAAATCTACAGAGAGGCTGTAAAAATATACAAATTGGAAATTTGCAAAACCCAAGCTAAATACTACGAAACCAGAATCTCCTTAGCCACCAATGCCCCGTGTGAAATGTTTAGGATTTTTAAAACAATCACTACCCCGACTCTTCCCTCACCTCCAGTAGCTAACACACTTAGGGCCACATGCATTAAAGGAAATTGCATTCGCAAATGGTGCGAATCGCAAAATTCGGCCGTTTGCGAATGCAATTCCCATTTTTGGGATGCATTAACATTTTTGTAATTTTCGCAATTTAAGAAATCGCAAAATTGCGATTTCTTAAATTGCGATTGCATTTAAGGAATCTCAAATTGAGATTCCTTAAATGCAATGCATCAAACTCTAAAAATGTGCGAATTCGCAAATAAGGGGAGCAAATTACCATGAAGTTGACCTTCATGGTAATTTGCGAAAACTTTGAAAAATGCACTAAAGTGCATTTTTCAAAGTTCCATTTTACACACACACATGCCCTTGGGGCATGTGTGTGTGCAAAATGTACTTCTAAGCAGATTTCAGGGGTGCAACAGGGTGTCCTTTGGACACCCCTGCACCCTTGAAATTGCATTCTTAATTTGCGAATTTCTAATGGTGAATTGCAAATTAAGAATGTCTTTCCATTCATTCCTATGGGCCTCTAGGCCCATAGGAATGGATGGGGAGGTATTCCTTAATTGCGATTCTCAATTAGAGAATCGCAATTAAGGAATTTTAAGAAATCGCTATTTTTATAGCGATTTCTTGATGCATTGCAGTTTGCAATTCCTTAATTGCGATTCCTTATTTTTCGCAATTAAGGAATCGCAAAATGCAATATTGATGCATGTGCCCATTAAACGCTGTAATGACATAACGGAATTCTTCCACACCAAAATTCAGTCCATCTATCTAACCTTTCCATCGTCTTCTATTCTTCAAAACCCCACTCAGATGGACACCGAAGGAACAGTTTCAGAGGTTTTTCATCCTATCAACCTGGAATCCTTAAAATCCTATCTGAACAAATTAAGATCAGGCTCCCCAGAAGACATGGCTCCACCTACCGTCCTAAATCAAGTCTCTCACACAGTCGCACCTACCATATTATAACTCATAAATCTGTCATTAAGCACGGGCAAAGTCCCATCCTCCCGGAAGCAAACCATAGTGAGAGCACTGCTTTAAAAAGTAGGAGCCGACCCAGAAGTCCTTTCGAACCATCGCCCCATGTCCTTGCTGCCAGGAATTGCTAAAATCACAGAGAAACATATGAATGCTATACTTTCCTCATATCTTGAAGAGAACGGCTGCTTACACCCTACACAAACAGGCTTCAGACTCCAACAAGGCACAGAGACAGCGTTCATCGCCTTCACTGAGGAAACTAGAAAAATTATGGACGCCGGAGCTTCGGCAGCCCTTCTCCTCCTGGACCTGAGTGCAGCCTTCGATACCGTCAACCATCATCTGCTCATCTCTAGGATTTAGAGATGCAGGGGTATCGGGGGTTGAACTTAGATGGCTGGAGTTCTTCCTGGAGGGCTGATCGTTCCAGGTTATTGATAAAAATTGCACTTCTAGGAGCAAGGCTTTGAAATGTGGGGTGCCTCAGGGCTCATCCCTGAGCCCCACACTTTTTAACATTTATATGAGCCCCCTTGGCCAAAATTGTTGAACTCTTTGGAATTCGAATCGTTACATATGCTGTCGATACTCAATTGATAGTATCCCTAAACAATCTGGACATAGCCCAGACAATCTAGCTAACTTTATGAAAACAATCTCAGCCTGGATGAAATGTTTCTTCCTCCAACTTAATGGAACAAAAACGGAATTGATGCTCCTGGGGAAACCACTTCCAGAGGGGGTTATTACCTTGTGGCCCAATTGTCTAGGAAAAGCTCCACCACTCAAAGATCAAATTAAAAGTCTGGGAGTCTGGCTGGACAATAAACTAAACATGAAAGTCCAAGCACTGAAAGTTGCAGGATGCTGCTTTGGTTTACTTAAGATGATGAGGAAAGTCTTTACACTACTGTCCTGGGGGACTAAGAAACTAGTAGTCCAAGCATTAATTCACTCTCACCTGGACTACGCCAATGCTCTTTTTGCCGGATCACCACGATCCACAATAATGAGACTCCAGGCAGTACAGAATTGTGCAGCTAGATTGCTCATGAACATCTCCCGCAGAGAATCAGCCAGAGGAGCCATAGCCTCACTTCACTGGCTGCCCGTGGCAGAGAGGATCCAGTTCAAAGCACTCTGCGTCACCCAGAAAGATCATGACTGCAAAAAGTCCTCTAATACTTCAGGCAATCATTGTCCCTTACCATCCCAATAGAACTCTTCGCTCTCGAAACAAACGCCTAGCGACCACTCCAAGAATTCGTAAAACCAGAAGTGGAGGCCAGCAATACTTATGTTGCCTCCAGAAGATGGAACACTCTTCCAGACTATATCCGGCTGGTGGATGACCATCTGGTTTTTCGCAAGCTACTGAAAACATTGCTATTTCCATCTAGCTAAACGGAGCACTCACAGACCAGATTCCTCAGCGCTGGGAGGCCTCATGGTAGCCATGCGCTTTACAAGTACCATTACAATTACAATTACTACTTTGTTTAACAAAAGAGGAAAAAAGACCCCTCTTTCGTACGCAATGAATAGTAGAAAGTTAGGGGACATTAGGAAAAGATTAATTTAAGGTCTTTAAAATCAGATATTGCATACACATTATTTTTATGCATATGCTTAGTTCAACTGTTAATGAAAAGGTGACTTCAAAGAAAAATGAACATAAAAATGTAATGATTTGTTTACTCTTTTCCCATTGAAATGGTACTGTGAATAGGAGGGTATTGCAACAACCTGGTTTGAAAAACTGTTGTTTGCAGCCTGATGGCTTTCTGTGTTTTAAGTACTCCATCTGTGAAAGGTCTTTCCAATATCCACTGTCGCCATTAATATGTATGAATGCCTTTTGTAGGGTGCAGACAATGTCTACGATCATGAAGTTTCGATTGCAGCTGAGACATACTTACCAGTGGATGACACCATGATTCCGACAGGTGGGTAGCCATATTTGTTGCATTCTCTGCTTAACGTGCATTGAAAGGTTTGCAGGGGTATGTCAACCATTCAGTTTGAGTGTGAGCAGAAGCATTCTGGTACAAGTGTGCAAACTGGGTGTGGACACAGGCCAACCCAAGGAGAAAAGCTGTATAAGCAGCAACTAGACATGCCTTGGGGGGTGGTGGGGTGGGTGTTGTTTTCTTTTCTGTGGTGGTGTAGAGATTCTCCCTGCTAGTGTTCTCCCTTGTTGGCCATCCCTTTGGTGCTTGATGCCTTGTCCACTGGTATATGTGGGTAATCTCTGGGACAACATTGGCCATCCCTGGCGTAATGATGGTAGTCCCTTGCATAATGGTTGTCCTTCTATGCCTATTGGGAGAATCCCTTGCCTAATTGAGACCTCTCCAACTATAATGATATTCACCCTAGCATAATGATGACCACTTCTGTCATAGCTCTGTCCATTATTGACATATTATTGTGAACATCTTTGATATTATAGTGCCCAGTGCCACTATAATTCTGGAAATCCTTGGACCAAATATTGGCTACCTACTGCCATAATGGTGTCCAGTCTTGACATATTGTGGGCATTCTTTATGTAATCCAACCACGACTGACAGCTTGGTGGCCATCCGTGACATAATGATGGGCATTCTTGACATATTGTGGGCGTCTTTGGTATTGTGATATGCAACCATAGCATAATGGGGGTTTTGGAGTTATGATGGCAATCTATAGCAGTGTTGGGCATCCTCAGTATTCTTGGCATATGATGATATTGCATAGGCCAGTAAGGCATACTATGTCAGTGTGATGGAGGTTTACACGTTAGTACCGATATAAATGACAAGACACTGTTTGGGAACCAAACATTTATTTACTAACAGTGAAAACTGGTATTTTGAGCAATCGTGTTTTTTCTTTTCAGAAAATTACATTTTTTAGGGTTATCTTTGGCAGAAATGGAAAGCATTTATTTTAAACCAAAGGATATGTTTAAGAAACTGTTCATCTAAAGGGTTGAGATAAGATGACAGCATTTCCCAAAAATATTTAAAGACCATCATTACATTGCTTATGGTAGCTCTTCCTAATGCAAAGGAGTGATCACTACTGATAACCCTGTATGGGGTGGCCACTAATGTAATCTTGTCTGATGTGCTTGGAAAAGGTTGGAGAGCCCTAGGCTAGTGGGAAGTTGGGAGCAGCAGAAAGTGCTGTGGAAATTTGCACATCTGAGCAATTAGAAAGAGGAGAAGGTGTGGGAAGGAGATACGCTCATCAGAATGCAGAGGAGAGTTCACAACAACAGGGGCAGTAGAGGGAAGTGCAGAATAGCCAGGCACAAACAAAGGCATCGATTGATATGTAGGGTGATGGAAGTGGGCAGGATCCTCCTCAGTAAAAGTTTGGCCACCTGTGCTTATTAATTTCTACAAATTAAGCACAGTTAGGCACCCCAAACTTGAGGATTAAAGGCTGTTTTTCTGATCATTTCCACCAGGTCTCTGATGGTTATCAGAGCGACAGGTGGGGAAGACGAGAGATATGAGAGTCCTTCAGCCATATAAACAGTGGCGTAACAATAGCCCAGGTGGTTTGGGGCCTGCGCTCCAAGGGGCCCACTCTGGCACTCTCCATGGGCGGCGAGCCCCTGGCCTGAGAGCTGACTGGGTCCGGAGCGTGTGGGGGGAGGTAGAGGGGGACCTCCATGTACTTTCCAGGGGGTTCCCTCAAGTTTCATTATGCCACTGCGTATACAGGGGGTCGCTTTTACTCCATTTGTAGAGAATCACAATGTAGATTTTACGCTAGTATGACAGAACCACGCATGGCTAAACCACGTGGTCTGAACAACAAACGTGTCTTAACCATGCAAGCCTTTCTAATGACTTGCCTTAGGGAAAGTGCTGGATTTTGGAACAGTATAATTTATTATTCCAACTCCAATCTGCGCAACAATAGGGATAGCATTGAGCTCTTTACAATCCTTTTGATTGGCTGACTTGTATCCTTTCACTGCTCACATTGAAAGAACTACTTTTTTCTTTTTATTCAGCACTCAATGAGAGTACATGTTTTCTAGCTCACTCCCTTCTGTACCGCTTCACCTCTAAAATAACCCCTTCCCAGCCTATAGTGTTCCCCTCCCCTCCCAGTGTACCTGTAAAAGCATAGCAACAGGGATATTGGTTGCTAGGTTTGGCTGAAGAGCAGACTTTAAGCATTGTATTTGCTTTAGCTCCTGCTTTTGATTTATTGCATAAAGACCTAAGCTTTGGCACACAAAACATTCATGGCGCAGGGGTAGGGCCATCTGCTGCACTCACTCAGGTGGTATCTGCGGCCAGAAGTGTACTTAGAATGACACCTCAATGAGTTCAGTAAACCTGCACACTGGGGTACTGACGAGGAGCAAATGGCTTAATCCAATGGAAAGTAAATTAGGATTTGGCAAGCCTTTCCCTTTAACTTGTGACACTTCCTTATTATTTTTAAATTATTGTCAGTTTCCTGAGTCAAAAGTATTTGAATGCCATTAATAAAGATTGGAATCATTGTACAGTTTTGAGATACCATAAGATGTTTGCTTTTCATCCAGAATGTTGAAATGTTTTTTCTTTTACTTTTTTTAAACATTACTTTACGGACAGAATTTAGCAAAGCCAACCGGTCAGAACTCATAAAGGTGAGACCTACTGGCTTTGCCAATGGTTGTTCATCTGCAGAAGTGTAACGGTTACGGTTGACATACAGCTGATCCTTAGGGAGCTTCTGACTCACAACTAATGCCCCCGAAGGGTCACTTTCATCATAAATGTAGGCATCAAAAGTGAGAAAGCAGTTCTCGCACTATTACTGATCAGCCATGACCTACTTGTAATAATGGAATCCGACTACGAAATCTATATCCCCTGTAAATTAGATTACGTGTTACTAAACCTGCAGGCCTTTAGTGTGTTTGTAAACATTCGCTCTTGTTTTTGGGGGGGTTTACCAGTTGTGCTGGTTGACATCAAGACTTTGCTTAAACCATACCGCTAGGAAAAGTAGAATTCTGACGAGAAAGGGATTCCAACATTTTCTTTACTGCGAAGCTTTGTGGTTTTATCTTTTAAATGGTTTATGGAAATGTGTGTGCTGTAAGCTTCTGCTTCAGAGGAAATCAATGTTACCAGCCCAACATTTCTTCGGTTGAACATTTCGATCCAGCTTTTAGTCTGAAAATGTTAATATTACAGTTTTGCTCCAAAAACTTTTTCAAGCATAACTGGTCAATCAAAGCGTTTGCGCTTTGGAATGTTTTATTCTTCTGACGGAAAACACGAAAAATACGAATATTGGCCTAGAAATATCCTCGAACTAAACTCATATATCAGCGGTATACTTTTTGGGTTGAAAATTTTTTTGTTGCCACTTTTTTTTAGTGTCCTTGCTCCATCTGCTGTGTAAAAATAGTACTGCAGGGTTTCTTTGCATCTTATTCTTACTGTCTTCTGCCGCGAGCACTCAAAACGGGCCTATGAAAAATAAAATCAAAACAAGAATATGTAGTGTTTATAAGCCGGTTCTAAGACAATATCCGAGTACAAGCTGCCGTTTCTTTCTTTTTTCCTTCTGTCTTCACTCTTCCACCTTTTTCACCCTTCCCTTGTGGTGATCTCGTTTAATACTCCCCTCCTGAATGCACGAGCGCTATGAGGTGCAGTAACATGGATATTGCTTCCTTTAACTGAGAGGTTGCATTGGTGAGGCTGTGAAAGCCTTTATGTACAGTTTAGGGTAGGTGATTCAGACTGCCTTTTTACCCCTCAGACGACACATTTTCTGAGATGTCCCTTACCTCCTCCTATTCTGTCAATCCTCACCTTTGCTGACCTTCCTTCTGCCTGAAACCACCATTGCAACTCTTCCCGTAAGCCTTGTCAGATTCCAGAGGCACAGAGAGCTTGAAAGCCTTAAAGTAACTTGCAAGTACCAAAATCCACAATTCGGTCCAAAACCAAAAGGCCCCCCACACAGCCACGATTACAATGATGACTTATCAGGTTTCACTGCAAACATGACAGAGCAAGCGTTTGCAATGCAATAGGTCTCGCATTTTCGAAACTTTGACTTCGTGGTATTGTAAATGACAATGCCTATTGTAGGTTTTTAAAACACATAAATAAAAGGCATTGTCATTTTCAACGCCCATAGCTCCATATCTCGCAAATGCAAGACCTATTGCATTGCACATGCTTGTTTTCTTTCCCTTCTGGAAAGGGCAGCTCTATCTCGATAAAACCACAGCTATAAAGCATAGAATGCGAAGAAACAAAATATAGTCGGTGAGCTACTCACACGTGGATCTAGGAACGCTCCTGTTGTCTGTAAGACCAACAGTGCCAATGTAAGCAAACTCGGACTACAATCCCCAGAAACCACTGGGCTGTCAAATAAGAGTAAGTGGCTGGAAACATGATGTCCTGGCGACAGGAAGCAAGGTGACAAATGAAGAGCTTGTGTGTGCCCAAGTCTCAGATGCTGGATTCAACCTTTTGAGGCACTTTCGCATGGTATTTTACACTACTAGTCCCAGCATGCTTAGCGAAAAACCAGGGCTGTCTGAACGTCACCCTGATGACACGTGGTCAGCTGCCTATTACGCTCTGTGTTTATGTGGAACTTCACTTGTAGGACAGTTTCTTCCTCGCACCTCTGTACAAACACAAGTGTATCTTCTCACCCAAACTACGGTCCATCGTTGTTCCAGCCCCTAGATTGCATCTCCCTCACCTCTAACCCAGTCAATCCTGCCTTTAGTTTGCACACTAGACCAGGCGGGCAACTAGAGCCAAATTTCGGGGGGGGGGGGGGGGGGGCGGCTAACTCTTCCAACCACAGACAGAGTGGCTGTAAGAAGGGGTCAGTGTAAATAGAGGGAGAGTAACCCTGCAATACCAAGGGAATAGGGTAAGTAGTAACCAACAAACACAAGAGGTTCCCTTGGGTTTCTATGTCCTAGAATTTATAAGGTATAAGATCTCTAAATAAATTCAAAGGAGGTCTCACTGTAGTTTAAATACCCCAGTTATTCATGCGCTCTGCACTCACGAGCTTAAATGGAACCACAAAAAAGCACTTACAGTCTAAAATATACATGCTACGTAGCCGGGATGTGTATTGATGGGACTTTTTTTTTAATTTAAAAATTCAAATTTACATGAAAAAATTGTTCAAATTTAAAAACACACACAATATATATATATCTTTTGGTGGGTATTCATATGTATGTCAACATGCTGTTATTTGTTTCTATACAAACTCATTTTTTAAACACTCCCAAGAGATATGAATTCATAATACATTGTATAAACACATTTCAACACAATAAAACCAAGTCGACGCGTTTCGGTGGGTCTTTGCTGTGCGCACCACCTTCTTCAGGACAGTTAAAAACAGTTCTTTAATTTATTCACCATTGAGCCTCGTCCTTTAATTGCAAAGCTCGTTCCACACCTTTATTGTTCACGGTCTGAATATGTTTTTATAAATCCCAATTCAGACCGTATGTTATCTTCAATTTTCAATTTATTTCCGCGTTTAGAGTTTTACTCTCCGTTCTTGAGGTTAAATGGCACCAATGTGTAGATAAATTCCCGTATGTTCCTCTTCTTTATTCGAGGGTTTAATTCATTTCTTTTAATGCTTTCATCAGGGGATTCGTTACGTCTTCAAGTTGCGACGTTCTGGTGCTTCCTCGTTCTTTCACCCGCGGTTCGTGTATATTTCGGGGGGGTGGGGGGGGGCTAACTCTTCCAACCACAGACAGAGTGGCTGTAAGAAGGGGTCAACACACAACAAACGCCTAATTTGCAAGTAAATGGTCTTTTAAAGACCTGTTAAGTACTCGGGTGTGGCTGCAACGAGATGCTCGCCAGCCTGCGAAGCTGTGTCAGCCCGGGCTGACACACACGACGGGGAGGGGGGGGCTGAAGCCCCGTGAGCCCAATGGGTGTTGTGCGCCTGCACTAGACACAGGCCGCAAGATATATGGTGAGCCAGGCATAAAGAAAGCGTGCCACACTGGTGTTAAAGCAATAAATGTTCAAGCGCAGCATGGCGCTGGGAGGCCGTGGGTGTAATAATAACAATGTAAAAGCGGGCAGCAACGTCATGGGTGAAATAGGGGAAGACCATTAAAAAAAATAGTGCTCACTGACTAGATAAAGCAGACCTCATAAGACCACAAGAAAAAAGTCAATTCGTTATGGGAGGTAACAAATGCAGACAAGGCGGTACCAAAGAGGAACTAGTAAGCCTATTTACGAATGAAAAGTAATGTTGTTGAAAGGACTGTAACAGGAGCCAATTGAAAAGATGGGTGGGAAATGGGCGGAGTTTTTATTTCATTCCTCAATACAGCATGCCTTGCAGAGCAGCACATGCGCTGCCCAGGCTCGACCTAAAAACGAGTTGGGCGTTCAGCAAAGAAGTGTCAGCCCCAAAGACAAATAGTTGGCTGATCAACTGTGAACAGCACAATCATTACCTGTCTATAGGGGCAAACCCTTTTTACCCTTCTTTTTGGGTCGAGCCCTGCGCTGTCTAGTTTCGAAAGACGAATTGTGATCTTACCAAGAACATACAGGTTCCTGGAGCCAGCCCATTGGTTCCCATTGGTTGGCTTAATTTCCTTTTCATTTGACTGCTACTTATTTATGTCTCACCTTGTCAGTCTTGTGTTTGCCCCATGGAGTGTAGCCTTTTTACCATCTCTTTCGATTGGCTGGCATTTATGCTTCCACTGTTTTCTTTTCAAGCCTACTTTTTTTTTGGTTAAGCACTCCACAAGAATGCATGTGTTTTCCAGTGGTCTCCCTTGTATACTTCTCTTCCCCTGTGTGCTTCTCTCCTCCCTGACCATGTTGCGCTAGCTCTCATGTCCTCCCCCATTGCTTTCTTGCTTGTGTTCTTCTCCCCTGCCTGACCCACGTTGCTCTCTTGTTTGCTGCTTCTCATCCTCACCTTGCCCTGCATGTTGCTTCTGTCCTCTCTGCCCTGCACTGTTACTTCCCCAACCCACACCCTCCTTCTCTGTCACCCGCTGCTTTACCTCCCCACTTGACTTGCCCCCACTCACACCCCCATATTGTTCTCCACCCGCACTTCAAAGGAACACTTTTGTGCATCTTTTTCTTTGCTAATCCATCTGGGTCAGCAAATAAAAAGAAAAAATAAGCAGTTGCGTCCCTTTGAAGGTGCACGCATGTATGGTGTGTGCAGCTACAAATTGACATGGCTGGCTCTGTCATGCACGCTTTTTCCCCTTATTTGCCCATGCTGCACAGCATCGAGGATGTTGTACAACTGGGCTAAAAATCATTGACAAAGCCGATAAGTCTCAAAGGCGAGTCCTATTGACTTTCATCGTTGTAAATAGCAATCAGATATGAAGTTGTTACTAGTTTTTTGCAGTGAACCAATCATTATTAAGTGCATATTTCCTTTATATGGTTTACAGATCTTAGGCAACCGGCTAAAGGAAGGTGTATTTTCACTCTGCTTTCCTTGCTGGTAGCAAGCACCCCATGATGTCTACTGTTTCTGTGTTTGAGCCACACATTCTTCTGGCGAATCAGAAGCTGTTGTTGAGCTCTTATTTTTTGGACGGGTGTGGATAATAGGATTGAGTATGCAGCCTATTAGCATCGTGTAGGTGTGTTCCAGTTGCGATATCAGACCCACAGTCAGGTGTCTCATTTGTCAAGCAGAGTCAACCGTCATATCCATCTGGGATGATCTAAAACTCACAGTGAACAAAATCAGAGTAGCTGCCTTATTACTTCTGTATTTATCAGCTGAATTTGACACTGTCCACCACCACATGCAACTGCAAAGGCTTCACAATATTAGAATCTGTGAAAATGTTTTAAAATGTTTTAATCTCATTTCCTTCAGCCATCATAGCTCAGGACCACAACTATACACAAAAACCCAGACTGGAGAACCCAGTGCAGTACACAGATATGCCGACTATATCGTATGAAATACCATAAAGGGACCTGCAGAGTTGTTCAAAGCTAACAGCATGTTGAAAGCCATAAAACTGCATGCCTGTCTTTTACATTTCATCATCCAACATACTGCTACGAGCTGCATCTTATAACATGATAATCACACCTCGTTGGTCATCACGTACAACAAAAAAACACTTCTCACATAAGATTTTTTTAAATCATGCTTCCAACCACACACACTACCCTTGTAGGAAAGCACTTCAGCGCCCCACATACATGTAGTAGGTTCTATATAAAGGCTGCGATATAATGAAATCTGTCAAGCTATAAGCTGACCTACTGGAGCTGGGTGAATCCAGGGTAATCAGGCATAAAGAAACCATCCTGCTGCATTGAAGATGATTTGAACCTAAACTACACACATAAAAGTGACATTGCTATGGCTGCATCAGGGAACAGCACAGAGGGACATTCGAGGAATGGGAGATATCATCTGTTTGATTTTCCTAAATCCTTGGAGATTCCAGCATTCATTGGGACCAAGTATGTACAGGGCACCCCTAATTATGGTGCTCCACTCTCTTGTGTTCAGGCACCCTTTCTCTCAAACCTTATACACTCAGTGCACATTCACAATAAACCACACAGATTTACACTGGGAGAGCCAGTAGCCAGTGAGAAACCCATCTTGAGTATTGAGTGCAAGTAAAAAGGCCTGCATTCCATCAGTATTGTTCAGCTGCCATACTGGAAAGCACTAAAAACTTGGGTCTTCCCTTTATCCGATGCGGCATGTAGGGCGCTGGTGTAATGTGTGGTGCAGTGTGCAGGTCATCTTTTTCCCTCCAACCCTTTCATCTGGGTTGGGTGAGTGCCAAGATACTCCTTGGAGTGATAGGAGCGCTATAGAAGTGTCCTTTACATTACATTACTGCAGGCAAACACACCTCTTCGTGATGGGGAGGTCCGGTGAGGATCTATGCCAAAGGGGGTCTTGGCAGAAGAGGTCCCTTGTACACTTTTTGTGGGACAGCCCCACAATAAGGGATATTGAGGAAAGATCAGTGGCAAGCAATCCCAGGCAGGGCCGGACTGGGAACTCAAACCAGCCCTGGCAATTGAGTGGGGGGAGTTCGGTTGCACAAGGAAAATACTGCAGCTGCTTTTGTTACAGGGGGCAGATATTTCAGCTATGTTGCAAAACCATCCCCCATGTAACAAAAACGTCCCCCAGGGATCCACATCCTACACCCACCCTGGTGGCCCACCGGGGTAACGCCCAGTGCCCGCTACTGCCAGTCCGGACCTGATCCCAGGCCATCGATTGTACTCTGATCCAGACGCCCTGCTTGGTGATGCCGAGACAATCTTGGGCTGGTGCATGAGGGATGAGAAGTTGGTTTGCCAAGCCTACATCTGTCCCCGCAAATTTAAAGAAAGGGGGAGTACACAGCAGGATGTGAGAGAGGGCCTGGAGTGAGGCAGGCTACAACTACTACTGCTTTGTGGATCAAAAACTTCCACAACCCACCTTCAACAGATCAGTAGATGGCAGGAAATACAAAAAACTCATCATAAAGGGAAAAGCTGCATTCTTCCGCAGAGTGCTAGATAAAGCAAAGAACTGCCCCAAAGAACTTTTCAACTTCAATAAATAAAAAACTTCAAAACCAGCAAAACAAAATCCTCATGTCTCCAAAGAACACTGTGACAAAGTTAGCAAATTCTTCAATGACAAAATCCCAAAGATCGAACTCTCCTGAGACCTCCTCACCCTGCCATTCCCCGGAAACCTTCCCTTCGGATTGGAAGGAATCAACACACCTTCACTCCTGCAAACTCTAAAGAAGCTTACACCCTTCCTGAGACCTCGGGTTCAGTACAATCCTAGGTCAACTCTCAATTCACAGGAGTTGCAGTACGTTCAACTCGTTCACAGAGGAGGACATCTCAAAGACGACTGTGAATTCCAAGCCCTTCTCTCCCTGGCGAAGAGTCTCAACCACACCCTAATCCCTCTCTGGATTAAGATAATAAACAGCTCTCTGAGCAAGGGGGTGATGTCCGACTGCCTCAAACTAGGTCGTCACCCCCTTGCTAAAAGAAAATCAGGGCCTGATCCAGATGGCCTCAACAATTTCAAGCCTGTCTCCAACCTTCCCTTCCTGATGAAAATTGTTGAGAAATGCGTGCTCTCCCAACTCAACCACCACATTAATTCCAACAACAGTCTTGACTCCCTCTAATCGGGTTAAAAAGGATGCAGCACGGAAGTACCTATACTTATTATTGCAGATGACGTACACAAATCTCTGGATGCAGATAGATGATGCCTGCTCATATCCTAAACTTAGCAGCGGCCTTCAACATGGTCAATCATAAGCTGCTTTTAGAATCCCTCCATAAACTGATTGGAGCTGATGGCCTGGTTCTGAATTGGTTCACCTCATATCTGCACATCCGCTCCCATCTAATAAAAATAAGCACTCAACCTCAGATACCTCCGCCATAACCAGGACTATCACCCAAGGCTCACCTACCCTCTTCAATCTCTAAATGGAACCCCTCACCACCGTACTCAAACAAGCAAACATTTCATACCACCTCTATATGGACGACACCCAGCTCTACCTAGAATAATACTTTCCAGAGGACTTACATCGGTTAAACTCCACTCTCATTAATAACCAAAACTGTCCCTCTCATAATCACCTGAAACTCAACCAAGAAAAGATGGAAATCATTCTCCTTTCCAACAGCGGACAAACCACCAAGGTCCAAAAGTGGCTAAACATCATCAATGCTTTTAAATACAAACGGACTCTTACTGACTGTCAAATCTTTGGGGATCACCCTGGACCCAAGTGTGAGCATGAGCCTACACATAAAGAATACAGCGAAGAGTGCATTCTACAACATAAAACTCCTACACAAGATCAAGCCCTTTCTACCTCGGAATGATCTAACAACCGCCACAAAAGCGATGGTGCTGTCTAGACTGGATAATGGGAACTCCACCTTCGCTGTCAGCCCTAAGTTGCACTTAGCCCCCCACCCTAAGTGCTACACTAAATGCAGCAGCAAGGATGGTCACTTGAGTAAAAAGACAATCACATTTCCACCTCCCTAAAAAATCTAAAGTGGCTCCCAATTGAAGCCTGTTGTTGTTTTAAAACTGCCTGTCTCACTCACAAAGTCCTTCACACCGGTAAACCAGCATACCTTACATTCAAACTCACCAAGGCAGGCCAGATGAGAAATTTAAAAAGCACCAACACTCTGTTTCTCATCCCACCCAAAAAACAGAAGCAAAAAGCTGTTGCACGCTCCTTCTAGGGGAATAGCCCCAAAATCTGGAACTCCCTCCCAGTCACATTAGGACGAATCCTTTCTTCATGAGCTTCAAAGGACTATTGAAAGATCTTCTCCTCAACCAGCACCTCAACTCTCCAGACTCTAACACATAGCACACAACTGAAATCTCCTCCTCAAACTATATACTATCTGTTTTGTTTAATCTCTAAAGATTGCTCCGATTCGACTTTCATCAAAGTTTTCACTCTGTAATTAAATGTCTTCTTGCACCGCCTTTACTGTGTCTGTAAAGCGCTCTGATACCCTCGGGTCTTGCCAGCGTTCTATATTAAACTTTAAATAAATACATAAATAAAATAAATAAAGTATGGGGCTGGGTGACCATTTCTGGAGTGACCCCTACATATGGGCTCGCCTCCATCGGACTCTCACACGTATGTAGATGCCTGTTGGAGCAAAATACACCAAGATAATGTAGTGGCTGGCGGTGGGGTCAGGACAATATGGTGTCACAGTTACAGTTTTTGTTACTTGTCTGTTTGTGGCATAAAACCAAAAAAATAGATTTTCAAAAAAAATACACAGCTCAGCTGCCACCAGCAGCTAGTCATATAATACCTTGCGTTTGGGGCAAGAGACACCCGTGCTAAGACTTTTTATGTCCCTTATGTCCCTTTTGCCCAACAGAGTCTAGAACCCAGTTGGAGGCCAACATCCAAAAATATGTTGAACACCTCTCCAGTGACTACTGACCAATATTCCCTTTACGATACACTCCTGAGTGACCGGGCTACTCCATTTTCACAACTGCACTTTACTGCCGGGAGCAGCCAGTGTATCAGGAAAGCCATATGCTGTCTGCAGTGTTTTACTAACCAGTACTTTGCCAGAAAGAAGTGTCACCTTTATGCCTGCAGCACTCCGATGACTCTCCTGTGAGGGTGGGAGAGGTGTATGAGACAAGGCTTCAAACGGACTGTGATGAATGAACCCAAAAAATAGGATCTGACGAGAAGGTGCGTGCTGAATGCCCATTCACTACAGAACACGGGACCTGCACGCCTCAATCACCCGCTTAACTTCCACCAACCCACCAGACAACTTTGCTCATCATCACTCTCACTCACACACATTCCGCATTAACAGAAGCAGAACGGGAGCTCGATCATTCTCCTACCAAGCCACTAAATCCTGGAAAGATCTCACCCAGCACATCAGGGCCTCCTCCTTACGTCTTGAATTCCGCAAGAAGCTGAAGACCTGGCTATTCCATTTGTCTTCTTGTGGGACCATCAAGACTGCTTGTATTTCAGGGCCAGCCTCACCACACGCTTACACTCACCTACTCAGCACCTGGATATTCTCACAGGTGACAAGCATCGTCTACCAATTAACCTTACAGTACATTGCGTTCCCTGGCTCACAGAGTAGTGTATATCCCCAAAAATGAGCGGCAGTTAGGTTAACTCAACCAGTCACTCAGAATGGATGCAGCACTTGTATTTGCTTACTTACCTATGCCTATTACCCGTCCTGGGGTATAGGCCGTCAACCAGGACTCTCCAGCCATCTCTGTCCTGGGCTTCTCTTTCAATCTGACTCCAGGTGAAACCCATTTCCTTGCAGTCATCCGCGAGGCCTCGGCGCCAGGTATTTGTTGGCCTTCCTCTTTTCCTTTTCACTTGAGGCTTCCAGGTCAGGGTTTGTCTGGTGGTGTTTGATGCAGGCTTGTGGAGGGTGTGACCTATCCAGCTCCAGCTAGGATTTCTTAATGAGCAGAGAGTTGGAAGGTCTGCTTCCAGAGGTCATTGTTGCTGGTGGTGTTTAGCCGTCATATTTGGAGGATTTTCCTCAGACCAATCTTGGCGAAGGTGTGGACTTTGTTGGTGGTGGTCACTGTTGTTCTCCCAAGTTTCTGCTCCATACAGAAGGACTGATTTTACATTGGAGTTAAAAAGCCTGATCTTGTTTTGCAGTGTTAGGTCCTTGCATCCACAGATCTTCATTAGCTGAATGAAGGAATCTCTTGCTTTGCCGATTCATGCCTTGATGTCGGCGTCTTGTCTATGACACTCCAGGTAGGTGGAGGCCTCAACCTCTTGTACTCAATCACCTGCCAGAGTGACTGCAGTTGTGCTGCCTATGTTAGCCTTCAGACTCTTGCTTCTTCTCCTCTGGATGTTGAGGCCAAGTTGTGCTAATGTGGCTGCCACAATGCTAGTCTTCTCTTTCATCTGCAGATGGGTATGGGAGAGTAGAGCCAGGTCTTCTGCAAATTTCAGGTTGTCAAGCTGCGTCCACGGTGTCCATTGGATCCCATTTCTTCTACTCACTGTGGATGTCTTCATGATCCAGTCTATGGCCAACAGAAAGAGAATAGGTGAGAGCAAACAATCCTGGCAGACTCCAGTCCTCGCTTCAAAGGCCACTATGGGCTATCTTGCATGTCATTCCCTCGTAAGAGTTCCTGATGACTCGTGACTTTATGTGGCACACCTTAGTGGCGGAGGTGTTTCTAAAGGGTCTCTGTGTCCACGCTGTCAAGTGTCTTCTCATAGTCGATGAAGTTACCATAGAGGGAGATATCCACAGTGCTGAAATCTGGTCTGTGCAGCATCTATCCTTGAGGAAGTTGGCTTGCTGGTCTTGCAACTGAAAGTCAACTTGGTCCTTTATTATGCTCAGAATGACTCTGTTGAACACTTTCCCTGGGGTTGATAGAATAGTTATCCCTCTGTACTTTGCGCAGTTACTCAGGGAACCTTTCTTAGGGATCTTGATGAGATATCCTTCCTTCCAGTCTGATGGCACCCTTTCCTGTTCCCAGAGCCTTCCAAACATGGTTTAGAGCTTGTCTACTGATGTTTCAAGGTCTGTCATCAGTGCATCTGCAGGATTGTTGTCAGGTCCTGCTGCATTTCAATTTCTCAGATATTTGATGGATTGCTTCCTTGGTTGGTCTTCTGCAGTAGATTGGCAAATCCTTGTCAGCAGGTTGTCTATCTGGTGGAAACTGCGGCACGGCCTGGCTCAGCAGTTCTTCAAAGTGCTCTTGTTGTTCGCCTTTGCTACCCCTGATTCCAGTCAAAACAACACCAGGGATATAACTCCCCCTTCTCAAAGATGCACAGAAACGGAGTAAATACTTGGTCACACTCAGTAACAAGTTTCAAGTCTTACAAGAACTAGAGGACGACAGAGACCCAGTAGAAAATCAGTGGGAGAAGATCAAAGAAACAGCGACATCAACCTGCCAGGAGGTAATTGGTCCCAAGAAACACCAGCATAAAGAATGCATCTCCACCGAGACTATCCGCAAAATCCAAGAGAGAAAGGAAAAGAAATCTGCTGTCAACACCAGCCGAACAAAGCAGAAAAAGTGAAAGCTCAATACGAATACACAAAAACCAACAAGGAAGCAAAGAGAAACTTAAGAGAAGACAATCGAAGATTCATTGATGGTCTTGCCACAGAAGCCCAGGAAGCAGCAAGCCATGAAAACTTGAAAAAAAAACATGACATAACCAGGAAATTCTCCGGCCGATACAGCAAGCCAGAAAGGCTTGTATGTAGGGCAGCTCCAATCAGATTTAAGTGCATCTTGCTGAAACTTGAGTTTGTTTTAGAGTTCATGTCCCATAGTGATACCATACATCAGATACTATCATCAGTGCCTTGTTCATTTAACTCACAGTCCTTCAGTCAGCCTGTGGCGTCAGTCACCTTCTTTGGCTGGACGCTGACCTATTACGATGTATCTTTTGGTGGAGAACTCTGCCGTTTCTAATATTAAACTTCCATTTTATGGTTTGTACCACTGAGACGACCGCATATTGACGACCACTTATTGAGCCTTGGATGACGGCAGCTCAGTGAGACAGAGTCCCGGCTGGGATGATTATATTAGCTGATTTTAAGTAGTATTTTCACTCGGGACGATTGGGATCCAGTCTAAAACTGAGGTTTTCAGCTCTATCTAACATATGGTATCAGATACAGCTTTAGGGAGTGTTCCCTTGATGCAGGTTTCGCCAATCCAAGTATTTACGATTTAATGGAGTACTGGTCTGTTTCATGCCTATTAAACTATTTGGTGATTTATATTGATTCAGAGCCCCCGGCACGACACATTCAGCAATTGTGGATGTCTCACAGATGGCGTTTTGCCACTGATCTCTATACATTTCCAGCGCCCTGATGAAGGAAACCTTTACTCTTGTGCCACTTCTGAAACGCATGTCAGCGCTTTTCTCTTTGAATCTTCTACCAGTAATGATCTGATGTATCAGGCACCTATTGAATTCTGAATACTTGTTTTAGTATATTTGTGTATTCTCTTTTGTTTATTTTGTTCTTCGCCTGATTGTTTATTTGTTCAGCGTATGTGTTTTGTGCTTTGATGTGTCCTGTCTCTTTTAAGTCATGCTATTTATGCCAGTGCACTGTAATGTTAGTGGGGCTTTTTTAATGTATTTTTCGATCTGTATTTATGTGTTTTAATATGAAATGTACATGCACTTTATAAAAGAAAAATTATTTATAAATTTGATACATAAGTTTGAATAACAAATAATGAGAACATATGGTCTGTTGGTCAATTGTAATTTTATCTTGGACAGATTGCCTGTGATTAAATTACTGGTTGTGGAGAAGTGTTCTTAGTTACATGCTCCGTCAGTCACCTTCTGCCAGCGCAGACAATGGGGGTGGTAATGGACACTCAGCACATCTTCATTGAGGTACTGCAGTGGTCTTGCAGTTGGCCATAGGCTTTGATATGATGACTCTTCCAACAAATAATGACTTTACTGGTCTTAAACAATGGAGTAGTACAAAGGTCTCTCCCTGTTACATTAAGGTTTGTGAATCTGAAACAGACACACAACCACCTGACTATAATGATGGAAGTGTGTGGGAAGACTGGTATATTAATACCTGCACTGGGGAGCAGCCTCAGCAGGCACACAGGCATTCCTCCAGTAGTGGCCTGAAGCCCTCCAGGGCCTGATTCCATGGCCTTGCTGCCCGTCAGGATGCCCTTAGAAGGCCAATCCACCCTACTCGCCAGGACAAGAGAAGGAAGGAGAACTGAAAAGAGGAATGCTCTGCATATAAACTACAGCCTGTCACTGATCAAGGGTTCCACTCTCAAAAAGGGTTGAGAACCAAGCAGGCTCACACTACATGATGTGTGAAGGTGAAGTAGCAGCTTGATGTAATCATGGTTCTCCTGTGTAGCGGGGATGGGGTGACCTGTATCTCCATGGCAGTCACACTGCATCAAGATATCCCCATGGAAGTCTGTGAGGGCAGCTGGGTTTGTGTTCTTCTCCACTGGATCATGTCACTCCTCCTGCAAGGTGGTGTCCAGCTCCTCTCTCAGGAAGGTTAGACTTCCTTCTCTCCAAAGGCAAACAGGAAGGGATCGCCACAGGATTTCCTGGACTTAGATCGAGGGGAGAATGTCAAACATCTCCAGTCTCTTTCTGTTCTCCCCTGGTGTTGGTGCACACGCCTTCTGATGCCAATTTCAAATGCTGAACAAAGTACTGTCTGGGTGGGTACTGAACCTATCTTTCTACTGGGGGGAACCCGTAGGCTGTCCTCCCACACATTTACGGGTGAAAAGGCATCTCGCTTCTGACTAGAAAACAAACGGCCACCACTGCCAGCGTCAAGTAGGCTGGGTAGAGAGGGCTTTGCCCCTCTCTCCAGAGTATGGACATCACTCTCGCCAAAGGAGTGCACTTTGAATGACCTCTGACATTAGAGCACAGCTGTGATGTCCACAAAAATTTACAGATGGGGGATATCTCCAATGGGATCGCATGATTGTCAAGCTACCTGGGGTAATAGCTGGCAAGAATATGTATATGCACGGCTGGGCAATGTTGCAAATCCATGCAGAGGATTTTCATCAAAAAATGGATGCATCTCATTAGCCTTATAGTGGAAGGAGGTGCAGCTTTGAAAGTGGGTGGTTCTTTCCTAACAGAAGGTCGAAACCGCCTTAAATGAGAGGGTTTTCCATATGGTGCTTTGCGTTGGTGCTTTGCATGGAAGTTCAAATATAGGTCTTTTGGAGTCTTTGGATTTAAAGAACTGCAGTTTTGTAAGGTGGAGCTTTGGGTTAGAAACACATAACAGGGAACATTCTACCACCTGTCACGACCCCTCCCTCTATCAATATTACAAGGGACTGATCCCAGTTCGAGAAGGAGCACAAATGCACTGCATTGATATGCATGTGGGAGAAGAAATCACGTCAGGTGTCCGCAATAATTATTCCCCTACCAAGGACAACCCACATATGCTGCGGTGTTGGTCATCAAGTAAAAGAATACTCTCGAGTAACGGTTTTCAACATTGGTCTGGGAGTCCATGACTTTTTAGAAAATTTAAGAATATTAGCAGAATAATAAAGTATATATACTTTAAAAAAGCAAAATTGAAAACTTAAAAAAAATCTGTAACAGTGAAGGAATTTAAAATTGGAGGCTAAAAATTAAGTTGGTATCCTTACCTTGCTTTTTGGAAGCAGCTCAAGTAGAGCAAGCGGCATCTAGGTCCCGTATTGGTGGCCTCAATTGAAGCACTAGTTTATGCTGACAGAAGAAAGCATGCATTAGGAGCAAAAAAAGCAGTTATCTGACAGTGATATGCCAGAATTAAGTATATTAATTTATTTTTTCGAAATAAAAATACATTTTGAAATGCTCTAACCTTTCCACTATAAATTCATTTTTTGCATAATTTGTGTTTGTGAATTAAATTGAGCAGTTTGTGTATTTGTTTGTTTCTGTATATTTGCATGTTGTTTTGAGATTAAAGCCAGAAATTGCTTAGATGGGGGTCCCCATTTTACAATAGTGATGCATTTAGGGTCCACAGAAGTCAAGAGGTTAATAACTATTGTTCTAGAGAAGGTAGCATGGGAACCATAGGAAGTTTGAAGAAAAAATGTAAATGGAAGTTGAATAACCCCGGTTAAAAGGTAAAGAAGGTACGGGATAGAATAGGACGCAGAGGACAACTTCTGCAGTCACCTCTGGGTGCAAAAATATCAACTGAAAGATTGGGACTCATATCATGCCAAATATATTATCATTAAAATGCAAGTTAGGCCTGCGGGTGAGTTGGGCGTCTTGGGTCGGTGTTGGTTCTCTCTGGGCCCCTGTATGAGTTTATGGAACAGAGTAGTGAAGGTTGTGAGGCTGCATGCTGAAGGCTTTGATGGTTTTATGGTGGATTACAATATACGTGCAAGAGTGTTCGAGGGAGTACCGGTCTAAGTTTAAGCATGGGAGTGACGAAGGCATGTCTATGTAAAAAAAAACCAAAAGGGAGACAGATGTAAAGATAAATTAGAACATCACAAAAGCCCAGACCATAAGTGGAGAAGTGTGGCTCAATGGTTAGAGCGGCAGGCCCTGATGCAGAAGTCTAGCCCGGGACCAGGGTTCAATTCCCCGCCTCGGCGGGTCTTGGGCTCAAACATTCCATGGACCTGATAATTCTCGCCTCGGTGCCTATTCCAATCATGGAGTCCCACTCTGTAACTCTGGGCAATAGCTTGCTTAATCTCCACAACGGCCCCCCACAACGCTAAGGATGCCTGGCCTCCACCTTGGGGGTGCCCAGGAGTGGACACCTCACAGGGAAAGCCAGAATGGGTTCCACAGCGGTATTCGTACAAGCGCCTTGAGACCCTTGCGGGTGAGTAGTGCGCTATACAAGTATCAATTTACATTTTTACAAGCACAGTGTCCTGAAGAATCCTCCAAATTGTACGAGATGCAAATTAGTGCAAATAGCACCGAAGGAAAAGTTACTTATCTTTGGTAATGCTATTTCTGGTGGATACTGTATCTGCCTGCCGAGTCCACACCTTGTAAATATCCCAGGCACCAGTCTGCACCCGAAACCTCTTGAATAGCTTCCTACACAGGGGTGCCAGCTCCACCTCAGCAC